>NC_083324.2:19565984-20765984 GCF_963455315.2 Globicephala melas
ATTTTTCATTGTCCCCTTTTTCTCTCCATCACTGAGAACAATTGAGAGTTCACTGCACAAATTTTAAATATGTACACTTACACCCACACGTACATATAAACACACGTTAGGTATATATATCATGTGGATATCAGATATATATAGATGTGTGTGTGTATGTGTGTGTGTAGGTGGAGGGGGAGAGAGAGAGAGAGAGAGAGAGAGAGAGTCTTGTATTTGGAAATTCACTGGGCCATGAGGAATGTGCTTTATGACTACAGAAAATTAACTTCAGCAAACGTTCCTGTGCATCACATCTGGGTGAGGGGCACTTTAAGTGTGGGTTCTACTTCCTGATGTAACTTGTTGATGAACCCCACCATATTTTAACAGTAATTCCCTCCTTGGTATAATTAATAGAAAATTTGTTTCTAAAAGTAAAAATTGGGTCAGAAATGGAGATTATTAAAACGTACAGTTGCAAAAGGCTGACCCTACAAACCCCATTTACGCAGCCGAGTTCCAAAATGCTGTTGAGTGCTTGATGACTCACTGTGGCTTCTTCCTCTGGCTGGTTCAGTGTAGGCAAGAGGTTAGCCGACTCGGGGAAATTAAAACAATGTTGTACATTATATTGTTACCAGCCATCGAAAGGCCTATTTTGTATGCAAGACAGCAATGCCGAGATATATGGAGAGCCCTAGGCTAAGTACAGAAGATAATTACATTTGGAATTTTACTGAGTTAAGTCATTTACAGCTTCAAATAGTTGCAGAGAAAAATCAGCCAACACACACTTAAACTTTTTGTTTTGACTTTCAGGATAGAAAGGATTTTTTTTTTAATTAGTTATCATCTTATATGACAAATCACATTTTATTTTTAGTCAGAACGTCTCAAAAGTTATTTTCTTTAAGTAGTTAATATTTTTCCATTCAGACTACAGATACGAACTTATTAGGACAGTGGGATATTTATACAGGCAAAGGGCGCATCGTAAAATCCCCAAATTCTTACATAAGCCTTTGGAAACATGTTTAAATTTAGCACGTTTGTTGGGAAGGAAAGAAGGAGTATATTTATCTCACCCCCAGAGTTCACTGGTGGTTGAAGCATAGGAAGCCCTTAAAGCATTGGCTTGAACAAAACAAACTCCATGGCTACGGCTACCTGAATTTACATGTCTCAGTGGTGGTGTTTATAAAGTGATCCAAGTTCCTGCATTTATGTATCTAATTGATAAAATTAAATTTTTAATGATCAGCTAGAATAAACTGTTTACCAGAGGTGATGGTTCACCTAGGTTGGCGTTCCAGACTGCAAATCTGAGTGCGGGGCCACCGTTAACTACTCAGGAACTGACTATCTCTTTTATTCACTACTCCTCACCCTCCACAGGAAGCGGGTGGGAGAAGGAAAGGAGTTAGACGATCAGTAAGTCAGGTGGTTATCTTCTGGCAGCTTTAATGTTGAGTTTTGGCGCATGTGGCCTGGGAGTGGTACAGACCGATAAGATGACTCTTGGATTATTTGTGGATTTCACGTAGTCATAGATTTCCCTTCATCCTCCAGTCCTACATCAAACCCAAGGCTGGCTTTTCAACTTTTGATTGGAATCAAAGACGATCACCTGGCCAGAAGTTACTATGTGGTAGTTAACCGGTGATGTTCCTTATAACGTTTTTGCCAGCGAGTTTGCTTTAATGGAGGAAGGCGGGGCTCATTCCGAAGAGTTCAGTGTCTTCCAAGCTTGAGAGCGTTGCTGCAACGAGGACACGGTGCTTGTCGAGAGCAGGGCTTGGAAACCTACAGACCCTGGGCTGAATCCCACGGGCTGAGAAAGGTCTTTACACTCTGAGTAGTTGGGGTAGGGGAGGTAAGAATCAAAGGAAGAATAAATTATATGAAGCTCGAGGTTCAGCATCCACGTATAAGGTTGTGTTGGAACACGGCCATGCCCATTGATTTACGTGTTATCCGTGACGCTTGTGCTCTACAACAGAAAAGTTGAGTAATTCCAACAGCGTCTCGATGGTCTGCAAAGCTGAAAATATTTACTATCTGGCTGGCCCTTGCAGAAGAAGTTTCCCAAGCAATTCCTGATCTAGAGGAGCAGAAGAAAACAATTTGCATCACGTTATTAGCAACTTGTTCCCTTAGGTTCCTGGCTCCCTAAAGGTCGGCTCGCCCCTTCGTACTTCATCCTTCTTTGCCTCGGTATAGAAAACCAGTCTAGTCACCATATTGGTCAGTTTCCCCCAAGGGCAGCTTCACCTGCAGTTATTATACTTGCCGATATTGGGGGTCGCGGAGAGCTGGCTGAGGGATATTCATTCATCCGTCCATTTGTCTACTCATGCATTTAGCAAACATTACCCGGAGCCTGTAACGTGGCAAGAGCCTTGTAGGAGCCACTAAGGAGTATGAGATGAGTGAAATGGATCGGGCTGCCCTCCTGGTTCTTATTCTCTAGGGAAAAAAAAGTAGACTATAAATAAATAGCTCTCCAGTGGCACTGTTCATTCATTGGGTAGTGTTCGCTGACACTGATGCGTTCTTGGAAACATCAGAAGCGTGCTCCAAAGAGACTTTCAATGCTAGATAAGGGCCAAACCCAAACAGATTTTACCCATTAGATATTTAATCAGATGAAATGCACAAGAAAATGTCAGCAGTTTTCTGTGCCCGATGCCCTTATCAAGGACCAGATGGAGACTCTTTGGGTGGCAGACCCGGTCTGTTTGGGAGAGTTTGGGGCAAAGTACAGTTATACTCACAGCCAGACCCATTTGAGGCTTCCTGTTTCTCTGATGTTTGTATTTCCATTTGCCATTTCATGCACCCGTGTCTGGAAGTGTACTTTTTAATTGACTTAACTAATCATCCTTGTGCCCAGAGAACCCGAGGTATCGGGGAAGCCAGGTCTGTGCAGCAGCTAGGCTACATGGAGAGGGTGTTCTTGTGTCTCCGCAGCCTTTCTGTCTCGTTTCCCGTTGGCATCACCCACCGTCACCTCTCGGCTCTCCCAACAGCAGACTGACATATGGGGCATGCCTTGTATGTGACTGAGCCAAAGGCTGCTTCTGTCTCCCTTGAAGAAGGCATTTCCCGGTCCAGGAAGTACCTGAACCTCCGAGTATCTCAGAGTCTGTTACACAATTACCATTTATTAACTCGAATGTGAAAACCGTTGGTGCCACTTTGCACTACAGGAAAGAGCAATCAGGGCCTGAGCGTATTCCCAAAGGGTGATCACTGGTAGAGCAAGATGAGACCACCACCCAGACTCTCTCTGCAGAGCAGTCCCGAGGCCTCTGGTGTTCACGTCTGGGAGAGAGGTCACACGTGCGCCCCCACTGTAAAAACAAACCCAGTAAGCTCAAATTGGATCTTACAGTAGAGATCAACAGAGGCTCGTTATGTCTACCCTGGAGAATCATTGTGAAAGGATTCCACTGGAGAATTCGGGAGGACAGAGTCAGTCCCAGACGTGACCAAAGCCAGGGAAAACCGCTGGAGTGCTGTCCCGTGTCTCTTGCCAGCCCCCAGATCTAAACCCCAGACACCTCAACTCTGACCCCAAACAGGAGGCCCTTGCGTTTCTTACCGACAGTCAGACCTCCCTAAAGAATTTTATGCAATTTTTTAAAAATCAGCATCGTTCCCCTTGGAGAATAGTGTGGTTGGCCATGTTTCCCTTTATGGTGCTCTGTGTACAACACTGCACTCGAACCAAAAGGAAGGAAAAGCCTTTAAGATTCTCGTGGCAGAGTTCAAGCGACCACGCAGAAATCAAGATGATGGGTTATGGAGTCTGGCTTAGACCTATCTGTGCAGCACTGGGAGTGAGATGCATCTGTCTTGTTTTTATTTTTGTTGGAAGGTATCAAAATATATAATGCACGTCTTCTTAGCAGTGGACTCCTTATGTAGAGCTTGTTGACAGAGAAAGGTTGGTTAATTCAGTTCTCATGTTCCACCCTGTTACTGGTCTCACTGAGAGAGAAGGCCGGGGAGTGGGGGGCGACGGTGGTCAAAAAGACATCTTAGTGGGCATTTGAAGCCCTTTGGAATGTTTCTAACTGCATTTCATTATTACAGAGGCAGTTGTAATTTTTTGACATTTGTCAATGGACGGGATGGGGATTAACCCCAACCCTTACCAGCAAGCCGAGAAGTGACGTGAGATTCTGCACTGTGCACGTAGGCACCTAGCATGAAGACAGACGGACACCATAGAAATCATTTGGGTCGAGGGCAGGGAATGTCCTTTTTGAGGTCAGGGGATGTATTCTAAGATTCCACCTGTTAGATGTTCTCTGTTGACAAGAGTCACCTTCTGGATGATAGGCAGTCAGTGGAAATGAGTTAGAAGCGGAGGGGAAATCCCCGCCGTCGGCGTGCACGCTCTCACGTGGGTCATGAGCGTAAGGCTCCCTCCCCACAGGACGGAGGGGCAGAGACACAGGGAGTGGGGATGTATTGAGAGTCAGGGTCGCCCCCCCATCCCCCCAGTGCCATGGCCAGCCTCGTAAGGAAGCACCTGAAGCTTCCGTGAGAGTTGAGCACCTGCTGTCCCCCAGATTTAAACCCATATTCATCCAGTTATTTGGGTTCACTCAGCCATCGAGCTGGGGATAAGGTATGTCGGTGGCTGGGTCAGAATTCCGTTTTGGAAAAAGGGAAACGCATCCAGTCTAACAGACAACAAGCGAAAACAGTCTTCTGATGGACTTGCCTGTCTTGGAAAGCTGAGACGTTCGTGGTATAGATACAGTTCTCTGGCCGTGTTTATTCTTTTTAATCTGTTGCGTGACCGTGTGACCTTGCTCAGTCCTTAGCTCAGCCTCTCTGGTGTATGAAGATGGACTTTGAAGGAAAGAAGAAAGGAGCCTGGGGGGTTCGGCCTGCGTATCATGTCCAGGGCGCAGCATGTGTCGGGGGACACGCCTCAGGACAGCCTCCCCACAAGCCCTCAGCCTCGAGACCCTTGAAAGTGAATACTGAAAGCAGCCAAGGGGAGAAGCAGCCACCCAGCCCATGGGGATGAACTGCCTGGCCCCCGGCAGGGAGTGCGGGTGGAGGGGTGCAGACCTTGTATGCGTGAGTCATTTGACTCCATTCAGTCGCTGTTCATCAAGCACCTAGTGTGTTCCAAGCCCTGGATCTAGATAAGTAAGGCAGCTTCTTCCTTCCTGTAATGTGGAGGTGTCAGGGAAAAGAGCTCCCGGCAAGGACATTCCAGCCCAAAGGAGCCTCTTGAGAATATGCCTAGGTTGTAGTGGAGGGAGAAGGAAAGTGGAAGACTATTGTGTTCTTTTTAAAATTCAACTCTCTGTTCAACAGGATGGGATGGTGACCAGCCATCGCAGTTTGCTTACCTGGGACTTGGGGTTTTCAGTTTCCGAACCAGGAGAGTCCTGGGCAAACTGGGATGAGTTGGTTACCCTCCCAATCCACTGGGATCCGTCGGCTGTAGGAGAGATCTGTGGATTGCCCATATTCTGCTTGTAACTGTTTCCTAAAGGAGCTCGGAAGCCATTTGAAAGGATGTTTATCGAGCTCCTACTGTATCGCCAAGGCACTGTCCTAGTGCCTTTACCCTTAACTTCACTGAATCCTCACAACCCCTCTGTGAGTAGACTCTACCCTATTTCCTCCATCCCGAGAGTCATGTTTCAAAGGGTGAATCTCACCTTTGGAAATCAGTATGTGTCTCATACATGATTAACATGAGCATGTTTAATGGAGTATTTCTTCTTGCTCTCTGAGAAGGTGTTACGAAACGGATGGTGATCTTAACAATGACGGTCCTCTGAGAGTCAGAGAAGTAACTGGTGCCCTCCCAGCTTCCAAAAGAGGAAACTGAGGTATAGACGATCTGATTAACTTGTCCAAAGCTAATGGCAGGTGATGGGCCGACCCTGGGATTGTAGCCCAGCCTTTGTAACCCATCTTCCTTCGCTTGCCCAGTGCTGCTCTGTGGCTTTTTACACAGGGGTCGTCATGGCCCTGTTAGGGAGGGGCACATTTTCCTCTCCCCGTCTGGGCTCTTCTGGCTGGCCTCAGAGTTCAGTTGACACGAAGACAGAGTAACAGGAGAAAATCAAACAAAAGTGTAGCAGCGTGTATACACGGCAGTGACCCAGGGAAAAACGGAGTCACTTACCAAAATGGCCAGAACCCTCACCATAAATACCATCTTCAGCTAAAGACAAAAGAGGGTGTTGGGGGTAGGGGTTTGGGCCTTCAGAGGGGAGGAAGGCACCTCACAGGGCAATGGAAAAGTAAATGTTTGGTAAATAAATGTTTGTGGGACCACGCGGAGACAGTGGGACACAGAGTGGACTCTGATCTCTGGGCCCTGCCGAGTTTCCCACCCCCTACCTCCTAGCCCATATTCTTTGCAGATCCTGCTGGTGATGCCTCTGTTCCGACAGGCCCTCTGAATTCTTTTAGGCAGTTGCAGGGAAGGTCAAAGTGTCTGAGTCTTTTGGGCCTTGAGTCTTTTCAGCTCGAAATAATCTGCATGCCAGAGAGACATTTTGGGGTGGCCAGTTTTTGCTCTGCTATACCCCATGAGGTTCTCTGCACACACCCAGGCCTTACAGACTGAGGGTTTTGAAACTTGGCTGGTGAGGCCACGCTGTCCTCTGCCTCGAGGAGCTTTCTCCCCAGCAGTCGTGGCAGCGGGGCCAGGGCTGGAGCTCAGCGGCACCGGGCTCATTCTGAAGTTTTCCAAATCCATCTACCCCAGGAACTGTAAGCTCTAAGAAAATGTCAGCAGAAAGAAAAGTGCACAAGTTGCAAATAGCAGAGGGAGAGACAGTAAGCCTAACACAAACCAGTGACTGGGGACTTCACCTGTGATGCCTCTACCGTCAGCGGGGCTGTTTGTAATCACAACTTCCTGGACTTTCGCAAGTATATTATCCGTCACGGGTCCCCCTTTGGACCTTTCTGACCCCATTCAAAGCAGTTCTCAGGACAGTTCCTCACAGCGGTGGCCTCCTAGAGCCTCGTGACTCTCTCTGTATAGGCTCAGAGGTGCTGGGGAAAGAGAAGTCCTAATAGCATCGTAGCTTCATGTTGCCACTGCTCCGTGCCAGGGGCCGAGAGACGCAGGGTCTCTGCGTGTCTCACTTCCGCATCCTCCCTTGGAAGACCAAGACGCTGCTTTTTCATAGTCTAAAATCCTGCTTTACTCCAGGAGCATTAGAATTCCTAGACTATGACAGAGTATCAGTGTGCGTCTGCTTGAAATGTCAAGAGAGTCTTTAATAATAACATGTGAGGAATGTTAAGATGGTGACAGAATACAGTACAAGTCGGGAAATTCTTCGATTGGGGTGAAATGAGCCGTAGGTTGCCTACCCCCTGAGAGCTGGAGTTGGCCTTCAAGACCGAGCTGTGAAGGCCTGCGCATGACCACAGTTAGAGACAGTGGCTGGAAGATAGCTATTTGGTAAATACTCAGTTTGGTTAGAAGAGTTTCATTTCTCCTCCTTCCAGTTGCCGCTTTTTTTCTTTCTTTTTTTTTTGGCTTGTTTTTCTCCTTTGGATCGTACGCCCGTAAGAGACCCCAGGTGACAAGATCCATTCTTCCTCCGTCAGTTGTGTTGGGGCCGTCACCGTATGCAAACCTGCTGAGGAAGTCTAGACCGCCCCCCTGTAAGGCACGCTCAGTCCATGGAAGAGAGTGGTGTCTTCCCAACGTACCTCGTTAGACTTGGACCCTTGGGGTCTTTCTTAGAAGCACCTATTCCCTCGTCTGTCCCCTGGAGGACTGGGCTCAGCAAGATTAGGTCAGATCCCCGTGAATCTGGGGATCACCACTGCACTAACCCGGACTCGCCGCCTCATAACCTGGGTAACACTGCACATTCCACCCTGCCCCCACTGCCCGCGGTTCTGCCTACGGAGGGCAGCATGGAGGCAGGGAGAGAGGCAGAGATCTGGGTTCCCAGGCAGTGTCCCAGGTGATGTCTGGGATCACAGCGGTGTAGGAAGGTCAGACCAAGCATCCTGTCACCAGGATTCTAGCCTTAGCGTTGCGCCTTCCCAGCTCCACGACCTCGGGTTAAGTTCTCCCCCGTGAGCCTCAGCTTCCCCAGCTGTAAAACACGACACGAGGACCAGAAGACTTGACCTAGCCACAGCCGTCTGGGCTTCTGTGAAATCGAATGAGTGGCCGGGCCCCTTCTTCTCTCCATCCTCAGTAATTCCAGCATTTTTTCCCACATCCCAAATCCTTCGCTTATTTCAAGACTTCTTTTCTCACAAGTGAGAACCGCCACATTGGGCTTAAAATGAGTAGTCCTCCTGACAGTGTAGAGAATGATTGTGTTCAGTGAACCCCAAACCATGTTCCCTTTTCTCTGCTGAAAGGATGAACGTAATCTCCCTTAGTTTTTATCTTTGAAGGTGGCGCACGGGGCCCCTAGCCTTCGGCAGTTATCAGCAAGTCTGGAGCGAGACCCCCGTTACGGTCTTGCCCAGTGTGGACTATCTAAAGCCTAACTTGAGGCCATGGGTAATAGAAAAGGGGATGACCTATATCATCCGAGGGGAGAAAAAGCGTTTGCTTAGGACGAGGGACAGATAACAGTGAGAAGCAAGGAAGTAAATCCATGAGAAATGGGCCTATCTTTCCCACGCTTCTGGTTCCCTTCTTTAAAACATCAAAATTCTCCCCCCCAGTTAGCCCAGCTGCAAACTCCACCGAACCCCTGTTATGTTGATCCAGATTCCTAACATATACTCAGCCAGTAGAAGTCGATAGACTTGACTGGTTTAACTTTCCTATTAAAAAAAAAAAAAACGAGAGAGAAGGAATTAGGTTTTTTTGAGCATTCTCGAAGCACTAGGTTCTATGCTAAGCTTGTTATGTGCAAGAATTTATTTAATCCTCAAAACAACTCTTGGAAGTTCAGAGATTATTATTCCATATTTAGAAGGAGAAACAAAATACTTGAAAAGGTTACATAATGTGCTCAGAGTCGCAGAGCCCGGATTCAAATCCATCGAAGTCTGCTTGTTGGGTCCACGTCCTTTTTAGCCCATTTTTGACTCTGCTGTCATTCTGCAGAACGGGGCACAAGCGTGCTAATGTAAACAAACACTGCACAAGCAGCTCCCCTTAACGTGTGTCCTGTTGTCATTCCTTTTATGCTGGGTGGTACTCCTGTACCCACCGGGAAAGCTTTGAGAGGGTAATTCTCTCTTGATATCACAACATAAAAAGACGGGTAAATTTGTCAGCTGCATTTTTAGTTGACCTTCGGACTGAATTTCCCATCTTCCTTTTCTTTGCTTGTCATGGGATTCAGTAGAGGGAACGCTGGAATATATTTGCTAATATTAAATGTTTGTATTCCCATATTATAATAATGAAGGGATGCCATGAAAATCGATGGGGATGGTGAGCTCATGGAATGATGGCATAAAAAGTGCTAAAGAATCTGCAGGCTTTTCGAAGCACCAGTGAGTATTGTAAATGCAAGACAGGCACTTGAGACAGAGGAGCTGGTTTCACTAGGTGTGAATTTTTAGCCGTTTTGCATTTAAAAAACCCCAAAGGTGAGTTTGGCGGATTTTTTCCTTCAATTGTTACAACAGTCTGTGGTAGAGTTAGAGCTGTTATTGATGATAAAAATCCAAAACCCTTCCAAGAATATATAGGACATGCTAGTTTACACTCATATAAACAGCAACAAAAACTTGGATTTTTGCCTCTTCCTGTAACCTTGCCCACCTTTCCACAGTAAAGCAGAACTAGGATGGTAGGCTTGAGGTTGAGGCAAAATAAGGAACCTGGATAATTCTCAACATGGACGATGAATTCTAAGTAATATTCACACGGGAAAATAAGAAAAGATTCCCTACGGCAGTAAACCACCAGGGTTATGGAGGTGGCTGGGTATACAAATTCTAGGTATGTGTTTGCCACGTGGTATTACCACCTTTGATCAGTAAAAGGTCAGCCTGGTAGATATCTGGAAGGAAGAGAGAGGTGATGGTTTCTTTTGGTGCTGGGAATTTGGATTTCCCTCTACTTGGTCTTTGTAATTGCTCCATCAGCAGTGTTCACCCCCAAATTAAGTCACGATTAATATTCATCAGACTCTTCAGTAAATATCACCCCCCACCCTTTAATTTGTAACGTTCAGTACAACAGACCACCTCTTGTTTTTTGTTTGTTTGTTTGTTTTGGTGTTTGCGGTACGCGGGCCTCTCAATGCTGTGGCCTCTCCCGTTGAGGAGCACAGGCTCTGGACGCGCAGGCTCAGCGGCCATGGCTCACGGGCCCAGCCGCTCCGCGGCACGTGGGATCCTCCCGGACCGGGGCACGAACCCATGTCCCCTGCATCGGCGGGCGGACTCTCAACCACTTTGCCACCAGGGAAGCCCACTTCTTGTTTTTAAAAAGAACGATATATATGCCTCCATTCCTGCTGCTCCACAGTAATTTTAAAACAAAACATGTTTCTTAATCTAAGAATGTTTTAGTTGTAACGTCGAAAAACTTAGGACACTTACATAAAAAAACAAATAACTAGAAAAATGCCATTGCTAACATTTTAATTGTTCTAACTGAGCCACTTGGAAAACTAAATTCCTTTAGCATTATGTGTTCAGAGCATCTTTTAGTTTGGCTGTTCAATAACTGACTAAAGAACAGAGGGTGAATAACATAAAGTGGCTCCTAATATGGTATCATTTTCATTTCCTGTTTGTTGAAAGATAAATGCTAACACTAGAAGGCTTTTTTCTTTCTTTCTTTCTTTCTTTCTTTCTTTCTTTCTTTCTGTCTTTCTTCTTAATTTATTCCTCCCTGAACCACAAGGGAATAAAAAGAAAAAAAAAAATCAAATGTGATATGGCTTGAGACTGAGTCATCCAGTTAGGATAAGCCGAAAGCTTTTTCTTTCTTGTTTTTGTACCCTTTCCCTTTTCTCTGCCTTGCCCCAATTCCTGAAACATACCCCTCCCTTAAAACACACTTTGCTTTAAAAATGTGAGTCTTACTTGATTGGGGGGGGGGGCAGATAATTTTAGACTTAAAAAACTAATTGTTATTTAAAAGATTTAATGTTAATTATGTGACATTGATGGAATGCGTCTCTCTCCAACTTTAAGGCATTATTTTGGACAAATAGTCTTTAAAAGTACTGAATGAAGATTTTTTTTTCTCTCTCTCCCTCTCCCTCTTCCTCCTCTCCTCCCTCCCTCCCTTCCTCCCCCCCCCCTTTCTCTCTCTGGTATTAATCTCTTCTACATTTCCCCAAAATTCTACAGCTGTTCTCTTAATATCTGTACCTTTGGGGGGGGATACATTTCCCACTTCTTTTACAGACATAATTGTCATATGTCCCCTATGCTCAACGATCTTGAACTATCAAAGATACCATTGTGTATGAAAGAGTCCACGGCAAGCATAAAGAAGGCAGCATGTAATAAGTAGTGTCTGAGTGCCTACTGCATACATCCAATTAGCAACTCATGTGCCTTCAGAAGATAACGTTTGATAGAATGAGGAGACTTGAAGTTTTGGTACGATGAGACTAGCACATAGTAGGTACTCACATACTGAGTCCGTGAAACGAGTAAGCTTTTTCTGCATTCACTCGAAAATGGGGGCTCTCTGCCTGCCTTGCCAAAGTTGCTGGCCAGTGCTGTCTTCACCTGTGCCTACCTGTGAAGAAAGATGGAGTTAATTTTGCGTAAGTGTATCTGTGTGCCTAGGAGTTTCTCCACAACCCCAACGGATGCATTTACGAGTTTTTAGCTCCGTAGCTTATTCTCCTTTGGCTTCCTCCTGAATCAGGTTGGTGAACAGGCGTGATTCACGGTTTTGTCTCGTAGCTGTCTGTGTTCCGTGGGACTCCTTGGTGCCAGCAGGTCTAGGGCTTCCCAGTTAAAGGCTCGTGCATCTTGTGTGGAGAAATCGCACACCAACACCTCTAGTAACTCGGAGCCTGGCAGTGGTCGTCTAGATTTCAAAACGATTAAGCACTGATGCACATTTTGTCGTGTGCCAGGGGGCCATAGTGTGATTTGGAATGTGTATCATTTGGGATGTTAAAGGAGTACTGCATCTGCATTCAAAGAAATAACAAAGCGTCTTCTCCCTACCAGCTTGCAAAAGACAAAGAGCGCCTGCAAGCCATGATGACCCACCTGCACGTGAAGTCTACGGAACCCAAAACTGCCCCTCAGCCCGTAAGTACTGAATGACGCCCGTGGGGGAACCCTACAGTGTTGCTTCTCTGCTTCCCTACCCCAAGGACGGAGGATCGCCTAGTCTGGCAGCTTTGAGTAGTGAAAGACTTAAGCTCCATCTGGTTCTGATTACCTTTTATGAAGAGGGCAGTGTGCTGGGCATTTAGGGAGACAGATATGGGATGATTCGGGCACAGTCGTTAGCCACGAGGCCCCACCATCAGCTCTTCTTTGGGACAGATGATTGATGCTACACCAAGGTACTAAAACATATTCCGAGAGCTCACTAGAAGGGAAAAAACAAAACAGAACAGAAAGCAATCTTTCTGATTTCTCAATGGTGGAAACACAGAGAGAACACAGCCAGACCAGGAAAGCAGAGGAAAAAGGCATGTCAGCATGGTTTAGCCAAGAGGCAGTGGATGTGAGAAAAGGAGTGAGGGATAGTCCAGTCCAGTCTAACTGCAAGAAAGGAAAGAAAGAGGAAACACACTGTCGGAATAGTCAGAGGCTATAATTACAGAGAACATGTAACGGTCACTGAAGAGTTTGAAGCGAACATTACTCCTTCGCGGTGAGGAGACCCAACATGGTACCCTGAAATTACATTTCACTTTTAGCAATCTCTTACTTCTTGCCTTGTTCCCTTTTATTTGACGTTCAAGAGTGTCACCAAGCACAGACAGTTAATATCAGAGTGGAAGTGTGGTAGCTGAACCCCAAATCCTGTCTTAGGCCTCATTACTTGTTGCAAATTGATCGCTTTCACAGTTGTGTTTCTTGTACACTTACAGTTCTCAAAATCTAGTAGCTTCAACTGATTATTCACAATGGAGAGGGTGCTTTGCTTCTTGATTTTTAAGATTTGTAAAATTTAAGGGTACACTGCCTTTATTTGATTTTGCTTGGAGTCACTGTGTGAAAATTAATTGAGCGTTGACAATCTATAGTTAGTACCAGCAATTTTAATCAATATGCAGTGATGCGGCGTAATGGCAAAGTATTGGTTTATCTGTTTTGACTGATTTTTTCCTATAAATAAAGCAAACATACACCCATACATGTATGATTTATGGTGATAGAAATAAAACGGAGTCAGACTATTAACCCAGCAAATATGGTAGCCTGCCAAGATGCAGTTGGCAGACAAAATTAATGTCTGAAACAGAACACATTACTGAGATATAGGACATAAAATCATTAAACACTTTGCACATCCATTTTTACTAGGGAAGAGCCCTTGGTTTCCATGTATTTTGCAGTAAACGGCTGTAGGACCCAATGTGTAGGCTACCCAAGAGAAAGGGGGGCAGGGGGAGGCCATTCAGTATCGTGGAGTCAGTAGTCAGCTGTGCTCTCCGTGCTATTCCTGTCAACCCCTTCTTTTAAGGAGGGTCCTGGGAATACTATGAACCCAGGTGAGCAAATTGGTAAGATCCTGGCATGACTCCACTGAGTTCTCCAGCGGGTATAGGGAGCTTGAAACTCTCTGGAAGTCTTCAGATGGTTGTCCTTGGTTAGGGAAATGGTTTTCCCCAGGTTGAAGGGTTTGCATCTCTAAACCTAGCAACAAGGGAGAGAATGCGATTATCTCCTCCTTCCTCCGTGGATTAAAACCAATGATATGAGGTTAGATATTAACTATGAGAACTAGAATAATGTTTGGACTCCGCACTCTAGGAATATACTCATTTGGGATCATGAGGCTCCTTGGGAGGAGGAGGGATAAAAGCAGAAAAGGAATTGCAAAACCCCACGGGGCACTCAGCGAGCGATGGCGCTGGATGCCGGCAGGGAGCGCCATATACATAGGCCTCCATAGGCCACAAAAGGGACCCTTGGGAATCTCCATGAGGACCCGTGTTAGGCAGCCAATAAACAGGAAAGTGCGGTCCTGGGGGAAATGCACAGGGCAGGAAGGTTTGTCTTGATTAGTATTTAAAAAAATGTTTTACATGCTAGAAAATTATAACTTCGAAGGGGGACCTCCTACTAAATGTATTTTTAACTGCTCTGTTGAAAATTCTCTACCACTAGTCAACATTATCTCTTAGTAGCTCAGCACAGTATTTCTTTATTAAAAGAAATAGGCACGAATATTTTTGACTGAAAAATTAATAGCTTTTGAATTCGTACGCAGCAGGTTTTCTTTTGCAAAGAAGTCCAATATCGCTGCACAGCACTTCTATAACCATTTATTTGGAGTCCAAGTCAAACCTTTGACAGTTAGAGCCGTGCTACAAGCCAATATAAAGAACTCCAAGATGTAAACCAACAATAGGCCGTCTGTGTGAGGTTTGCCATTGTCAAATACATAGATTGTTTGGATTAGTTTATGTAAATGGACTGTTGTATTACCCTTTGGAAAAAAAAAAAAAAAGATCACATTTGTGTATGAAAAGTGGTTCCCTTCACAGGCAGCATTATAAATTCCTTATCCTGTAACTTACATGTAAGAAGTAAAAATTGGTGCCTGACAAGCAGATATTGTGTGACACTCTGTTGCCAGAGAGAACCTGCCTTCTTTTCATTCATTGGAAAATAGAAAATTTTATTATAGATACCATCTTATAATTTGGGAATTATTAAAATATGTATAGGTGAGGCATTGGGAAATTAATTATAAAAGGTAGACGTGTAGTGTTTTGCATACATTTTTACTTCTTTGCCCAAAAAAAGGGGAGGGGTGGACAGACGTAGAGCAAACCCTTGATGCTTTCAACTTTAGGGATACAGAGTTATCTGATGATCGGTTCTAAGGTGCAGAAGACTCCCTTTTGCTTGTAATTGATTTATTCCACCTGAAATAGTAGAACGCACGGTGTATGTTCAGATGCCTATCGTTCTAGACTCTCTGATTTGAAGGAAGCAGTCCCTGGGATTCAGATCTAACCTTAGCTGGGGACTCTCACGTTAGAGTCTTGCCAGGAAGTTTGTGGAGTGTTTTTTTTTTTTTTTTCTTTTTTCCATTTCTGTTTAAAAAGGAACTCGGTGTTTATTTTAAAATCCTTAGTCACTAAGTGATAGAATGCTTTGCTGTAAACGTTGCTTTTCACTAAATGCCATTTGGGTGGTAAGTGTCATTTGCTGTGTCCAGTCATCCAACCCGTTCCCATTTCACTGCCAAAACCTTCTTGGATTGTTCTGACAGCAGCCCGTAGACGTGTTCGCTGGACGCTGTTGTGGAACTCATGTTCCCATTTGGCTAATCAGAGGCTGTGCTCATCTCGGGAGAATCCCAAGTTTTTAGGCGTGGGTCTGAGCGCGACTCCCACTGGAAAGCGTGGAGAGGACCTGAATAGGGGTTTACGGCGGTCCTGTTCCACACGTGCCTCCGATAACATCTCCTCCTGCTTGCTTGAAAATCTTTTAAACCGATAAAAACCTTTCCTTTCGTAATTATACCCAGGACTCAAACTGCAGTGCACGCTGTTTTCGTGAAGAGAATTCCTGAATTTAAAATCGAATTATTGCGTCAACGAATATTTATTGGACGTGCGACAGGAAGACATAGGGTAGTTAAACCAGACAGAACCATCCCTGCCATCGAGGTGTTTGGGGTCTCGTGGGACCAACTACCAAAGACACACTCCCAGGCTCTCCCTGGCATGAGCTGTGCTGTCGGGGAGTGAGTGTGTGGACCGCTGCCCTAGACGGTGGGGGTTGAGGAAAGACTTCTGGGACAGGTGACATCTAAGGTGAAACCTAAAAGATGAATAGGAAGAAGTGGAAAGAAGCGAGTTTCGTGACTCTTTTCTCGGGTTAAGAGTAGGTGCGTGTGTCTGTGTCTCTGAGGAAGGGAACTGGGGAAGTGTGTGAAGATGATCAGAGTGGAGGGGAGAAAGGAATGGCCAACAGCGGCTGAAATAAGCTTTTCGTTTGTCATAATTTTACTTAGAAGCTTTTAATTTTATTAAGGCTGGCCCCTGCTTGGAAAAATTTACCAGAACAGAGCTGTACATTCTAGCAATGGGGGACATACAGTGGGCAAAGGCGGGCTTGACATACGTACAGAATGGCCCAAGTGTATTGTACGTTGGCGATTTAAAAGATTCGTCGCTTTTCCGTGTTCAGAGAAGCACAAGCGAAAAATCAGGCGATCGTAAACTGTCCTCATGAGAATGATATTCTTTTGTTCCACAGTCGGTACCGGTTCATGTTCTCAAGGTAAACACCAAAATGGATTGCTTGGGGGTGAATGCTTGTCCTTGAGGGAGGCCTCACTCAGAGGATAAAATAATAACAACCAGCACCAAGAAGCATGTCTGTAGTAATACTTTATTAAGTTGTTAAGGATTTTTGAAAAAGACTTTTTCACTATCATAAGGTCAGGAAAATACCGTAGGTCATATTCCGTAATCCTGAGAACGTAAGAGGTAGGCTTTGCTTTAGGGTACTCCTCCTACCCACCGGAGAACAGCTCCCAGCGCTGGAGAAACCACATCCCTTCAGATTTGGTGGGCAAGTAATTACAGTGTAGGTACTATCTCCTTTATGGACATGTTGTAAAACACAAGAACTTGGCTATTTGAGGCGAAAGGCAGTATTAGATTTTCCTTTGCACGCATTCTCGTTTCCTCCAACCGTAGCAGTTAGGACTGTTTGGAAATCGTTTTTAGCTACTAATAAAAACAGAGAGAGAGAGGGAGAGAGAGAGAGAGTGTCCGTCCGTGTGTTCCCTCGCCCCATGCCCCCCGCTCCGCAAATGGGGGGTCTCTCAACGAAGTGGCTGATTTTGTGGGCTGCTCGCTGCAGCCTGGCTGTTGAGTTGGGGGAATAATTTGATGCCGTCATAAAGAGAGATTCGCAAGCACCACACACACACACAGGGGATGTTTCTATACTGTTTCTCGCGAAGTCCCCCACCCTGAGGTTCATCCTGACGACCACCTTCTCGGTCACTGCCCTGCGCCAGGGCCCAGATCTAAGGCAGTAGCAGGACCAGGCAGAGAGAGCTCTCCCCAGGGCCACCCCCCAACCCCCTGCCACGATCTGGTAACATCTTTCGCGTCCCTCCAGCCTCAGAAAAGGCCACCTCTGAACGCGAGGGATTCGTGTCTAGGATTCACCTGCTCAGGCCAGTCGAACCAACAGCAGAAAAGCGAGTGAGCCCCAAAGTCCATACTGAGCGGCTGGGTCCCTCGGTGTCTGGGTTTCAGGTTGGCCTTTTGTTCTCAGCATCTGTTCTGAAGCGAGGCAAGAGCACAAACAAAAATCCAGATGAGTCCTTATGGGAATGCTTACAACAAGTCTGTTTCTGTCTGGGGTTTACCTCAGCCGTTTGTTGATTTTTAAAAAAATGGGAGTGACTCACCGTCTTTAAAAGAGAGAGAGGAGGTTACTGTTTAAAAACGAAAGATAAATCTTTCGAAAAGGGGCTCAGCAGAGTCCCGGGCAGCTGGGCTGGTTCCAGTTGTTCGGATGGGTAAGATTTCTAGGATAGTCACCCCTGGAACTGACCTGGGAGAAAAGCTGACGGTTGAGAGTGCATAGAAACTAAAAAAATAAAGCCCAACGGCAATCTTAAGTGACATAAGAATTTAAGCTTTTGGCCGGCGTTTCAAAGAGATTATCTTTGCCCAAATCATCACATGATGGAAACTTGCCATGTAGAAAATATCAGAGTTACTAACTTTTCTAAACATAGCAACTTCTTTTTAAATAGAAAATGAAGACAATCTGAAAAATAGGAAAAGAAACCCTCCCAGATTCCCCATCCCTTCCTGCTCCAGGCCCCGGAAGAAAAAAATTCTCTCTCCCAACCTGAGCTACAGTCAGAAACACGAAGCACACGTGCTTTCATTTCTAATTGATGATTCTATTATTAAGTTTTAATAGTTTACAGTTCAGGTGAATCTTGCAAGATTGCAGCACACCCCTCACCGTTCTCGGTTTGCTCTGCTGTTCTACGTCTGTAATTAATTTTTGTGTGTGTGGTGGGGGGCGTAGGGGGTCCAGTTTTTGCAGAGAGAGACCTTAATGAAAAGAGCAGGTCTGGTTTGAACGCAGAGCCTATCTTGAAACCTTCCCCCTGCCGCATCTTATCACTCCCTCGTGACCTTCCTCCCCAAAGATGGTCTCTCCTCGAGACCAGCATGTGATCATCCAGCCGGAGTTTAAAAGTTAAGAAACTTCGATCGCCGTTGACAAGGTTGACATTTCATTAACTTGTTGGTTCAGCCTTCAGATGATTCCGCGAGGCGAAGCACCCTGTGTTTGGAGTTTACCGCTTTTTGTTCTTTCTTCCCTCGCAGGCTACAGTCGTGTTTGATTTGGAATCGGGGCTCCTTTGGCAAATTAGCAATTAGAGCAATTCTGTGGGAATATGTATATATGTCATTAGTTTTCCTGCAAATTAATAGCAGGGGCAGAGGTCAGGCAGAAATTTTCCACTTGACTGCAGTTCCTCTGTGGAGACTTGGCACTTGGTTCTGGAATGGCCACAGCTGCTCTCAGCCACCCTCTTCCTCTAGGAACTGTCTTTTAATTAGTTTACCTCATAGCCATCATTACAAATATTACTGCCTCCCCTCCTCGAAATAAAATTACTGTTTCTACAAAATATTCCAGTGACATCTTGCACCACTGCACATTGATGGTGGGGTCAGTCGAATGCAGCATTTAATCATTAGATCACCTCCATCCGCGTCTCCTAATTAGAGTCCTTACAATACATTTTTATCTGGTAATTAGCCGAGATTGGCTACTTCCTCTGTGGCTTATTAGAGACGGCCCAGCAGTGGGTGTGAATCACGGTGTCATTTGTCAAGCCTGGTAAAAAAAAAAAAAAAAAACCCTCTCTGCTCTCTTCGGGCTTGGTGTTGATTTCCACTTGGTACCTGTGTTTCAGAGCCTCCAGAAAATTCAGCTGCATCTCTTTCTTCGTGGATCGTGCTAACCGGGAGGGATTTTCTTCCCGACTGTTGCTTCTTCAGTAGAAACAGTCCAAGTATTAAGGCTGCAAGAATGACATTCTTTGCATGTTTTATGACTTTGTACCCGTATCGTGGGGCTTGTCTGTTCTTGTAGGTGAGCTCCCAAGAGATGGGCCTGCACTTGCTGAATGTTTCCACGAGTCTGGGGTTTGGGCAATTAACTAGAACCCAGTGGGCCTGGTGATCTTCCTCACAGAACTGGAAAGGAGCGTGCATATTCCCTGAGGACGCTGTATTTATATTATAATTTTCATTACCTTTTAAAGAACGTCGTGGTGTTGAGGGTACTGTTCTTCCACCGAAGAGCCCAGAAGCAGAGTTAGTTCTCGGAATTGTTTTACGGTTGCTCTGCCTGTTTTCCTTTGATCAGTGTCTGCATTTGACGGTAAGCCCTTCGAGGGCAGCAGTTGTCTGTTCTGTTCCTTCTTCTGTCGTTTCAGTTCCCATTGCCATATGTTTGCTGGGGAAGATTTATTGAATGTCAGTTGTAAGCAGGGATAAAAGCTAATCCCCAGGTCCCTTCCAAAAATGAGCGTGCAGAAAAGTGAACCCGGATACTGTTGATGGTTCCCGTTGTCTGGGCGTAAGGAGACTGTTATACAGAGGGCCTAGAATCTCCAGTGTGTATGTGATTTTGAGTCCAGGTTGTGAATATGGGCACGTTATTTAATCTCCCGTGAGCCTGTGTTTGCTTATCTGTGAAACGTGAGTAACAACATCTCAAGTGTTCGTGATGGTATGAGAATTCAGCGAGACCAGGCGGTGGCCCGGGCTTCACAGCGTGGTCTTTACAAATGGTCCCCGTGACTTTCCCGAGCGCTTGGATCCTCTTAAGCCTAAGAGCATCTGCATTTTAAAGGCTGTATACTGATGAGCATTAGCCTTCCGTGCGCTGATTTCCTTGACCCGTTGCTGGGGCTGATGCTTAGACACGCTGTTCCTGTACTTGGTCAGTGATGAAGGCCCAAGGCAAAGAGGAGGTCAGCCCCAGCCTTCCCAGATCTGCTCCATCCCGCCGCGGCTGCTACGCCGGACCGTGAGCACTTAGTTTGCAAATGTGTGTCACGAAGTCAAGTTTCCAGCACTAATAAGAAAAGCAGCTCCCAGCGTCTGCCCAGCTTGCTGGGGGATTCATAAGGGTGGTACCATCTCCACAGCTTGCTCTTATCAGGCATGGGGGAGCGTGGGGTGTAGGGATTGGTGGTGGGCGGGGTGGGGTGCGGCGGTGGCGGCGGCGGTGGTCTGGTGTTGGCTGAGTCAGCATTTAAAGGGAGGGAGAAAAAGGAAAGCCCAACCAAAAGCTTGCAACCCAGCGTTCAGTTTCCAGTGCCATGTTTATGTTTTTCCATTAATACTTTCTCAACGATATTTGATCTTTCTCATTACTAGGGTATGAGTAAGGTTGAGTCTTCCCAACAAATTAGAACTCTCTTTTAATCTGTTCTTTGATTATGATCTCAGAGGAATCTCATTTTTAATACTTTCCACAAATAATGTCTTGGACTTAGGACTGTTGCAGTGGTGAACCAGACTTAATTTGTTAAGTGATTCACAATCTGGTTTGAGATAGTGATACCAAGTAAGGCTACTTTGCCAAACTTTCTTGGACTGGGGGCAGCTACGAGTTCCTCAGAGGGCAGTTCTGGGTAAACTGTAAGAACTCTGTTGAAAACAACCAAGTTCTTCAGTGTAGCCAGACTTAATATTTCAGTAGCAACGAGTTTTTGCAAAGGGGGACAGGCTCGTGTTTCCAGTTATTAATTAGAGAAACACTTCAAGGTGCAGGCGAAACAGATAGAAAGAAAGAAAGAAAGAAGGAAGGAAGGACCGAAACAGGGCTTGTTGATTTTCCTCTGTGCTCCTGCAAATAACTAGCGTGTGTTTCCGGACTTGAAGCGCTGGATTATTCCATTTTGTTACTACACATTTGAAACTGGAAGGAAAAAAATTAAAATGTTTTACAGTTCCAGATCTCTCCTATGCCCTATTCTTTTTAAACAAATGATTCCAATCCCATACTGGATAGAGTTTAATGAAGGCGACAGAGAAAGCTTTCAAAGATTAGTCTCTGCCAACTAATGGAACTAAATGGATGTTCACTGGATCCGGTGCCACTCTTTTTAATACAAGTCACCGGCCAAACCTCTCAGCAGTCGTTCCCGTCCGTGAAGTTTCATCCTGGAGTTGAGTGAGCCCGTCCCAGTGTGGTGCAGCCAGTGGCTATATGTGACTGTTTTAGTACAACTTTCCTTTTTATTAAAATTAGGTAAAAACAGTTTCTCGCTTGTACTAGCACATTCCAGAAAGTTCTAAGAGCTCAGGTTGATACCAGTGTATCCCAACTGGTGTTTCCTGAAACATCAGCGTTCGTGGGGCTACAAGGACTCCCTCTCCCGCTTCGAGATTTACAAGGCATACTAGGGTGCAAAGTCGTGCTTAAAGAAACGTCCTGACCCAGAATTTCTCAAACTCACCAGGCTAGGTAACCCCTTTTGGGTCTGTAAACGCTTGTTTAACTGTCTTTGGGAAAAAACCTGTCTCAGCAACAACAGGAAAGGAGAACATCGTAAGAGATATTATTTGATAAACTACATGGGGGAAAAAAATCTGAAAAGGAATATATGCGTATATATAGAGAGAGATATGGGGGGTGTGTGTGTGTGTGTGTATCTGAATCACTTTGCTGTACACCTGAAACTAACACAACATTGTGTAAATCAACTACAATAAAAAAATAAATTAGAAAAAAAAGAATCACAGGACAGGATGCTAGAAATTTTAGTAAGTAAATAAAGTGAATGGTTTTTACATGGGAACTCGCCTCCTGTTTCAGCTGATGATAAAAATCTACTGTGAGGCATAAAACTAGCCAGGCCTCCCCTGTATAATTCCTGCTGCATTGCAGATGCTTTCTTGGTTGCTCTGTTTTTTTCTGAAGGTCTTCTAAGAACTGTTCCTTTCCTCACAGCTGAATCTGGTATCAAGTGTCACACTCTCCAAGTCTGCATCAGAGGCTTCTCCACAGAGCTTACCTCATACTCCTACGACCCCCACTGCCCCCATCACTCCCGTCACCCAAGGCCCCTCCGTCATCACCACCACCAGCATGCACACGGTGGGACCCATCCGCAGGCGGTACTCAGACAAATACAACGTGCCCATCTCTTCAGGTAGATGCTCCATTTTTGCCGCGGGGAGAACGGTGATCGGCAATGCTTGTCGACCAGCCTCTTTGTAAAAAGTGATAATTAATAGGACAATGATTCTTATTTAGCAGATATTGCGCAGAACCAAGAATTTTATAAGAACGCAGAAGTTAGACCACCATTTACATATGCATCTTTAATTAGGCAGGTAAGTAAATAACGCGGTATGAGAAATTATATCGGAAGGTATAGGTGTACATGGATGTATTATATTGATGCAGTAGATTTAAAACCGTTTAGTATGCAAGCATGCTAAAACCTGTTCTATAAGGTTTTTTAAATCTGCAATATATAACATAATTGCTTTTGATTAAGTATTACAATACGATGTGATTATTAGGAAATTCATTTCACACAACAGTGAAAATGAGCCTGTTTAAAGATGGCAAGTCAATTATCACAAGCTACAGTAATCTCTGATCCCTAGAATTAATCTGAGCTCTAAATAATTACTGAGCTTTAATCAGCTAGTGAAATGTTTTGCATTTCTCTTTGATTCTGCTTTATGAATGACTAATAAATTAATATTTCTGTACGGAAACAGAAATAAAAACTCCAAACAATTAGATAATTCCATTTTGCATTTTGCTATTGAACTGGTAAATACAGCCATTAATCTTAGAGCATTTCGTGAAACCTTCCTTAGGATTTAGCTCAGCGTCACGATTATTTTGTGTTTTCAAGAAACCGTACAATGGCGGTTCTGTTGATTTGGTCATACATTATCTTTCTCTGTTGCCTTTGCTTCACAGGCCATTCTCGAATCTCCAGAGAAACAGCTAACACTAAATGAAATCTATAACTGGTTCACACGAATGTTTGCTTACTTCCGGCGTAACGCTGCCACATGGAAGGTAAGCTTTCTTGCAGGCCTGTTGAGTCTTGGGTCTTGGCATTTATAGGAGAGAGTTTGTTGTCGGTAAGATGCAGGTGTTGTAAGTTACGAACATATTGTTTGGCTACATTCAAAGAGTCTAATTTGTAGGCATACTGGATTGAGAAAATAATTCCACTGGGGTTAAAATGCTGGGATGGAAGAGTCCCATTATGTTGGCATAACGAGTAAAATCATCTCTCTCTGGTTGGAATGTGTAGGAAGTTGTCTCGTGTACACAGACCTCATGGTTTTCCGTCTTCAGCCACCACCAGTATTTGCAGAGAATGCGTAGATAACTTTTGTGTTTTTTTTTTTAACCATCAGGAACCTGGAGAAATGATCAGATACACTTGATCAGATACACTTAACTTTCATTGGTTGGATATAAGCTCCTTAACCTATGCACTCCAAGTACTAGCAAGGTATATTGGAGTTATTACAGGAGAACCCAATATATGTATTATTAAGGGTTTGTTTGTTTGTTTGTTTAAGTCGAGAGACTGTCCATCGGATATTCATAGGCACTCTGGGGAAGAAAAGCAAATTCTGAAATATGTGACTTGACTGTAATAGCATTTGCTGTAAAACGGGTCAGATTCCATAGCTCCACCTGGGATGCCCCCAGCAAGGCTTGGGGGTCACGTGACATACCTCAATCCCAGTTCAGCAGTTGGTTCGTGGGTTCTGTTAGTAGTGATTCCATTGTATTCGGTTTAAGCCCTCACCAGTCTTTGGATTTTCGCACTTTAAATTTCTCGGTTTTTAATAGTTTTGCTTTAGAAAAAGGGGCAGCAGATACAATCTGAGAGTCATATATTTTTTTTCGCACCTTTACTACTATCTAGAATTCTTGTAATCCCTAAATTCCAAAAAATTTAGAAATATTTAAAATGCAAATATTTTTGGATATTTTACACGTTATTATTAGAAATAGGATAGGAATTTATTATAGGATGCAAGGAAAACATGCTTTGCTGGACATACAGGTCTTCCTTGCTCCGTTCGTAATTTATATGGGAGAAAAACAACAGCAGAAACAGAAAACGCTGTTTCCTCTACTACATTCTTCATCAAATGGCGTTTTGAAAGAATATAACCAAAGAATTAATTCATCAACCTTACGGAGCTGTGAATCATCTCTGATGGCCCAAAGTAGCTTTTTTATTTCCATTAAGACACGTGGGCCCCGAAGGAACCTAGGTTCAAAAACCTTCCCTTCTCTTCCTCAGCCTGCCTTGAGATGTAAAATAGAAAACAGTCTTCAGCTGTGAATGCTTTTCAGAATTTCGGAAGTATAAGCATGAAGCAGACATTTTCTTCAGATTGCCTTTTATAAATAGCGAATGATCAAGTTTTAAAATAATTACCCGTTATGAATGTGATATTTAAGCTCAGATCTTCAGATTTAACTTTTTCATTTTCAGAAACTGCAGGGAAAAGTGCCCTTCATATAAACAGTCCTAAATGAAGTATTTAATGACTCATAAATACGTATAATTTTCTCCATGTGTCCTTATTTGTACTGTCATCTTAGACAGAAGATAAAATGCCCAGTTAAAGTCATGAGTGGAAAGAGTTCACTCAGCTTTTGTGGGAAACTCTCCATTTCCAGTTACTTTTGCTTGGATGCACAGTCTTCGAAAACAAAACTTAAGTTTTGACTTTACAGTTTTATTTACATGGCTATATAGTTCAGACAGGTCTACAGCAGTCCCGTTTTTCAGACATGGCTTTACAATGTACACTTCTGTACATTTTGAGACTTACTGGAAAACTTAGACAGTGATTAGGATGAGATGTTGATTTCTTTTCCCAGTAAGGTGTCTGATAGGTACACATGCTCTGTCTGGACTTTTTTTCTTTCTTTCTTTCTTTTTCAGGAAATTTGGGTTTATTTATTTCAGCCTCCTCAGTGTCATGGTAGGAGATAAACAGTAGACCCTTAGCATCCTTTATCCTCTGCCTTTGTGCAGTATTACAAAAGAAAGTGCCCACTTAAAGACCAGACTACAGTTTATACGCCAGGAAATTTGCCCTACTAGCTGTAGTTATAACATGCCCAGCATTCTCCAGAGATGTTTGTTGTAGACCTATCAAACCTGTTTGAATCAGGGGTGTCCTTTCGTAGTCAGCTGGAAGTCTGAACCCACCCCAGTTATGCTGACATTCCTCAAAAATTCCTTGCGCGTTTGTCCTGTGGCTTCTCCTTGTGAGCAGTTCGTCATGCCACGTGATAACACTTCTCTCGTCTTCCGTATCAGACAAGAAACATCACCATTCTCTAGCAGGACTCCTCACAGAGTCGCTAATGGCGATCATCCAAAAACAGAAACACCTCTCAAAGTAGAGATCAAGATTTTCCACTTGAGGGCCTCCCTGGTGGCGCAGTGGTTGAGAGTCTCCCTGCCGATGCAGGGGACACGGGTTCGTGCCCCGGTCCGGGAAGATCCCACATGCCGCGGAGCGGCTGGGCCCGTGAGCCGTGGCCGCTGAGCCTGCGCGTCCGGAGCCTGTGCTCCGCGACGGGAGAGGCCACGGCAGTGAGAGGCCCGTGTACCGCAAAAAAAAAAAAAAAAAAAAGGTGTGCCACTTGGAAGGATGAAGTATATCACAGGTTAAGGGGAGGAATACAGACTGTGTGAGCAATAGCAGCAGATGGATTGAGGGACTTACAAGGCATGTGAGGTGTGGTGTAAGTATCCACTTCTCCAGCCCCTGTTGTCACCTACTCATTCCCTATAAGAAGAAAGTTGGGAGTAAATGATATGGGTCTCTTTGAAATAGCCTCGTGTCCAGGTTTGAGTGTCAGTCAATCACGTTCACCCAGGAGAACTCAAAAAGAGATGAAGCCATGCTTGTTAACTGTACCTAGTGTAAGTAAGGGGTGCGGATTATTCCTGAAACTCAGGAAGGATGAGATGTCAAAAACTCTTCACCCTGCAGTTGAGATGCTCCTTTGGCAGATTACACATGTCAAGGGTCTCAGCTTAGGAGTGACGGGAAATGACTTTGAACCCTAAGAAAGAAACGTGTCTATGGAAAGAAACCATCAACTTAGAGTATCCTCATTTTGCCATTGAGAGTTCTACTCATGGGTTCCTTTGGCATTTTTCTCAGTTAATTAAAAGCACTTGCCCATAGTAAGGGCCAGCATTTATATAATTGGGAAGGTAAGACCTAGCTTGATAATGGATACTGACCCACTGCAGGGTCATGTCACTCACTGCCGCCCCCGCCCCGGTCCTATCAGCTACAGGAGGTGATACTCTCGATGGTAGAAATCCAATGTCAATTTCTTCATAATAGACCTGAGCAAATGTGTCGAAGGTGTTAAAGCCAACACTTTGACGAATTAAAAAGAAGCAAAACGTATTTAACAGTAGGAATTATCATCTTTCATGGTTTAAAAAAATTAAAATAAATTACCCCTTTTGTCTGAGAGACAAGTGGGTTTAAAAGGGACGGTTTTATGCTTTACCTGTTTCCTGATTTTGAAGTCGTATTAACGTTACTTTTATGTTTTGGCCGTGAAACCTATTTGGGGGCTAATAGGCATATTAAAAAAAATCTTTCCTCTGTTTAACTGTTCACCAGAGACTAGACTAAAATGCCAAAGCACAATTAAGTCATCATTTGGGGTTTTGATTTTGGAAGAGGCCCCCCCCCCCGCCTTCACCACAGGAGGGTCATCCCTGGGGGTGGGAGCTACAGTTCTCGGGGACGGTTTTACAACTGTGGACTGTTAGGCTGAATGTACTGCTGTTTTTGGAGTCTTTTCTTATAGAAAATGTAAATGTTCTCTCTTTTATACTTGCTGCAGAATGCAGTGCGTCATAATCTTAGTCTTCACAAGTGTTTTGTGCGAGTAGAAAACGTTAAAGGGGCAGTATGGACAGTGGATGAAGTAGAGTTCCAAAAACGAAGGCCACAAAAGATCAGTGGGTACGTCCACCATGTTTGAACTTCTTAGCCTAGCTTGGATTGCGCTAACAAGTGTTAACTAGAGGCTTTTGGCTGCTAGATGGTGTTAGACCAAAGAACTGGTTTCACGTTGTCTCAGTTAAGGGAAGCAAAAAAGCATTTCATCCCTCCTGTTTTGTATACCCACCAGTCCCCCTGCCCTGCTTGCTGGTCTTTGTTGCATCACATGCTAGTAGCTTTTAGGTGGCAATGCATATTAACCCTCACAAACCATTGGCTTATGCTTATTGCATTTTATTTTCTTTCTCCTGTTCCCTGTATTGGATGTCTGTTCTGCCCCCAACCCCGCCTCCTTTTGTTGCCACTTCATCTCCTTTGCTGCTGCTCCTATCCCAGGGTGCCATTCGCACCAACCTCTCACTGCATAAGTGCTTTATCAGAGTAGAGGATGAGTTTGGGTCCTTTTGGACAGTTGATGATGAAGAGTTTAAACGTGGCCGCCATATTCAACGAGGCCGTCCTCGCAAATACTGCCCCGATGAAAACTTTGACGAGCTTGTCGCACAGTAAGAGCCTTTACTTGCTTTTGTTTTTTGTTTCTGCTGTTGCTTTGGCTTTGCATGGTTGACTCATCCCATGATAGTTTTGCATTTCACCACGTAGCAGTGCCACGGCTTTCTGCAATGGAACTAAATCGTGTGATTTGTACATGTATTTCTCTCGTTTCTCTTTGGAACACCAGTGCCTTGAATAATGCTTTTTTGACGTCTTTAATGCAAATATCGGTTGGCTTTTGATTCAGCAGCTTTACGGGGACCCTATAACCCCAGTGCTTTTGTGTGACCCCCCCCCGATTCCTCCAAGTGAAGAGGAAACTTCCTTCTTTAGAGTTAAAATGTGTATTTACTGGGATACATTTCTTCTTCTTGGCTCACTCAGTATAACGATATAAATATAGTGAAATGAATGCCAAAAGGGCCCCAAGCATGGGAAAGAAATGGAGACCCGTGCCTCTCCTTCCTTTAGGGACCATTGGGAAACGTACATAATTTCCCGCCCCCCCCCCACCCCCCGCCCACGGAAGCCACCCCTTTCTTTCCCTCAGTAGCCTCCTGTATGATTTTTTTTTTTTTCAAGTATTTGTATCCCTCCTGGCTACAGCTGTCCTTAAAACAACATCTATCTTGTCTTCATTTGGTCGGTAATGGACACAGCATCAAATTATTCTCGTACCCTCCCAAATTGCGGCTGTGCCCGAAGGACTGGAACCCCAGCCTCGGCTGCCTGACCCTCCCCTGGAGTAGCCTTCTCTCCATCTTCTTCTTTTGGCAATAAATGAGCCTTGAAGATCTTTTCTTCGGAGCTACCCTGCCGTTCCTCTAGCATTCATTCTAGAATTCAAATCCTGGAGAAGCTTAAGAGGCAAGATTCCTCCCGCCGGCTCCCAGGAAACCCTGCCAGTCCGCTCGCTGACTTCCCCAGCCCGAGGCCCTAGAGCATCTGCCTTCCTGCTGGAGTCCGGGCGGGTTACTACATCCGTGGAGGGAGTGCCCGAGGCGATGATTACTTAATCCAAAATTTTACCCCCAGTTTGCCTGAACGGGCAAACTCTCTCCCACCCCGGGGCGGGGAGGTTCACACAGAGCAGCCCCCCACAAAGCCAGCGCGGGGCGGGGGGGGGCGAAACCCACCTTTTCTTTGGTCTTCTGCCTGGGGGACATTTCTGATTGATTTGGAAAGATAGCGGCAAGCTTAAGACGAGACTTTTAAGACCAGACTTCGCGAAAAACACTCGGGGGGTTGATTGCGTTTAACTTTGAGTTTTTATCTTTCTCTTATGCAGTAACCCTTCCCTTATTAAAAACATGCAGACCAGCCACGCCTACTGTACACCTCTCAATGCAGCTTTACAGGTAAGATGAACGGCCGTGCGGACTGTGCCGCGGAGGCACATGGCTCCCGCACTCATTTCAAAATATATTAGCCTCGCTCTAATTAGATATTAAATTTTAATTCCGTTAAACTTTTTTCTTAAGTGCACAAAGCATCGTACTCCCTGGAGGCAGGCACGTCGGGCTGCTTCAGCATTAGCAAGATGCTTAGCATTTTGAATATTGTGGCAAAAAAATTAAAAGTTCACTTATTAATATTTATCAGCAGTATCATAATTTCCATCCTCTTATTTCAGAATTTCACTTGAGGCAAAAATACCACAAGTGTAATTACTCTAGCACAGCTATTAATGTGCTGGGTGATAGGCCACTGTGTCACATGACCTTCTATTGTTCACGGGTTTAAAGAGAAAGCGGAGCTTTTTTTTCTTCTTCTTCTTCTGCTCCTTTTTCTTTTCAAGTCCAGTTTGGCCTCTTTTCACTGGGGAGAGCGGGGCGGGTGGGGTTCGGGTCGCTTGGTAAAAGTAAACTGTTTTTGTTCAAGCGATAGAGGTGTTGAAGGAGAGACTCTTTAGGTTTCCAGCGGATTGCTCAAGGTTACGTAATAAGCTCGCAGAACGTTTGTTTCCTACTGACAAACCAGGCCCTCCTTACGTAACCGGCGTTGCCAGGGGACGAAGCCACGGGGATTGAGCAGGAGGGAGGTTACCACCCAAACGTGAGTTACCGGGGCAGCCCTGGCACCCATCAAGCCTTTGAATTATCGCATATTGCTCCGTTACCCAACAGTAAAGTCATCTCTCAGGTCGAAGAGAAGACTGTAGTACACTTCCTTAAGGTTTACCTGGGTACCCCCCTCCAGAGTTCGTAGGTAGGCAGGGTCCTTTGGCCCGTCCGCGGTCCTGTTATGTTTTGACCCACCTGGATTGTTCTAGACCGCAGTCCAGAGGGATCTCGGTAACTTAAATGACAACAGTCTACACAGATAGATCTGACGTTATGTGATCCTAGCCCGTGACAGACCTTTGCAGCATGCGTTCTCGATACTTAAACATGACAACGTCATGGGCTCCTGCAAAGGGCTGTAACGCACAAACAGATACTAAAATTTTGTGAGGGAAGGGCGCAAATGAGAGAAGTGTAAAAAAGGCTCCTCAAGGGACGCTAATGATGCAAACTCGGTGGAGACGCTCAGCGTTGAGGGGAACAGAGTGCAGGGAAGAGGCGATCGGGAGGGGAGCTCTGGCTATTCCTGTTTAACAGCGGTTTGCTGAGCACCTCCCCTGCGCCCTGGAGAACCGTTTTCCCAGTTCGGTCAGCAGGAGCTCAAGGCTCCGGAGGATGGATGATACGCCTCTTACGCAGTTTCAGTTCAGAGGCAAATTCACTGACCTTAGCTTTCGCGCGCACGCGCGTGCGTGTGTGTTTAGCCTGAACCAAATTTAAGAGGAGGAACTGCTTTCTGACAGTTTCTTTTAATTACTTGCAGTTCACACCGTAACTTTCGAAAAGCAAATGAAAAGCACGCTTAGATGCTGCCACTGTAAATACCATTCATTAGTAACTATTTTCCCTGGAGTGTTGTAAAGTATGAATTTAAAGGCCGCTCTACCTGGAATCGTATTAAGATCACAGGCACATTTTACATTCATGAGGCGGCAAGGGCAAAAAAAACCAACAACAACGACACAACAACCCACCAGCAACGGTGATCCTCCATCCTCTGGATTCTCTTGACTCTGTGACTAATGTCAGTTAGGAGGCTTTATCATTACAGAACTGTTCTCACCTCTAAAACATTTGCTCCTGGCCTCCTCTGCACCCTTTCTTATTTTCAGCCATAGCCCCAAACTCTGCTGCCGTTTTCCAAGAACACTTGGTGTCCATCCTGCAGTGAGGTGAATACATGCATCTCAAGTCATGATTTGAGGAATGGATCTTTTTCCTCTCCCTCTAGGAGTCTGGGTCCCGGGTCAGTAGACAGTCCCCTAGGACAACTTTCTGCTGTGCAAATTAAATAAAGAGTCTACCAGCAGGCCTTCCCTTCCCGCCCACTTGCATTTTTCAAGGCAAGTAAAAATAATAGTGGAACAACATCTTCAAAAGATTACTAGAGCAACATAACGCGTGATATACAATATATAAAATAGGACAGCCGAATCCACTACAGAAATAAAACATTGGACTCGGGACAGATTGCAGTATGCTCTGAAAAAGTGAAGTAACTAAGGGTAACCGTAAAGCTTCGTATTTATAGACTGCCTTTCCCCCGGGCGTCTCAGAGCGGTTAACAAACATTCCAAGAGGGACAGGACTTAGGGACTTCTGCACCTTGACTTAAGGACCTTTGTTCTTTTTTTTCTTTCTTTTTTTTGGCAGAGGGCCCAGTGTGATATGAAACCACATACTGTGGGCATAGGACCACTTATAAAATTAGGTCCATTATAAAAATTGTAAGCCTCCCCCCACCCCTGGCCCCCTCTCCTAAATAGACATCAACGACCAAAAAAGAAAGAACCACTAGGTTAGACCGAAGCCGTTGGTGAACATCTTTCGAAGCTCGGGTGGGTTGCTTTGCTCCGTCGCTCAGAAAATGTCCGAGAGGCTCTATCGTGAAGGAGCCACCAGGTTTCTCTACGCAGCCCACTTGATCGTTTTTTTTTTTTTTAAAGGCGACCAGGCTGGTTTTTTTCATTTACGTCTTTTTTGTCTGAGAATCAAGGGATCAGTGTAAAATGCTTACCTTGGGATGCCTTTCACCACTGTCAGCCCAGGTTTTATGATCCAGTCCCCATCGGAAATAGCTTTGCCCTAGAACGCCTTAAGAGCCACGGAGAACGCGTCATCCCCAAAAGGTTGCCCTGTACGTGACCAGCTCGTCCCAAAGACTACATCCTTAGAAACATTTCCCTTTTGTTTTTACTTCTCAATCTTTGACTGACTTGAGAAGCTGCGAAAAAATACCAGGCTAGAGAGGGGCCCCACTTTCGCCACATTCTGACTGCAGCAGTGAAATGGCTTTGTGGTATTTCCAGGAAAAAGAGACTCACATGATGGTCCCAGCAGAACTTCCATGTCGGGGAGAGGCAGGACCACTGTGTTGTCTCAAACAAAGACAGTCAAGATGCTTGTCCAGCTGCACCTTGGGGCGGGGGTAAAAAAACCGGGCAGCGGGTCTGTCTTTTCGCTCTGCCAAAAAAGAAAAAAGTGCTTTATTGCAGTCACAAGAGATCTGTTGAAAAAAGTACTTGATGCAAATTATTTGACAAACTGTAGGAGAGTGAGGAATGTTCAGATGTGCTGTTCATCAAAATGAGTTCACCACATTTGGAAATGAAAACAGGATTTTTTTTTTTCCATTTTTTAAAAGAAGGCAGTTGTTATATAAATTCAGAAGTGGCGGGAAGGGAAGGGAAAGCTGTGGGCTTTCGGAGGGCCTGCCTTTGAAGTAGTCCCTTAGCCAGGGCTGCGGTAGGTGTGGATGGGGCATCCATCGCAGGGCTTGGATGGCTAAGGCGTTTCTGGCTTTGGAGTTTGTACAGCGAGCGAGACTGCGATTGTCTTAATAGGCGGATTCTCTGCAGCCCAGCTTTGTACGCGTCCTCTCTTGGTTTTTGGCTCTTACTGTCTCACCAGAGCCAGGATTTCTAGACTAGTTTGGACTCGTGTATGACTGGCCAGTTGGAGTCACCACGCCAGATTGTCTTGTGATTGCACTTTTTTCCTCATTAGGATGGGGATGGAAAGGCAGGCATAGTGTAGTCTGCAAGAGGGCCGTTTTGATAAATCTGGGTCTAATTACAGCCGCCAGTTTTTGAACGTCTGTCCTCTTCTAATAAAATGAAGAGTCACTGGGTCAGGATCATGACCCAAATGCAACACTATGGCTACTTCAGCCCAGTGATAAGTATGTCTGACTATTGTCCGCATCTCAGGACTGGGGTGGTCGTTCTGTTCAACCGCAGTAGGATAAAACAATGAGCAGTATCCCACCACGGGGTCGAGGAGTTCTTTCTTTTCCCCGCCACTTCCACACTGTCGCTGACACTCGCTTGGAGGGAGGGACTTCGTCACCTTCAGTGAGGATGTGCTTACATACCCAGAGGAAATACGCTTTACAGCTGCCTTTTGCCAGACATTCCTTTCTTCTTCAGTCCTCCAATTCCAGGTGATTGGTCAGAGCCTGAAAGATTACCTAGAGTTACCGTTCAGCCAGTTATCTGAAAACTACACTAAAAAGCTTCAAAAATAATTCATTCCAATGGAAATGGTGGGGGTGGGGAGATAAAAACGGATTCCACTTCTATAATCTCTTCCTTTTCTGTAGTCTCTAAGACAAATGGTTATGGAAGTGCTCCTAAGTTTGGGCTCTGTGGCCCGAGTAATCTGCTCAGATCTTTAATAACCTCCAATACTGGAGTCATCGAAGTGGATAAAGAAATGAAAATTCCATCATATGTCCCTGTGATCTAGAAATACTCCGTTCCTCTTGAAAAAAGGCATCAGACAGAAACCTCGTTACTGGTAGATAGCCTTGTCTAAACCCAGATGCCTCTACACAGCAGGGCTGACTGGAGCCCTCCCTCCCCACGGGCGCTTTGGTCCCTCCAGCTAGCTCTCTGAGACCCAGCCTGGGCCGTGTGTCAGCAGCCTGACTTGTAAAGCACAAATCCTTCTACACCGATTAGAAACTTGTCTTTTCCAACCCGTGCCAGAATGCCGTGAAACCGAAGATCATTGAATCCACCCATAACTGATAGCTTCCCCGCCTGTGTACACCCTTGTCTTCATAACTCTTCTCTCGATTGATGGCAGGCTTCGATGGCTGAGAACAGTATACCTCTATACACTACCGCTTCCATGGGAAACCCCACTCTGGGCAACCTAGCCAGCGCCATACGGGAAGAGCTGAACGGGGCGATGGAGCACACCAACAGCAACGAGAGCGACAGCAGCCCGGGCAGATCCCCTATGCAAGCCGTGTGAGTACCCGCCACCCCGGAACGCCTTTGCCGTCACGTCCCGGTCCCCCTGTTCTAGGTGCACACCGGCCCCTTCTCCTCTGGCGGCTTTTGACACCTTTTCTGTAACTTCTGATTTCCTAGAACCCAGATAGAAGTGGGTGCGTCCAGAAACCCTTAGCTCGGTTCGCACCTAGGAGGACCGTTTACTGACGTTCCCATTACAGCAGTAGGCTTCACGCGGCCCCACGAGTGCCCAAGGCCATAAAATGGGTGACACCTGTGCTCTCGGCCTTCGCTTGCCCGGCTCAGGCCATTCTCGCAGCCACATTACCTTTTCCTCCCATAGCAGTAGAACGCATCCCGGTGGCAGAGTTCTTCGCTGTCTGTTCACCGTGTGGGCGGGCTGAAGCTAGCGGGGAGGCAAAGGATGCTCGTTTACTTGGTTACGTGGTACGCGGAAGCGTGGACGCCATGCCGAAGCGTCATTACCAAGCACTGACGATGGCACGAACGAAAGGTGGCATGGTTCATAGATTGCTCTTAAAATATTAAAAGGAAAATTAACAGGAGGATTATAGCAGCAGACGGCAGTATAATGAGCACGCCCAGAAGCGTACGGAGTGAGGCACGAGGGCTATCCCAGGCTGCATGTGCGTGGCGCCAGGACCAGGCGCACCACGGGCAGGGCCGTGCGTGCTGCCCCTTTTGGCTGGGTGATGGGAGGCAGGCGGGGTGACAGTAACGACTCCCCGTCTCCCAGGAAAAGTTTTAAACGAGCAAAGAGAGCACATTTCCCCAGAGAGGATTGGCGGGGGATGCTGTCGAATGACAGCCTCTGGCTTAGAGCGAGTCTCTGCGAAACCCGCTGCCCGCTTTAAAGGGATAAACCTATTCAGTGTTGACCGTGCTGTCAGCTCCCAGAAACGAACCCCTTGTCTACACAGGGTCTCTGAATTCCTGACCAACGTCGTATTTTAAGAGCATTTGAGTGATGAGAATGGAAAATATGACCTGTGGCAGTTAGCAAGAGCATGAACTGGCGCCTACCAACAAAGGCAAAATGCTGTCTGCCAGCATGGGTAGCTTGGTGGGTTTGGAGGAATCTGAAATTTGATTCTTTAGCATTTGAATTGCATGCCCAGGGTGCTTTGAAAAGGACCTTTAAAGATGAAAATAATCGTTTTAAATTTATATCAACAGTCTCTTAGCATTTACTCCACAGCATTTTAAGAATGTGTTTCTCTCTCACGCCGCTACTGCCATCGATCTTCCTTCGTCAAGCAGCCTGGTCTTTCTGACTTTATTATCACACCCGTATTCATCTCGAAATCGTTGTCACCACAGGAGTATTTTACTAAGCTATTAAGGAAGTTCAGAGCACACGTAAATTGGCGTGTGCGCTGCTTCAAGGAATACTTACTGGAGCAAAAGCATCTGAAGTTACTGAGTGGAAGAGAGACTGTCTGTCTGTCTGTCATAGTATCCACAGACCGCTGACGTTTACCTGATGTGTGTTCCTAGTATTTATAGTAAAAAGGATCGCTGAAAAAAGAGAAGAAAATTTTAAAAAAAGGTATTTGGGTAAAAACCTCTCACAGCAGTTTAGAGGGAGGCTAATTTTGCTGTACAAGATAGAGTCACTATAAAGTTATTTCAGACTTTGAGTTAAACCAGAAACCTTGCTTTACAGCAAGCAATCAGCCTAATTTTTAACGAAATGAAGGTTGTACTGGTGTGAGTGTGTGTGTTTTGTTTTTAAGAAACCCTGCATAGGGATGCCCCAAAGCATAGTGTTTTTATTGCTCAAATCTCACAGGTTTACACTAAAATAAAGGATTTTGCTAAAAATAATTGCTGGTCATCAGCCCATATTCCCTGTGCCTACTCTCGGTGTTTGTGAGAGATGCTTAACTCTATTTGATCTCAAATTTCCATTAAGCAAATTCTATAATGACGTAGTTTTCTTTCTTGTCCAACGTGCATTTACCCTGCTATGATGCAACTTGGTTCTCACCTGTTCTATTCTCTGGGAATAAACCAGCCATAAACTCTACAGCAAGGCTTAAAGGGCCTCGGTTAATGAGGCAGCCCAGCTACTATCGAGTGTCGAAATAGAACTTCGTACCCTTTCTGTGACACTCAAACCCCACAACATTTTTGTCTGTCTCTTGAAACAAACGCTACAAAGTAGTCACATAATTATGGCTTTGGGGCCTTATACTTTTATCCTGATAGGGGCTAAAGGAGCTACAAAGCAAAATACTCACTCCATGCTGTGCCCACACCCTCTGAACACAATGCCTTTAAACACCAGTCAGTCAGCTTGCCTTAAAAACTCTTCTGTTCCCAGAGTAGCTAAACAAAGGAATTACTCAGATGTAAGAAAGGAAATGTGGGGCTTTGCAGTTATTCACTGGGAGCCCTTTCGGAAGCAGGAGTCGGAGAGAAAGGCATTGGGGCGGCGGTGGGGGGGGGGATGGGGGGGCGACCTGCAAGGGTAGAAGGCGCCACCTGCAGCTCCATCTCCCAGGAGGCACCTGGGAGACCACGAAACACGGTATCTTCAGCAGTGTGCATCTTACCTGAAATGGATCTCGCGTGGAGATCCCTTCTCTAGAGCCCTGCATGCCCGAGTTACTGCTTTTGCCCCACCTGGGGGAGGAAGGGCCGGGGGGCGGGGATCTGCTGGTATCACGAAACGGCGTGAAGCTGGATTTCATTTCTGTGGCGTTTTAAGAAGCCTTAGTATCTCACCTGGTTGTGTTGTCAGGTTGTCACACCGTAGACCTGGTCAGTTCACCTTGGCTGGGCTTCCACTCGGCAGTAGGTGCTGGGACTGAGCCAGCGTGCGTAGGGTCGTCACCTGTGTCTTTGAGACGGAAAATAAATAACCTTCCTGAAGTTGGGTTGCAGATTTCAGGGGAAAACAAAATATTCTCTCCCGTGAACTCTACCTTGTTGGCGGGACTGGGGGGGTGGGTGGGGGGGGTGGGGGGATTTTGTTTTGTTCTGCCTGGCAAAACATTTGTCCGAGTCTAAAATTACAAAGCAAGAACTTCATGAAGACTCGCCAGTCTCTTCCAGGGCCCAGCACCCCTCCCACCCATATAGCCTTGTATCATCTCTGTCATCAGATTCAGCTCTGTAAACCAGAAAAGATGAATACATGGTAGTTTAAAAAAACGAAAATAGGAAAATGTTGATCAGGGAAACAGCTGACTCTCAATCCAGGCTACACACAACCCAGCACCACTCCTATCCAATCAGTGTCACGAGAACCACGTTGCCAGAGGACAGGAGGGGGGTGACGTTTGAAGTAACAGTTCTCAATGGTGCGAATACGAAACTGAAACGTGAAGAGATGTTCACCATCGCCAGTCATCCAAAAACAACACCGTGTACGGTAACCTGAGCTTTCCTTAGTACACCTGCTCAGCAACACGATGTTCTCAGAAAGCAGTGCTTGGTGATGATGAGGTTGAGTCTAGATCGATAAAGCTTCTTTGGCAGTTAATATCGCACTAAATCATACGAACCGTAAGATGTTTTCGCCTCTGCTCCAACAATTTTATTCTTAGAAATTTATCCTAAGGAGGGTAAACCAACAGAAATATGGATAAAAGCGGTCACTGTGTTATACAAAGATCAAGGTGGGGGCGAGGTATGGGGGTGAGCGAAAGACAGTCCCCAAATGCCCTCATCACACTGGGATCTCATAGCCATAACAATTAACACTGTAAAGGTAGCACAATAATCAATCACATTCTTGCTATGTGTACAATATGTAAAAACAGGGCCCCAAATGCGAGAAGGCAGGCAAAACCAAGAAAGTCTACCTTAATTAGAGTTTATGGGTGATAAATATATACATATATATATATATATATATTTTTTTAAGGAATAAAAATCAACACACCTAACTCTTCCCAAAACAATATAGGGGGTCCTACCAGAGCTGACTTCCCAGGCAACGCCGATGTACGCAGTCACACAGGATCCCACACTTAAGAGTTTTAACGCTCAGCTGTTTCCGAAATCCTCAACGACTTTTTCAAACACATTTTCACTTTGCACTGGGCTCTGCACATTATGCATACGGTCCTGGATCTTGATGCTGAAACACAAATAAATAGGCCCATTAAAAAACTAAAGCTAGATGGACCCAAACTAGTAAAACATACTCTACTCTAATAAAACTTGGGTATATTTCGTTTTGCACATAGGTTGTAAGAATACGGGCCCTTTTTTTTTTTTTTCATGGTTTGCTGTTTTTTTGTTTTAAAAAAATTTATTTTGTGTTTTATTTTATTTTTGGCTGCGTTGGGTCTTCATTGCTGCGCGTGAGCCCTCTCTAGTTGCAGGGAGCCGGGGCCACGCTTCGCTGCAGTGCGCGGGCCTCTTATGGCGGTGGCCTCTCTCGTTGCAGAGCACGGGCTCCAGGCACGCAGGCTCAGTAGCTGTGGCTCACGGGCTCTAGAGCGCAGGCTCAGTAGTTGTGGCACACAGGCTCAGCCGCTCCGCGGCACGTGGGATCTTCCCGGACCGGGGCTCGAACCCGTGTCCCCTGCGTTGGCAGGCGGACTCTTAACCACTGCTCCCCCAGGGAAGCCCCGGGCCCTATTTTTTAAAAGCTGTTTATCCCAACATCTACCCCCAGACACTCTCTAGGCTCTGCTCATTTTACAGTCAGTTGCTCTTCTAGAGGATCACGTGTCAAAGGGCAGTCCAAAGCACTCCTCTGTTGATTTTTCAAGGGTTCAAGAGGCTTTTGGGGTTTGCACACAGCATCAGTTATTTAGGAAGGCCACCATCCCCAGCACCTCCTCTTATTACTAGTAATACTTGATAACGTCAATGAAAAAAATCCTCCCTTCTGCGGCCCGTTCCTGCAATGGGACTTCTCTTTAAAAAAAAAAAAAAACCTGAATGGTTCTTTTACGTATCAAAAGCCCCTCCACCGAAAGTAATTTGTATTTGCAAACGATCGGTTGTAAATATGATTTAGGAACAACATTTCTCAATTGTTACCGGACTGCTTCACGTGGTCCCCCGCAGGCCCCTTCGGGTGAACCGTGCGCTGGGCTATAATGAGCAAGTCGGCAGATCTCATCGGAGCCCCGCGTCCCGGTGGCCGCTACCAGCCGGGCCTCATGTTTTGCCTTGTTTACAGCTGACAGCGTTATTATTCTGATCGGGGCTCTGCTTTCTTATCATATTGTTGTGTTGAGCGCGCCTTTTCCTCTCCGTTTGTGTTCCCTGGCAGGGCTTTTCTTGCCTTATTGACAGTTTGTAAAAATATGCATTAATTTGGAGTTTCCAGCATGTATCATGGTGTCTCTCTGCTGTGTTTGCTTGAAGTTGATTAATGATAGACCCTCGCTTGGGGTCGGTCTCCGGAGAGTTCTTTCACAGGTTCTGCATGTTAACTAGCAAAGCAGAACACACAGCAAGCCGTGATTAGCCCAGCCTCCTGCACACAGTGGTCCCCACAAACCACTGTTGCGTTAACCGATTCTTGCTTCACGGGATTATTGGAAGATTTGTATTCATCCACCCAGCAGGCCACTATGGGGCCTGTTAGCTGACACTCAAAGGGTGGTCCTCGGACCAGCAGCATCACCGGGGAGCTGGTCAGAGATGCAGAGGCTCAGGCCACACCCCAAACCTGCTGAGTCACAGGCTGCATTTTCACCAGATCCCACGGGAATCTGTGTGCACATTACAGTGTAAGAAACACCACGGGAGGAGGACACACCCCCTGATGCTTCTGTCCAGAGACCCTTCTGTGATGATGGAAATTTCTCCCTCTGTGCTATCCAACATGGTAGCCGTTAGCCAACACATGTGGCCCTTGAGCTCTTGAAATGTGGCCAGCGTAACTGAGAAATGGAATTTTAAATTGTCTTTTCATAGTCGCACGTGGTTAGTGGCTGCTGTGTCGAACATCACAGCTCTAGACTGGGGATTCTGTGTTACCCAAAACCGCCGACGTACCTTGCATTGGGAAGTCCCCACGGTGAACCTTCTTTTGTCTTTCCAGGCATCCTGTACATGTCAAAGAAGAGCCCCTGGATCCAGAGGAAGCTGAAGGGCCGCTATCCCTAGTGACAACAGCCAACCACAGTCCAGATTTTGACCACGACAGAGATTACGAAGACGAACCAGTACATGAGGACGTGGAGTGAACATCTGGGCAGGCCGACCCCAAGAGCGTGAAGATTGGGGGGGGCACACAAGACAAAACACGTCAAAAGTTTGCAGTGAAATCGTTCTCCATTGGTTGTACAGTGTGGAGGATTTTTCACTGCATTTTGACAACTCTGCAATGTGTTAACTCTTAGTGCCATCAAGAATCCCATTTGGGAGTATTTTTGATTTTTCTACTTTTTGTTGAAAAAAGGAATTTGTACTCTGTGCATTGGATGGACTTGTTTGGTACTGGGGATTTTCCTCTCTTAACAGTCAACATCAGTGTTGTAAATTTGCTAAACTGATTCACTTTTAGCAGCAGACTTTGAACTGCAGTCCTGCCGACATTGGACAGTGAGGACACCCAACTGAGCATGTGCACCTAAGCTGCAGACCACGCCTCTGCCCAGAATTTAAGGATTCCAATGGACGACCTATTTGCACAGTACTGCATGTTGATTATCACTGCCTTTACTCCATTTTTTTTTTTTTTTTTTTTTTTGCTTCCAGTTGGGATGGGGAAGGCCTTTGTGTGTGTATTGGGGGGAGGGTTTAAAAATAATTATCCCAAACTTTTTAATGTATTGCTTTTTTTTTTTTTTTTTTTGGCTTCTCCTATACCATTTTAAGTTCTGACCTCAGGCCTCCATTCGGGCCCACGGCCTCTTGGAGGCTTCAAGTTTTCTGTACCTTGTGATGAATGTTAATAGGTGTTTTTATTATACGAAGCTGAATGTCATTTCTCGTTCGTAGTTTTCTGTCACTCATTCCATGTCCCTTCAGACATCACCACTGTTTTCTCGAAAGTCAGAAAACATTCCGTTTTGATCTTTTGCAAAAAGGTCCCAAATGCTGCACTCTACACGTGAAGGTCCTCTCACCCAGACGTGAAGTTCCTGCCAGAAAGAGAATGAATGACAGAAAAAAAAAAAAAAATAGAGACACCCTAGGAACCATGCAGATTCATTCCATGAAGCACTATTGGAAGGTGGGAAGGGGGTTGTTTCAGAGTTTCCTCTTTTTTTTTTTTAATATTGCACCTACCATCATTCTTAATAAATGCCACAGCATTTACCAGCACAAGGAGACACAGGCAGCAGCCCCCTTACCCCCAAAGCAAAACAAACAAAAGACAAACTCTCGCAGTAGTTCGACTGACAGTGGCTGTGGAAGCCCGTCCCTGGGATGACCTAGTTGAGATGGGCCTCAGGCTCTCGCAGTTGTTCAAACCAGTGTGGGTTGCTTTGTTTGCAAAATGGCCCAAAAGCTGGCTTCCCTGAGCAACTGTGCTGAAAGTCAGTGGTGGCCCCAAACCGAAACATCCATTCAGACCTGCTTGGTGGCATTCATGTGTCTGAATGCAAATTAGATTTCCGATTGAACTTGCTATGCGAGTTAATGAGAACTGGGTTCAGCAAATGCTAAAGTGTTAATTTCCAATGTGCAGGTTTGGTATAGCAGTTCAGCATGGGAGGCAGTACCATCCCACCAACCCAGTCCCAAAAACCAACAGGAGAAGACATCAGGCAGATGGGGGCACAGCTCAGCCCTGGGCTTTTGGGGAAACACACGTGGCGCACAGAACATAACAGTCATGGGTCAGTACAGCCTCAGTCCTTGGAACCCCTGAACGCTTCCACTCTGCACCCCTTTCCTGTCACTCATTTATTTACCTAGGAGTGTAGCTTTTGTTTTAGTTTAAGAGCCTTTTGGAGCTTAATTTATATACTTTGTACCTCTTTTTTTTTTTTCCCTAAAATTACCAAAGATATTCCACAAAGGTAAATTATGTTCTCTGTTTTTATGCTTTATCTGATGAAGCCAAATATCCTCTTCTTGTTGATCAAAGGAGGCAAAATAATTTAGAGGCAATTGATGAGATATAGGCTATTGCTAACTTAAGAGAACTGCTTCTTCATCATAGAGGACATTTAGAAGACCAAGTAGGTAATGGAACCAAAGTTGTTACTTTTTTTTTTTTTTTTTCTTCAGTCCTCGGTTTTTGTTTTTGTTTTTTCCTTCTGTACCTCTACAGAGACCAAAACGCATTCTTGTAAAGAGAACTTATGGGGCTACTGAAGAGAGAAATAGGACACAGTATTAAGGGAGCAATAGAAGGAAGGGATTACCATCTCCAAGAAGAAAAACCAATGTACGGCACATGAAACTTAGGGGGTGTCCAGTCCAGGAGACAGTTAAGATACAATGAAGGTAAAATTCAGAGAGAACAGAACAGCTTCCACAATTGAACTAGACCACGTAATGTAGTATTTCTAGAAGACATTTCTTTTTCAAAGAAAGATTGTATGCCACTTTTGTTTAAGGACTGTGCTATGATCACTGCATTCATTTGGGTTTATCTTGGCATATATATCCTCTGGGTTTTTGTTTTTGTTTTTTTTAAAAGGTTTCCTTTTTTTCCTTCCTTTTTTCCGGATTAGGCTTGCGTCAGCATTTTTCATTTAAAAAAAAAAGTAACATTCCCGTCCACTCACAAGCTTGGTACAAAAACTTCTCTGGCAGTTCCTTTTGAAGCTTCACACTGCTTTCTCTATAAAGAGCAGTCTGTGGTCACTCGAGACTTACTTTTTTTTTTTTTTTTTTTTTCTTCAACTTTTCCAGGCAGCGTCATGATGTGCAGGCAGTAGCCAGACAGGGTCATGGGAAGGGGGCCCTGTGCTTCTAAACTGAGTGGTTGCTGGTTAGTTTGGTATTCAAAAGAGGATAAAAATCTGGTAGATTAGTTCATTCTCAGCATGTGTAGCTAGACATGAGTAAAGTTAACAGCATGAGAAACTGTTAGTACGCATACCTCAGTTCAAACCTTTAGGGAATGATTAAAATTAAAAAAAAATACATTTCACTCAGTTGCACTTAGTCGTATGTCTTGCATGCTTAGTCTAAAGACTGTAGCAAAAAGAAAAAAAAAAAAGAAAAATTAGCTTTTACATATCTTTGCAGGTATCACAGCCTTGCAGAAGAACCAACTGAAAAAAAAAATTTCTCAGGCTTTACAGCAAGCAAACTTCACTCTGATTTTTCCAATTCTGATTCTGTATCCCTTGGGGGTATCCCAGTTGCTTCTTTAGGATGGGGTTTATTATGTTGTACATATATCCCGATGTGTCTGTGTGACTCTTTGTCTTTTTTGGGGGAGGGCGGAGGGTGGTTCTTTTTTTAGATATTGTTCCTAAAAAGGAATAAATGCATATACACCTGTTTGTCAAAACACCTTTGCTTTTTGTGCAACTGCTTTATATTAACGATACTTAAAAAAAAAAAAAACCTTTGGAAAAAAAACTACTGTATGTAATGGAATTGCAGAATATGCTGCACATGTATTTTATTTAGTTATTCTTGCTTTCAGAATATTGGATGACATTTCCTGACATGTGGGAGGGAGAAACTCCCAAATTTCTTTTTTTTTTTTTTTTTGGCTTTTAAAATTGTAACATAGTTGACAGATTTTTTTTTTTTTTTCTTTTTTCCTGTTCTCATTGATCGGAGCATCTTGTACAGGTTTTTTTGGTGTTTGTGCCTGCCGGTGTGAGTTCCTCTGTTTTTTGATACATTCCTATCCCTTGTGTTTATCCTACCATTGCCTTCCTGGCTATCTTAAACAAGTTCATGCGTTTGAAAAGAGAAAAAAAAAAAAATGTTGTTTTAAACAATGTTTTCTCCTGCTGCAGTAAATATTTTGCATGATGAAATTCCAGGGTCACACTTTCAAAGTTTATCAGTGAAGTAGTGATTAATCATGGGGAGTGTCAAAGCTATTGAACTTTTTGTATAAAAACAAGAAAAAAAGAAAGAAAACTTTACAAGGTGCCAAGATGTACAGACAATTTGTTGCTTTTTTTTTTTTTCCCCAAAGAAAAGCGTACCTTAGGGAGAACGGTCCCTTGTACCGGGCAAATGCACTGTCAGGAATGAGGATCCATCCTACTTGTTGTCCCTAGAGTCTGTCCTTGTAAGACAAGTTCACGCTGCCTGCATTGAACCAGCAGTGAAAGGAAACATCAAGGCTTATGAACGGGAAGAGTGACCGCCAGCCCTGCCACCTTCGGACGGCTCTGACCTGATTCCCCGCGTTCCGTCAGACCTAGTAAAGACACCTCGGATTCTTCACCCAAAATATGATGTCCATCACTAGCTATTTTATCCCGGGGAAAAAAAAAAAAAGTTAAAGATTTCCTCTCCTTTCCGCATTCCAGCTTGAGCTCCGTTTCCAAGGGTACCAAGAAGAACATGCTTGTCGGGATTTTCAATCTTTGGGGGACCTTTTGGTTCATGGTAGACCCTCTGGATATTTTGGATGTTTCTGAGAGTCGATTTTGGCTTTTCTCTCCTGAGAAATGAGACTTATAATTCCAAAGGCATTTTGTGGGCCCGGTGTAGTTCTCATGATCTCTGCTACCCAGAAGCCTGCATGGAGATGGTACAGCCCGGACTGTCAGCGTGGTGCTCCGTGGAGATGTGCTGCCAGTAACAAGAATTTTTTTTTTTAATTTCGTTTTGTTTTGATAAGGCATAAAAGGAACTCATTCCGTGACATCAACTGTAATTCCATCATTCCGTGTCTGTGGATACAGACAATAAAAAAAAAAAAATGTTGTGTAGTCAGTACTAATGACTGACATGATCGCATTCTCAAATGCAATAAAAATGCTGGTTGTTCACACTGGTAGTAAAAGTCGCCACAGCCTAAGTTTCTTTCCCCTTCTGACCTGCTCAGAGTGTGTGTTCGGCATATGCCTTAGGTTTAGCACCAGCTGCTTCCCTCCCAGAATTAAAATCAATCTTAACTAAAAGCTTTCATCATCACGGAGAACTGAAGCTCTCGTCCCTCAGGATTTCAAAGTGAAAGTCTCCACTTAGAGAATTGGGGAAAAAAAACAGAAAAAGAGAGGCTACCTTTTCTCTCCAGGAAGCACACTGTGATTTTTTTTTTTTCCTTCATCACATTTTATAGAGAAAAAACAAAATATTGAATAACTAGCATTAAGAGCTAACTAAAATTTCAGAGGAAGGCAATTTCATGAATAATTCATTCAAATTTCACATCTGCAAGATTAGTCATCCAAATAAAATGCTAATGTCAAAAACATGCACCATCTATAATATTCTCATCAAGAAATCTTTTTGCATATAATGATAAATGCCGAGATTAGGACAAATGATTTTATAAAAATACTCTATCAGAAAGTAGGTTCGATAGCTGCCTTTACTGATGGAAACAGTAAAGCTCCCATAACTAAATATTTCCAGAACAACCATCTTGATTTCTGAGGTCTTTAAAAATCGCAGACCTCTAGAAAAATGTGCTATTTCTCTTTAATATTATTCTGTCATACACATTCTAAGGATTAATGAATTTGGGCATCCTCTTTGAGTAAAAAATCGGTATATCGAAAGCAGCACTATTAAGTGGCCAAACCGCAGTGACATACAACTGTGACGCGTATAATTCAGAGCACATAACACGAGCCAAGAGATGACTTGAAAATTAACCTTGCAGTTCTTATTCGGCAGAGACCGGCTGATACTGAGGAATATGTAAACGTTCTTTCCCAGCATTGTTTTGAAAAGCCCATACAGTTATGCCACTGTCTAAAAGCCCTCTGGTCTGATAATTAGTAAAACATTTGAACCCTTAATTCTTATCTAGCTACTAAGAATAAATTAGGGTTAATTGAAATTCCTTTAAACGCCAGGCTTAAACATAAATACTGCTTACAGCATGTGCAGTTGGTAAAATTAAATATGGACACATATTTGAATCAACTGAAGGACCCAAACCAAGTAGGACGACGCATTAGAGAAGATTTTGCTGGTTGATGCATATATACATTTTTCAGTGTATTTCAGGAATCGTTCTAAGACGGGAACATCCTCTTTGACATTTATTTCAGGCTTGTCACTCAGATAAACAAGGCAGCAAACCCAAACTGTTGGCTCTTCTTTTAAACGGGAGCCTTTGTATCAAGAGCCTAAACTCTGAGGAAGGCCAGTTTCACACCTACACTAACCAGCTGCATGAGAGCTGTTACTCCCCCTCCCCCCAGAAAAAGATTAAAACATAGTGTAATTAGTCTTTCTTGACTTACGAGGTTGTGCCTTCTTTGATGCTGTTACATATTTAGGTGTAGGGTAATATTCACAATTTATCTTTCATCTTTAGTTGAGTCACATAAAAGTAGTCTTTATCTGAATAAAGTGAAGTTGGGTCTCAAACCTTCATTTAACGAATTGACTGATGGATGAAAGGTTTAAGACAGAATTCACATTGGAGGGAAATTAAATTACGTACAAAAACACTGGTTTAACTGTGGGACAATATTTGGCTTAGAACGCCGTCACTCTAGATATAACCGACTTTTATTTATTTTTAAACAGCATTTTATTTTTTTTAAAAATAATACCCCATGTCATCTTATTTCCACTCTGATCGTAAAATGAGATTCCGTGCTTAGCACCCCCAAAATACACATATATATCTATTTGAAATGATCAGCCGGCCTTTTCTTTGGCTCCTACCAGGAATGTAGGGAGGGAGAAAAAGGGGAAAAAGACAAGCTTCAAGTTATAATGTTAATTTGAAGGTAACCGGCCTTTCAAGAATTAATTTCAGCCAAAGCAATAATCATTATTTACCAGCGTGTGACATTTTTATCACTCATCATATTAGCAAATTTCCATTGAAAATGCTAAAATGGATCGTCATAAGGCAGATAACTGCTCTAGCTGTAAAAATGACCAACACAAGTGCCGGGACTCAAACATTAAATTATACTGTAATTAATAAAGACAGTTAAGCTGTCTACTAGCAACAGCAATTTAGGTAACCACATTTGATCGGCTATAAATTGTAACTACATTAAAATTCCAGAAATATTAGCAATATGGATTAGTTGATGGAAGTCACTGCTGATCACCAATTCTCTCCTTTTTTTTTTTTTTTTTTAAAACAACGGAAGCACAGGTCAGGTTGACCACAAATCTGTGAGCGAAGATCAGGCCTTAGCACTTTTAATCTTGTGAAACAAGCAATTACAAATAGTTGCATCGATTTGTTAAAAAGCTTTAGGTGACATAAATTGTTTCCTGTTTAGCTTATTGCTCTGATACATAAATGTCACCCAGTCCAGTATTAATTAGGCCACAGAAGAACACAGGGTGACTTCCAGGGACGCATTTGTCAGTCCTTTTGTGAGCTTTCTGGGGAGCTGCTCTCTCTGGCTCATTTCTAATTAGCGACAGAGAGAGGAAGGAAAAAATCTTTTGCTATGTGAAGTCTTTAATACCAGTTTAATTTTCAATTCTCAACTAAATTGTGGGATTTCGGACTTGCTTTCTTGCTACTTGACATAAAGCAGCACGTCTGAAAAACATCTTCCAAATAGAATAGTATTTACAAGGCATTTCAGCCTCTGAAAAGCTAATACGCCTCCCTTCTCGATATAGGGGACTGCACGGGTTTCCGTGGATTGATATTTCTACACTTAAAATACAATTCTAAACGGCTTGTGCACGTTCCTGACTTAACATAAATCAACTGCATCACGTACACTTTCTTTAGGTAGGCATGCCACTTAGAAAAATACATGAGATTCTGGGGGCAGGGGGAAAGTCTGGAGAAAATTTATTAAATAGAAGTTTTTACTGTAATAGAATATTAATGTAAGCCAATGCTTATTTGCCATAAAGCTGTTCCTTTTTTTCTTTTTCTTCCTTTTTTTTTTTTTTAACATACACATGCTTTTTATTATTTTGCACTCAAGCAAAAATTCCACATTCAAAGACTTTCCATCTAGTTGGGAATGTCTCTGGCAAGAAACACGTAAGAAATCCTGACCTCCAGAAAGACAGCAGACCGTCCACACTGAGCTTTAGCCCCACAAGGCCACGCATGCAAACGTAAGGTACACGCTAGTCAACAGTGTGGAATCCGGAAAAACAATTATTCTTTAAATCCTGCCTCACCGCTACTCCACCAGAGCACAGAGGAAAATGTTTGATTTGCAACATAAAAGATTCATTAATTACCGCTTGAATATTTAAAGCTATTTTGCAGTCTAACAGAGATAAAGCAGTGAATTAAAACCTCTAATAAAATTGTAAAAATATTTCGGTAAGTTTACCCGTGTTATGATTTAGGGAGAGATTCAAGCATTCTCACGGAATAGTCTTAGCAATTTTCAAGTGTGTATTTGGAAGAAAGAGCTAAGTGTTCTAGGAATAATTTGTTTCTCACTTTCAAATGTTTACTAATAATTTATTTTCGAATCAAGTTTGCTACATTAGAATTCCACCGGTGGAGGGAAAAGAAAATCTGTCAAGCAGGTCGGAGCACGGTGTGTCTGACCCAGAAATTAAACTACTTTCAAAAGTATTCCATTAGGCTGAAGGCTTTAGAAGCTATCACACGAAAAGTGGTCAGTTCCTGCCCACAAAATGCATCAAAACCTGAAAACACCCCACCCCAAGGATATAGCCTAACACTCCCTCCGACGCCTGCCCAGCATTAGATGTATTTTGTTTTTATGATCCTTGAGAGCAGCGCTCCCCAACCTTTCTGGCACCAGGGACCGGTTTTCGTGGAAGACACTTTCTCCACGGATTCGGTGGCGGGGCGGGAGGGTGTAGGAGATGGTTCAGGGGTAACGCCCGCGGTGAGAAGCGGCGGATGAAGCTTCACGCGCCCGCCCGCCCGCCCGCCGCTCACCTCCTGCTGTGCGACCCGGTTCCCAACAGGCCGTGGACCCGGGAGCAGTCTGCAGCCTGGGGGCTGGGGACCCCTGCTTTGGAGCATTTCAGTGTTTGGATCCTGGGATCCTAGAAGTAGTGCCCAGCACGCTCTTGGAATCAAATGCTAGGGAACCTGAATGCCAAGTGACCAGACCCAGCCCTGACCATACAAACTGGGTGACTTTAGCAAGTAAGTAACTTCATGCCTTTGGTCCTCCCCTTCCTCTTTCTGGTAATTGAGGGCATTTAACTACGTGACCAGAAGGGTTCCTTCCAATTTTAAGGTTCTAAAAATTCAATAACATATTCCCCTTGGGAACTTTTCTTGATGAAATCTACCATCTCAGCATGAACCAGTGTGTGTGGCACTCCATCTTTCACCACTATTAGAATGCTGTCCAACTGAACCCGGCCTTCTGACATGCCCTCTTAGGAGCAAATTTCACTAGCATGCATGCTTGCAACCATCCACCCATCCATCCATAAATAAGCATTCAATGCATTCAATGACCTGCTGCAACTCAACACTGGACGTAAACTGGGAACAAGATAGACACAGCGTTGGCCCCACTGTAGCCCATGGTTCACTGGGAAGAGAGTTCTTAAACATTAGCTTGCACTGTAATGCACTGAGTGCTAATGAGAAGGGAAGTCCAGGAATACACAGGAAGACCATCCATTCACTGTGGGCAGTCAAGGAAGCTTCTGGGAACACACCATGTTTAAGTGAAACCCAAAGGATGTCTAAGAGTATGGCAGCTCGGAAGAAGAAATTGCTCTAAGCAGAGGCAAAAGAGCTGGAGTCTGAGAGGCATGGACTTCACGGCAGGGTCAGCAAGAAATTTTACAGAAAAACACTAAATAGAGTCAGCCTGGCAGGGACCATATATCATGCATACGGCAGAATCATAATTTTTGTTAACAAATCCCAGTGCTTTCCACCGTCCAGCTCAGTAATTCCTGAGGAGTCGATGCTACATCAGCTTCGCATTCCGGGGAGGGAAGCGCCCCTCTCTTGGGGCCACGCTGGCCACTTCGCTCCTCCTGGGCCCCAAGCACACTCGCCTCAGGGCTCAGAGTTTCCCTTCCCTTTGCAGTGGATGGGCTTTTCCTGGCTCTCCGTATGGCACACAGGCTTCTTCCCTCCAAACATCCCAACAGAGAGGCCTTTCCTGACCATGCGGTGTCCATGGTACCCTGCCTGCCTGCTCTACCCTCCACACCCCACAGCCCCCTCACGCACTTTGTTGTTTCCACTCCACTTAGTGCCTCATAGCATTCTGCGTTCACGTGTGTCTTTGCTCACGGCCCATCTCCCTCCGACGACAAGGGCACAGACCCTGGCTGTGTGCTCAGCTGCTGCGTCCCCAGCACGTGGACCAGGAATCGACACTCAACGGTTGTTGAGTGAAGGAACAAACACTACCCTGCCGGGAAGGGAAGAGGTGGAATTGGAACTCCTACAGTCAGATTCCAGAGCCTGCCTGCGTAAACCATTCCACTGTATTTCATGGCCAAGCAAACCAAGTATCATTTCTAAGATTCTCACACCAAACCTGCCAGGTAGGAACGATCACCCGCATCTCACTGATGTGGACACTGGGGCTTTCTAAGTAACACACTCAAGGTCGCGTGGAGGAGAAGCTGGAGACTTGGCATTTGCCTCCATGGCTGGTTCCTTTAGCCCATTTACTGGCACTGGTCACACCACTTACCTCTAAAGGGCCTCTCACCTAAGGTACCACATGTGCTCATGTGACAATATAGCTTTAAAGTGGAATCACTGACATTCTTTTTTAAGATATTACAAAGTTATCAAATAACATGGAGAAAAAACATTTAAATGGGAGCCCTCTACAGCCTGTTGTGCCCACCATTTTTTTTTAATATAATTTTTATTTTATATTGGGGTCTAGTTGATTCACAATGTTGTGTTAGTTTCAGGTGTACAGCAAAGTGATTCAGTTATATATACATATGTGTGTGTGTGTGTGTGTGTATATATATATATATATATTCAGTTATATATACATATATCCACTCTTTTTTAGATTCTTTTCCCATATAGGTTATTACAGAATATTGAGTAGAGGTCCCTGTGCTATCCAGTAGGTCCTTGTTGGTTATCTCTTTTATATATAGTAGTATGTTTGTGTTAATCCCAAACTCCTAATTTATCCCGTTGTGTCCACTATTCAATACAATGGCAAGAGAACAGTGCCCAGGCATGGACACACTCCGAATTAATTGTGTATCACAGGGTCTTTATGATTTGCCTCCCGTCAAAGAGGACTGTTTCTGCTCCTTCCTGAAATGGAGAGCGGCCTGACACATTCCTTGAGTTTTTTTTTCTATAAAATCCCCTAAAAGTCTTTCTCATAGGTACATAAAAAGTTTTATATCCGGAATCCCCATCTTAGCTGAGATCCCTTGTCCCTGACAGGACACTTAGAGGGACGGTGAGCTCCTCGAGGACAGGCTCACTCTGTCTTGCTCCCTGTGGGACCACCCTGAACGTGCCGTGTGGGCAATGAGAGTGGCTAAGAGCAGAAGCAGAGAAGCCCGGGACTGAAGCCAGATAAATGGGATTTCAGTCGCCCTGGCCTCTGGATAACTGTGCAAATGTGGGCAAATGTCTCTAAGCTTCAGTAAAAATTCTCACATGGCAAGACAGGTATAATGACAAAACGAGATTTCATGTGTGTATATGTGTGTGTCAAGAGTGAGCCACGGAATTTACTCCTAAGAAATGGGATAAAGTGTTGAGAAAACCAGACTCAGTGCCTGTCCTCCTGTATTTTGCTCTCTAGCTGGATGTACTCAGCCTCACACTGGAATGTAAACTTCCAGGTGTTCCAAGGATGTGTCACACACAGAGAAATGTGCTCTTGAGGGGAGGGGTCAAGAAAAAGCTCTGCAAAGACAAAAGACTGAGTTAAGACCTGAAAGGTGAGCGAGGATCATCTAGGTGGATGTCCAGTGACTTCGTTTCCCAGCAGTCATTTCTATTCTGCAAGTACAGCACCCTTATTCCTTGGGTTCCTCTCCCACGCTGTCCATGTTACTTCGGTAGGACTTTTACCTTCCTGCTCAGAGCTCATCCCAAGACTTTTATGAAAACTGTTGAGAGAAATACTCTTCCTGAAGAAACTGTTGACTGGCCAGGCCATGAGCTTAAAAGCTACGCTTGGCTGCTTGTGCTATAACACGGAAAGGAGCCGCCTAAGTAAAAGGAAATAAAGGAAACCAGAGACCGAAGAGGAAGAGCCACAGGTAGAAGCCCAGAACTAGACTAATAGCTGATACCGTGGCTATGTACGCAATAGAGTAGTCAGGCAGGCAGCGGGATCCCGTAAGACAGCTTTGGAAGAGCCGAGGAGAGAGCCCAGGGGCTGTGCAGGAGGCCGCTGTACTGCAGGTCAGTCAGAAAGGATGAGGTGAACAGTGACGATGTGGATAATGAGAGGGAGGGACCCAGGAGGCCATTTGGAGATCAACTGGGTAGGATTTGGTGACCGACTGAATGCAGGGTGTCCTACACAGAGATCAGACTTGTGGTTGCCAAGGGGATGGGGGTGGGAGTGGGATGGATTGGGAGGTTGGGATTAGCAGATGCAAACTACTGTATAGAGAATGGATACACAACAAGGTCCTACTGTATGGCACAGGGAACTATATTCCATATCCTGTGATGAACCATAATGGGAAAGAATATGGAAAAGACTGTATATATATATATATATATATATAAAATATATATATATATATGTATAACTGAATCACTTTGTACAGCAGAAATTAACACAACATTGTAAATCAACTATACTTGAATAAAGTTTTTGTTTTTTTTAATTAAAAAAAAAAGACTAAGAGCTGAGACCAAGACCAAGACCAAGACCAAGACAGGAAGCCAGGAGGGGAAGGGAGACTGAAACCGACCCTGGGAACAAGAAATACAGATATACTGATCACATCATTTGAGCTCCTGGATGCAGCCATGGCTGAAGCTAGAGGGATATTCCTGGCTTTCAATGATGTGAGTCAAGAAATTCTCTTGCATAGGCCGGTTTGAGGTGGCTCTCTTTCTTTTGTAATCAAATAGTCGTAATGACTATACCGCGAGGCAGGAGGCAATTCACAGAGAAAACAACATGCATCAAGGCCCTGCTACAGAAAAGAGTATTCCAAGTTCAAGGATCTGAAAGGAGGCTTCCAAGTTCAAGGATCTCAAAGGAGGCCTGTATGTCTGGAGCTCCAAAAGTAAGGGAGAGCACAGGTTAGACGATGTTTAAGACAGAAGCCCAGGCTAGACCACGCATAATCATGGCTTCATAAAAAAAAGTCATGTGACATGCCAAATACATGTTCTATCTGATGCTTCTCCTGTCATTGTGCAATTAAAATTACAACTCTAAAACACAGTGGTACTAGGGAGAAGACTAGCACCTCTTCGGAGCTGGAAGACAGGCAAAATGTGCTCTCACCAAACCCAACATCATCCAAGATGCTAAAAAGGGATAGCTGATCACTGGGAAAAAAACTTGGCTGTGTTTTATACTGTTTCTCTCATTTCTTTTTCTTTTCTTTTCTTTTTTTTTTTTTTTTTGCGATACGCGGGCCTCTCACTGTGTGGCCTCTCCCGTCGCGCAGCACAGGCTCTGGACGCGCAGGCTCAGCGGCCATGGCTCACGGGCCCAGCCGCTCCGCGGCATGCGGGATCTTCCCGGGCCGGGGTGCGGACTCTCAACCACTGCACCACCAGGGAAGCCCTCTCTCATTTCTTGATCAGAGGGAATTAGTCTTCAGGCTTGACTGAACACAGGCTCAAATCCAGACTCACAGCTAAACAGAGAGAGGGGTCACTAATGCTTGAGTTTACCTCTCCAAAAGTGGTGATTTTGCAAAAAACGTCTTCATAGTCTCAAATAAGCAGTCATTAAGAATATAAAAGATGCTAAAGAACAGAGCAAGGCAAGACATACAGACAATGGACTCAAAGAGTAGCACATATGTGATGTGTCTGTGTTTCCTTCCCCACCTACTAAATAATAAGTCTTCTTCTCTTCCACCCTCCATCCCACGCCAAACACTCCATCTCTTGGTGTATGAAACTCACTCTCTCCAACCACAGGTGAGTTTCCGCTTCTGAAACTCAGCTGGCACACAGCCATATGATAGTGTCACTGTTTCTACCCAGTGTCCAAATTCTGATTGATGCTGTCTATGCCGTACCAGCTGCTGACTATTTTGAATATTGCCCCTAGCTTCCTCTGTGCAGTAAAGGAGGAGACCACTGGCTTCCTCTGTGCGGTAAAGGAGACCACAGGCAGTGCCGTATCTGTGAGTCTGGAGTCAGGGTCCCCTGTCTTCACCATCAGAGACGTCTAAGGGAGGACTATAGCCCAGCCTGGGTCTTCCCCTCCTCTCCCAGCCAATCATAATAACCAACGGCAGGAGAGACGTCCTCTAACTGGCCATGCCTGTGGGGAATATTTACTACACTCATCAGAACCATATTGAATAGAGTAAAACTGTTCCTTCTAAAAACTACCACTGATGCCAGGGAGGCTAAAACAATTGTCCACTACCCCCACTAGTGCTATGTATTGTGTTGAGCTTTCACCACTGAAAGACATAATCCCCAGCCCTCAAGTTGCTTATTATCTAGTTACACCTTAGAGATGGATCATTCAACAAACAAACCGTTATACTGAGTGCCTACTGTGTGTCGGACACCTTTTTACTTTCTAGGGGTTCAGTAGTAAACAAAGCAGAAAAGAATCCCTGCCTCCTTTTACTTCCTCTCTAGAAAGGGGAAACAGATAACAGCAGGTTAGATGGTGATAGGTAGTCGGGAGAAAAATAGCAGGGAAGGGGGATAGAAAGTGCCTAGAAGAGGGCTGGTAGGCTGGTTGCCATAGTAAAGACCTCCATCCTAAGGTGCTATTTAAATAAAGATCTGAAGGAGCAAGGTGGCTAGATATCTGAGAGAAGAGTGTTCTACGAAGAGGGAACAGGGAAGGCAAAGGCTCTTTGGCTAGAAGAAAAAGAGTGCGGAAGAGGTGGTAGGAAACAAGGACAGAAAGGTAATGGAGCAGATGATGTTATGCATCAGTGACCTCACTGTGAGGACATTTGCTTTTCTTGTTGGTGAGATGGAAGCCACTGGAGGTTACGAGCTCAAGCGTAACATCCACTGACTTGGATTTTAACAGGATTCCTCTGGCTGCTACGCTGTGAATGTAGGGAACCAAGTATGGAAGCAGAGGCTTTGGATGGAAGAAAGACTACAGTGGCTAGAACTAAGGGGGCAGCAGGAGAGATGGTGAGGGGGAGTTATAGTTTGAAAACAGAGCCAACGGAATTTGCCGCTGACTATGGCCCATCATGAGAAAGGAGAAGGGTCAGCAAAGACTCCAAGGTGTTCTGGCACGAAAAACTGCGAGAAAAGAGTTGCCATTGACCAAACTGGGAAGACTTCAACAGGAACAGGTACAAGGTAATGTCAGGAGATTGACTGATACTTTTAAACCCAAACAGGTTTGCTGACCACCCAACCTGAGATGTTGAGGAGACAGCTGATTAAAGGAGTCTGGAGTTAGGGAAGCAGATGGAGCTGGATATGTGCACGGGTGTGTGATGGGTCAGGAGAGAGTAAATGATATTTTGCTTTCAGTAACACAGGGAAGGTAGAAAATCCTGGTCCCGTGAAAACAGAATCTAATTTGGAGAAACTGAAAAGTTTCAATTCAAGAAAATCAAGAATTGGGAGATCGAGCAGAATTATTTTTGGCCCAGTATCACGTGACTTACTTAATGAACTTAAAATTGATGTCCTTGGGGTGGGGGGGCGGGAAGTCCCCTATGCTAGCCTTAAAGCAAAGGAGATGTGGTAATTACTTAGTGCTAAATTAAGTTCATAAAGTAAAAATTTGTAATTTGTAGATGAGACCTAGAAATTTGTGTGTGGTGGTGGGGTGGGGAGAGAAAGAGCATGTTGTGTACATATAAGCAACTTCTAACCTCAAGTAGTTCCTGGGTTGCACATTTTTAAAGAGTCACTAATTTAAAACTAAACATTTTCAGAAAGATCAGTTCACCTTAGGTTCATTCGCTCTCAAAAGTCCCTCCTTAATTACAAAACCTGCATAACTCATTTCCTTTGGTGTGCAAAAAGGTGTGTAATTAAACCATCAGCATAATACCTATCTCCATGTAAAACCCACACTTATGAACTTTAACTGCTGAATAAAACCTCCTATTACATGACCATTAAGTATTATGAATAAAGCAAGTCATGGTAGGACTTGATTAATTTTTATGCACTACGGATTATGTCGAGAAGAAATTTGATTTTGGTGGGTCTCCTCCAGGGCAACCCCACTCACCGTCTCTGATGGCTTCACCTCAAGAAAGGCATGTGCTGAGTTGGCTTAGGGAAAAGGCATCTGACCGCACTGTGGACCTCAGTTACTCTTGCTCAGGGAGAAATCTCAGGCATCCCTAAAAAATAAACAACACAATCATCAGCACTGGAGAGAAAGGAAGCAATGGCAATGGCTGGGCAAAAAAAAAAAAAAAGTTGACTCCCCTGGGTATATTTTCCAAAGCTGACATCTTTTAAAATTAATACATATTTTAACTTTTTATGCCAATACGTAAGAATCTCAGTTTGAGACTGGAGTATTTCATCTGGAATTCTAAAAACAATCAATTTGTGCCTCAGGAGCTTGACTTGAAGATTCTCAGTTTAGACGCTGTTAGGGAAAAGGAAGAGTTGTGAATGGCATCTCAAAACCCCTTGTGGAATTTATTCTATGAACTTCTGAGTAGGTCAGCAGGATGTAAGAGCAGTGTCTCCAAGCAGAAAGAACTAAAGTTGACCAGCAAGTAGAAAGACAAATTTGGAGCAGAGAGAACCAAAACTTAGATGCTTGGGTCTGAGAAGTACCCAATACAGTGTCCCTGCCAGGGTAATGTCCGAGATCCCAAATAAGGCTATAAGGATTCCAAAAGTGAAAGGACCTAAGCCAGGGTTAACTCACAGACAAAAAAACCAACCAAAAAAACCCCATTGCCGGGCTTCCCTGGTGGCACGGTTGTTGAGAGTCTGCCTGCCGATGCAAGGGACACGGGTTCGTGCCCCGGTCCGGGAAGATCCCACATGCCGCGGAGCGGCTGGGCCCGTGAGCCATGGCCGCTGAGCCTGCGTGTCCGGAGCCTGTGCTCCACAACGGGAGAGGTCACAACAGTGAAAGGCCCGCGTACCTCAAAAAAAAAAAAAAAACCCATAGCCAAGAGCGACTGACCAGGACATAACCATGGGAAAATGAGGTGGTAGGCAAATAGCCTGAGAAAAAGCTTTCAAAGTCCTGGTGTTTAGAGTGGTAGGAGAAACATGCAAAGTGTTTCTGGGACCTCCCTTCCAGAGGGCCTCAGGAGTGGATTGGAGCCTAGAAACTGAGGGGTGAGGTTAATAAGGTAATAGTGCTAGAACCCAGGTAGGGTAAAGAACAGGTAACAGAGGTATAGGCAGAGACAACTTCCCGTGAGCATTCCCTTATCTGCCTCGTCTCTTCCTCCATACCCTGAAGTATAAAAAAAACCCCAACAGAGGGAGTCTGCTCTTGGAAAACAGCCGTGTCCAAAGTGGAAGCACAAGCAAATTCCATGAGGGTCAGATTCAGCTTGTAAAGAAGTGGAAAAATGATAGGGCCAAATCCAGACTATAATGCTAGAGGATCAAACACCCCTCTCTTCCCCCAGGGCTTGGCCTTTAGCTTCTCCTTAGAATCCACTTTGCTAGACACGTTAGTTGACACTCACAGGGTGCATGAGCTTAGAGGGAAAAATTAGTCACATCAGTAATACATTTACTATTCAAGACAGATAGCTGTCATTTATATATGAAATCAAAAGTAGACTTTCAGCATAAACCTTTTAGACAACACTCCTGGGGGCGGTACTCCAGTAAAAAGCAAAGTCCTAGAGGAATACTGTATATGATAATGATAGTATACCAAAGCTTGCTTTGCTTTGTACAAAAGCAAGGACAAAAACAGTACACATTCTTAATAATCCAAACCTAAATTCTAGTTAATACCAACATACAGTGTTGACGTGTGGGCTCAGATCTGAGAATATAACAAGAGGAAAGGGAGAGCAAACTAGAGGAGTTGTCTTTTTCAAAGGGAATAAATTGCTTTTTGTAAGTTTAAGAAATATATAGGAAAGCATGGATATCCTGATGTGTTGTCCCTATTTTAACAAGAACTAGCAGTAGAGGGCAAGGGAAAGATGGAAAGTGTAGCATATAGGAAACAGAAAACATGATAGCTAAAGTAAGTTTTAATACAACAGTTTTACAGTAAATATAAACATGTTAAATCCAAAATCAAAATATAAAGACTCTGATGTTATATTAAAAATATAAGCAATAGTAATTTTTTTTCTATAAGAAGCACACTTAAACAAAATGGTACAGAGTTTAAAAATAAAGCAGTGAAAAAAAAAATAAAGCAGTGAATAAGGAAGACCAAGAAAATATGAACCAAAGAAAATAGTGGCAACTATCTCATAAGAACAGTAAAGAAAGCACTTTTTGGAAAAAAATATCACACTGGACAAAGACATAAATCATAAGCCTTACAAAGGAATAAGAAATAAAAAAAGACACAGTGATAATAAACACTTAACATGTGACTAATAATATAGCCTCAAAATGTACTCAGCAGCAGTAAGAGTTACTTACAGGAAGAAATAAGTAAGTAAAACATTGTAGATAAAAGATTTAACAAATTCCTCTCAGAATGTGTTGGACCAGTCAGAAAATGAAGAGCACAAATATGGAACATTTGAATAAACTGATTTGTAGGCTCAAACTAGTAGGGGTAAGTGTATGTGAAGAGAACAATATATCAAACAAAAACTATACATTCTTTTTATAAAATAATGTAAAAAGTATACATTATTTTTATTTTAGTCATACACATAATATTCCCCAAATTCGCCATGAACTAATTCACAAAAGAAGCCTGAAAATGCAAAAGAATCAATCTGAAAAATTACATTCTCTTACATAATAGCTTAAACATTCCACATGTCTAAAAACAAAGTAACCCTGACTTAAGTGAAAATCAAAATCAAAAAAATTATACTAAAAAGAAATCACTGTAAAAATGCTAAAGTCGTTTTTAGATGAAAATATACAGCTTTAAAACACTTGATGGTAAGTAAAGAAGCATTACAAATTATTTCAAGAAGCTGAACACTTCTACTGCTTCAGCTGGGATGAAATGACAAGGAGTTGATTTACCTTCCTATTTAAGCAAAAACCAAACAATCCCCACCCACCCCCCCACCACCCACCCCCGACACAAAAAAAACCCTACAAAAACAAACAAACCAGTTTTTGAGACACAGGATAGCAGATAACAAAGAACAGTGATCCTTAAGAAATGGGAAACAAATAAGATGAGGCCCATGATAACTCCAGACTGCAGAGTTTGCAGCCGGAAGCAGTTTGCAGCCTGAAGTAGATGGAGTGGAAGTACAGGCAGAGGTTGGTGTATTAGAGACAACAGTAGCCAGTCCTCACACAGTGCTGGCAACAGTGACTATTACAATCAGCCAGAATAATAAAACTTCAAGATTCAGAAGGCACTGACTGATTAGCATACTTAGAAGGGTCCGGCCTCAGTGGTGAGGATTAATTACTCTAGAGTAAATATTGCTCAGGCACTGCCTAGCAAATCCTAAAATCCAGACTAGCAAATCCAAGGAGCAAACTATTTCCAAGTAACTTAACTGCATCCCAGAACAAATCTCAAGAATATTGATAGGAATAAAAAAGTATCTAGCTCCCAACAAGGTAAAATTCACAACAACTAGCATCCAATCAAAAATGACCAAACATGGGGACTTCCCTCGTGGCGCAGTCATTAAGAATCCGCCTGCCAATGCAGGGGACATGGGTTTGATCCCCGGTTCGGGAAGATCCCACATGCCGTGCATCAACTAGGCCCGTGTGTTACAACTACTGAGCCTGTGCGCCACAACTACTGAAGCCTGCGTACCCTAGAGCCCACGTGTCACAACTAGTGAGCCTACATCCTGCAACTACGGAAGCCTGTGAGCTCTAGGGCCCACGTGCTGCAACTACTGAGCCCGTGTGCTGCAACTACTGAAGCCCGTGCACCTAGAGCCCGTGCTCAGCAACAGGAGAAGCCACCACAATAAGAAGCCCATGCACCGCAACGAAAAGTAAGCCCTGCTGGCTGCAGCTAGAAAAACCCGTGCACAGCAGTGAAGACCCAATGCAGTCAAAAAAAAAAAAAAAAAAAATACCAAACATGACAGGAAACAGAAAAATATGACCTATATAAGAAAAAGAAAAAAAAAAAAGAATCAAAACTGTCCCAGATCTATCAAAGATATCTGAAGTAGCAGACAAGGATATTAAAATAGTTGTTGTAACTGTATTCCATACCTTTAAAAGTTAAATGGAGGCACAGAAGATATTAAAAAAAAAAAAAAAAAAGACCTGACTTGAACGTCTAGAAATGAAAACTACTATGCCTGAGATGAAAAATACAGTGGATGGGATTAATGGCAGTTTAGACATCATAGAAGAAAAGAAAAGTGAACTTGAGGTAACAGCAATAAAAACTATCCAAAGTAAAAAAGAGAAGAGGGAATGAATAAAAGATAAAAAGTTAAAAGAAGGGGAAAAAAGAATGAAAGGAAGGAAGGAAGGAAGGAAGGGAGGAAAAGAGGGAAGCAAGGAATAGGGGGAAAAAAAAGAGCATCAGTGAGCTAGGGGACAACTTCAAGCAAGATAATATACATCTAACTGGAATCCCCAAAGTAGGGAGTAGGACATAAAAATATTTGAAAAAATAATGACTGATTTTGCCCCCCAAATTTGCTAAAAGCTCTAAACCCACAGACCAAGAAGCTCAATGAATCCCAAGTATTAGAACCATGAAGAAAACTACACCACAGCACATTATATTCAAATTGCGCAAAAACAGTGGTAAAGAAAATCTTAAAAACTGCCATCGCTAAACCCGCACATTTTATAGAGGAACAAAGAATGACTGCAGATTTATCATCAGAAGCAACACCAGTGAGAAGACAGTGGAGCAACGTCTTTAATACAATGAAATGAACTGTCAACACAGCAATCTAAATCCAGCAAAAAAAATTCTTTTTAAAAAGAATATGAAATACAGACTTTTCCACCTCGACAAAAGCTGAAAGAATTCATTACCAGCAAACCTGCACTACAAGACATGTAAAGAAAGTCCTTCAAATAGAAATAAAGTGACAAAAGATGGACATATGCGTCTTTACAAAGGAATTAAAGGTGCCAAAAATGGTAATTGTATCACTAAACACATACAATTTTTCAATTTAAATGACTTTAAAAAAGAACTGACGGGGACTTTCCTGGTGGTGCAGTGGTTAAGAGTCTGCCTGCCAATGCAGGGGACACAGGTTTGATCCCTGGTCCAGGAAGATCCCACATGCTGCGGAGCAACTAAGCCCATGTGCCATAACTACTGAGCCTGCACCCTAGAGCCCGCGAGCCACAACTATTGAGCCCACGTGCCACAACTACTGAAGCCCGTGCTCCACAGCAAGAGAAGCCACTGCAATGAAAAGCCCGCACACCACAATGAAGAGGAGCCGGCCCCTGCTCTCCACAACTAGAGAAAGCCCCCACACAGCAACGAAGACCCAACGCAGCCAAAAATTTAAAAAACAAACACAAAAAACTTCAAAAAAAAAAAGAAAGGAACTGATGAATTAAACAAAAAAAATAAGAATGTATTTTGAGGTTTATAACATATATAAAAGTGAATGTTTTACAGCAATGGTACAAAGGATGGAAGAGAATAACTGCAAGTACACTATTTCATGATTATTATGTGAACTGGTATAACATCACCTGAAGATGGGCTGATGATTTAAACACATATAAATTCTAAAGTAATGACTAAAATAAATATTAAAGACTTACAGCTAATAAGCCAACGAAGAAGATAGAAGGGAATCATAACTGCTCAATCCAAAAGAAGGCAGGAAAAAAAAGGGGGAAGGAAAACAAAGAACAGATGGCACAAGTAGAAGACAAATCCCAAGATGATAAACTTACATCTAACCATATCATTAATGATGTCAAATGCAAATGGTCTAAATACTGCAATGAAAAGGAAGAAGATTATCAAGTTGTAAAACAAAAGCAAGGCCAACCAAATGCTGCCTACAAGAAATACAGTTTAAATACGAAAATACAAACAGGTTTAAATGGGTGGGAAATGATATAACATATTTAAAAGAAAGCTACAGAAGTAAAAGATATACTATATAAAAAAGAAAGCTAAAATAGGTATGTCATGTAGGTATCATAGCAAAAACTATTATCAGGATTAACAAATCATAATGATACTCATTAAGAAGTCATAAAAATCTTAAATTTTTATGCACCTAATAACAGAACTTAAAAATATACAAAGCCAAAGTGGCTAGAGCCACAGGGTGAAATAGAAAAATTCGAAACTATAATGTGAGATTTTAATACCTCTTTCAATAACTGACTAACAAGTACACAGAAAATTAGTAGGAATATAGACGATTTCTGCAACACAATTAGCTATCTTGATGTAATTGATATCTTTGGCATACCCTACCCAAAAAGACAATGTATATTCTTTTCCAGTGCGCACAGAACGTTTACCCAAATTTTTCTCTGACCAGTATAATTAAAACAGAAATAACAGTAAATTTCTGGAAAATACCCATAATTTTGGAAATTAAATAACCCCATTATAAATAACCTATGGGTCAAAAAAGAAACTAGAAAGTATATGAACTGAATGAAAATGAGAATAAAATACATCAAAATTTGTAGCATGTTGCTAAAATGGCACATATATTTATTAGAAAAGAAGTTCTAAAATCAATGCTGTCAGCCTCCGCCTTCAAAAACTAGACTAAGAACAGAAAAGGTAACCCAAAGTAAGCAGAAGAAAATACAGATTAGAGTGGATATCAATGAAATTGAAAATTAGAAACCATTAGAAAAAAATCAGTGAAGCACAAAGCTAGTTCTTTGAGAAGATCAACAAAATTCATAAATCTCTCTCTAGAGTTATCAGGAAGTGAAGAGAGAAGAAACAAATGACCAATAAGAGGACTGAGAGGGTAACAACATTACAGATTCTATCAATATCAGAAGAATAACAAGGGAATATTATGTACAACTAACTATATGCCAACAAATTAAACATCTTAGATGAAATAAATTCCTTAAGAGATGCAAACTACTGAAGAAGAAAGAGATAACGTGAATATCCTTATATTTACTAAAGAAACTGAACTTGTAGTTAACAACCTTTAGAAAGAAAACTCTAGGACAAAATGATTACAACGGTAAATTCTACCAAATGTAGAAAGAAACAATAATAATTCTTCAAAAGTCTTCCTGAGAAGTGAGAAAGAAAAAATACTGCACAACTCACTCTAAAAGGCCAGTACTACCCAGACACCATAAGCAGAAAAAGCCATTACAGGAAAGAAACTAGAGACCAAAATTCCTCATGAACACAGATATAAAACTCTAAATAAAACTTTAGCAAACTGAATTCAGAAATACATAAAAAGATAATATAACATGGCAAAGTGGGGCTTATCCTAGCAATATAACTTTGGTTTAATATTCAAAAATCAATGTCAGAATTCTGATACATACAACATGGATGAACCTTGAAGACAGTATGCTAAGTGAAATAAGCCAGACACAAAAGAACAAATATTGTGTGATTCTATTTATATAAGGTACCTAGAGTAGGCAAATTCAGAGAGACCAAAAAAATAAAACAGGGGTTACCAGGGGCTGAGGGAATGAGTGACTTTTTAATGGGTACAGCTTCTGTTTACGATGACAAAAGACTTCTAGAAATGGATCTTGACAACAGTATACAACATTGTGAAAGTACTTAATGCCACTGAATTATATATTGAAAATGGTTAAAATGATTAAATTTATGCTATGTATATCTTACCATATAACAATTTAAAAAAGAAAAAAAAATTAAAATATAATTTACCATATTAACACTCTAAAAATACAATCATCTTGAGAGATACAGGGGAAAGAAAAAAAAAAAAGACCCTTGACAAAAATCCAACATCCATTCCTGATAAAAACTCTGAGCAAAGTAAGGATAGAATGGAACTTCCTTAACCTGATCAATGGTATTAGGCAAATTCAAATTAAGATTTTGTATATCCTCACAATGTGATACCACTACACATCTATTAGAACGACTAAAATTAAAAAGACTGACCACATCAAGTGTTTGCAAGGGTATAGAAGAACTGAAACATTCATATAATGCTGGTGGGAATGCTATATGATATAATAATTTTGGAAAAATATTTTGGAATTTTTTAAAAAATTTGGGCTTCCCTGGTGGCGCAGTGGTTGAGAGTCCGCCTGCCGATGCAGGGGACATGGGTTCGTGCCCCGGTCTGGGAAGATCCCACATGCTGCGGAGTGGCTGGGCCCATGAGCCATGGCCACTGAGCCTGCACGTCCAGAGCCTGTGCTCCGCAACGGGAGAGGCCACAACAGTGAGAGGCCCGTGTACCACAAAAAAAAAAAAAAAAAAAATTAATTAATCATACACCTACCATACAATCTAGTCATTCCACTCCTAGATATTTACCCAAGAGAAAAGAGAGCATATGTCAGTACAATAACCTATAGGGCTTCCCTCGTGACGCAGCGGTTAAGAATCCGCCTGCCAATGTAGGGGACACGGGTTCCAGCCCTGGTCCGGGAAGATCCCACATGCCGCAGAGCAACTAAGCCCGTGCGTCACAACTACCGAGCCTGTGCTCTAAAGCCCATGAGCCACAACTACTTAGCCCATGCGCCAGAACTACTGAAGCCCGCACGCCTAGAGCCTGTGCTCCGCAACGAGAAGCCACCGCAACGAGAAGCCCATGCACCGCAACGAAGAGTAGCCCCCTCGCTGCAACTAGAGAAAGCCCGTGGGCAACAACGAAGACCCAACTCAGCTAAAAATAAATGAGATAAAATAAATTTTAAAAAATAACCTATACATGAAATAGCAAGCAGTCTTATGTGTAATAGTAAAAACTCAGAAGCAACTTAAATGTCCATCATCAGGTCAACGGATAAACAAACTGGTATATCCATATAATGAAATATTACCCAGCAATAAAGAGGAATGAAATCCTGACACAACATCTACATCAATACAACAATAAAAATGAGCCTTAAAGCCACACCAAAAAAAGAGTACATACACTGCTACTCCATTTATATATGTGGCATGTAATGCAAACAGATTCACAGTGACAGAAAGCAGATCAGTGGCTGCCTATGGGACAACGATGCTGGGATAGATGGGAGAAAGGGATTAGTCACGAAACAGCATGAGGAAATTTTGGGTGACCTGGATGTGCTCCCTGTTTCCACTGAGGTAATTGTCTCATGGTTGTACACATATCCACCTTATCAAATTGTACACTTTATTCCACGTTAGTTGTACTATAATAAAACTGTTTAAAAATGAGAAAGGAAATAGGGCAAATGGATAGAAATAAAGATACACTAAAGATAAGAACTGACATCTATGTAACAGAGGGGAAAAACAGATTAACAAAAGTAGAAGCTAGTATTTTGAAAAGATAAAAAGGTAAACAAACCTTTGGCAACACTGACGTTGCATACAAAGAAGATTAAAAATGTATATATGTGTTTTTTGACCATCTGTATGTCTTCTGTGAAGAAATGTCTATTTAGACCTTCTGCCCATTTTTTGATTGGGTTGTTTGTTTTTTTTGATATTGAGCTGCATGAGCTGTTTGTATATTTTGGAGATTAATCCCTTGTCGGTTGCTTCATTTACAAATATTTCCTCCTATTCTGTGGGTTGTCTTTTAGTTTTGTTTATGTTTCCTTTGCTGTGCAAAAGCTTTCAAGTTTAATTAGGTCCCATTTGTTTATTTTTATTTCCATTACTCTAGGAGGTGGATCCAAAAAGATCTTGCTGTGATTTATGTCAAAGAATGCTTTGCCTATTTTTGCCTCTCAGAGTTTTATAGTATCTGGCCTTACATTTTGGAGTTTAATCCATTTTGAGTTTATTTCTGTATATGATGTTAGAGAATGTTCTAATTTCATTCTTTTACTTGTAGCTGTCCAGTTTTCCCAGCACCATTTATTGAAGAACTGTCTTTTCACCATTGTATAGTCTTGCCACCTTTGTCATAGATTGACCATAGGTGTGTGGGTTTATTTCTGGACTTTCTATCCTGTTCCATTGATCTATGTGTCCATGATTGTGCCAGTACCATACCGTTTTAATTACTGTAGCTTTGTAGTATAGTGTGAAGTCGGGGAGCCTGATTCCTCCAGCTCGGTTTTTCTTTCTCAAGATTGTTTTGGCTATTCGGGGTCTTCCGTGTTTCCATACACATTTTAAGACTTTTTTGTTCTAGATCTGCAAAATATGCCATTGGTGATTTGATAGGTAGTGCACTGAATCTGTAGACTGCCTCGGGTAGTATAGTCATTTTGACAATATTGACCTTTCCTATCCTAGAACATGATATATCTTTCCATCTCTTCGTATCATCAGTGTCTTATATTTTTCAGAGTACAGGTCTCTTGACTCCTTAGGTAGATTTATTCCTAGGTATTTTATTCTTTTTGATGCAATGGTAAATGCATTTCCTTAATTTTCCTTAATTTCTCTTTTGGATCTTTGGTTGTTAGTGTATAGGAACACAAGAGATTTCTGTGTATTACTTTTGTATCCTGCAACTTTACCAAATTCATTGATGAGCTCTAGTAGTTTTCTGGTGGTATCTTTAGGAGTTTCTATGTACAGTATCATGTCATCTGCAAACAATGACAAAGATGCTCAACATCGCTAATTATTAGAGAAATGCAAATCAAAACTACAATGACGTTTCACCATGGTCAGAATGGCCATATCAAAAAGCCTACACACAACAAAAGCTGGAGAGTGTGTGGCAAAAAGGGAACCCTCCTACACTGTTGGTGGGAAAGTAAATTGGTACAGCTACTATGGAGAACAGTATGGAGGTTCCTTAAAAACTAAAAATAGAACTACCATATGATCCTGCATTCCCACTCCTGGGCATATATCCGAAGAAAACCATACTTCAAAAAGATACATGCACCCCAATGTTCATGGCAGCACTGCTGACAATAGCCAAGACACAGAAGCAATCTAAATGTCCACTGACAGATGAATGGATAAAGGTGTGGTACATATATACAATGGAGTAATAATTAGCCATTAAAAAGAATGAAATAATGCCATTTGTAGGAACATGGATGGACCTAGACATTCTCATACTAAGTGAAGTCAGACAGAGAAAGACAAGTATCATATGATATCACTTATATGTAGAATCTACAAAAATGATACAAATAAACCTATCTACAAAACAGAAACAGACTCACAGACTTAGAAAACAAACTTATGGTTGCTGGGGTGGGGGGTGGGAAAGGGAGGAGGGATAAGTTGGGATGTTGGGATTGGCATATGCTCACTACTGTATATAAAGTAGACGGTCAACTGAGACCTGCAGTATAGCACGGGGAACTATACGCAATACTCTGTGGTGACCTGTATGGGAGGAAAGTCTGAAAAGGAGTGGGTATGAGAATGTGCGTGGCTGGGTCACTTTGTTGTACACCTGACACTAACACAGCATTGTGAATCAACGCTACTCCAACATAAAATAAAAAAATTTAATAATGTATACATAACAGAAGAAGGAAGAAATAACTACAGAGATTAACGGAAAAAAATATTACAAACAACCCTGTGTCAATAAGATTGAAAGAAGACAAAATAAATACTTCAGCATAAGATAAAAACAGAAAAATAGAGTAGAAATTGCAACGGTAATTAAAGACCTACCCACTTACATAATATGCCCTTGGTCCAGATACTTTTACAGGTGAGTCCTTCCAACCTTCCCAAAGAACAGACAACTTTTACCCTAATGTACTTGTTCCAGGAGGGAAGAAGAGGGACAGAAAAAAACTGCCCAACTTATTTTATAAGAATATCCTTGGTTCTAAAATATGAACATAAAACAAGAAAAAAACATACAAACCTATTTCTCTCAAGAATATTTATATGAGAATACTAGGTAAAATAGAGTTGAATAAAAAAATTTATTATAAATGTATCTTACTCAAATAGACCTTTGTTCTGGAATACAGGGATGGTCTGACTTCAGAATATTAATTAAAGGGAAAAATTACAAGGTTAATAACAGAAAAATCTGGTAAGTTTCAACAACTGTTAGTGAATATACATATATACACCGATCACGAACTATCTATATGTCATCAATATTCATTTATCTTCTTACTTAATTTACTGATCAATTGATCGATCACTGGATCAACAAAGAAATATCTTCAACTCGTAAATTAGCTTAGTAACAAAAACTGTAAGATGTGTAATGGACAAATCTTAAATGTGTTTATTTTAAGAAGAGGAACAAGTCATTGATGTTTTCTATCATCACTAATGTTCAAAATAGTGCTGGAAATTCTATTTATTTCAGTAAGAAAAAAGAAAAGAAATAATAACTATAAGAACTGAAACAGAAGTATAAGTTCCCTAGGAATTATTTATTTTAAAATGTACAGTTTGTTGCAATTCATAAAACTCTATGAAAAATACTAAATTAATGGGAAGATATATTATGCAAACATTAATTCTCCCCAAATAGATCTTTAGAGTCAATGCAATTTCAATCCAGCTCCCAAACAAGGTTTTTATTTGGGGACAGGGGAGAATTTGACAATCTTCTTCTAAAATTTACACAAAATAGAACAGAGTCATATCAATTGTTTAAAAGAAGAACCAGATGGTGACCTTACTCTGCCAAATATCAACACTTATTATGAAGTTACATCAACACTTATTATGAAGCCAAATATCAACACTTATTATGAAGCTAAAATCATCAAGCCAGTGGTGTATGTCATAGAGGTGCATAAATAAACTACTGTATGAGAACAGCGAATCCAGAAGCAACACTCACAAAGAAGCAAACCCCACATATATAGATACAGCTGGTGCTATAAATGAATGAAGAAAGGATGAATTATCCAAAATAATGGTGCGGGGACAGTTGTTTTTTGACATAGAACCACATGAAGCTGGGTCCCTATCGCATAAATATCAATTCCAGATGGTTTTAAGAACTTAAACATCCTTAGAACAACCCAACGGAAATTTACACAACATACAACAGAAAAAAATATACAAAAGACATCAACATATTTTGGATATGAACCCCCTGTCAGTTGTTATCATTTGCAAATATCTTCTTCCATTCTATAGGTTGTGTTTTTGATTTCTCACTGTTTCTTTTCCTCTTAAGTTTAATTAGGTCCCATTTGTTTATTTTTGCTTTTGTTTCCTTTGCCTTAGGAGACAGATCCAAAAAAAAAAATGCTATGATTTATGTCAAAGAGTGTTGTGCCTATGTTCTCTTCTGGGAGTTTTATAACTTCCAGTCTTACATTTAGGTCTGTAATTCATTTTGAGTTTATTTTTGTATATGGTGTGAGAAAATGTTCTAATTTCATTTTTTTTAATATGTAGCTCTCCAGTTTTCCCAGCACCACTGATTAAAGAGACTGTCTTTTCTGTACTGTATATTCTTGCCCACTTTGTCATAGATTAACTGACCATAAGTGAGTGGGTTTATTTCTGGGCTCTCTATTCTGTTCCATTGATCTGTGTGTCTGTTTTTGTGCCAGTACCACATTGTTTTGATTACTGTAGCTTTGTAGCATAGTCTGAAGTCAGGAAGCATGATATCTCTAGCTCTGTTCTTTTATCTAAAGATTGTTTTGACTATTGAGGATCTTTTGTGTTTCCATGCAAATTTCAAAATTATTTGTTCTACTTCTGTGAAATATGCCGTCGGTATTTTGATCAGGAAGGCACTGAATCTGTAGATTGCCTTGGGTATTATGGTCATTTTAAAAATATTAATTCTTCCAGTCCTTGAACACAGTATATCTTTCCACCTGTTTGTGCAGCCTTCAGTTTCTTTCATCAGTCTCTTATAGTTTTCTGAGTACAGGTATTTTACCTCATTAGATAAGTTCGTCCCTAGGTTTTTTTTTTTTTTTTTTTTTTTGATGTGATTTTAAATGAGACTGTTTCCTTCATTTCTCCTTCTGATAGTTCATTGCTAGTGTATAGAAATGCAACAGACTTCTGTATATTAATTTTGTATCCTGCAATTTTACCAAATTCATCAGTAAGTTCTAGCAGTTTTTTGGTGGTGTCTTTAGGATTTTCTATGTAGAGTATCATGTCATCTGCAAACTATGACAGTTTTACTTCTTCCTTTCCAATTTGTTTTCCTCTTATTTCTTTTTCTTGTCTGATTGCTGTGTCTAGAACTTACAATACTATGTTAAATAAAAGTGGCAAGAGTGGGCATCCCCTAAGCATTTCTTTGGGAAATGCTTTCAGCTTTTTACAATTGAGTGTGACATTAGTTGTGGGTTTATTGTATATGGGCTTTATTATGGTGAGGTATGTTCCCTCTATGCCTGTTTTCTGGAGGTTTTTTTTTTTATCATAAATGCATATTGAATCTAATTTAAAAATGGGCAGAAGACCTGAGTAGCTCAATTTTTTTTTTTAGAGAAGACATACAGATGGCCAAGAGGTACATGAAAGGATGTTCCACATCACTAATCATCAGAGAAACGCAAATCAAAACCACAATGAGATACCATCTCACACCTGTCAGATGGCCATCATCAAAAAGAGCACAAATAAAAAATGTTAGCAAGGATGTAGAGAAAACAGAACACTTGTACACTGTTGGTGGGAATGTAAATTGGTACAGCCACTGAGGAAAACAGTATGGAGGTTCCTCAAAAAACTAAAAATAGAACTACCATATGATCTAGCAATTATACTCCCAGGTATATATTCGAAGGAAAAAAACCCACTAATTTGAAAAGATTCACGCATCCCAATGTTCACGGCAGCATTATTTACAATAGCCAGGACACAACCTAAGTGTCCAACAACAGATAAATGGATAAAGAAGATGTGGTATATATATATATATATACACACACACACACACAATGGTATACTACTCAGTCATAAAAAAAAGAATGAAATTTTGCCATTTGCAACAAGATGGATGGACATGGAGGGTATTATGTTTATAAGTCAGACAGAGAAAGACAAATACAGTATGTTATAATTTATATGTGGCATCTGAAAAATAAAACTAGTGCTTGTAACAAAAAATAAGCAGATTCACAAATATAGAGAACTAGCGGTTACCAGTGGGGAGAGGAAAGAGGGGAGGGGCAAGGTAGGGGTAGGGGATTAAGAAGCACAAACTACTAGGTATAGAATAAATAAGTTACAAGGCTATACTGTACAGCACAAGGAAAATAGACCACGTTTTATAGTAACTGCAAATGGAGTATATAATCTATAAAAATTTTGAATCACTATGTTGTACACCTGAAAGCAATATAATATTGTCAGTCGGGCTTCCCTGGTGGCACAGTGGTTGGGAGTCCGCCTGCCGGTGCAGGGGACACGGGTTCGTGCCCCGGTCTGGGAGGACCCCGTGCACCACGGAGCGGCTGGGCGTGTGAGCCATGGCCGCTGAGCCTGCGCGTCCGGAGCCTGTGCTCCGCGACGGGAGAGGCCACAGCGGTGACAGGCCCACATACCGCAAAAAAAAAAAAAAAAAAAAAATTGTCAATCAACTACCTCAATTAACAAACAAAAATTATTTTTAAAAATAGGACATCAACGGTCGTTTCACAGGAAAAGGAATTATAAATGTCCCAAAAAATATAAAAGGATGTATGACCTCACTTGTCAGAAAGATGCAAATTATAATTTCAATGAGATACTATCTCACACTCAGTCGTTTGGCAAACAACAACAACCCAACAATACCAAGTGTTGTGGTGGAAGTAGAACACGAGGCACTCTCCTACATGGCAAGTGGGAGCTGAAGAGGACACACCCACTTCACCACACACTATGGTACCAGCTAGAAATGTTCAATAAGCACATTCCCTACAGTCTAGAAATTCTGCTCCAGGAATTCACTCCAGAGAAAATCTTCCACAAGAGTATGTTTTTAGCAGCCGCATTGTCTGTAACGGTAAAATGCCAGAAACAACCCACACACCCATCAATAATAGAACAGAAAAATTAATTGTTGTATATAAATTGGAAACCTATAATGCAGTGATAGTGAATGAACCATATAAACTGGAATTCTCAGGCCAGTACTATGCAAAACCCAAAGCAAGTAATTGAAGAGTGACTGTACTATGATTACATTTTCATTAAGTCTCCAAACAGCAAAACTAACAATATTTTCTTTTGAAAATACGGCAAATCAATAAAGAAACAAGAAGTTTGTGGTTTTCTCAAGGGGGGGAAAAGAAGATGAAAAACATGATTGGGGATGGGCCTGTAAGGAGGCTCAATGACTCTGGTAACATCCTGTCTATTTCACTTTGTGGCAAGTTTATAAGTATTCATTTCATTGTTACTACTACCAAATTATATTATATTTCTGTTCTGGTAATGTTACCTGCCTGGTAGTTATTTGAATTTTTAATCCTTGCCATAAATCCTGTCTGGTAGCTTACCTTCCCAAGGATAAGTCCATCCAAAGAGGCAATAAATATTTGCACATTTGGAGATTTCAGGAAGTGGGGACATGAGTGTGAAAGCTGATGACTAGATGTACAAGAATGTATAAGAATTACAAAAACCAAACCCGCTGCTCTGCCCTGGCCAACTTACGGCAGATATCGCAGCCATCTTGTCTTCCCTACAGATCCCAAAGGCGCCTCAAAATGCTCGGCATCAGACCCCAAACACCCATTCACAATCCATCGGTGTTGACAGGTGAGGCAAGCCCAGTTCTTGAGTTCACTGTCCTTAGTCACATCCAGGCCAACGGGTTCAGGACTGCCAGTCAGTCCATTCATAAAAGACTGGAAACGGCACTTTTCAGGTCAGGTGATCAACGCTGAGAGGGAGGCCTGTGCTTTTTACCTAAGTCTCCTGACCTATCCTGACTTGAATTTACGTAATGGAAACAAAACGGCTCTTGTGCTAACTAAGCAACTGACTTCCATGCATAATATTTGTTTTGGGCCTGAGGATGCAGTTAGCTCTCAAAAGCAAAAAATCAATCAAATTCCTGCATTTTTTCTGGTTCAGGTGAATCACAGGGGCCCTTTTTAGTTGCTGAAGTTCTTCACATGTGACATAATGCTCTTAGTAGGGAGGAAGGGATGTTTGCGTTTTCTATCACTCACACTTTTTGGGAAGGACGTAGGAACTGTGAGGGACCACTTTCTTCCTCTCCTGTTATTAGTACAAGGTCGTGAAATAGGAACATAAACTCACTCGGAAATACTGAGAAAAACTCCTGTCTTTAATCCATTCCTCACTTGCTTCTCCCTGTAACAGGAGGGGTAGTTTCTCTAAGTGACTGTTTTCCTCAACCACGACATGCATAATCCTTTGGTCTGCAATTCTCTCCGGTACAGGGCTAGTGTATTAAACTTTGCGGTAAGTAAGGTAGCGCCATGTTCCCTGACCCTCTGTGGAGCCAACCATCCCCGCTCAGGTCCCAAGTCTAGGCCTAGGAGAATGAATACACAGGCTACTCGGGCCTCAGGTCCACACCACATAACAAAAGCTAGAGCTACCAGTGATAAAGCTTACGTTTGTGCTTGTTATCTGACTCTGGTTTTATCTCCTCAATGGGTCTGAACTCCAAGGAGGAGGGTGTACGTACTTACGTTGCTCTGACTATAGTATAAGGTGAGACGATGGTTAGCCTAGGCTTCGGTTAACAGATTAAAATGAAAAATTAGTGTAAATCAATTGACGTCACCCTAGGAAACAGACGGAACAACTTTAGTATAATATACTAAGGATAATGATATCTACTCTGTATTGCGTACTTACTGTGTGTCAGATACTCTTCTAAGAGTCTTATACGGATTGGCTCCTTTAATTAGTTCATAACAGCTCTACTAGGTAGGTGCTTTATTATCCCCACTTTACAGATAAAGAAATAAGACACAAAGAAGTTAAGTAGGCAGACTGCAACCAGCGCCCAAGCTCATCACTTCTTTTTGTTATAAATTATTAGCTAAGACATGATCGTCTAGAGGCCACTGGAACATTTAATGAACTTATAATATCCACTGGGTCATGGAGCATTCATTCTATGAGAACTAATCCAGTGCTTCCAGGTGTCAAGGATGCTTAGAGATATTGAAATGTGTTGCAAAAAACCAATGTGGTGTCTTCAAGAAGCTAATATTTTATACAATTTAGTAATAGGAACCAGGGCTTCTTGCAGAAATTGCTGATTCTAGGGCTGGGACCGGGAAAATACAAGATGAGCCTGTATGATTCTGTATTACCAGAAATTAAGGAAGTGCTCGAAAAACAGAAGAGTAGGTGGCATGTCAAAAGGACACAGTAGTCAACCTGAAGGTGTTCCTGATGCTCAGAGACAGAACGGTTTGCGTAAGACCTAAAACTGTAAAACTAGAAGAAAAAAGGGGCAAAAGCTCCTTGATATTGGTCTCAGCAATGATTTTTTTTTCTTTTTTTTTTGGATTTGATACCCAAAACAAAGGCAACAATCTGTCAATCTATGACAAGAGAGGCAAGAATATACAACGGAGAAAAGACAGTCTCTTCAACAAATGGTGCTGGGAAAACTGGACAGCTACATGTAAAAGAATGAAATTAGAACATTCTCTAACGCCATACCCCGAAATAAACTCAAAATGGATTAATCTCCAAACTCTAAGGCCAGAGACTATAAAACTCTGAGAAGCAAACATAAGCAGAACACTCTTTAACATAAATCACAGCAAGATCCTTTTGGATCCACCTCCTAGAGTAATGAAAATAAAAACAAAAATAAACAAATGGGACCTAATTAAACTGAAAAGCTTTTGCACAGCAAAAGAAACCATAAACAAAACGAAAAGACAGCCCACAGAATGGGAGAAAATATTTGCAAATGAAGCAACCGACAAGGGATTAATCTCCAAAATATACAAACAGCTCATGCAGCTCTATATCAAAAAAACAAACAACCCAATCAAAAAGTGGGCAGAAGACCTAAACAGACATTTCTCCAAAGAAGATATACAGATGGCCAAAAAGTACATGGAAAAATGCTCAGCATTGCTAATTATTAGACAAATGCAAATCAAAACTACAGTGAGGTATCACCTCACACCAGTCAGAATGGCCATCATCAAAAAGTCTACAAACAATAAATGCTGGAGAGGGTGTGGAGAAAGTGGAACCCTCTTACCCTGTTGGTAGGAATATAAATTGGTACAACCACCATGGAGAACGTTATGGAGGTTCCTTAAAAAACTGAAAATAGAACTACCATATGATCCAGGAATCCCAGTCCTGGGCATAGATCCAGAGAAAACCGTAAATGAAAAGACACATGCAGGACTTCCCTGGTGGCGCAGTGGTTAGGCGTCCGCCTACCAGTGCAGGGCACACGGGTTTGAGTCTTGGTCCAGGAAGATCCCACATGCCGCAGAGCAACTAGGCCTATGTGCCACAACTACAGAGACTGCTCTCTAAAGCCTGTGAGCCACAACTGCTGAGCCCACGTGCCACAACTGCTGAAGCCCGTGCACCTAGAGCCTAGAGCCCATGCTCTGCAACAAGAGAAGCCACCGCAACGAGAAGCCCACGCACCGCAAGAAGAGTAGCCCCCGCTCGCTGCAATTAGAGAAAGCCCGTGTGCAGCAACAAAGATTCAATGCAGCCAAAAATAAATAAATAATTTAAAAAAGAAAAGAAAAGAAAAGACACATGCACCCCAATGTTCATTGCAGCACTATTTAAAATACTCAAGACATGGAAGCAACCTAGATGTCCATCAAGAGAGGAATGGATAAAGAAGGTGTGGTACATATATACAATGGAATGCTACTCAGCCATAAAAAAGAATGAAATATTGCCATTTGCAGCAACATGGATGGACCTAGAGATTATCATACTAAGTGAAGTAAGTCAGACAGAGAAAGACAAATGTCATATGATATCACTTATATGTGGAACCAAAAAAAAAAGAAAAAAAAGATACAAATGAATTTATTTACAAAACAGACTCTCAGACTTTGAAAACAAACTTATGAATACCAAAGGGGACATGTGGTGGGGAGGGATAAATTAGGAGTTTGGGATTCCAGCTGCTGTCCTTGCCTGCGTCCCACGTCTCCTCCCGAAGAGCAAATGGCACCAACTTTGTGATTGGTTTGATAATGTCCTCTATCAACCCCCTGGGGCTAGTCACTCAGTCTTTGGCCTCTGCTGCATCTCTCACACTGTTCCAAGTGTGGCAGAGGGAACTGAGAAGTCCCTCTTCAGGCCCTGGTCACGATGGAGGTACTCGGGAGTTACCCACAGGGAACCATGAGCTCAGGAGTTTTGGAACTGCTCACTGAGGCAACCCTTCCTTAGGCTGGAAGTTGGCAGCATTGGTCACAAAGCCCATGCACTTTACCATCCAGGCCCTCACTTGGCCTATGGAGTTTATACCCATGTTCTTGGTTTACACATGAGAAGGCACTATGTCAAAGGGTGTGGAAGAACCGCTGGAGTTTGAATTCTCTTGAGAGCCTGGCTTAGTGCTCAGCATTCTCTTACACCTCAGAATATCGATGCTGGTACTTTTAGTCCCTATTTTTACAGGGGTTGGAATATATTGTTAAGGGATAGCCAAGAAAGGGTAAGAGACGTGACAGCCAGAGATTCAGAGCGGCCACAGAAAAGTAAAAGCAGCATAGATCTGCCACCACATTGTAACTTTGATGGTTCCTCTCACAACTCTGGGTCAAAAAGAGATTAATTTGGTTTATAATGTTTATAATGTTAAAAGAGAGCAAGAAGGTGTGTTAATAAAAATTTTGGTGCCTAAAGACAAAAAACAAAACAAAAAAACAACAAAAGCAAAATAAACAAATGGGACTACATCAAACTAACACATACACAGCAAAGGAAATCATGAACAGAATGAAAAGATGATCTACGAAATGGGAGAAACATATTTGCCAAGCAAATATCTAATAAGTGGTTATTTAATTCAATAGTAAAAAACCGGAAGGAGGAGACAAGATGGAGGAGTAGAAGGACGTGAGCTAACCTCTTCTTACGAAAACACCAAAATCACAACTAACTGCTAAACCACCATAGATAAAAAAAAATGCTGGAACCTACCGAAAAAGATATCCTACATCCAAAGACAAACAAGAAGCCACATGAGATGGTAGGAGGGGCAGAACCACCATAAAATCAAATCCCATAGCCACCTGGTGGGCCACCCACAAACTGGAAAATTATTGTACCACAGAAGTTCTCCCACAGGAGTGAAAGTTCTGAGCCCCATGTCAGGCTCCCCAGCATGGGGGTCTGGCAATGGGAGGAAGAGCCCCCAGAGAATCTGGCTTTGAAGGCCAGCAGGGTTTGATTGCAGGAACTCCACAGGACTTGGAGAAACTGAAACTACACTTTTGGAGGGCGCACACAAGGTCTCGCGCACACCAGGGCCCAGGGAAAAAAGCAGTGACCTCATAAGAGTGGGCCAGATCTACCTGCTGGTTTCAGAGGGTCTCCTGCAGAGGCAGGGGGGTGGCTGTGGCTCACTGCAGGGACAAAGACACTAACAATGAAAGATCAGAAAGAGAAATTAAAGAAACAATCCCATTAACCGTCTCATCAAAAAGGATAAAATACCTAGGAATAAACTTACCTAAGGAGTCGAAAGACCCATACTCCAAAAACTATTAAGACGCTGATGAAAAAAATAGAAGATGACACAGATGGAAAGATATACCATGTTCTTGGATTGGAAGACTCAATACTGTCAAAATGACTATACTCCCCAAGGCAATTCACAGATTCAATGCAATTCCTATCAAATTATCAATGGCATTTTCCACAGAACTAGAATAGGAGATTTAAAAATTTGTATGGAAACACAAAAGACCCCGAATAGTCACAGCAATCTTGAGAAAGAAAAATGGAGCTGCGGGAATCAGGCTCCCTGACTTCAGACCACACTACAAAGCTGCAGTAATCAACACAGTATGGTACTGGCACAAATACTGAAATATAGATCAATGGAACAGGATAGAAAGTCCAGAAATAAACCCATGCACCTGTGGTCAATTAATCTATGACAAAGGAGGCTATACAAAGGAGGCTATACAAAGACTATACAATGAAGAAAAGACGGTCTCTTCAATAAATAGTGCTGGGAAAACTAAACAGCTACATGTAAAAAAAATGAAATTAGAACATTCTTTAACAACATACACAAAAAGAAATTAAAGAAATGAATTAAAGACCTAAATGTAAGACTAGATACTATAAAACTCTTAGAGGAAAACATAGGCAGAACACTCTCTGACATAAATTGCAGCAAGATCTTTTTGGATCCACCTCCTAGAGTAATGGAAATAAAAACAAAAATGAACAAATGGGACCTAATTAAACTCAAAAGCTTTTGCACAGCAAAGGAAACCATAAACAAAACTAAAAGACAGCCCACAGAATGGGAGAAGATATTTGCAAATGATGTGACCGACAAGGGATTAATCTCCAAAATTTACAAACAGCTCATGCAGTTCTATATCAAAAAAGCAAAACAAAAACAAAAACAAACAACCCAATCAAAAAATGGGCAGAAGACCACAGACTGGGAGTTTGGGATTGACATGTACACACTGCTATATTTAAAATAGATAACCTACAATACCTACTGCATAGCATAGGGAACTCTGCTCAATATTCTGGAATAACCTAAATGGGAAAAGAATTTGAAAAAGAATAGATACATATATATGTATGACTGAATCACCTTGTTATACACCTGAAACACAACATTTTTAATCAACTCAACTGCAATATAAAATAAAATGAAATTAATTAATTAAGTGTAAAAAAATAGCAAATAAACCCCCAAAACACCCAAAGAATCTTATTAAAAAATGGCAGAGGGGGCTTCCCTGGTGGCACAGTGATTGAGAGTCCGCCTGCCGATGCAGGGGACATGGGTTCATGCCCCGGTCCGGGAAGATCCCACATGGGCCCGTGAGCCATGGCCACTTAGCCTGCACGTCTGGAGCCTGTGCTCCGCAACGGGAGAGGCCACAACAGTGAGAGGCCCGTGTACCGCAAAAAAAAAAAAAAAAAAAGGCAGAGGATCTGAATAGACATTTTTCCAAAGAAGACATACAGATGGCCAACAGATACATGAAAAGGTACCCAGCCTCACTTATCATCAAGAAAATGCAAATCAAAACCACGATGAGATATCACCTCACACCTTATATTTGGCTATTATCAAAAAGACAAGAAATAACTAGTTTTTGTAAGGAAGTGGATAAAAGGGAACCCCTATGCACTGTTGGTAGCAATGAAAACTTGCACAGCCACTATGGAACCAGTGTGGAGGTTCTTCAAGGAATTAATAATAAAGCCACCATATGATCCAGCAATTTCACTTCTGAGTATACATCCAAAGGAAATGAAATCATTACCTTAAAGGGACACCTCTGCTCTCATGTTCATTGCAGCATTGTTCAAAATAGCCAAGGTATGAGAACAATGTAAATATCTGTTAATGAACGAATGGATAAAAAAGATGTGATACACACACATACAAACACACTGAGATATTATTCAGCCTTGAAACAGAAGAAAATCTTGCCATTTTCAATAACATGGTTGGAACTTGAGGTCATCATGCTAAGTGAAAGAACTCAGAGAAAGACAAAAACCATATGCTCTCACTTACATGTGAAATCGAAAGAAAGAAAGAAGGAAGGAAGGAGGGAAAGAAGGAGGGGCAAGGGAGGGAGGGGGACTTCCCTGAATGGATGGATGGATGGATGGATGGATGGATGGATGGAAGGAAGGAAAGAAGGAAGGAGGGAGGGAGGGAGAGAGGGGAGGGAGGGAGGAAAGGGGACTTCCTTGGTGGCGCAGTGGTTAAGAATCTGCCTGCAAATGCAGGGGACACAGGTTCGACCCCTGGTCCGGGAAGATCCCACATGCTGCAGAGCAACTAAGCCCACGAGCCACAACTGCTGAGCCCACGTGCCACAACTACTGAAGCCTGTGTGCCTAGAGTCTGTGCTCTGCAACAAGAGAAGCCAGCACAATGAGAAGACCGCGCACCGCAACGAAGAGTAGACCCCTGCTGGGTGCAACTAGAGAAAGCCCACGTGCAGCAGCGAAGACCCAACACAGCCAAAGATAGATAGATAGATAAATAAATAAATAAATTTATATTAAAAGAACTTAAAAAAGAAAGAAAGAAAGAAAGAAGGGAGAGAGGGGAAAAAGAAAGAGGAAGAGCAAACTAAGCTCACAGACACGCAGAACAGATGGGTGGTTGCCAGAGGCGTGGGGTGGGGGTGGGTGAAATGGGTGAAGGTGGGCAAAAAGGTACAGCCTTCCTCCCCGTTATAAAAGGAAGAACTCATGGGGATGTAATGTACACTATGGTGACTATGGTTAATACCACTGTGCTGTGTATTTGAAAGTTGCTAAGAGAGTATATCTTAGAAGTTCTCATCACAAGAAAAAGAAACTAGAAAAAAAAAGCAAGAAATCCTGTCATTTGTGACAACATGGATGAACCAGAAGAGTATTATTATGCTAAGAGAAATGAGAAAGACAAACACTGCATGGTATCACTAATACGCAGAATCTAAAAAAAAAAAAAAAAAAAGCAAAACTCATAGAAAAGTGGTTGCCAGAAGATGGGGGTGGGATACACAGGGAGAGGTTGGTCAAAGGGTATAAACTTTCAGTTATAAGATTAGTAAGTTCTGAGGAGCCAGTGTATAACACGGTACCTGTAGTTGACAACACTGTATTGTACAATAGCAAATTTTTAAGAGAGTAGAGCTTAAATATTCTCACATGCACACAAAAAATCATAAATATGAGGTAATGGATGTGTTAATTACCTAGATGGGGTAATCCTTTCACAGTATATGTATATCAAATCCTCACACTGTACACTTTAAATATTTCACAATTTTATTTGTCAATTATACTCAGTAAAGCTTGGGGGGAACTATTTAGCTAAAATAAATAATGTAGTATTATATTGTAACTCAAAATGTAAAATTAATATGTATGGGCCCATAATGATGTAAATACAGTACTGAATAAACAAACTGGGAGAGAGAGAAAAGAGACAGATATTTCCTACAGAAGAATTCCAAGAGTAACCACTATCCCGATTTCTAACAGCATAGACTAGTTTTGCCTAGTTTTGTACTTTACATGAACTGAAGCAAATGTACCATCTTTGAATGTTTTTGTTGTTGTTTTGGCCGCATCCTGCGGCTCGCACAGGATCTTAGTTCCCCGACCAGGGAGTGAACCCGAGCTCTTGGCAGTGAAAGCGCAGAGTCCTAACCACTGGAACGCCAGGGAATTCCCTTGAAGGTTTTTAAACAGGTCTATTACCTGTTTGGTGCAAATGAGCCTCAAGTGAAATATGAGAAATGGAAGTATAGAAGGGCTCTGATTTTTCATCATCTCTGGTAGATTTTATGTGTTTTCTTTTTCTCTTAAAATGCCCATAACTTTTGACTTTCAAATTTAACTAGTATCCAACAAAACACTTCAGATTTTCCTCTTGTGTCAAATTGCAAGCTGAAAATGGATGACTTGTTTATGAGTTAATGATTTTCATATTCTTGGACAAAGTCTCCCCATGATTCAAGTCCTTTAAGTGACCAGGTTTACACAAAAACCAGATGTCCTTATACCACGCACATATTGGTAAGAACTGCGTGTCAGATTTGTCTCTACTCAAGCATCCCTTTCCACTTAGCACTAACTGCTACTTCTAAGTATTTGTGGTCATTCTCATTGATACTTTTAAACACCCAACAGAACAAGTTAAAATTGTCAGAAAGTGAAAATGTCCATCTTGGAAAAGGAGCAGAAGTTCATGAAATTGATGAAAGTGATGTTGGAAAACTGCATTTTGGGGAGTAAAGAGGAATTCACTATGAGACGTGTTTTTGAACCATAGGCAAAGCCACTGATAAAAGAGAATCTGGCAGAATTAGGTCAGTTAACAGGGAAAGAGGAGAAAATCAACAAGTATGGGCATTTCAGAACAAAGAGATGTGAATATCAAGGAACCATGAGAGGATCCTGGGATAGTTTGACAAAACTCTGGAATATTTTTGCAAAATATTTATGACTATGATATGAAAGTCAGCTGTGGAGTTAAGAGTTTTCTTTGGTGCTATCATAAAATAATATCCCAAAAAGTACATACTGTTATAATTATAACCATAATTTATTTCAATATAAAAACCTAAGCTTGGACTAATAATTAATTCCGTTTTCCAAGGTAAAGTCCCCAATTAACCCTTCCCTTTCCCTACGATTTACTTTAACACTTCGACTTTTTTACGTTATGTATCATACTGAAATTAGGAGAAACTCTTCTTTAGATATAATGATGCTGTTCTGTTCTGGAAGCTTCCACTGGAAAAGGAGGGACTCCTTCGATAAGAGAGAAATTCCGATTTAGCGGAGAGGAAAGGAGAGTTTCCAGATTTGGGGAAAGTACTAGGGTAACTGCAAAGCAAGAATGAAAAGCTGGGGTATGAGAGGAGGGTGTTGGATCCCGTGGACCATTTCCAGGAAGAGAGGATTCTTGCTTTAGAATGGCTGCCAGCACCACCTCTGCTGTGAACTAGGCATCAGACTTGGCTCAAGAAGGAAAACCCTCTCTCGGAAAACATATCTGAAAACTTATAGTGGGAAATGGTGGGACAAAGGAGCTTACTTTACAAGATGACACTTTTCTATTTATTGCACATTATCAATGAAGAAAGAATGTGCTGCATTTCTAAGAGTTGTAGGCATTTTCTTTTTCTTTTGGCAATTCATTTGCCAAAGTGATGTGAAATGCTGCAAAAGAATCAGACACACATGGGGAATATAGCCAATATTTTATAACAACTGCAGCTGCAGTGTAACCTGTAAAAATTGTGAATCACTGTAGCGTACACCTGTGACTGATACAACATTGTACATCAACTATCCTTCAATATAAACATGTTTTAAAATACTTAATTCACCTATTAGAATGGCCCAAATCCAAAACTAGCAACAGCAGTTGCTGGCAAGGATGTGGAGCAACAGGAATTTCCATTCATTGCTGATGGGAATGCAAAACGGTCCAGCCATTTTGGAAGACAGTTTGGCAGGTTCTTAGAAAACTAAACATACTTTTATCCTATGATCCAGCAATCACGCTCCTTGGTACTTACTCAGAGGAGTTCAAAACATAAAAAGAATCAGACACAAAAGGCCCCTGAACCCAGTTCGAAATCCTTCTGGGCAGTCCCTCTGGCTTCTGCCATAAATATCTATGGCAGCATTTCTGCAAATCTGTTTGTTGAAATACTTGTCTATCGAGACACCCATGAAAATAGGATTCTCTGGTCAAATATGGTTGGGAAATGCTGTAAGCCCCATCTCCCTGTTTGAGATTCACAATGTGTATTAGCGTCACGAAGGCTTTATACCCACGTCCCACAAAAAAGTGAAAAATTCATATTGTTAAACTAGCGTATCTGAACATTGTTTCCTATCCAACCTTGTTAGGTAGGATGCCCACGAACATCCTATCACATGGGTGTTGCAGGACCACACTTTGAGAAACTGAGCTGAAATTCAAGATTAGGTGTCCTAATCCTAAGGGTTTCCAGCCTCTGAGGCCCATTTCTTCATGACAGGAAGCACTGGGAAATCTCAATCAGATACTCTGGGCTTGTTCTGCTGCCCTAAAGGAACAATCAGTGACATTCTGGGTGACACTGTGTACTGCATTAGGCTTCTACTGGGCAAGTGGCAGCAGCAGAAATGAACGCAGTCACACGACACCTCTTTCCTAGATAGCTATTATCTCTTTAGAATAAAGAATACCTGTGGTTGAATGGAATGTCAGTGAACCTCTAATTTCTTCTAGCCTGTTGGCTCTGGGTATTCTTCTCTTCCACAAACTACTGTATTTGAGTTTTCTGCTTCTTTCCCTCTGTCATATCAGACCTCAAAGGAGCTCAGGGCTGATGGGCTGCAGAGGATTCATTGCATATTCATGAGGCAGCTGTTTTCCCATCCCCCACCGAGGTAAAGACTTGTTCTCACCCTCCTCCAACGACTGGGAATTAGGAAGGAGGTTGGAGACTGGCGTTCAGTCATGGCCGTGAGGGGTCTTTATGCCTCTGTGAGGAGCAAAATCCTCCCAGATGGGGTAGCGTTCAGGGAGGAGGAAAAGAAAGAGGAAGCAGACGAAGCGAGAACAGTGTCGGATGAGGTGAGTGGTAATGAACACCTCTAAAATGAGAACCACCTACTTTTTCTTGGTCATAAAGGTTGTAGACACTCGGCAAATTAAAGCAATAATAATATTTCAAAAAAAAAAAGTCCAAATCATCCATGGGCAACCACTGTAAATATTTAGGGAATAACATTCCAGATAAGTTATGTATCATATCGTGCTCTTAGCACATAATATACACATGTTCCTGGTTTACATCCAATAGGGCAAAGAGCTGCCACGCAGGATGGAGCGCCTGTCACAAGCATTTCTCCTCCGGGTTGCCTTTCCTCCTCAAACCTGAACAAAGGCTGAGACTCCTTGCAGACACTACCCACGGATCAGACTTGTCATCCTGACCATACATGCTATGTATAATTGTTTTATTCTTTTACTTGTGTATTTAGTATAGATTCACCTCTTTTTCCATTCATGCATGTGCCCGCCAAATCTGAACAAATCTGAATGAGTACTCATTATGTACTGGGCGTTCGGCTAGATGGTAGGAACACAGGGATTAGCATAAAGATCTGTGGTTCTTATTCTCACAGTACTTATGGTCTAATGGGGGAGATACAGGCTTGATTCCAACAATCATACTACAATGATATAAAAAACACGTGATGAGTGCTACAGAGAAGGACAAGGGACTGTGAGTGGCTGTGGATGAGAGGTTAACTGAGTCCTGGAGAGCAGGCTTCGTTTTATATCATATATCAAAGATCTACTTTATCTTCTTATAAGACTCTATTGTATGTTATTTGGTGGATAGGTCATAATCAATTATTTCCCTACCATTTTACAATTTTTCCAGGGTTAGAAACAATGCTCCAATGAGATCTTGGCATTCTTCAAGTTAACTGGACGTACCAGGCCACTTCCTGGTTCCACCCCCTGCCCATGCTGGTTTTTCACCCTCACCCTCTGCGTCTGGTCACTTTCTTCCAAAGCCAACCTAAGTGCCACTTTGCCCACCATTACCATTACCCTGCCCTTGGAACAGTTAACACTCTTTTGCTGAATGCTCCTCTGGGTATGTTACCATATGTGCCTTTGGATTATATCAGCAGTCCCCAACCTTTTTAGCACCAGGGACCGGTTTCATGGAAGAGAATTTTTCCACGGACCTGGGCAGGGTGGATGGTTTCGGGATGACTCAAGCCCATTACATTTATTGTGCACTTTATTTCTATTACTATTACATTGTAATATATGATGAAATAACTATACAACTCACCATAATGCAGAATCAGTGGGAGCCCTGAGCTTGTTTTCACTCACCACTCACTGATAGGGTTTTGATATGAGTCCGCAAGCAATTGATTTATTACGGTCTCTGTGCAGTCAAACCTCTCTGCTAAAGATAACCTGTATTTGCAGCTGCTCCCCAGCGCTAGCATCACTGCCTCAGCTCCACCTCAGTTCATCAGGCATTAGATTCTCACAAGGAGCGCGCAACCCAGATCCCTGACACGCGCAGTTCGCAGTAGGGTTCACGTTCTTATGAGAATCTAATGCTGCTGCTGATCTGACAGGAGGTGGAGCTCAGGCCGTAATGCGAGCAATGGGGAGTGGCTGTAAATACAGATGAAGCTTCGCTCACGCACCCACCACTCACCTCCTGCTGTGTGGCCCGGTTCCTAACAGGCCACAGACAGATACCAGTCCATGGCCCAGGTGTTGGGGACCCCTGGATTATACCTCTCATGAACGTGTCTTGTCCCAGTTAGACTAGATCCTGTGGATGGTGATTCAAAAGATATTTGATTTACATTTCTCTTATATGTGTAGAATGATGACAATAGCTGTTTTGTGGAAGATACCACATTGAGTGAGAATGGTGTATTTACATTATTCCATAGGTCCTTCCTAGGAGTTGGCACTATAATCCTCATTTTATAGATCATAATACAGTGGCTGTAATACTATATGTTGTTATTCCATTCTATTTATAGTGAGATACATATGTATTAATATATAAACAGTTAATATATGGTATTTATAATGATCATGTAATAAGGAATTTATATGTAGCCCAAGTTTACATGACTAGCTGTGCCTTGAGGCTTGGAGTCAAACAAACCTGGGTTCAAATCCCAGCTCTGCCGCTTCCAAGCTACTGCTGTTCCCTAAATTCTCCCAGCCTCAGTTTCTTCATCTTTAAAATGAGGTTAGTGATGACACTGCTTCATAGGGTTATAGTGGGGGTCAAATAAGAGAGCCCATGCGAAGTGGAGCCACATCACAAGCCTGGAGAAGTTACTGGAATTGAGTCCTGTGCGCTTGGACTTCGCTGGCGGTCCAGTGGTTAAGACTTCGCCTTCCAATGCAGGGGGTGAGGGTTCGATCCCTGGTTGGTGAGCTAAGATCCCACATGCCTCGTGGCCAAAAGACCAAAACATGAAACAGAAGCAATATTGTAACAAATTCAATAAAGACTTTAAAAATGGTTCACATCAAAAAATCTTTTTTTTTTTTTTAAAAAAAAAGCGAGATGGAGAGATAATTTAATAGCATGGCCTGTCCTGCTCCCCACTCTAGACTAGGAGACCCTGGCGCAGAGCAAACATGAAGTGGGAGAAAGAGCACCTCCCTCAGATTCTGTTCCCGGGCATCTCTCACGCTTGCACCTGCTGCCAAAGTAAGTGTGACTCGCAACAGACAAAGGACTAATCTCCAAAATATATAAAGAGCTCATGCAGCTCAATATTAAAAAAACAAACAACCCAATCAAAACGTGGGCAGAAGACCCAAATAGACATTTCTCCAAAGAGGACATACAGATGGCCAAGAAGCACATGAAACCTATTCAACATCACTAATTATTAGAGAAATGCAAATCAAAAGTACAGTGAGGTATCACCTCACACCAGTCAGAATGGACATCATCAGAAAATCTACAAACAACAAATGCTGGAGAGGGTGTGGAGAAAAGGGAACCCTCTTGCACTGTTGGTGGGAATGTAAATTGATACAGCCACTATGGAGAACAGTATGGAGGTTCCTTAGAAAACGAAAAATAGAACTACCATATGACCCAGCAATCCCACTACTGGGCATATACCCAAAGAAAACAATAATTCAAAAAGACAGGGCTTCCCTGGTGGCGCAGTGGTTGAGAGTCCGCCTGCTGATGCAGGGGACGCAGGTTTGTGCCCCGGTCCGGGAAGATCCCACATGCCGTGAAGCGGCTGGGCCCGTGAGCCATGGCCACTGAGCCTGCGTGTCCGGAGCCTGTGCTCCGCAATGGGAGAGGCCACAACAGTGAGAGGCCTGTGTACCACAAAAAAAAAAAAAAAAAAGACAAAAAGACACATGCACCCCAGTATTCATTGCAGCACTATTTACAATAGCCAGGTCATGGAAGCAACCTAAATGCCCATCGACAGATGAATGGATAAAGAAGATGTGGTACATATATACAATGGAATATTAATCAGCCATAAAAAGGAACGAAATTGGGTCATTTGTAGAGACGTGGATGAATCTAGAGACTGTCATACAGAGTGACGTAAGTCAGAAAGAGAAAAACAAATGTCGTATATTAACACATACATGTGGAACCTAGAAAAATGTTACAGATGAACTTGTCTGCAGGGCAGAAATAGAGACACAGATGTAGAGAACGAACGTATGGACACCAAGGGAGGAAAGTGGCGGGGGGGGCGGGCAATGGTGATGGTGTGATGAACTGGGAGATTGGGATTGACACATATACACTAACATGTACAAAATAGATAACTAATAAGAACCTGCTGTATAAAAAAAGTGAAATAAAATTCAAAAAAATAATAAGTGTGATTCGGATGTTAAAAGGTTCATATCCTGTGTACGTCAGGTTCCTAAAACATTCAATTCATTCATTCATGACATTCAAAACATTCATTCATCATGCACTAAAGCAAAAAAAAAGAGCACGTAGTGATCCGTTTGTTCCAACATTGTGAAAAAAGTGGCCACCCTGGGCATATTGAGAGAGGCAATGGCAGTGCCCGCTGTCCGACCTTCCTAAGGATTAGCAAGGCCGATGATGACCTTACTCGATTTTTGCCTTAGCAGCCATCTTCAGTACCCAATGCTCACATGAGATGCCACGCCACTAAAGCTTAAATGGTAGAGCTGGGTTGCCAGTCGGGCAATGTGCTGAGATCTGTTCAAACATTTACAGATTTCAAAGGAAGAAACTCAAGCTGGGAGTGAGAGCAGACGAAGAGATGTACCAGCACTAACATGGTCTGCTTCTTGCACAGACTTACTCCTCAAAACTGTCGACGATACAGGTCTGTTACACACTCTGAGTAAATTCTCACCTTCACAGCCAGCCGTTTACGGTCATGGGTAATAAGGTCTCAACCTACCGTACGGTTTTCCCCTCTGGTATCTCCTGTATTCAGATCCTCCACATCGGCAAGGCTGATTGGCCCAGCCCCTCCCTCCATACAGCTTTTTCTTCCTCACTTCTTTGCATTTGCTTACATTTTCCCTACCACAAAAATGCAGTTTTTTTCCTCCTTCCCAAGCTCAATCCTACCCATGCTGTAGAACCCGGTTCAGACGGCCTCATGTGTAAACTTTTCCTACAGTTGCAGGCATCACTCCCTGTCATACCCATTGAGCACTGAATATATTCCAACCTGGGACAGCCTCACTGGCTTTTCGCATCAATGCTCATCAATGACCAAGACCACATTACTGAGAGATTGATGGATAAACAAAACATCTATCTATCATCTATCTATCTACCTATCTATCATCTATCAATCTATCATCTATCTATTATCTATCATCTATCTATCATCTATCATCTATCTATCATCTATCTATCATCTAACTATCATCTATCTATCTACCTATCTACCTACCTATCATCTATCTACCTACCTATCTATCTATCTATCATCTACCTATCTATCTATCTATCTGGCTTTGTTGATAAAAGGCTGTGAGCTGGAGACCACATCTTGTCATTTCTCTACCCCTGACCTTGCTACCTCTGGGCAGATATTAAAAGGCCCCAGAATGTCTGGCGGTTGAGTGATTGGTTTTAAACACTGCCTTCCCCCCGCTGCCCAACACTCATGGCTGGAAATCTCGTGGCATTGAGGTATTCAGTGGGGAGGACTACAGGCTAGTAGAGTAGGTTGGTCTCTAGCTAGTTTCAAGGATTACAAGCTTATTTTGAAAATCTGCAACTTTTAAGTGCCCCTCAGCCCAGGGAAATGACTGACATCTGGTGTGGGTGCTCTTGTAGTCTGGGATGCCTTCCTAGAATCCCTTTGTTTGGCCTGGCCTGGCCACTGAAAGATGGATTAGGGCAATTTGAGGACCCATCTATCTGACCATTAGATGATGAAGCATCTTTCCTTTTAGAGAAAAACTATTTTAATCGACTCAGAATTTATGAAACACTTATTCTGTGCCCAACATTCTAATAATTTATGTAAGTTTTAAAGTTTAATCTCTCTAAGAGTTCTTCAAGGTAGGTGGTGTCATCCCCATTTTACAGGTGAGGAAACTGATACTTAGGAAGTTTCAGTCCCCAGCAAGGTCACACGACTCGAAGTGGCTGGGGGAAAATTCCATGCTTTTCTCACTACCTCACTACCTTGGTCCCTAAATACCACTGGCATATCACATAGCTCTTTGTAAAAGACTGTCTTTAATGCACCAAGGTGAATGCCAGGCCCCTATAATAAATTGTTTCCTTTTTATTGACTTGAAAGAAAACGCAACTGTGAATACTGTTTAGGTTTTATGTGTAACTAATAGCTTGATGGGCTGCTGCAGTGTGTGGGATTACAGCAAGTGATCAACAGATCATAAGAAGAGGAAAATGTGCTTTACTGTTAGAAAATGGAATCCTTTCTAAAAGGTAAAGGTAGACATAGAAGATTGATTCGAAAGGGCAGGGTTAACAAGCTCATTAACGGCTAGGTTAAAATCCATCCCAATCCTTCCTTTTCTTCAGAGGAAGAAATCATTTAGCTAAGTGATGCCCTTCACTGGTAGCCTGGGGCTTTTCTTCTAGAAAAGAATAGAAGCTAAGAGCGTGGGCTGCGGAGCCAGAGCCTAGGTCTGGCTCTTCACTCTCCGGGTAACCCTTACAGCATTAAAGAACTTCTTTGTACCACACTTTTCTTAACTGAAGAAAATGGAGATCAAATCTGCTCCTCAGAACTGCTAGGAGAACAACATGAGACACTTCACGTACCCCAAGGGGTCTAGTTGCAAGTAGGCTCTCAAAATAAATACTGGCTATTATTATCTTCTAAACTAGAGGTCTGCAGACTTCTTTTGGAAAGGATCAGCTAGCAAATATTTTAGTCTTTGCAGGCTAATAGTCTCGGTTGCTACTCTTCCAATCTGCTCTTATGGCCTGAAAGCAGCAATAGACGATACATAAACAAATAGTCATGGCTGTGTTCCAATAAACTTTATTTACATAAGTAGGCTGCTAGCTAGATTTGACCTGGGGGTCATAGTTTGTCGACCCCTGTTCTAATATAAACTATGTAGGAATACACATTCCAACTTGAATCTAGGTCTTCCCAGGATGGAAGATAATTGCAGTGAGGGTTGACACAGGCAGGACTAATCTCTATTTTTAGCTTTGAGAACCAAAGGACAGAGTTGTATAGACTTAAGTGGTCCCAAATCAGGACCCTTGATGAGAGTTGTAAAATACCAATTCCAAGACCCCACACAGAATGCGGTCCAGGAGTCCATACTGGATGGGCAACTGTGATGTGCAGAATCTTGCCTTGAATCTTTAGGCACTATGCACTGCAGCTACCTGGGGAAGAACAATGAATGGGAATCATCTACCATATTTTTCAAGCTTAACTGTCTCTTAGGGGTGAATCTGCCTTAGTGAACATCTAGAGTCCTGAGGTAACCACTCCAAGTGTTGTCAAATCTTTCCTTTTAACAGATCCAAAATCATCCGGGCACTAAATTGAGCTCTAACTTATCTGAGATCATGAGATTCCAGAGGCAATCTCCACGTGGGCAAGACGCATGTCAATTGTGAATGTGGAACACCAACATAGCAAACTCCTTAACAAAAAACTAACAAAATGAATTTTAACCACGTGTCCATGGTCTTCTGGAAAGAGCTTGACAAGGTTTTTGACAATGGGCCAAAAGCCAAGTTGATTTGGAACTTTTCCTCCGCCCATTTTTTTTTTTTTTTTAACATTGCACCTTCATGGGGCTTCTTGCCTGTTGGTGCAAACCATGCTTTAAAGTACTTTTAAGACTTCTATGTTTGGCATATGCTCTTTCCTTTATTTGGGACGCTCAAGTAAATAAGCCCCTTTCACCCAGTTTTCTGCTTTTTATATACTGGATCTTAAATAAATGTTTATTTAATGTTCACACTGATTAGTTAGCATATCACTTTGCTACTGGGGATGGTTAAGGTCAAGGTTCAATTGCTACCCCTAACAAGGAAGGTGTGGCCCAGCTCCTTACCCTTGACTCTTACCTGGGGCAACATTTCCATCATCTTGGATTAGTTGGGATCACGCAAAGCAAGAGGATTCTCCCATCTATCTTTGCAGCTCATAGAGATTAGAGGATTATTTGGGCCCTCCTCTCTGTTGCTGTGGAATGGTAGAATAATCCATGACTGAGTAGAAATGAGATTTCTTTTTTTCAATTTATAGAAATTAAATTTTTTAAATATATTTTTAAATCTCTTAGATCAAAACAATTCTTTGCTGCTCAAGTGAGCTTTTCGAGAGAGGACAAAAGTGACGTTAACCTAACCACCAATTGATTAGCTTCATGATTCTGATGGAGCAAAGAAAACCGATTTATTAATAAAGCGTATTGTTGAAAGAGAATCTTTGTGGAATTTCAGACTGTGTAACACATCCGTTTTCATTGGCTTCAGTTTGTTATGCTTTCAGAGCTATTTATAATGTTATTTCACTGAAAATTCCTTTCCATATTGTCATTTGTCTTCCATCTCCAGAAAGCTTCCCACCCAAATTAAAAAAAAAAAAAAAAAGCCTCTTCTTTCTTCTACACCTCCTTAAAATGAATTGAAAGTGGCATCTCCTGGGAATGGGTCCATGTCCTACCCATGTCTGAAGTTCCTCCTGTTCCTAGCAAGGGAAGAAAATGGAACTTCTTTTTCAAAGGTTTGCTCCTCAAAAGAAATACACCTCGGGCAAATGCTCCAACTCCCTCCTTGCTGAGAAGGGATCTGCTTTACCATTCTCTTCTTTTAGCAAAAGTAATGTGAGAATCAGAGCCATCTTCCTGGGTGTAGGGCCTGAGCGGTCACACAAGGCCCCATGCTGAGAAGCACCCCACACACTTGGTTTAACGCTCTGCGGCATTATTAGTCCTATTAGTCTTTGAACAAAGGCCCTCATGTTCTCATTTTGCACCAGGCCCTGAAAATAGTGTGGCCAGTCCTGGTGACAATCAACACATTACAGCACTGAAAACTTTTCTCCAAAAACAGACATAAGGAAACTTTTCTCCAAAAAGAGAGATAAGGAAATGTCGCAATTGTTTTAAGTTCTTACTCTGAGCCAGGTTCTAGGCCAAGCCTCATGAGTGATCAAGCTTCATCCCTAAACAACCCTGTAGGTACTGTCATGGACTCCATTTCCCCCCAGATTCGGAAATTATGGTTTAAAGACAACGTTGAACGTTAAACATGTTGAACGTCACAGAGCTTCTGAGGACAGAAGCTGGTGTTTTAACTTAGTTCTGTTTCCAAAGACCACTACACTATCTAAAAGTTCATAGTGCTTCTTAGTTTGAAATCAATGGTTTAAACATTCAACTTAATAGTTCATTGTTAGTTCAGTCCTTTCAACTTTTAACTAAATTCAAATTCAACCACTTTGTCCAGGCAGACGATCTGGAAGGTATGTGGACGCTCGTTTTAGGAGACAAAGTTGATATCCTTCCTCTCAACAATGATCCCCCATGTCCACCTCATTTCTGGGTTAGGAGGCACCTTCAGGCTAGAAGACTACTGCTTTCCCACTTCCACAAAAAGCTTTGTCTTTTCTTTTTTAAATTCTGTATTTATAATGTCATGGAAAAGCCATTAAAAACTGTGTAATTGATATGTTTTGTTTCTCTCTGCCTAATATGTATTTCCCAGATGATCCCTCCTTCGCACTTTTTGCCCTTGATATTCTAGTGGAATTGCCCTACCCCAGTCGCAGACAATCAAAATCTTCCAAGCTTTGAATACCATCATCCCAAATTGTTTTATGGTTGATTCAGGGATGGGGCACTTTGTGGGAATCATTGTGAAAGAGACGCTTTTTTTTTTTCCTGCTGTGCTGGAAAATGTAAAGTTGGAACTCCTTGGGCTTTCAAATTCAATCAGAACCAAGAGATGGACGAAGTAATATTCCTGAAGCACTTGAACTCCTGCTCCATTCACATTCACTCCCTGGACAACTTGATTTCATGACCTAAGAAAATCCATTTTTTGCTTACGTCATCTTGAGTTTGCGTTTCTGTCACTTGCAACTAAATGAGGTCTGGTTAACATAAATAGCCAGGAGCGACTGTACTTGTCAAAGAGAAACAAAGCTTTCCCAACATTTTCACGTGGAGGACTAGCTCAACTAGTAACCATCCACACTGTCTCAACCTGTGTTTCTTCTTCAATAGACAGGAATAAGGATGAGGTCTGAGGCTGGGAGGCGGACATACCGAGAGCTGAAACAAAATCTCAGACTCAAAGATCACGTGCTAAACAATCTCTATAGTTTTTCTTCCCTGATGTTTCTTCCTATAGTTCAACAACTGCTCGTTTCCTTTGTTTTTGTTTTATTCCAATGGTAGTAGAGTTAGTCAATTTTTTTTAGGAAAGTTATCTACATGCTCCTTAAGGGTAGGGTCTAAACTGTATTACAATATTTTGTTTTCCAGGGGCCTGGCTGGTATCACACACACACACACACACACACACACACACACACACACACACACACACACACACACACACACACACACACACACACACACACACACACACACACACACACACACACACACACACACACACACACACACACACACACAGCGCCTAATCAATGAAGGGGCTATCAGAATTCCCTCTCTACGGCCAGAAGGATAATCATTGTCAGCTATGGGCTGAGCTAGTTTCCCAGTTCAGTATCAATCAGCATTTGGTCTAAGGAAATGATAGCCTCTTCTAAACTGTCTCAAGTGAATGAGCGGATACTCAGGAATCGCAATTGCTAATGTCATTTGGGGCGAACTTCAAACAAAATTGCAAGAGTGTTTCTTCATTTATTATCTATCAGAAGAGACTTTGCGCCCTGGGTATTTCATTTGTCAGGCTCTGTCAAACACAAAGATTCTACTCTCAAAATAAATATGGAAAAGTCTATAAAGTACATTTGGCTCCGACAGAGCTGCGGTGAACAAACTTTTGTGTGGGTGACTTTTGGTGACATTTTGGTGACTTTGCACATATTTTCATACAGGTCACTTGGCTAACTTCGTCAGCCCCAGGAATCAAAGCGGGGGGGGGGCTCCCCTTACTCGCTAAGTGTGATGCTGGCAGCCATCCAGCGAATGCATGGTGTGCAGACCACCCGCCGAGATTATTTTTTGCTTTCGGCTATCTAGACATTTGCTGTCTATATGTTTAAACCTCCAGAAGGACAGTCCATACTTCACTTTACTGCACGACCCTGAGTCATGTAAAGAGAAATGTCACTTGCCCAGATATCCCCAGGAGACAGTGGGTCATCTTTGTACGCCTCATAAATCCCTCCCAGCACAAGCGTCGTCACAAGAGAGTCTAAAGTGACAGGTGGTGGCCGAGAGTGCAGACCTGAGTTGGGAACTTCAATGCCATGCCTTCCTATCTGTTGTGCCCCTGGCTGAGGCCTTCACGACTTGGATTCATAATTTTCCTTTCTGTAAAGTGGAGATAGTAACATTGATCTAGGTGAGTTGTTACACAGATTAAAGAAAATGTAACACACAATGTAGCATGGCTGGGACATATAGGAGGCGCTCAGTATTTTCTCTTGATGTCGTTTCCCTTGGATGTCCATGAACTACCTGGCACTCACTCCTATTTCTGGGTTCTGCCTACTTCTCTGGGGCAAATGGAAGAACATGGATTTGGCCGTTAGAAAACGTGAACTTGAATCACAGGGACACTCATCATGGATAGGGTTGCCAGATTTAGCAAATAAAAATCCAGGATGACCCATTAAACTGGGATTTCACGTAAAAGAGAAAAACTTCTTAGTATAAGTATGTCCCATGCGATATTTGGGATACATTTACACTAAAAAGCATTTGTTGTTTATTTGGAATTCGACTTGAATGGGACATCCCTCTTTTATCTGGTAGCACTACCCATGGGCTACGTGACCTTCAGCGAGTCATGCAAGATATTGAATTTCATCATATATAAGGATAACATGAACATCCATTGCTGAAGAATTATTATATGCCACACAGTTTTCCAATCATTTTCTCCTCATAGAAACTTGATGAGCTAATTTGTGATTTCTCTTTTGCAGATGTTAAAATGGAGGCACAGAGAGGTTAAGTAGCCCATGTCCACACAGCTAATAAGTAGCTGAACCAGGTCTTGAACCCAGTTGACTCAACAGGCTCCGTGGTGTCCTACAGCCACTAGAAAACGCAGTAACATATCCACCAAATACTGACTGCATGTGAGAAGAGCAGATCATACATATTGATTTAAGACTAATCAATCCAAGGTTCCCACAGAGCTCAGTTTCGGGGAATCAAATTTTAAGAAGCAGGGTTCAGCTGCCAAAAAGAATTCTTAAAAATGTCATTAAAGAGGGCCCAAATATTTTAACAACACTTATCAAAATTCTCTCCCCTTTCCTGCTGCTTCTCTCGTACTCTGCAGCTCCTCAGGGACTTCTCAGCATCTTCTAGAGAAAACCTCTGCAGCCCTTGCCTGTGACTTATTTTTCCTCTTTTCTCCCATCTTCTCTTTCTCAGTCCTTTATTATGTAGATACACTTGGCCTCTCTCCTAGAAGAAAGCGTCCGTATTTGTCAGAAGAAAGGAGGAGGAAATTTGGACTGGCAATTCGAAAATTATCTTTGGCAGGCGGGGGAGCTGCTCAAGTTCACGTACATCCCCGTGGTAGTAATTTCTTGTCCTCTTACCCTAGGTCCTCATTAAACGTTAATTTCCTTCCCTTGTACTTGCCCATATTTTGCCCACGAGAGTGGGAGACTTCCCCCATGACTCTCCGCAGATGGCCTGACAGGTACCTGAGGCTCTTGGAAACAGATGGGGACTGAGGCCCATGGGTATTGCTGAGACTACTAAGTTAGAGTGAAGAGAAGAGCGAACAAAGATCAGAGAATAAAGGCACATCTCAAGAGAATGTGTTTCTAGGGAACCAAGGGTCAACACAAAGTGAGAATGGAGTCCAAGAAAATACCCTTCTCAAGTAGGAAGTCTTTGCAAGCCTTGGATGGTTTGTCTTTATCATTCCTTCCACATGCTGATGGGTTGTTCTGTGTAAGGAAAGGATGGCTATCCAGGGAATCTACTTGTGGCCAACTGGCTAATACAACCTTTCCTCCTAGAGTCCCCTAACAAGGTCAACACTTGACCTGTACGCTTGGGATCTGTTTATATGTGCTCTAGCAACCACTCATTCTACAGCATCTGATGGAATTAACTTTTAGTTCACCTTGGCCTCTAATTCGAACAAAAGTTGGTATCAATTCGGGTCTTGATAATTATAAGAATTTTTCAAAAATAAACAAAACAAACAAACACTTATTTGTCATTGAGATGATCTCATACCACTTATGGGTAAATCCTTGTATAATTTCATTATTTTGTTACTGGGATTTTTTTGTCTCCTTCTTATGTGTAGATATTGCAGTAAAAATTATCTCCTTAGCACATGGGAAATAACAACAGATTCCAGGTAATTTATACAGGATTTTACTTAAGTTATGCTTGAAAACCCACTTCTGGGCTGTTCTATTCTTCTACTTGGCAGTTGAGGAAATGGTAGAACTCTTGCCTGAGGTCACGTAGCTAAAATGCTATAGAATTGAGATTAGAGCCCATGACTTTCTGGCTTCAAAAACTGTGTTCGTGTCATGATGCAGAGTATGACTCAAAACACATGACCAAGGACTTGGACAGGCATTTCTCCAAAGAAGAGATACAAATGGCCACTAAGCACACGGAAAGATGCTCAACATCACTAAATCATTGGAAATTCAAATCAATCCACAGTAAGATAGCATTTCCCATCCATTAGGATTACTTTTATAAAAATACAACATTGTATATAAAATATTTTTAAAAATTTTTAAAAGAACAAAATAACAAGTGTTGGTCAAGATGTACAGAAATTGGACTCCTTGTACATCGCTGGTGGGGATGTAAAACGGTGTAGCCACTGTGGAAAATGATGTAACAATTCCTCAAAACACTGAAACACAGGACTACCATTTCATTTAGTAATTCCACTTCTGGGTATGTACCCCGAAGAAGTGAAAGCAGGAAGTCTAGCAGGTACTTGTACATTTACGTTCATAGCAGCATTATTCACAACAGCCAAAATGTGGAAGCAACCCAGATATGTCAACATTTCCAAACTAGAAATTGGTGGATCTGGGATCTGTTCTCAGACTATGTGAGTTCAGAGTCTGCTCTCTTACGCCTATCAATATACATTTTAAAACTTTAGGTATCTCCTGGTGCCCCAAATACATAATACAAGCTTCTGGAAACTGGGAAAGAGGATTTTGATAAGTGTTATTGTAGATCAGTGGTCCTCAACTGAGGGCAATTTTCCCCTCAGTGGACATTTGGCAAAGGCTGGAGATATTTTCAGTTATCAAAACTGGGACTGCTTACTTGCACTTGTATCTCATGGGTAGATACCAGGGATGCTACTAAACATCCTACAATGTGCCCCTACACACCCAACAAAGAATTACCTGGTTCAAAATGTCAGTGGTGCCGAGGTTGAGAAAGTTCCGTGTGGAATATGTATGTAGACCTTCTTTAATGGAATTTCTTTACAATCTCTTTCAGGAGCTGAACTGTGCCTCTTCAAATTTCACACCTTGAAACTGAGTTGGGTGGGAACCCCAGATGATTTAAATTTGACCTTTAGGGAATGTTGATGTTATCCGTGAAGCCCACTTGATTTTGCCAGTGAAGTAGTGTCTGTTCACAGCATGCCTCTGTAATATTTAATTTTTCTCAATCCCGTGGTTTTAGGATCCTTACCCAGAGATCACACATAACTTGGGCAAAACATCATGTGTCAATGTTCCCTTAATCGATATGTAAAATCTCAGTGTTCAGCAACCTGCATGTATCACGAGGTCCTCAAGACACATTCTTTCATCCGGACTTTGCTTGTTCTTTCCCCAGATTTCAGTCTGCTTTCCGAGGTCAATTCCAATGTAATGATGACTTTGTAACACTTGTGATACATGCCAGCTTGTGTCCTAACATTCTCACCTTCCTCTCCCAAGCCCTTCAGGTCTACTCTGGAACACCAATTTTCATTACTGAAGCTGAGCTTGTTCATTCAAAGGATCCCGATAAAAACACATTTCTATGGTTTTTTACATGAAGTCAGGAGCTTTACTGGCTATTGATCAGCAGCAGTAATCTGACTCTTCAAAACTCTTCCGGGGAAGTCGAACCATAGACTGGGGAAGAATAAATTTCACAACTCAAACTCTACTTGCCTTGGTCAGCTCTACTCCAAATCAATCCTGACATCACGAAAAGCAGAACAACCAGAAATCATCCTGATGTAACGCAAGAGAAAATAGAAGGCACCACCCCTGAAGGATTCTTGCCAAAATACAATTTAACCAGAATGTAATCGAGTCTCCAGATCTAACGATGTACTTACAGGAAATCAGGGAGATAGAAGAATAAAATGACACAATCAGAAAACAATCAGCTAGAATCAGAATGCGGGAAGCCCACCAAAGGCAATGGACCTTATTTGGACTCCGATTCACACAAACCAAGTACAAGGAGACGTTTGAGATGAGAAGGAAAATTTGAACATGGGCTGGGTATTAGATGATGTGAAGGAATCACTGTTAATTTTGTCAGAGGTGATAAGGACCTTGCAGTTCTGTTAAAAATAAGTTAGGCATGCCGATTGCTAGCGACGATGTTTTTCCAGACACGAGATTCCACTGTGTTACATCAGATGTTCAAGATTAACTAGGTTTTTAAACTGGGACGACATGAGTCCACTCACACGCCCTTGGCAGTAACATTTAACAATGGGCTATCTTGCAGTCATGAACTGCAAAGTGGGTGATGATGTTCCAACACGGAGATGACAGGCAGATTTCAATGCTCATAGCGTAAAGCACCTTGATAGAGGCAAAGGCAGTCTTTCAACACATGAACTGAATTAGCAATAACTAGAAGTCACATTCAGATGGCGCATGATGAAGACGGAAGGAGAGGCAAAATGCTGAGGGCACACGATGAAGTCGCTATAGCCAAATCACGTTAATGGGCCCTGAAAGTCCCCGAGATGTGCTTGAGAGCATCTCGCTGACCTGGGATTCCATCAAGACTTTCGAGCTGGGAAAATGGCACATTTTGCGTATGGGTCTTTCGGACAGTAAAACACGACAAAAGGAATGCAACCGACTAGCGAATCGGTCAATATTTAATGATCTTCAGTTGAATAACTCTCCATTTAGTTCTATGAAGATAGTGGTAATGCTATTTTTTAAAAAAGGTACTTTTCTTTTGTTGGATCTGTGCCTATATAGCTTTAAAAGTATGAATAACGTCATTTCATTCTCAATAGGGTTAAAACTACGAACAGAACCCTCTTCAGCCAACACTGTGACTTGGTCTCAAACATCTGACCTCAATCCAAGCCATTGGTAGGAAGGCATCAAGAGAGGAATAGAAACTTATGCAGAGGGTGAACTTGATAACCTTGGGCTTTGGGGCTACAACTTCAGTATATCAACACATGTATTCAAAGGCAAGAAAAAGTGAGGAATCACATGGACTACCTAGCGTTAATCACTCAGTACAGTATCGCATCCGGTTTTACCACTTAACTGAAAGCTTTTCACAATGATTTAAGTTGCAGTGTTATGTCAAAGAGACAAAACAATAGCATGCCTGTTCTTCAGTCTGTCTTCGATCCTTCTCGATGCTTCCTAACGAAGTCAGTTCTATCCACCACCTGTCTAAAGTACGGAATAAAAGCAAGAGTAGCGGAGGGCTGAAGAAGAGAACTCAATTCTCATCTTGACGTGGCCAAACACCCACCTCAATTCTGTTGACTACATTTTTTAAGACGCGGTAGAGAATTATAGCAAGAAGGGAGACATAGCTTCAAAGTGGATTTCAACCTCATTTTCTGTCCTGGCTCAGTCAGTGCATATGGAAACCCCCCATTAACGATGGAGGTGCTCACTTCCGTAGTGGAATGGGGAGGGGCTCGTGCTCTGGGGTAAGATTTGCTGTGTACAAACACTTGCTATCCCACCCAGGGGAAAATTATCCTTCTCTCTCCCCACCGCAGTCAGGCTGGGTCATATGACCTTCTGTGACCAGTGACATGTGACTGGAGATGATGAGGCACTTCTGGTTAGAAGCTTAAGAGCTCAAGTGGAGTTTGCCATGTTGTCCTTTTTATCCCTCATGAGGTGAGTGATGTTCTGGATAGAGACCCATCCTTTAGCTTGGGTCCTAGAGTGAAGAAGCTGTGGAGCAGAGCTGCAGCCGACATGGGATGGACAGGTGATCTCAGTGGACAGTACACCTGTGATGTAAGCCACTACAACTGCGGGATGTTGTTGCTTTGTTTTACTCCAGCACAACTTATCCTATCCTATCTTGATATACACACCCAGGGGGCAGATCAGATTTGAGGTGGCGTGGAGAAAGAAGTAGACACCACTCGAAAACACGTCTCAGATGATTCTCAAGAGCCCTACTGCTTATATCAAGGTAAAGACCATTTCATCAAGGAGATGCTTTTTTCCCCCAACTGTTAGCGTGAACATCGTGGTCTCAAACTCGTATCAAGCTCTGACAATTGGTTCAGCTGCTTATTTGCCTTCTAAACTAGAAAGCTATCTTCCCATATATTGAGAACGTAATTATTTACGATACGTAAACCTGGTTCTTGTGGTTTTGTTCCAACGTATGCCCTCTTTTACTTTTTCTCATCTTCTGATGCAGTTGAACTGCCTCTTCAAGCTTAAGGTCATTATTGGGCTTTATGATCTTATAACCAGCTTGAACTGCTTAGCTATGAAAACAACACAATGTGGGCGAAGAGCATCTTCTGAGTTCCTGTTAAGTTACGGGCCCTTGTATTCGATGCTGTAAAGTTATGGGCCCTTGTACTCGATGCTGTAACATATTACAGTTTCTCTCACTTAACAAAAGAGGACATTTAGACTCAGAGGTGTGAAGTACTTGGCCTAAAGTCTACCACCTGAGAAGTGGAAGGGAAGGGACAGAGCAACAGGCCAACTCTACTATCCTTTACCCTCAAACACCCTCCACCAAGTAATTTAGCTCCCTTTACACACTGTTCTTTCCAATTTATCTAATCGAAAGGACTCCTTTCTAGGTGTGGGTTCCTCCTTCATTTCCTTTACGTTCTTTATTTTCAGAGCACTTCAAACTTGGCTCGGGATGGAGCAGAACATGCTAGTTTATGCTGTAGTAACAAAAACTCCTCCACAGATCCGTGGCTTAACAGAACACGACTTTCAATGCCAATCATGCTGCATGACCAGCGTGGTGCTGCGGGCTCTTGGCTCCTCTAGGCACCCTGGGAATCGGGCTGAAGCATCCTGGGCCCATGATTCCATGATGACCCACTGGGGAGAAAAGAAACCTAGTGCGTCACGCACAGGTTTTTAAAGCCTCCTTAGAGACGACACATATCATTTGCATGTACATTTCATTGGTTAAAGCAAGACATCTGCCCATGCCTAACTTCAAAAGCAGTGAGAAAACACAGTCTGGTCATGTACTTAGGAGGAGGGGAGAACTGGAATATTCACTAACGTTTAAAAAAGTTTGAGGCATAGTCCATACCCAGTGGTGTTTTGTCCTGGTACCAATACAACACCTTTTACTAAAACATACACAGCAGCACCTGTGGGCATCAAGACGTCCTTGATGCTCCTGGGCTGGAATCCGTCAGACAGTGGAGACTATCCAACTTACTCTGGACTGTATTTTTCAGCACAGCCTAACTTTTTCAGATCTTTTCAATTAGAGTCTCAAAGCAGGAACTCATTCCTACCCAAGCTAAATGGTAGCATTTGATGGCCAAGAGGGAGATTCCTGTCTTGGACTGATCAATGGGGTCCTTACTTCAAGAACTTGTTCTACGCTGTGGTCTTAAAACACTGCCTGTTTGTAAACAGGTTCATAGTTTGGCCCAGGCAGGTAAATGAAGGAAACAGGCACATGTTATAAATTATCTCATTAAAAATTAAAGCCAGATAAAATTGTATACATTTCACTAAATTACCTTTCTAGGCTTTGCAAATATTCTGAGGGCGGCTAATCTCTCCATTTTAATTAGATTGCACATCCTTTTCAAAGACTACTGTCCTGATGTTTTAATATAAAAAGACCGTTCCTGTTTAAGGCAGATATCTGCAGAGCTGAGAATTAACATTTACTGTTAACCTTTTCTTAAGGGGAATGATTCAACTTCAAGTGAAGACCCTTCCTATTTGAACCACATTTCTGATTTTTAAAATAGAGTAGTAGCAAATGATACCCTGCATGTCTGAGATGCAACCGATCTAAAATTACAACGCCCGGGAATTCCCTGGCAGTCCAGTGGTTAGGACTTTGTGCTTCCACTGCAGGGGGCACGGGTTCGATCCCTGCTTGGGGAACAAAGATCCTGCAAGCCGCCCGGCACGGCCAGAAAAATAAATAAATAAAAAATAAAATAAAATGACAACTCCCACCCTCTTCCTATGGCCCTTCCTTAGTTCATTTTCCCCCTTAACCTTTATCATTACTCAATACGTTTTATATTTTGCTTATCTTTGTCTCCCTCCCCCATTAACTCAGGGATTTTTGTCCGGCTCATTGCCTTATCTTCAGTGCCAAGTAATGTGCCTGGTCTGTAGTAGTAGATGCTCACGAAATTTGAGCTGTACAGATGAGTGAATAAACGAAATTCCAAACTGTCACAATTAAGGAGCACCTGCGACTTGAGCATCAACTCTTCAAGGACAGACTCTTGGTCAGTCTTTTCCTCCAACTCTGTCTCTGGCACCTAGAATACTGCTTGGGCTCAAGCAGGTTCTCTATAAATATTAGTGAACCAAGGCACTACTGTGATCTGAGGAATGAGACGCTGCGCAGGTTCATTCGGATGGCAGGCAGGGAGAAAGTTAGCCTGACACGAACACGTATCTCGAGGGACACACGGCAAATTCTGCTCACTGCGCAACAGCCACACTGAGTGGTGTCTCTGCCTTGTTGGCAATGCTCTTCCCTGTATCTGTGATTGCACTCGTGTCCAGGCAAGGTGGGCCCACTCTCCAGCCACTCTCATTTGGTTGGCTATTTTTTCTGCAGGGCTCAGCCTAGACATCACTTTCCATCACCCAAGTAAATTCACACGAAAATATGTGCTGAAAGTATTAATTCAGCCTTTAGCTTCAGGCCCCAAATCCCTGAATTATCCCTAACACCTGTCTCTCATCCCTACATTAGATCCACTGGCAAGGCTTGTCAAATCACTGCAAAAATATACCGAGAACCTGACCTCATCTTCTGCATGTCATGGCCACCTTGCTAGCTTGCTTGCCAGGGCTACTGCAAGGACTCCCGAACTGGGCTTCTCGATTCAGCCACTGTCTGCTCATCAGAGTGATTCTGTCAAAAGATAAATTGGATTTCTGTCCTTCTACTCAACACCGACCAGTAGCTTCCCAACTGGGAGTAAACACCCATGCTCTTACAGGGAACCGCAGACCTTGCCTGCATGGTATGTGCTCACCTCTTCCATTAGTTCATCTCCTTCTTTCCTCTGGCTACTCAGCCCAAGCCACGCAAGCTTCCTTGTAGTTTCTCAAGTCCACCAAGCACAATCCCACATGGAGGGTCTCTGACCGGCTATTCCCACTCCCCAGAATGTTTCCCTCCCAGATTCTCCCATGATTTGCTCTCTCAGTTCCTTCTGATCTGAGCTCAGAAGTGACTCTTCATCAGAACAACCTCCCCTGGTTATTCTCTTTAAAACAGCAGCCGTGTACTCATCTCTCAAGGCCAACTCCCCTGCTGATCTCTACTTACTTGTTCATCATTTGTTGTCTTTTCTCCCCTCTAGAATGTAAGCTCCAGGTGACCCAAATACCCCCGATGCTTTGTGTTTTAGAATATAAATTCAGTAAGTATTGTTGAACTGAACTGTTGGATCAGAATTAATGAACAGAGGAATACTTTTTTTTCCTGAAGCTTTGTCCTGCCTGTACAAATACTACTATCTGGTAGACGGGTTCTCTTAGAAAGAATCCAAACCTTCTCAAGAGTAGTAAAGCCCGTGGCGAAACAACATGGCAGGGAGATTTTAAACCAATTCTTTATAGGGTATTACGAGAGGAGGCATAGTTGAGCCTGTGTCCAATATGTAAGAATCTTCCACACCATTTAGAGGTGGTTAAAATAACAGCTTCATTTAGAAACTATTCCAAAGTAAAGCACTTCTTAGAAAGGCAGACGGTTGAGACGCTTCCTTAGGAAGTATGGGGACAGCCTATCATGGTGTTCAAATGCATGGCTTTCTGGAGGTGGGTGGTTGTAATTTCAGCCGTGATGTTTCCTAGCTGTGTGGCCATGCAGTAGACACTGCTTTTACAAGTCCAGGTTTCCTCACCTTTCAAATAACAATCAAAATGGTTCCTGATGGGTGGGAATAAATGAGACAAACCTACATGCTGAGCACAGTGGCTAAGCACAAAGTGAGAACTAAATGTGAGCTGCTGTTATTTTTCCTACTGTTGTTGCTTAGGGCACTTCTGTTGTCCAACCAGCCACACTTCTGTTTTATGTTCAATATGGAGGAGCAGAAGGCTTTCTTTGGGACTCAAAAAATGTCTTAATTTAGGCTTCAATCCCAAGGCAAACTTGGACCACTTGAATAGCTCCCTGGCTGGGTCTAGACATGCAGGCATTTGTGTGGGTGGGCAAACGGAGGTCAAGGTCAACCTAGCCTAGTGCCTGGCACATGGTTGTAGGTACACTCTAAGTAACTACTCAGAGGAAGAGCCAAGGTCAAGGTCAATTCACCAGGGAAAAATGGAGCCTTCTCCTTAACGGTCAGAGGCAGAGAGATTGCAGCATGAAGTTACAGCCAGAAACCTCAACATCAAAGCTTCTGCATACGCTTCATAAGAAATATAACATGGAGGAGGGTCATTTTTACCAATCTGTGCCTGAATATACAAACGTAAGTAGGTGGTTTATATTCTTGTAGAAAGTCCGCATTGTTCATGTATGCCTTTCTAGCTTGACCACACAGAGATGTGCATTGCATCACCATAAGCAGCAAACTGAGAGTGAGGGCCGAGAAGTTTTAAAAATTCCTGGAGCACGTAACTCTCAGGCGATGCCATTTTAAAGTGGATGCCAATTAAATCTCCCCTCAGATATGAAGTTGTCATAATGACTGATAAGATCATGTCTCATATTGGTCCTACCTTTAGCAAAGATCTTCTAGTTAATTTCTACTTTTTCACTTCCTAAATTCTCATTTATGTGGGGCCTTGTTAACGCCTACTTTCAAATGGTCTATTTCTTGCATTGAAATTTGTTTTCAGATAATAGATTCACTGTGATCCTGAGAAATATTAGAGATCCCTTGTACACTTAGCTTAGTCTTCCCAATGGTAAAATGTTGCAGAATTTTAGTATATACTTATTCACTACAGTACAGTATCACAAACAGGATACTGATATTGTCATGATCCCATATGTTATTCAGATTTCCTCAGTTGTATCTGTACTCACGTATATATGTACGGGCTATTAAGTTCTAAATATTATCCCCTGTGTAGGTTTCTGTATCCACCACCACACACAAGATACTGAATAGTTTCAACACCACAAGGATCTCACCTGTTGCCCTTTTATAGCCATCCCAACTTCCCTCCCATCCTGCTACCTAATCCAGACAAACTGTCCTCCACTTCTAAAATTTTGTGATTTCACAAATGCTATGTACATGTAATCATGTAGCATGAAATCTGTGGGATGGACTTTTTTCTCTCAGTGTAATTCCCTGGAGGTCCATCCTTGTTGTTGCATGTATCAACTATTTATGTGTCCCTTTTAATGGCTGAAAAGTACTGCACTGTATGTATGTACCTCAGCACTGGTTTATACATTCATCTGTCAAAGGAGATCTGAGCTGATCTCAGTTTACACCTATTACAACAGAGCTGCTATGAACATTTTTGTACAGGCTTTTGTGTGAACATAAATTTCATTTTGGGGGGATAATGCCCAGCAGTGCAACTGCTGGGTTGTGTGATGGTTGCATGTTTAGTGTATTTAGGAACTGAACAAATGTTTTCCACAGTGGCTGTACCATTTTCCATTCTCATCAACAATCCAATGTAGTGTAAGTGACCCAGTTTTTCTACATACTCACCAGCATTTAGTTTTGTCACTCTTTTTTCTTTTAGCCATTCTGGTATCTGTGACTTCTAGCATCTGTGGGCTGTGATGTCCTGTAATCGTTCTGTTTGCATTTCCTTAATCTCGTTTTTCATGTTGAACATCTTTTCATTTGCTTATTTGCCTTTGTGTATCTTCTTCAGTAAAATATCTGTTTATATCTTTTGTCCATTTTCAAATTTTGCTGTTTGTTTTACTGTGGACTTTTGAGAGCTTATGACATATACTAGATTACAATCTTTTGCTGAATACCTGGTTTGCAGTTATTTTCTCCTGGTCTGTAGCTTGTCTTTCATTCTCTTCACACGAGCTTTCAAGGAACAGAAGTTTTAAATTTTGATGAAGCGTCATGTATTCGTTTTTCTCTTTACGGATTATGCTTTTGGTGTCAAGACCCTGAAGATTTTCTCCTATGTCTTTTTCTCAAAGTTTTACATTTTTCCATTAAGTATAGGATCCATTTTGAGTTGATTTCTGTATAAGATGTGAGATTTAAGTCCACTTTTTTTTTTTTTGATCTGAAAATGTCCCATTGCTCCAGCAACAAGGCCATCCTTATTCTACTGAATTGGTTTTGCACCTTTGTCACAAGTCATTTGGGCATATTTGTGTGAGCCGATTTTTGTTCCATTGCTCTATGAGCTGACCCTTCCACCGATACCATGATTTCTCCATGACTGGGCTATATAGTAAGACTTCATATCAGGCAAGTAATTCCTTTCATTACACTCTCTGTCAGGATTTAGTTATTTTAGGATATGTGCTTGTCCATTTACAATTTTCAATAAGCTGGTCAATGTCTATGAATATCCCAGGAGGTTTTTCATAGGAATTGCACTCAACCTACAGATCAGCTGGGAAAGAACTGCATCATTGCTATGTTGAGTCTCCCAATTCATGAACATGGTATATGTCTCCACTTACTTAGGTCCTCCTTGATTTCATTCATCAGCATTTTGATTTTCAAGCATACAAACCCTATAGATGCTTTGTTGAGTGTATACCTAACTATTTAATTTTCTGTGGAACACTGTATATGTTATTGTGTTTTTAACTTCAGTTTCGGCATGTTTGTTATTATATAGAAATGTGATTGACTTTTTGTGTGTGTTGATCTTGTATGCTGCAAACTTGAACTCATTTAATAAATGAGATCTTTTTCAGACTGTGCCTCTGGACACCGTATAGCTGAAATGTACAATGCTCTGGCAAAAGCCTGAGGTCCTTGGGGTTACTTAGTTTTGAAGTGGACCCAAGGCCAGTGTCTGCTTATTGATTCTTTTAGACCTTCGGCAAACAGCTGGGAGATGCTGCCACAGAAGAGGTTCTTTATTTGTTTTTAAAAAATCTGTGATATCTGTTTTAACTAGCCTACTTTTCATGTAGAACAGATCAAGCCTAACAATGGAGAAATGATCTGAGGACAGCATTTCATAGGGAACCTGATTTTAATTCTGAAATGACTTGTCAAGAAATCCTTGGTTTACTAGCTCACAGAAAATTAAGTGGTTTGGGGGTTTAGAATCCAAATTTAAGCTGTAAATGATCTCAGAAATTATAGAACGTGTGGAAGCCACCTTCAAGAAAATGTGTGGCCAACATGATGCGTTCCAGCAACCAGCCTCAAATAGTGCAAGACGAAAGCTGACCCTGTGTATCTTTCTTTCTTAAACTCTTTTCCCTCTGAAGAGTTTTCTTTAAGAAATTAAACAGGACCAAATCCTCAACTTTCTTTTTTTTTTTTCCAGGTCCCTAATTTTGAGTCAGAACCACATCTTTGTTTAAGGGTTTATGTAGATAAACCTCAATTTTGTCAATCTCAATTTTCTCTAAGAAGTAGGATCAACTTCTAATTTTCAGTGTTAAATCCCAAGCTTTGCTCTCTCCTGCAATATTCTCAGGATGACTGCGCCAGGTTACGTCCCACACTGGGCCACACGTTCCCAGTAAACCGAGTAACTGTCCCTGCACTTTCTTCCTGTTATGGCATCAAATGCTGGAGAGAACAGAGGGGAGTCCCAGACTGTCACTGTCATTGTCTCTGTCCCTTTCTACCTACTTCTGTGAGGCATCTGGAGTCCTCCTGGGATAGCCAGGGGCTTCTGTGGTCAGCCTTTGACTCGAGCAAAATTAATCCACATGGTCACATTTCCATAACCATTTGAAGGAGATCTGAAGGCTACTCCATGCAGTAAGATCTAACACCGCAAGTGCAGATGAAACCGGCACCTTTGTCACTAATTGGTAAAGAATACGCTGAAGCCAGAGAAAAAAATTCAGATGCCTCGGGAGGGACAGACAGGAAATGTACATCAACAAAACAGGCCTGCGTGGGACAGGAGAGAAGAGCGGGGACTGAGGGGGGCTTACAATGTGACCTCACCTAAAGTCACCAAATTTAAAAACAAATTTTCAGGTGCTGAATAAGACTAGGAAAAAACCCCCACCTGCCACCTAAATTTGATTCCAAGACCACTAGCATAAAACCTCTGGGCGATGGTTCAAACTATACAGGGGAAAAAGATAACTTAAGATTCCAGATATTGCTTGTCTGCAGGTCTGCACAGATAATCAAATCTCAGACTAGAAAACTGGTGACTAGCTACTAGTTAGCCTCCAGAAAGATGGCTTAATGGCTCCCCTTACTTTGGACGGTACCCGAGCTTCTGATACTACATTAGATGCTGAATTCAAAGGATTGCCTTTTAATTCAAGCAAACAGACATTTATTAAAATTACTTTTCTGAGAAACATATTTATGTTCATTACAAACAAGAACACTTTTAACATTAAAAAGTTTGAACTTTAAAAAATATGTAAAATGTTTAAGCAATGTAAACAGGAATTTTCATCTCATTTTCCATATGGTTATGTAAGTACCTTAAATATCAACACAGATCACAGACAGGCCCATTTACATTCATAGGAATTCTCTAAATAAGAAAAAAATTCAAAATTGTTTCCAAAATTAAAATGTTATTTTTTGGCAGCTGAAGTAATACTTGTCATCAGAAAGACTGAAGGATAATACGTACTATATATAAGTAAGATGTCCACATAATTGAAGCTAGTTTTTTCCCTAAGAAGCAACTTTAAAATGTTCATAATCTAACAATTCCAGTAGGCACTTTCCTACAGGTTTCTGACTTTTTCTATTTGAAGATAGGGAACATGAAATTAGATTTTCTTGATGACTCATGTTCACGTTAGAAACATACATAATTGTTCAGCATTTCTTGTAAATTTTTCTTTTCTTCGTCCTCAGTGACACTTGTTTATAGAAATTTATGCTTTTTTTTTTTTTTTTGCGGTACGCGGGCCTCTCACTGTCGTGGCCTCTCCCGTTGCGGAGCACAGGCTCCGGACGCGCAGGCTCAGCGGCCATGGCTCACGGGCCCAGCCGCTCTGCGGCATGTGGGATCTTCCCCGACCGGGGCACGAACCCGCGTCCCCTGCATCGGCAGGCGGACTCTCAACCACTGCGCCACCCGGGAAGCCCTTATGCATTTATTTTATCTTCCCTGAATATCTCCACCAATTCTAATCTTGCTCATCAATTGCAACAGGCCAATAACCTAGACTGTTAGAAATACTTGTTAAGTGAAAGTAATTATTGAATGAGATTTTAAAAACTGATGATTCAGTTGAGGGAAGGGAGCTGTGACAGTTTTGTGATGATTATTTTAGGCAGTCAGAGTTAACTTTACATCTTTGATTTATGTTTATATTTTGTTGTTGTTGTTGTTTTGTTTATCAGTTTCTTGGTTAGGGATTAGTCCTAGGTTGCCCAAAGAGTAATTTTTAGAACGACAGCTCTTAAAAGGAAAATGGTATCATTTGGTTTTTGATTAAAGAAACCAACTTTTGTATGTTAAGACTGAAAGGAAAGTCTACCTTCGTTTTTAGTCTCAAATATATTTTTAAAATATAAATATGGTAAAAGGTTTTAGTTCTTTTCTAACCAAAACACAAACGTAAACTCATTTTGAATAAAAATGCTCCATACAGAACTGAAAAAGATGTGTATTAGTATCAGTTGCTAGGACTGATGTTAAACTGCCACAAACTAGGTGGCTTAAAATGACAACATTTGTTCCCTCCCAGTTCAGGAGGCTGGAAGTCTAGGATCAAGACGTCAACAGGGTTGACTCCTTCCAGAGACTCAGACTATCTGTTCCATGCCTGTCTCAGAGCTTTTTGGTGGTTGTCAGAAACCCCCGGCCTGCATCACTCCAGTCTTTTCCACCATCTTCACATAGTATGCATGTGTGTTTGTACATACATGTGTGCACGTATGTGTGGTGTACGCATCCCCTCTCCTCATCCTATAGGGACAGCAATCATAGGACCCACTCTAAGCAGTATGATGTCACCTTAATTTGATTACATCTGCAAAGACCCTATTTCCACATGAGGTCACATTCACAGGTACCAGGGGTTAGGAAGTGAACCTATCTTTTGGGGACACAATTTAACCCACACTGTGTGTGTACATATTAGCTATTTAATATGTACTACAGAATATACAATGTATAATAATTTTGTAAATTACACTCTTTCTTGATAGATAATTTCACAGATATGGAAGAGATGATCAACTGCAGATCAGTTTTTAAATGGCACAACTTAATGTCCTTCTTAGAAAAAGCTTGTGACTTTTCAAGTCAAAGAATGAAGTTCCAACACTAGGAAGCTCTCTATCCTGGTCACTCTATCTTGATTCTCAGTGAACATTCTAATTAGAACCAACCCTCATAATTACTTTTATATTAATAGCATTATAAGGTAAATGTTCTTCTCTTTGAGTTTTATCTCTCTGCTATAAATTGCATTGTTACTTTATATCATGCCCCTTGCATGATCAATTATCGGAGTCGCTTTTTAGACAGAATTGGGGCCATGAATAATTGTGGAAGCATCCGATAGACGGGGGGTGGGGACTTTTTCTTCTCCCTTGCAAGGCTACGTCTCTATAATTTGTCTGTGAACACTTGGATACAAGACAACCCTTATTCATTCTGGTAGCTTTTTGCACTGGTATTCCAAAAACTATCAGACAGGTAAAGGGATTCCTAATACATGACTCTCTGGCTTATTTTTAGGTTTTTTTCCCCTGATGTCTTTCAAAGAACAAAGCACATTTGTGCTTACAAACATGAGGAGCTTCCATGTCTAGGTGACACTCCCTATGGTTCAGCAATAACCACCAGCAAATTAGAACAAAAAATAAAGGTTACATTTCTACGGAACGAATTTCTCTTTATAGACTTCTGAGTTCAACACCAATTGGTGACCTTGAGGGGGAAGACATTTTAGACCCTCAGCATCCCCAGATTCTCCCAGAAATCCATCTTCATCATTTTCACTCTGACTTATGCCTGAAGATCGTTTTTATGGGTATCAGGTTGCCTTTCTCACAAGTATTTTTAATTTGCACCATTATCTAGTGATAATGGCGTAATGGGTCCACGTCTTCTGAAAAATACCAAAGTGTGCTTTGCCACAAAACACTCTTAAGACTTTGCAGGTTGAGGCAAACCTGTTAGATGCTATTAATAGGATGGTAGCTGACAAAAATGTCAAAAGACGTAAGTTATTGTTCCAGTGCACTTGAAACCTTAGAATATGTTCCCCCAGTCACCCTATTAATGGAGATATATTATCTCTCTGAGAATTTCCTGTCAGACTCCGTTAAGTAAATAAAGGATAGGTGAAATATCAGAAACAGAGCTAACAAATGGAGCAGAGACCTCCCCTTGAAAGAAGAGAGCCAGCTGTTTACTGTGCTAATTCAAAACAAAATGAAAATGTATGTTTTTCATCTTGGTGAATATAAGTTTCAAACATAGATCGAAAATTGGCTTTAGAAGAGACCTTTTTTTTTTTTTTTGAAGGGATATTTCATGGTCTGGTTTTTGTGTGACAAATGTTGCTAGGCCCTGACATAAGACAAATGCTTGGTCGAGCCTTGCATATTGCCTCTAAATTGAACTCAAACCACAAAGTAACGTTGGAATCATTTCGCTGGGTTAGTCTGAATGTGTCAAGATCAGAAGAGACTAGGATTTTTTTTTTCCCAGTCTGGGACCCATATTCGTAACTACCACTGACCAGGCAGGGCCCCAGGAAGTGTGGTATAAATGAGCAAAGCTACCCAGCTCTCTGGGTCTGGTGATGCTGTGCAGATCTCAACCCATACAATATATACTCGGGATTTCATCCTGTAGGTCAGTAGTTCAACGGGGGTAATTTTTTCCTCCTGGGGACTTGGGGCAGTGTCTGGAGACATCTTTGGTTGTTACAACTGGGGAGGCTGCTTCTGGCATCTAATGGGTCGAAGCCAGGGACGCCGCCCAACATCCTGCAATGCACAGGGCAGCCCTAACACAAAGAAGTATCAGGCCCAGCATGTACACAGTGCTGAGGGCAGTGGTTCTCTAACCAGGATGTGTGTCAGAACTACCTGGGAAGATCGTCAGCAACAGCGGAGGGCGAGGCTCACTGACGTAGGTGAGGGCCTAGGCCGTTGTATTTCTACCAAGTTTCCAGGTGATCCCCACCCAAGTTTGAGAATAGCTGCTTGGGGGTAGTAATTAGGTTTGGAAGTCGGACATGAACCATTCTTTACAACCTTTTTTGGGTACACCATCTTCAACTGCTCTACATCTCCTGCATAGGCAGGAAATCAATCCTGTGAGAATTGATTCATCATTATTTCTCTAGACCAGTATTTCCCGATCTGTGGGTTGTGAATCTGTGAAGGCTGTGAGAATCTATGTGTGCAAGCATTGCTAAGCGAACCAAAAGAATATTCTCTGATACATATAAATATATGAATATTTTCCAAATTGCATACATGATTTGATTAATAATACAGACAATCATTTAGAGGCATGACTCATCAAGTTGTTTTTTTTTTTTAAAGTAGATGAACACTAATGTATAGCTCCTGGCATGTGTGGGTGCGTGAAATCTTTTGATATTTTGCAAGGGGTCCTCTGAATTGACAATCACCTGCAGACTACATTTTCAGGAGTTTTCCAAAATCTTTTTTTTTTTTTTTTTTTTGGTCCAAGTATCAAGGATCTCAGTTTCTTCTGAGATGCCAAGTTTTGTACATCTAAGACTTGGTTTAGAGCAGTATTTCTCCAAGCCTGATTTTGCAAATAAATCATCTGGGAATCTTGTTAACCTACAGATTCTAATTGGGGTGACTTGGGCTTGTGATTCTGTATTTGTGAAAGGCTCCCAAGAAAATGCAGATGCCCCTGGTCCTCAGGCCACAATCTGAGCAGTGGGGATTCAGACATGGCCATTTCTTGGTATTTATGTACTCTATACACCATATTAAAATAATTACAGTGGTTCTCAGTGAAACAGGAAAAGAGAAAAAAAAAATATCCACTAAAGAAAACATCACAACCCACATTTAGCTTGTATAAACCTTATAGAAAGTCCTTCATGAAACGATTAATTTTTCAAACCCAAGGTTACTAGACAATAAAGACACTGGAAGATAACTCAAGTGAGGACAAAATCCCAGGGAGGTGACTTTGACCATGAGAGGGCGCTATACAGGGATGCTCCGGATCTCCCCGGATATGAACTACATTTTATTCCCAGTCAACTCTGGCATCCCTACTTCTACTAGCACAGCCATGGAGAAAAGTCTCCAACTTCAGAGTAAGCAGGTGGGACTACCGGGGTCACTGTAGAGTCTGTCCCATCTCTCGGTAAATGCCCCTGGATATTCCTCCTTGACTTTCTGCAGCTACTATTTTGTTTTCATACATAAACTTCAATACGCTAACCATTGTGACATCCCTTAGATTCAGGCTAATACACTTGAATAGATTTTTAAAAAGATAATCGGGTGGATTTCCAGGACAATTAACTGGCTTGTTTCTCTGTGGTGGAAATGGGACATTGGTGGGAGAAAAAACAAGCCTGTAGTAGGTGATCTGGCTAATAAAAGAAGTTCAAGCCTACATAACAGTAAAGAGCAGTGAATTAAAATACAGATGTTAACTATGCATCGACAGTTGTCTTTGGAAAATCCTAGGCTTTTGGGTACGAATGATGTCTCCCCGCCAAGAGCCAGACAGAAGGGAAGTCATTCAATCGGGGTCAGTATCAACTTACTCCATCTGCTGGCTAGGACACAGGAATGTGAGCTCCTAGAGTCTCAGGTTTTGAAAGTGGAAATCTGGAGGTGTGTGTGAAATCTCTTCAGTGTGGAAAAAAAGAATTTTTGAAAACGTAAAACCATTGCAAGGAGCAAAGTAAAATGAGACTGAGTTGAATTCGGGTTTCACAGCCCGTTTATAATCTGCCTCTCAAAGTGAGGTTTGTGGCCTGGCAGCGCCTACATCAGCTGGGAACTTTCTGTTAGAAATGCACATTCTCAGGCCCCACTCAGGCCACACCCAGAAACTCTGGGGGTGCGGCCCAGCAATCTGTTTTCATAAAGCCCTCTACAAGCTCAAGACACAAGGTCAAGTTTAGCTGTCGCGGATTTGGAGCTTTTCTAATGTGCTCGATCAGTTCCTTCTTGCCGTGAAACAAGGTTTCTGCCTCAGTTTACTAGTTAGGGCTACAATTCCAGGAGCTTGGAGGCACGGGCTCGTTCTCTGCCATTCGAGCCGTCACCCCTGAGGGGCTGTTCCCACCTTCACCATCCAGTCACTGGCTCGCATCCTACTTTAACCTGCCTTCTACCTGCCCACAGCTCTAGCTGTAAACTCTCTGGTCCTTTTCCTATCAGGCTGAACCAGACGAAATGTGTTTCTGTAGGTGAAAAATTGTTTCCGATGAACATATTTGATAACATTATTGTTATGATATACCTGCCTTCTCCCTTGCACATTCATTACCTCAAAGAGTTGTCAACAGTGAATAAAACAATGTACATAAAATACCTAGGCCAAGCATGGCACAAAGGAGGCGCTCAGTAAATGTCAGCTATGACTATTATTCTGTCTAAAATGACAACACTCCAGCAAGACAATGATCTCCTTCTTTAGGTGAATATATTGAAGCTCAAGAAGTTGGTACTGTCAGAAACTTGGTCACATAGCGAGCAAGAGGCAAGCGCAGGACTTCACCTTATGCATTTCTGCTCCCAGATCCTGTGCTCCATTTACAATGTTAAAGGGCCCCTCCATCTGTCTTGGTGAGTAGTGCCACTGGGTTTGCTGGTTTTTGGACCCTGCACTTGACCTGTCAGATCCCCTTGTCGGGTCCTTGCCCTTCTGTCAGTCCAGGAGGTAGATTAACAGAGGCTCTCCTTCAAGGAAGTGGGAAGGCTTGGGTGGTGCCGGCTCTGAGGGATACCTGTCTATTCCAGAGTGATTCCAGGGGTCAAGAGATGTCAAGGGGGAGACAAACCTGGGAGGAGAGAGACCCAGATCTGTCACTTTCAGATTAGATTCATGGGGCTGCTAAAAGAAATTTCATTCCTAGCCACTAGCAGCGTATTTGGGTTTCCCTAGCCAATAACCAGAGGCCCAGAAAGGGCAGGTTATGGCTGACTGCATGCTGAGGGCCTTGGTAGGAGGCTCTAGGTCAGATGAGCTGGCCAGCAGAGGGCAGCACGGGTGACTGTGCTTTGCCAGTGAAGGCATGACCCAACAAGAACAGAAGAGAGAACCACCACAAAGGTTTACGTCTACCACTAATGGTGACCCTCACCCAGGAGGGAAGAGGGAGCTGACTTCTTAAGTTCTGCCTGCAAAGCCAAATTCTCATAGGGCTATCCCACCTAGAGGAGGTAGCTTTTTCTACTTCTCTCAAAGATGGAGAATGGGTCCTAAGAAAAGATAACGAGGAATAAGATTAGGAAATAGGCTACGATTTGGGTGATGTCAAAATGTGACAGACAATGAGTCCTGTAAGACCTTTGAAATTAGGTAGTGTTGACGAATGATAAAATGCTGTCACTTGCTTACTGAAAAACACGGAACATCTATTTATTCACTCATTCAGCACTGGAGAGCCTTTAAGAAATTAATAGACTTTTTCACAGAACTAGAATAATCCTAAAATTTATATGGAACCATAACAGACCCAGAATTGCCAAAGCAGTCCTGAAGAACAAGAACAAAGCAGGAGGCATAACCCTTCCAGAGAAAATATCTGCGAACGATGTGACCGGTAAGGCCTTAATATCCAAGATAAACAAACAGCTCATACAACTCAACAACAACAGAACAAACAACCCAATCAAAAAATGGGCAGAAGCCCTAAATAGACATTTCTCTGAAGAAGAAATTCAGATGGCCAATAGGCACATGAAAAGATGCTCTATCGTGCTAATTATTAGAGAAATGCAAATCAAAACTACAATGAGGTACCACCTCACACTGGTCAGAATGGTCATGATTAAAAATGCTGCAGATAACAAATGTTGGAGACGATGTGGAGAAAAGGAAACCCTCCTACACTGTTGGTGGGAATATAAGTTGGTTTAGCCACTATGGAAAATTGTATGCAGGTTCCTCAGAACACTAAAAATAGGATTACCAGATGATCCAGCAATCCCACTCCTGGGCATATACCCAGACAAAACTCTAATCCAAAAAGATACATGCACTCCCTAGGTTCACAGCACCACTATTCACAATAGCCAAGACATGGAAGCAACCTAAATGTCCAACAACAGATGAATGGATAAACAAGATGTGGTACATATATACAATGGAATATTACTCAGCCATAAAAAAGAACAAAATAATGCTATTTGCAGCAACATGGATGCAACTAGAGATGATCATACTAAGTGAAGAAAGTCAGAAAGAGAGACAAACACCATATGATATCGCTTATACGTAGAATCTAAAATATGACAGGGCTTCCCTGGTGGCGCAGTGGTTGAGAATCTGCCTGCTAATGCAGGGGACAAGGGTTTGAGCCCTGGTCTGGGAGGATCCCACATGCCGCGGAGCAACTAGGCCCGTGAGCCACAATTACTGAGCCTGCGCGTCTGGAGCCTGTGCTCCGCAACAAGAGAGGCCACGATAGTGAGAGGCCCGCGCACCGCGATGAAGAGTGGCCCCCGCTTGCCACAACTAGAGAAAGCCCTCGCACAGAAATGAAGACCCAACACAGCCAAAATAAATAAATTAATAAACTCCTACCCCCAACATTTTCTTTAAAAAAAATTAAAAAAATAAAATAAAATATGACATAAATGAACCTATCTACAAAACAGAAACAGAGTCATAGACATAGAAAACAGACCTGTGGTTGCCAAGGTGGAGGTTGCTGGGGGACGAATGGAGTAGGAGGTTGAGGTTAGCAGATGCAAGCTATTATATATGAAATGGATAAACAACAAGGTCCTGCACGGAGAACTATATTCAGTGTCCTATGACAAACCATAATGGAAAAGAATATAAAATAATGAATATAAAAATAATATATATACACATTTAACCGAATCCCTTTGCTGTACAGCAGAAATTAACCCAACACTGTAAATCAACTATACTTCAATAAAAATATAAATAAAAATAAAACAAAAAAGAAATTAATAGCCTTCAGTTTTTAGAGGAGATTCAGGTTTACAAAAATTTAAGCAAACGCACAGAGCTCACTTATACTGTCTCCCCTCCCCCTTCATTCCCCTCCCCCTCCAGGTTCCATAAACATCTTGCATCAGTGTGGGACACTTGTTATAACTGATGAACCAATACTGACATATTGTTATTAACTAAAGTTCACAGTATACTTTAGGTTTCATGCTTTATGTTGCACATTCTATGAGTTTCCACAAATGTATCATGACATGTACTTGTCATACAGCATCACACAGAAGGGTTTCACCGCCCTAAAAATCCTCTGTGCTCTACCTCCCTCATCCCTTCCTCCAATCAAGACTGCTGGTCTTTTTTGCTAGTTCCACACTTGTACCCTTTTTAGAATGTGACAGAGTTGAAATCATGACAGCAGACTGGCTTCCACTTAGCAATATGCATTTAATTATGTCTTTTCTTGGTTTAATAGCTCATTTCTCTTTTAATACTGTATAATATTCCATTGTGTGGAAATCCCTTGAAGCTTTTTTCTTTTTTTTTTTTTTTTTGCCGTACGCGGGCCTCTCACTGTCGTGGCCTCTCCCGTTGCGGAGCACAGGCTCCGGACGCGCAGGCTCAGCGGCCATGGCTCACGGGCCCAGCCGCTCTGCGGCACGTGGGATCTTCCCGGACCGGGGCACGAACCCGCGTCCCCTGCATCGGCAGGCGGACTCTCAACCACTGCGCCACCAGGGAAGCCCCCCTTGAAGCTTTTGATTTGCAGAATAATGTCCTAATAAGCGCCCGAAAGATACAAACTGCACCTAAAATTTCAACCAACCCAACTTATGCCGAGTTTCACGTGGTCATTTAAATGCATTAACTCACCAAATTCTCATCAAGTCCCTGTGAGATATGCACTAGTTTCCCTATTTTACATCTGGAAACTGAGGCTCAGCTAAGTTAGCTAACTTGCTCAAAGACAGCACCTGGTAGAGGCTGCACTGAACCTAGGGCTTTTACCCCACTTTATCTCACTCCTTTCAATACAAATATAAATATATAAATACAAGTATATATAAATATATATGTATATATGTGTCTGTGTGTCTGTGTGCATTGTCCTCGGGGAGATTACAGTTTAGTGGGAAACCAGAAATCGGCATTGCACGCTTCAGATTTCCCCAATTTACTTAAGCAAAATTCTCTTCCACTGCCTACTATTTCTTGCCCCCTATCATAAACATCCTCTAAAAACCATGCCTCGTATGCCAAGCAGTTCAGATCTTGCCCTCAGCTTGCAGTCCCTGCTAGTAAACAGAATTTAGTAGCTCGGTAAATGGGGACCTTCCACCACAGGAAACTGCCTGGCTCTAAAACCCATTGGTGGCTCACTGTATCACAGGCCACAACTCCAAGAAAAGACACAGGTACAGCTGGTAAAGCAGACTCCATCTTCCTGTATTTGCCATTCTTAGCATTTCCTCTGTCGTCATTGCTCCCAGTATACTCAGGAGGTCCCGTAAGAAGGGTTGGCAAGGCTTGCAGACTGGAGTTCAAGGTCAGAACAGTAGAACAATGTATTCCCTGCTTTCCAAATGGCAACATGGGCACATGCTACACGGGCTTCACTGGATACTGGCTACCCAGCCCCAGGCCCTAACTCCTTCTCTAATTCATTTGCCTGAGGCAACAATATACCAATTTTCCCTAACCGCTGCTTTACTCCTCTACTCAAGGATTCCCAGTGAAAGGAAATCGTGCAATAATTTCACAGTGGAGGAGCCTGGCACACACTCTCTGAATGCAGTAATCTGAGTAAATATCATCAGGAATGCGACAAATGAAACTCCAAGCCATGGCCTAGGACGCCATGAGAGGAACACAGCCTCACTTCTGTGACACTTGCCAAAGCTGAATTACCCGAATCTAATGATGAAGGGTCACTAGACAAACCCAAACTGAGGAACGTTTTTAAGGAACTGGACTGTAATCTTTAAAAGAAGCTAAGTCATGAAAACCAGGAAATGGCTGTAGACCGGAGAAGGCAAAAGAAACAAGAAAACAAACATATGCACCATACGATTCGGAAGTGGACCATTCTGGTATAAAAGATGTTAATGACAACAGGCAAATCCAGAATGGGGCTGACGATGAAACAAACGGCACAAATGCAACAATGTTAATTTCCCAATTTTGATATTTGTATCAGATACAAACATTTGATGGTTACGTGGCAGAACGTTCTTCTCTGTAGGAAGTACTCTTCAAAGTACTACAAGTGGTATGGCCAATTAAGTCACCAACTTCGTCTTATGTGTTCTTGCACCTTTGTTCTTAGTTTGAGCTTGCTTTTAAAATGTATTACAACATAGCTCCCAGGGATGCAGCCTTACCCATAATTCCTTTGGCTGATGTGCTGGGACCTCTGTTATGTGATCCCATCCTCCCTTCATCCCCCATGGCTTCCCAGGCTGCTGGCCATCTCTTCACTGTTGTAGGGAAGGTCTCTTCCACTCCTGCCCCTGGCTTCCCTCTGCAATCAAAAATGCCTCTCTTCCCCTCCGCTGCCCATCACCACCCTGTTAGTCCAAGTCTAACATTGATCTTATCTTGTTAGACAGTCCTCCTGTCACAGAAGCTCTCTCCACTTCCAGTTTTCTGATCAATTGTGTCGTTAGCGTCTAGCATCCAATTTGTACATCTAGATGTACAAATATGTCTATTATCTGCCAACTCAAATGTACCATCTTGGGAAGCAGTGTTCATTTCAAATCCTTCCACGAATACCTTCTTCCTAGTACTTGCTCAATAAACACCTGGTCTCTGGCTGAACACTGCTCAATCAGATGTTCACTGTTATGAAATAAAGATTGTATTTATGATTCATTTCTCTGAAAAACTCATCACTTCACTAACACAAAGGATTTCTACTCTTCTGAGCTTGACAGAAAATTTAAAACATGTGGCCATGATGGCTAAAGAGCCGGCTTTCTCGAGCCTAAGAAAACCTCAGTTCTGGCCTCTATGAAATATTCTTCAACAAACGACTTGAGCTTTGTGTCCATCTGAGACGTCTCACCTTTCTACCTACTTCTCTTTTTGGTTTTTACCTTCTCACTAACGTTTGCATGCTTAAGTGTGTTCGGCAAATACAGAAGCTGAGAAGTAACAGAACCAAAGAATTCAGCCCACGTGCTGGGATCCTCCAGGAACATTAGACCCAAATATTTGCCACATACCAGACAAAACACACACATGCCTGCTTACTTAAAAAGATTCTGGGGACTTCCCTAGTGGGGCGGTGGTTAAGAATCCGCCTGCCAATGCAGGGGACATGGGTTCGATCCCTGGTCCGGGAAGATCGCACATGCCGCGGAGCAACTAAACACATGTGCCACAACTACTGAAGCCCACACGCCCTAGAACCGGTGCTCCGCAACAAGAGAAGCCACCGCAATGAGAAGCCCGCGCACCGCAACGAAGAGTGGCCCCCGCTCGCCGCAAGTGGAGAAAGCCCGTGCGCAGCAACGAAGACCCAATGCAGCCAAAAATAAATAAATTAAATTAAATTAATAAATTAAAAAAAAAGATTTTGGTCTTTTAAAGATACCTTTAAATTAAATTAAATTAATTAATAAATTAAATTAATATTAAATTAATTAAATTAATAAATTAATTAAATTAAATTAATAAATTAAAAAAAAGATTTTGGTCTTTTAAAGATACCTTGTCTTTAAGCTAAAATCATCAAAAGAATAAAAAAGACAAGGGAATAAAGGTGGGGTGGTACTTGGGAAGGGAAGGGTAGGGAAGTCTTTCTCTGCAGTCTAAAACACCCGCACATATGTCTTCTGGATGTACCACAGCATAACTGAATGCATGTCCAATTGCATTTCTGCACACGTAACTTACTCTTTTGGTTCTTCAAACTCTGCTCTGATATGAAGACAAAGCAAGTCTCTGCTACTAAGTTTATGTCTCTCTCTTTTTGTGGATGTACTTGCTCAACTCAACTTTGGAAATATGGCCTTCGGTGGCTCATTTTGGTATGATTGGTACATAATGATACTCATCAGTAGCTTATTGCTATGTAATCAAAACTACTCAAGATTTCAATGCTGCACTAATATTAACTCCAACCACTTACTATTTTAATGAAGTGAGTGTTGGTATAAACATTTGCATACTTATTTGTCAATACAAACAGATTTGATGTCGAGTAATAAGGTCATTAAAAGTAATCACATATTTACATGTTTAATCCCCATTTCCCTACACCCCTTGCTCCGGTTCCTCTCTTCTTTACCACTGCACTAAATAAGTTATCTAGGAAGCATCAAAACCACAATATAGGACCACCATGGGCTTTGCCATTCTAGAATCTGTCACCATCATTCGAGAAACTGCTGGCAGGGGCCAAGTGCCCAGAGGAAGGTCACTTATTCTAGTCAGATCCCTGCAAGAGGCTCAGAGGCCACTGAGCTGAGCTGTGGTTTGTTTCAGGAGTTTGATGCATTGGATTAAGTCCAGATGAGACCAGGAAAGAAAAAGAAGAGCAACAAGTAGCCTTCACCCGGGTTAAGGCTGTGTGTCAAGCTGCATAGATGTGCCCTGCGCCGAGCTCCTACTCAAACTGGTTGCCTCCGTTCTCCTCTTACCGTTAACATAGCGCAGACCTCAGGGTTGGAGGTGTGGCTTCGGGAGACGAAATAAACTGGGCCACGTAGACTAGAAGACGGAGGAAGCTAGAGCCTCTTTCTGGAAGCCCAAGGTGCTGAGTGTTAGAGCCAGAAGCGATCTTTGAGATCCTTTGCCTAAAACTCTGATTTTAGACATCAAGCAAGAGACACAAAGAGGTCATGCGATTCGCCTGAGGTCGTATAACCACGCTGGACTGTTCCCCAAAGTACTCTTCAGAAGGCTCTTCTGTCAAACCAATACAAGGGACTAAGCCTGACTAAGTCAGATAAAGGAGCCACTGTCCAAACTCACTTCCGTATACGTGTGTATATACACATATTCACACTAGCATACACTCCAACCACACTGGCTAGCCTCGGCCACCTTCAGGTAACAGCTATTAGGATCCACTCCTTTTGCACTGGCCATTGTCTTGGTAGGACAGCCAGTCAAGGTGCCTTGTCCCTCCCTCACTGAGGATGCGCTTATCGCCCTGGGCCTTGGGATTTACTTCTTTTTTTTTTTTTTTTTTGCGGTACGCGGGCCTCTCACTGTTGTGGCCTCTCCCGTTGCAGAGCACAGGCTCCGGACGCGCAGGCTCAGCGGCCATGGCTCACGGGCCCAGCAGCCGCTCCGCGGCATGTGCGATCTTCCCGGACTGGGGCACGAACCCGTGTCCCCTGCATCGGCAGGCGGACTCTCAACCACTGCGCCACCAGGGAAGCCTGGGATTTACTTCTTGAGTCTTGGCGGACTTCAGGTGGTTGGAGCAGATCCATCCCAAGGTAATTAACTGCCTGGTAGAGACAGTGTCCTGGTCCTGCTCCCGAGGACCCAGCAACTACTCCAGCTCTGCCTTTGTCTTTCATCCTGGGAGTGGGCCGATACTGTGGGTAGACTGATCCCATGGCTCTCAACTGGGGGTGGGAGCTGGATTTTGCCCCCGCGCCCCCCAGGAAATATTCAGTGATATCTGGAAACATTTTTGGTTGTTACAACTTGGTGGGGGTGGGGTGGGGAGGATGCTACTGGCACCTAGTGGGTAGAGGCCAGGGATGTTCCTGTCCCTTAATGCACAGCACAGCCCCACAACAGGAATTACCTGGCCCCAAATGTCCATATTGGTGAGGCTGAGAAATCCTGGGCTAAGTCCACTATCTATTTCCAATACCTTCTCTCTTGCCCATTTCCCTTTAGAGGTGAAAAATACTCACTTTCCCAACCTCTCTTATAGCTAGAGAATAGGAATCCAAGTGATAGTTTTCTCCAATGAGTTTTGAGCAGAATCTGTTTTCCTAATCAAAGTGACCGGAGCAGTTAGTATTCTCCTATCCCCTTCCTCCTTCTTAGAAGGTAGATAAAGCTTGGTGTACTGGCAGCCATTTTATGAACATGAGGGAAAAGTCAAGAAGAATCGCAGGTACCAGACTTTATGCCAGCACCAATTCCAATGGATATCTCCTTTCCAGACTTCTTGCTGTTGAAGAAAAACTAACCCCTCATTTGTTTAAAACTATTAATCATCAGGTATTCCTTTACTTTCAGTTGAAAGCATTTCAGTGGTCATTCCTCCCAAGAAATTGTTTCTCTGCTTATCTTAGCTAGAATCCATTTTTGTATTTTTGCAAGAAAAGAACTGTACTTGACACAGCACACTAAACATGAGCCTTTGTGGATAATGTATCACAGCCGGAGTGGAGCTTTTGCCTTATTATTCTTGACGCTGGCTGAAATTTTGGCTTCACGTGGGCAAGTCAATGTGGGCAACTCTTTGTTAGCATTCAGCAGTATTTTCGGATCTGTGCTTTGTGATAAGATTTGTGATAAAAATTACTTTCTGCCTTTTAACTATAGATCACAGAAGGTTTCTACCTTTTAACTAGAGGTCAGAAAAAAAATCCTTCAAGCTGTAGGGTCAACTGGACATCTATTCAGGAAGGCTTTTCCTACTTGGGACTGGGGTAGAGTTGGAGAAATGTTTTTTGTGCTCCGCTATGACGTGATCAGGAGGCCTCAGCAGCTGGTACTGCAGTAGGAAGGGAGGCCTGTGTATTTGGGTGGAGCAGACAGAGTGGGGAACGACAGACCCGCCCTCCCCCAACTGCCCATCTCCCTTCTCTGCCAGCACTATCTCCTAAGGTGCTTCTAGGATCTGGGGGGAAGGCACTGCTGGTCATCCTTCTGTGACCGAGGCTCGACTGGTGCTCAACCGGACTTGCACAGGCTCCGGACGCGCAGGCTCAGCGGCCATGGCTCGTGGGTGCAGCCGCTCCGCGGCATGTGGGATCTTCCCGGACCAGGGCACGAACCCGTGTCCCCTGCATTGGCAGGCGGACTCTCAACCACTGCGCCACCAGGGAAGCCCCTCAACCGGACTTTTTACTGTTGGTTCGAGGGAGGAAGTCAGAGGCAGAAGCAACCGGCAAGGCCCTGTCTGATTACGACAGGAACCACAGCTGTGCCCTGGCCCTGCCACACAACGGAGTCTTCGCCCCCCTACAGCAGGGTCTACTCAGGGCTCCTGTCTCCCTCTCAGCATCTCAGCACCGGGCTCCTTTCGTTGCAGGATAATTGGCTTCTTTGCCCTGAGGACTCACCAAGGGCACTTGGGGTCTCCACTGCTATGGACTCCCCAGCTTCCTCTTGATCCGGGTGACCAAGTATAGTCATTTCCCCAAACCGAAACATTTCTTGGAGGCAGTCTATGTGTAAAGGTGGGGAGTACAGGTTCTGGAGTTTGCCCAAGTGTAAATGGGGCTTTTGCCCCTTAATTATAATGGTAACAGCAGTACCAGTAACATTATTAACGGGGACTGACCACCGGCAACACTGTCCTAAGTGCTTCACATATATTATCACACTTAGTAGCTGTTTGACGTTTATCAAGTCGCTTAACAACTTTGAGCTTCGGATGACTCGGGCAAAATGAGGATAATTAGAGGACCAATTCAGATGGCTACGAGGGCTCAAAGAAGTGACACAGCAGAGCGCCTGACATCCAGTGAGCCGTCTTTTAACGTCAGCTTCTAACGTTCCAGGGGACAGATCTTGAGCAGATGGAAGCTACTATTCAGTGTGACTTATTTTGACTTCTCAAGAAGAGAGGATCATGGGCTGAGGCCTGGAGCATCTCTCCTGCCCATTTGCTACCAACAAGCCTAGAACAGATGCAAAACCAGGACCCGAATCCTGGGACCCAGAGGCAGCTTCTAGCTTCCTTCTTGCCACTGGAAACCTGTAAGGCTTGCCTTTGAGGCTGGACGGCTGGAATTTACAGGATTGAACTGAATGTTTGAAGGTTCGTGATTCACTCTTCCCTTCCTTTGCTTGCTACGACAAGCTTATAATGAACACTTCAGAAACGATGTGGCAGATGCACCCATTTCAGTGATGTGCTTTAGTTAAAGGTGGAGGGAAAATGGGCTTTTGAACGGGGATGAAGTGACATAAATAACGATAAATTAGAGTAGAAGATATGGATACCGGGTTACTACCAAGTGCCACGCCCTACATCTCATGAAGTCCACATCCCTGAGAGAAAGACATTACCCTATTATATGCAGGAAGAATGACTTCCCCACAGGCCCAGCTGGGAATCAGCAAACCTGAGATTTGAACATAAGTCATCTCCAAGTCTGGTTCTCATAACCACCTTGCTACGAAGCAAGGCAGAGTGTCACGCAGCTACTCTGCGCAGTCCCACCGCAGAGGGGAGAAATTGCCCCAGTGGTCCAGAATGGATGAGTCTTCTGGAAAGTTCGCTCTGGCTGGGGGAGAATGGAAGCCCAAGTCTGACTTCCTCTGGGCAACAGCTGAGCTCTGAGATGCCTTAACCAGGGATTCTCAAGGTAGAAGAAAGGAAGATTGACCTCGTAAACCCAAGGGGTTAAAATCAAATTCTCATCCGCTATTAGATGAGATCAACTTGGGAAAACTCTGTCCTATTTTCCTACAACTGTGTCTGATATACTGTATACAAGCTCTCAGGGTCCTCCCTGTATTGGTGATCTCCAAATATCTCCATGAGAAATGTTCTTGGTATAAAAGGTATCCCAGTGACCTCATGCAATGGGCTGATACTTACCTGGATTCAGAAGAACAATGGTGTAGTAAGTAAGGGACAGGTTCCAGCTGTCTGGCCTCTTCGGCACATGCTTTCCAGAACCTGTGAGGCTTCATAAACAACCTGTCAGCAAGGTTCCGGCCAACCTCACCGGACGCAGACCCACTCAGAGCTGAACCTACAAACCTCTCACTTCATTAGCTGTACCTTTCTGGCTGCTGTTTATTATTCCATGAGATAAATGAAAGTTTTCTATTTCTGGCCAAGGCTCTGACAGAGAAACCTGGCTTTTTTTTTTTTGAATTGTCCTTCTTCAGGCTCAAGTATAAAATTCGTCGGAACTCTCATAAAAAATGTCAAATCAAGTCCAATTAACTAAAAGTGCCTTCGACTGTTAATTAAGTGAAAGACATTTTTAATGAAAGGCTTACTAAAGGACATTCGAATAGGAAAAGATGTGTTCTTAGCCAGCAGCAGTAAGAGGAATCTGTAAGAGAGGCCTGCTAGGTCATTGGACAAGATAGTAGAGCCTCAGAGAATCTTTGAGAATTCATGCAGGCCTAGGGGCTAAACCACAGATCCCACTCTTTTTCCTTCTTTCTCCCTCCCCCGCTCTCTAGGAAGCGGCCATATTTATCAAGTAAGGCAACCATGTGCGGTTGTGCAGGCTGTGCACTGCACAGTTTCATCATGGCAACAAGGCTGATGAGTAAATCCAAGCAAACCTCATTCTCAGTGTACCAGGAGACATCATTCACGTGGGGACCACATTTTAAGGGGTCAGACAATTTTTGAGACTCGGATGACAATGATGGTTCTTCTCTTCGGAAAAAGGCACAACCCTCAATTGCTTAAATGCAATTTAAAGGGGCTCATGGGTTCCCCAAACCCATCCACAGGCTCTAGTACTTGGGGTAAGAAAGTCACTTTCTGATAGAGCGACTTGAGAAGCCAAATCCAAATTAGAAGCTTGCTTGGTGAACAAATGTTCAAATATTTAATGGTGTCAGACTAAGAAAACACGATGCATCTAACTCCAAAGAGCTTTACTTTGGTGCAAGAAGAACCTCAGTCATTCTACTCCATAGGCACAACTACGATGGGCAATGCCAACCAGGGACATCCAGATGCTCATTTTTTTCTTGGCTTTGATTTCGGACCCACACTTATCCAAACCCTCTGCTCCCTGATTGACACCACATTCTTCCTCTAAATATGTTGGTCCGTTGAAGCCTCACTGGCCCAGCACCATTGGAGTCTTCAAGAGACCTGCCTTGTCTCTGCCCTCATCTCCTCTGTGTTTATCCTGCCTTTTAAGCTCATAGAGCGATGTCTTATTTGCATACCCTGATTCTCCAAGGAACCCCCTCACTCTAGTTTAATAACAGACACTACGCCACATCCTAGACATAACCGGAATAGTAGCAAGTCACTCATTTGTTCCTTCTATGCATGAAGCCCTCTGGCTACGATCGATCTGACTTGCTTTCATCACATAACCACACTTAGCCATAGGGACCAAATACAGCCATCAGTCCCTACGCACTGGTGAGCAAACAGGCTGAGAGCAGTTAAGTTAGTTGTTCTAAGTCACAAAGTAAACAGCCGCTTTGGAAGTCCAACACCACCACGTACATCCACCAGGGGCTGGAAAACTTTTTTGTATCAAGGGCCAGGAAATATTTTAGACTCCATGGACCATGTAGTCTGTTTCAATGACACTGCTGTGCCATTGCAGTGGGAAAACCACCACAGTTAGTACTAACAGTAGGCACGTTTTGTCCTGTAGACCTTCGTTTGGCATCTCCTGCTCTACACCATACTTCAAGTTCCCTGCATCAAGAGGTGGTCATGTTAGAGTGCAAAACAGTCACGACTTGAACATATACAGCTTGGTAGTCTTCTAAAGCAAACCTGAATTCTTCTAGTTAAAAAAAAAAAAAAAAAAAAGAAGAGTAGGATAGTAAACTACCAATAAAGTCATACTTGGAAATAAATATGAATCTTACTTATTATTATAGGAAACTTTGTCTTAAATTCTGTATTTCAAATTATGCCAGGCTTCTGAAAATTCCCTAGTTTTTATTTTCTGGAGATGTGGGTTTTATTGGACAAAGAATAAACAGCTAAAATAAAAGGTTAGGAACATTGAGTTCTCTCACTTCCTGGCATGCCTTGGTCAGGCAGGAAAGAAACCTCCTTATTAAATATTCCTTAGCATGTGAGGTCTGGGGCAACAACATTTTTGTTTATAATAAATACCATCCATACAAGAATGATTCAATGAGACACAGACACTAACAAGAAAAGTGAATGCTGAGGTTTTCAAAGCGCAGTTTCTCCGGTTTTCGGTGTTTGCCTGTTCACTCTTCGGAAGCTCTGCCATGCTTTACGTGCCTGGAGAAACTTGTCTGAAAGCTTAGTTAAAGATAGCATCGTGACAGATCAAAGATGTGGTTTGCAGGACTCCCTTTACTGCCTCTGTTAGCAGAAGGTGGTGAAGGCAAAGCAACTGAAGAAGAGATGATTATGGCTGAGATGTCTGGAACTGGGCACAGAGACATTGAGCTCTCCTTGCCACTCCTCAAGGGAAGGCCAGCGGTAGAAGGGTAGCCTTGGAACTAACAGAATAGCAGACCTACTGCCCCAAATGATCAAGTTCCCAACTGGGTGAGGAAAACAAGATGAGCAGGCCAAGCTGGGGAATTCACCACAGGAAACCTCTTCCCCAGTACCTGGGCTCATTGTTCTCTAAGTCTTGAAAACTTTGTTTAGGTTAAATGACATTTAGGAATCCCTTTCTTTCCCCAGTGTTTAAAAACAGCTCCCATGTACAGAGTGGTGACTCCTCTACCTTTCCAGAACTATCACAGAGGCTCCAACAAAACAGCAACAACCCAACGATAACAGTAGCAACGACCAGCTCTTATGCAGCATTTCCTGTGTACCCAGGAGCGCTCTTCAAACCACGTGAGGTACTACTGTTATCTCCATCTTACGGAGGAAGGAACTGAGATTAGAGTTTGCATTTTCCCAAGTTTCACAGATAGCAAGCCCATAGAGAATTAGATCAGAGTTGTCAGTGTTTCTCAAACTATTTTCCCTGGGGTACCCATAAATGCACAGGACCAATGGGAAGTTTCCAGGTAAAAGCCAGAGGTGAAAAGGTAAAAGCAATGTATTGGCAGTCTCCTAGTATCTTTCCATTTTTACTCCTTTTGTATTTCAGATTGTGTTTAATATTGTAGCTGTGTTGGTTTCAATATAAACAGAAGATTCGTAACTGAGAGTACAAGAAGATGTTTCTACCATGGCTTCACGCACTCCCGGGGTGCATCTTTATGAGTTTAGGAAACGGAGGTCCGGTCATCACTTCCCAGCAAGGGTATAATTAGTCAGACCCCAAGGTCAAGAGGGTGTGAAAGCGATAATCAGAATGTCCAGGAACACAAACTCCAGAACTTCAATGATTTATTCATGAGTGATTTCACAACCGAATGGGACTTTTTTTTTTTTTTTTAGGGGTGGAAGATTATCAAATCTAGCTGCCTCCAAAAGGGCACATTATCTGAATGCCCAGATGACACATACACATTCATTTATTCAACCAACAAAACTTTTGGAACTCCAACACTGGTAATAGGCACCGGGGCTATAATGGCTTGACATCTGACGAGGTGGAGGGTTAACGGGTTTGTGGATGTCACACAACAGAAGAGCGTAAGGCCAGGTAGTTCTAGAAATGTAACCCATTCTCAACTCTGAAATGCCCTCTTCTCCTCACCAACATTTCTCCAACTTCCAACAGATAGTCTTGAAATGCTGACGGTATCTACCCATCTTCGCTCAGTGTCTCATTAAAAGGTAAATAAAACACAAAAACCCTCTGGTTTCTAAGGAACTTCCCTTTGAAGGCAGCCTAACTTCCTCATTTTGTTTTGAGAAACAAATGCTTCCTAATGGCCAAAATATTTAAGTTTGAAAGCCACATAATGAGAATCCACAATAGTCACTTCCCTCAACTTTTTTTTTTTATTCCAGCAATAATTTCCTTGTCACTTGAATGTGACTCCTGATTGTCACAATGACTCTCAGACAATGCCTCGGTGCTGCCTGATGGCACAAAGTGAAGTTGTAAGGCTGATGCCAAAACCATGTCAGCTTAATGCAGGAGAACAGAAAAAGCTGCGAGCAATCTCGCTCATTTAGAAAGTGGGCGGGGCCACTAAACTGGCACACAGGTTAGCTCCAGCCAATCGTCAGTATCTTGATGGGTTGCCTCTCCCATCTCGTGACTTGGAGGGTCTCTCTATTTGATATATACGCTGAGATTCCTAGATCCAGGACTTTGGAAGGCAAGCAAGCCTGAAGCAGTCCCCAAGAGAATTCCACCCCCACCCCACCCCCCGCCCGAAAAATCTCACCCAAGTGTTTTTTTTTTAATTGGAGTATAATTGCTTTACAGTGGTGTGTTAGTTTCTGCTGTATAACAAAGTGAATCAGCCATAAAAAGAAACGAAATTGAGTTATTTGTAGCGAGGTGGATGGACCTAGAGACTGTCATACAGAGTAAGTCAGAAAGAGAAAACCCAAGAGTTTTTAACGAGAGAACAAGGTAATTCAGACTGTGTGAGCTAATAAGGCAAGTCAAAAGGCTACCCGACCCTCTGCCTTTTTTCACAGATAGTAAATCTACGGCCCAGCGGCTGCCATTCTCTTCTACTAAGGCCCTCGTGTTCTTGCCCAATGAACCTGGATGTGACCTCAGAATCTTTCCCAACACAGTACCAGCCCCACAGGGTTCAAGATGGCAAGAGACAGAAACTGTCTGCCTACATTTACAGTCCCAATTTCAGCCACCTGGGATCTTTTGTGAATAGCATTCACTGTATAATTCAGAAAATATTTTGAAGCTCCTGCTCTGGGCCTCATAATGCAGAGATCAAGAGCATACTGACTGACACCCTCATGGAACTGACAGTCTAGTGAGGAAGCTGCATGCTGAACAGTCACACTCAAGGGTGCTAGATTTGACAATGGGTAAGGAAGTTATCTTTGAAATAAGATCTGGAGAAAGAGGTGTCCATGGGGCCAAGGGCTGAGGGGTAGGGGATGGGGGAAGGGTTCAGTAAGTGCAAAGGCTGAGGCATCTACAGAAATCCATAGAATCCACAGGAAGTGAGTGTAGCTACAGTGCCCACAGCAGGAATTATGCAGAGGAAGAGGCTGCAAGGTCATGAAAAAGAGACGAAGTAGCATCTTTCCCATTGTCACCTTCTGTTGAGATCCTATTCATCCTACAGTGCCCAGCCTAAATGTCCCTTCCTTTCTTTCCTCTGCTCCTGGGCTGTTGTATCAAGAGCAACACTGCTGTACTATTTACAATAGCCAAGACATGGAAACAACCTAAATGTCTATCTACAGATGAATGGGTAAAGAAGATGTGGTACATATATACAATGGAGTACTACTCAGCCATAAGAAAGAATGAAATAATGCCTTTTCCAGCAACATGGATGGACCTAGAGATTATCATACTAAGCAAAGTCAGTCAGAAAGAGAAAGACAAATACCATATGATATCGCTTATATGTGGAATCTAAAACACAATACAAATCAATGTATCTACGAAACAAACAGACTCACAGATATGATATAGAGAACAGACTTGTGGTTGTCAAGGGGGAGGGTGGGTAGGGGAGGGAAGGAATGGGAATTTGGGATTAGCAGGTGCAAACTATTATATATAAAATGGATAATCAACAAGGTCCTACTGTATAGCACAGGGAACTGTATTCAATATCCTGTTACAAACCATAATGGAAAAGAATATGAAAAAGAATACATATATGTACAACTGAGTCACTTTGCTGTACAGAAGAAATTAACACAACATTGCAAATCAACTATTCTTCAATAAAATTAAAAGAAAAAGCGCAACACTGATGTAATACCATAGACTTTACCACGTTAGAATAGAGTTCATTTATAAAGACAGTAGTTAAGGAGAAAATGATATATAGTTAAAAAAAAGCCCAAAAACATATTGCCTGTGAACAAGAATTTAAATCCTCCAGATCTGGTCCCTTGCAAGCCTCAAAGCCAAATCTCAACTTCCTCAAGCTTCTCTTGCTTTTGGCCTTCCATTTTCACTAAGGCATTGGAGTTTCAAGTCAAGCTGAAACAGGAAAGGGTTCCAGATCTTTTTTTTTTTGTCTTCTTTCTCCTCTCTTGGCAGGCCTCTGAATCCCATTGCTTTTGGTTTGCTGAGTGATGTATACTACCTGAGGCCACAGAGCTCCTATTGGGTAAAGTAAGGATTTTTAGAGGCTATCCGGAGGAAGGAGGTTGCAGCACAGACAAGCTACAATGGGTACATAGGATTGAGTTTTTTAAATGGTTCAACACGTAATCCTCTCTTTTGCCTCATTAGGAAAGCACGTATAAAAACCAAATTCATAAGCACCATTTTAGGCCTTGGAGTCTGTACGGTATGTGCTTTTGATGCATTAAGGACAGTGTATGGCCTTAAGGTAGGTACATACAGAGCAAAAGCAGAGACTGCCTGGAGGGGCACCAGCCCACTGGGGTTACATCGGTTCTCAAAGAGCATTGTGTCAGTGGAGGCAAAGGGTCCCCCACCCCCGGGGATCTAATGCCTGATGATCTGAGGTGGAGCTGATGTAATAATAACAGAAATAAAGCACACAATAAATGTAATGCGCTTGAATCATCCCGAAACCACCACCCCACCCCCGGTCCTTGGAAGAACCCGTCTTCCATAAAAAAGGTCCCTGGTGCCAGAAGGGTTGGGGACCGCTGCAATTTATGGGAATCGGGAGCTTCATCCATCCACACAGCTGTACACAGTTCACTACAAAATCTGAAAGCAGAACTACTCACCAATTAGGGTCACGAACAGAAATCAACAAAAAGAAATAGTCTTCTGAACTTCAGCAAAAATGGAAGCCCTGTGCAGTGATACAAACTTCTGCCAGTTTGAACAACACCTCTTTCAAGGAAAATTTAACCCGACCCCTTCAGCTCAATTACATCTTTTATTCCGCAACACATGCTTCCCTGTCTTTCAGGATTCCTCTTTTGGTATCTCAGCCTATTGGTAATTACTTCCTTACATCTGAATCAATGAGACTATGAAATTAGCGTTTCTGGGTCCTGTTTACTCATGAATCCCTACCAGCCATTCCCTCGTTTCTTTCCTCATTCCATAAATAGCTCACGAGCACCTATGTATTTGTTAAAGTCAAGCTGAAACAGGAAAGGGTTCCAGTAATTACCATTACTGCGTTTGTGGTAATTTCTTAATTAAGAAATTACCACAAACGTAGCGACTTAAAACAACATAAGTTTATAAACTTACAGTTTTGGAGGTCAGAAGTGCAAACTCCGTCTCACCGGGCTTAAATCAAGGTGACGGCAGGGGAGTGTTCCTTCTGGACGCTCTGAAGAAGATTCTGTTTCCTTGTCTTTCCCAGCTTTTAGGGGCTGCCTGCTTTCCTAGGCTCATGGCCCCCTAAGACGTCAGCTCCCCGTCTCTTCTCAGAGTTTCACCTCTGCCGCTGACCCTCTTCCTCCCTCTTATAGGATGCCCTGTGATTACATTGGGCCCACCTGGATAATCCATGCTGCTATGCTCTCCAACGCCAGCCTAATATCAATCACACCTGCAGAGTCCCTGCGCCAGGCACGCTAACCTACTCACAGGTTTCCAGGATTAGGACGTGGCCATCATTGGGTAGGGGGAGGGGCAGGTATGCTCCATCTTTCTACAACCTACTACATGTCAGGCGTTCCGCTAATGCTATGATGCACAGAAACATATAGTTCCTGTCTTTGTGACACTGTGTCCCAGCGGAGATACTTCCCGGCAGACGAAATGTCATAAACAGAGGCTCTAGAGCAGGACTCAGCAGGGAACACAGTGAACTTGGGGGACCTGTAGCACAAGTAGATCTGTAGCAGAGTGGGGTGGACCACTTGTGGCAGGAAGTGACAGGAGGAATCAGCAGGGGTAGAGCCAGCAGGATTTTAGGTTTATAATGATGAGAGAAAGAGAAGCCAATGCGACTTTTTAACCAGGTGGGTATGAGTGTGACATCTGTGAAAACAACTCACTGCCGGGCTGATGGGTGTAGACGAGATTGGATGGACAGCAGAAAGCAGTTAGTTAGGAAACGATCGCAATAATCCAGACAAGTGGTGGTGGGAGCGTGAATCAGGCTGAAAAACAAAGATGGAGAGGACTGATAAATGCTCTAGGACGGGGCTGGGCAAACAGGGCCTGAGGGCCACATCTGGTTCACACCTGTGTTGTAAATAAAGTTTTACTGGAACATGGCTACACTTCCTTGTTTACTGATGATTATGGCTGCTTTCGCCTCCAAAGGCAGAGCTGCATATTTGTGACCAAGACCAAGAAGATGGCAGAGCCTAAAATATTTACTATCTGGCCTTTTACAAAAACACTTCACCAACCTCTAGTATGGAAGGTTGAACTGATACGACTTCTACCTGACTGGGTATGGGAGACGGGAGAGAGGGAGGTCTCTTCATTGTGGATGGTACCCAGGGCTGAGGCCCTGGTTTGGAGGGTGTTGTTGAGCAAAGACCAAGAATTAATTGTTATCTAGTGGACTCCATGCAATCACGAGGGTCCTTATAAGAGGGAAGCAAGGTTTTCCCTGGCAGTCCAGAGGTTGGGACTCCACTCTTCCACTGCAGGGGGCATGGGATCGATCCCTGGTTGGGGAACTAAGATGCCACATGCTGTGCAGCACAGACAAAAAAAAAAAAAAAGGGCGGCAGAAGGGTCAGATAGCTAGAAGGGGGCACGGCGACACAGAAGCAGCGCTGCAGTGGTCATGAACCAAGGAATGCCACCAGCCTCTAGAAACTGGAAGAAGGAACAAATTCTCTCTTGGAGCTTCCAGAAGGAGCCAGCCCTGCTGACACCTAGGTATTAGTCCTGTAAGTCTCATTTCAGAGTTTTGACCTCCAGAGTTGTAAGAGAATAAATTCGTGTGGTTTTAAGTCACTGAGTTCGTGGTAAATTTGTCACGCTAGAAATAGAAAACGCATAAGAGTTCTAATAGCAATTTATTATACTTCGAATGAAACCCAAATTCCGAATTCCTTACCATTGCTGACAAGACTTACATTGCTGGATCCCTCCTTCTTACCCCATGTACCTCCACCTCCCTAATTCCCTGTCCTCTCAATTCTATACTGTTAAAAATGGTAGCCAGGGGCCAAATGTAGCTGCTCAGCACTTAAAATACAGCTAGAGCAACTGAGGAGCTGACTTTTTAAATCAAGTTAAATTTTAATTCAGTTACATTTTAATTTAAAAACTGAGGCACTACAAAATCTTTTCTCCTTCACACACAACATTATTATTCGGTAGGATTACAAATGACTTCATCTATGGAAAAATTAGCATCCAAAGTGAGATGTGCTTGAAGTATAGAATGCACACTGGAGTTTGAAGACTTAATATACAAAACGTAAACTATCTCATTAATAATTTTTATACTGATTATATGTTGAAAGGAATGGACAACATATTGAATATGTGAGGCTAAATGAAATATGTTAAAATGAATTTCATCTGTTCTTTTTGCTTTTTTGGATGTGGCAACTAGAAAATTTCATAATTACATATGTGGCTCGTGTTACATGTCTGTTGGACAGCAGCCCTAGTCTCATGGCTTTTGACCTGTTCCTTCTGCTTGCAAACCCATTCCCCAAGATTGTGCAGGACTCACAGCCCCAGCCTGTTTCAGCTCATTTAGAGTTCCACGTCAGTGTCACCTGCTCAAGAACATTCTCCCCAATGCAAGAAACCTCCATTCTCTCTCTCTGCCAAATTCCAGGACTCATCTTATTTTGTATAATAAGTACTTGTTTATCTTCTTCATAGCAACCAATAGCATTTGGCATCCTTATTTACTTGCTTGTGTGTTTATTGTCTGTCTCCCCCAACTGGAACCCAAGCCCGTGGGAGCAGGGTCTCAGGTGGTCTCGTTCACCCTTGGTCTCCAGCATGTAGAACGATGCCTGGCAAATTTCATGTACACGATCATTATTTCTTGACAAGTCCTAACTGGACCTCTCACTGTTGAGTTCCCGGTGATTCCCCTGGAAGCTTTTAAATAAAAGTCCCTTGTTTTACTTGAGCAAGTTTGAAAGGGTTTCTATTACCAGCAACCAAAGGGGCTCTGACCAATGGTAGGGGCTGCATTAAAGGGAGTGAAGAAGTTTCTTCACTCTGATTTTGGACTTGGAGCCGATTTGTAAGCCCTATTCAAAAATAAATGCGTAAATCAGGAAAATGATTAGGGAAAAGGGAATAATAATTGGTCTTCTTTCCCTTTCTCTCTCCCCCCAAAAGGTTAGGTAAGAAATATCTTCACTTTATTCTTTTTTTTTTCTTTAATGTGTAAAGAGTTTGCTTTGAAAGGTTTTCCTCCAGGCTCCCTGATGCAGTAACTTCGAACGAAAACCAAATCTGCGAAGGAGACGAAGGGCAGCCAACTGTCTAAATCCTCTTGCAGCAAAACCTGAATTCCTTCTCCAGTTCTAACTGAGATCGCTAGTTTCCTTTTATTAGTTAACATCGCTGCTGTTATTTACACAGCTGTTCACAGTGCATTTTTTCCGCACGTTATTTTTGTTTTTTCCCGTTCTGTTTGGGCGAATTGGGATGCTGACAGTTTACGTACAGCCTGGGATTTCAATGTGCAGTTGTCAGTGATTAAAAGCTCCAGAAATAACATTTCATGTTCTGGATGCAATTTTTTGAAAATAGGACTTGAATGACACAAGTGACAGAACTAACTTGGATTTTGTATTATTAGTCAAAAGGTAGATCTAGTCTCTCTGTGCTTTTAATTTGAAGATAAAATAGATTGCAAAGATAAGGTCTCCTTTATGATGATATCTTCAATTATGGAGGGAAGTTCTTTAGTTTTCCAATTTACATATTTTACTTGAATTTTACATTTTCCCCACTTTTCTTTTATCTTCCTATCTTTGCTGTTCTTGCTCCCAGCGCTCATAAAATACAGAAGGCAGAAGGGGGAGGAAATCTATTTGACATGCGAACACCAGGAACTGACCTATACAACAGACTCAGATTGACGTCTTTTTAGTGATAAGCAGCAGAAAGTGAACAACTTTTTTTTTTTTTTTTTTTAACTTTGACAAGTGATCTCATTTCAGCTGCAGAAAATAAGTAGCCACACAGTCAGGAAATTTTCATGTTCCATTTTTCTCTGGGCATGAATAAATGGGTTTTGTAGGAACAGATAAAATTAAGAAGGACCAGAGTTTTTGAGGCGGTGTCTACACTGCCCCAGCTGAGATATCTGACAATTATTCCATTTAGATTGAACTACTGGGAGGACTGCTGTCTGCCTGAACAGCTACCAAGGAAATATGTAGAATTGTGAATATCTGCCTTGTTTTGAACTTCTTCCTGCATCCCATAGGATATAAATGGTCAGACCATGAAATCAAAGGAAGTCAGCACCGGAAATCAAGCAAGTACTCAAAGAGAATAAAAATCACATCTTTGGGCTTCCCTGGTGGCGCAGTGGTTGAGAGTCCGCCTGCCGATGCAGGGGACACGGGTTCGTGCCCCGGTCCGGGAGGATCCCACATGCCGCGGAGCGGCTGGGCCCGTGAGCCATGGCCACTGAGCCTGTGCGTCCGGAGCCTGTGCTCCGCAACGGGAGAGGCCACAACAGTGAGAGGCCCGCGTACCGCAAAAAAAAAAAAAAAAAAAAAAAAAAAAATCACATCTTTACCTGGCTACCAAGGGACCGGGGTCCAGAGTACAAGATCAGGAATTGGACCCGCTGCTGGGTCCCCAGTTCCCTAGCCAGGAAAGAACTGCCCTCGCTCGCTACCTAGCTGGAATAAACAACAGTTTTTTACTGTGAAAGACAAAATGCAGAGGAGAATTAATGAAATCATTTTATTCAGGTTCTTGCAACAGGGATAATATCATCAATGAGGAACATCTCAAAGAAAAGGAAGGGGGGCTTGGGTCTCATAGAAGCAAACAAACAAGGGCGTCATCCCTAGTCTTATGGGAATCATGAGGAAGGATGGGAATGAGTCTTATCCGAGTCACTGAGGAAGGATGAAGGTAAGTCTTAGCTCAGCACAGGTGAGGGCAGAGTGGTCCTTGGATGATAGCTCTTTCTCAGAATCCAAAAGGGAAAGGAGGTTATTTTTCTACTCTTGCTGGTTTCGTAGAGCACAGGACCGAGGCAAAGTTCAACACTGTCAGTCTGTTCTTTTGTTCAAGATGAATGGATATAATTTGTTGCTGAACATCTCAGAAGTGATCAAAAACAGGGTCTAGGAAATCATGCCTTGAGGATTCTTGTTTGCATTTCTCCAAACTCAGCTGAACCATCTGTTGAGAGGCAGTGGCAAAGGTTAGTTTTCTAAGAGTTTTGGAAATCAGGCATCTTAAAAGAGGAATGCTTAAAATGAAAAAGGAAAATATTCATGTAAAAGGGAATCTTCCAATAAAGAGCCAGGAATTGAACCCTGAGGATAACCAGTTCCGTGGATTCCATGAACTCTGTGGAGGAAAATCTTCTGGTTATGCAGTTATGAATTTCTTGATGCCCTCAGGCTAGAATACTGATGCTGTGAGCGACGTAGTCCACAGTATTGGTTACCTCTAGTACAAATGCATGCATGGCCAGACGATCTCAACAGTCCAGACTGTGACTCGTCCAGGGAGAATTCAGGGCCAGAACTGGCTGCAATGATGAGTCCTTTGAGGTTAGTATCAAGTCTCCAGGCTTCAGTGTGTAGCACTTCTTCAGATTTTGGAGTCTGATCGGGATCTGGGCAGCAGGCTCTAGTTCTTGGTGATGCCACAATCAAAGTGAAGTAAAACTGAAAACACTAGGATGGAGAATTGTAGCCAGCTATCAAAGGAAATGTAAGAACTGAAAATTTGGTAAGGATTGACGACGTGAACAAGGCAAAAGGTTCCAGTGCAATTTGCAGGCAGGTACTGACAGAGACAAGCGTTTTAGAAACCATTACTCTGTTTACAGAAATCACCAAATGGTCAGACCATGAAATCAAAGGAAGTCAGCACCAGAAATCAAGTAAGGACTCAAAGAGAATAAAAATCACATCTTCACCTGCTTACAAGGGACCGCGGTCCAGAGCACAAGGTCAGGAATTGGACCCGCTGTTGGGTCCCCAATTCCCTAGCCAGGAAAGAACTGCCCTCGCTACCTAGCTGGAATAAGCAGGAAGCTGAAGATAAGGTCTAATCCTACCCAAGCTGTATCCCCAAACTGTGCAATACAAAAGACACAGGACAAATCAGGTGATGATTCTACACAGGCCGTCACAGTAGGGAGAACTTATTAATGAGAACAATCTCAAAGCAAAGGAAGTGAATTTAGGGTTTTATAGAGGCAGGTAAACGAGAGGGTCCTGAAGGAGTCTTCTGGGAGTCAGGAGGAAGGACAGAGATGGATCCTACCTGGAAGGAAAGGTAGAGGTGGGTGTGGTCTCAGAATATGGGAGAGCAGAGTAATCCTTTGTGGTTAGCTGTTTCTCAGAACGCAACAGAGTCAGGAGGATAGGGGATTTCTCGGCCATCATCTCTGCTTCGGAGAGCTCAGACTCAGATCAAGTTCAACATTGTCTCTATTTTTTTTTTTTTTCCAGCTGTCCTTTTATATTCAAATGGTATTAAGCACACTGTCAAGTTAAATTGAAAACACTTTAGATCTAAAAATATACTACTGAAACAAATGTAACATTGTCTCTATTTTCCCAAGAGTTGCTTCAGTATTTACAGTTACAGGAACATACACCTGAATACTTGGGGAACAAACAACTGGTGTGTGGTTGACTAGGAATCGTGGGAGGTCTAACCTCTAGTCTAGTACTTGACCTTCTCTAAGCTTTTTCTTTTCTCTAAGTTATCCAGCTTTTTCTTGTACTCTTTTATTGACAAGGAAACCCACGTACCTGAGGAGGCAATCAATTCTAATTTGACTATTCCTCCGTTACAAAATTTTTCTTTTTTTTCCCTCTCCATTTTGAAAATAACTTTTATCCCCGTGTCAGTTCTAACCACTGGTAAATATACAGTATTAGACCCCGGAAACATTACCAATCCGATGTTGGAAAATACAAAATTTAGTCGGAAAACTATGATTGAATCCTATTTTTTAAAACCTACTTGCACTTTGTAGAAGACAGGAGCTGAACTGAAGTTGCTGGCAAAATGTTAGCGATCTGGATTAATTAGCCAAAAGGTAATTTACAATGAATGAAAATTCTGAATTACAGGATACAGTATTTAAAAGAAACTCAGGTTTATTACTTTCCACCACATTCTGTAACTCAAATTCACTAAGGGAACTTGCCTGGAAGATCATCTTAGGAGACCTATTTTAATATGAATTACTTATAATTAGCATAACAATTTCGTATGCAAATGGTACTTCTAAAGTACTTTAAATTTACTCAAGTATCTTATACATTCCCATTTGCCATCTTATTTACACCCTTAATTTGAGCTTTCGATGAAGAATGACTTCCCTAATGAAGAGTCAACTTGAAACCAGCTCCACAAACTCTGAATTAGCAAACCCAAATCACGGAGATATTACTTCACATATGGTGAACAGTACTACATATAACAAAAATACTGATTCCCAGTGATATACTATTATACTAACACTCTACTCATATTTAAATTCTGTAGCGTTTATACATACAGGATTTATTGTAGGTTGGGAAAGAAACTAAGCTATTGCAAGTAATTGGATGTGAAAGGCTTTAAAATTCATACTGTAACTGCCTGTACTATGTACCGTATATCTTCATCTGGTACTTTTAAAGAAATAGCACTTATGAAGACTATTTTCAGAAAATAGTTCTGCAATGCCCAAAATCTTAGTTCATATGTACAATCAATAGGAGAAAACTGTAACCAACAGCACATTAATAGGTCTTCAGAAGAAATAGAAACTAAAATGGAAAAATACATGCTTCCGCAAATTTACATCTAAAGGGCAAAAGAATATGCAAACTAGCTTCTAATTTTAGCTACCTGGGACACTCTATCTTTAATTTAACTCTGAGAGAAAATGCTTTGGACTGCTTTGAGTTTATAGAATTTTTTTTTTTTTTTTTCCATTTGGCAAGTATCATGGGCCACAATTTTAAAATCTGATTCTTTCTCAATCTACCTTTTGCAGTTTCCAACTCTCCCATTTATCTCTAGGGACGTGCTGGCTGTGTTTACGTTATGCCAGAGAGCTGAAGCAAAAGTGGAATTCCAATTCATCACCCAGATGTTCCCAAACTCCACAGAGCCATATTTGGAATTGTATATATAAAATATCCCTATAATTTATTAATTTTTCTTCCCCACCTGGGTGTTTTGGCATCAAGTCACTTTCTGTCTGGCAACTCCTGGCAAGTTCATATTAAGGCCTGGAAGAGGGGTTCCGTGCTAATCAGTCTGCTTTAATCTTGAAGTGCAGCCAAGTTGGTGGGGGCGGGATGTGGTGAGACACTCCCCAAATGCCCAATTCTGGTAACTCAGGTATTTTTTTCAGAAGAGTGGCAATCCACAAACCAGGATCCGTGAAAGGGTACTCACTGCTCGTTAATAGTGACCAACGAGAGAGAAAGCTAATTTGCCTTACATTACTTAAAAATACAATGTATCTGTGTGTGTGTGTGTGTGTGTGTGTGTGTGTGTGTGTGTACATATACATATGGCAGCACTTTTGTCATCAGAATAAAAAATGTTTTTTCTTCTTAAAAGAAGAAAAAGTAGTTACAGTCTTGGAGCTGGAAGCTCTCTTTAGAGGAAATTTGAGTCTGTTTCATCCCTTTCACAGATGAGTAAACCGTGGGCAAGACAGATAAAGTGATTTGTCTAAGGTGATAGAGTGAACCAAACAGGAACTGAGACCAGAACCAAGGTCCAAACAAGCCATGCACTCAATGTGGATGCCAGTAGTGGATTTCCTTATTTTGCCACTGGGAAAAACCTATAAGGATAAATAAGGCTTTTATTGCCTTAAATGCCAAATTATATTAGGATAATTCTTACGTTGAAATAGGCTTAGAAAGTTTCATGTTGCTTAAATGATACAAACACTGACATTTTTGGGTGTGAATCAACTCATTCCTTCAGATTGTCACGTGTGATTTACACTGGGGTCACATGGAATTTATTAGCAAACTAGTCTCCGAGACTCAGTTTCTCCTTCTGGTAAATGAGAAGACAAATATCAACCTCACACAATGGATGTGGGATGAAGCAAATGTGTGTCAAGTCCCTGCACTGTACCTGGCACATGGTGTTTAATAAATGCTTTCAGTGATGACTTAAGAATTTCATACTGGAAGGGAAGGTGATGTTTCCATGAACATCTAGATCAAAGACCAAAGCTTGGGCTATCAATCTTCCACAATGGCAAACTATGCATTATCACACAGATTTGCTGAATCATGGGTCACATCTGGAAGAAACCAGCTCGTGAATCACAGAAGAAGCTGCTGTGGTTAAAAAAACCAGAGAATTGTAAGCTCAGCTGAGATAAAGAAATGGATTTTACAATACTGGGAGTGACAGAGAAGAAAGAGTGAGGGTTTTTTGAGAGAGGGTTTTTTTTTTTTTTTAGCTATACAAAATGAATAGTCAAAAGAGTTTGATAGACTTTGAGAGACCCCTCTCTTCCCCAACAAAAAAGAAAAGCAAACTGCACCAAACAATCTAATCTAATCAGCGCACCCAAACTCCTTTGTTCCGGACTAGTAATATAATAAATATCACTAACAAGGCTTTGGTACAGTAACGACATGTCTAATCATGGAACCCTAAGATTGTTTTGCAAACTCTTCTCTTTTTTTTGCGGTACGCGGGCCTCTCACTGTTGTGGCCTCTTCCGTTGCGGAGCACAGGCTCCGGACGCGCAGGCCCAGCGGCCATGGCTCACGGGCCCAGCCGCTCCGCGGCATGTGCGATCTTCCCGGACCGGGGCACGAACCTGTGTCCTCTGCTTCGGCAGGCGGACTCTCAACCACTGTGCCACCAGGGAAGCCCTGTTTTGCAAACTCTTTTAGCTGTGTCTTCTTGAGCAGCAGACCTACTGATTGTCTTTTATGAGAAAGTTTAAAAAACTCCCTTCTAGTTGAAGTGATTAAATGTCTACTCAGGGCTGAGGAGACTTTTTATTAAAAGATCTCATCTCTCCTATGAGCTTATGTAGTAGACACTTGACATTTAGGAGGGATATATCTTGAGACCATTGCAAATATAATTTTGGCCAAAAATTGCAGTTAAGTACCACAGAAAAAAATTTAGGAACTCCTTTACATCCTTAATAAGACTTTTGGCATTTGTGCAAAACAAAGCGTAAAGACAACATAGTGATATCAAGATACTCAGGGCTTCCCTAGTGGCGCAGTGGTTGAGAGTCCGCCTGCCGATGCAGGGGACACGGGTTCGTGCCCCGGTCCGGGAAGATCCCACATGCCGCAGAGCGGCTGGGCCCGTGAGCCATGGCCACTGAGGCTGCGTGTCCAGAGCCTGTGCTCCGCAATGGGAGAGGCCACAACAGTGAGAGGCCCGCGTACCGCAAAAAAAAAGAAAAAAAAAAGATATTCATGAATCAAGGGATGAGCTCTTGAACTCTAAGCTTGCCATACATGAAATTAAAATTAGTCCCTATATTAGTTACATTGCTGTCACCACAGACTTAGAGCTTAAGCAATACACCTTTGTCATCTCATAGTTTCAGGCTGCAATCACGGTGTCAGCCAGGGTTGGGTTCTCAGCAGGAGGCTTGACTAGGGACGGTTTGGTTTACTGCTTGTGAGATTGTGGGCAGATTCAATTCCTTGTGGTTGTAGAACTGAGAGTTTCATCTCTTTTTTTTTTGCTGGCTGTCAGCTGGAAGGCACCCTCAGCAACTGGAGGCTGCCTATGGTTCCTTGTCACATGGGCTTCCCTAACAAGCCACTTACTCTATGGAAATGTGTTTCTTAGACAAATCTAGTGAGCGAGCAAGGAAGAGACATCAAAGACGGGCACTGCAATCTTATGCAATCGTGTACACGTAATCACACGCAGCCCATCACCTTGGTTATATCCCATTGGTTAAAGCAAGTCACATTCCTCTCCACACGCAAGGAGAAGGGATTGTGCAAAAGTGTGAATAACCAGGGTGTGGGATGATGGGGACCACCTTAAGAGTCTGCTCACCACAGTATGTCTGCACAACTCCAACTACAAAAATTGTGGTATTTGAGCTGTCTTTTGAGTAGTCAAAGTGCCAATATTAATTCTATAAATACCAAAGGTCTTCTGTCCTTGTCTAGTTCTAAGAGTTCCTACCTTGTAGAGTCAATCAACAAACTTCTCTTGAGCACCTCCTATATGGCAGGCCTACCCTCACGGAACTGTAAACTACTGGCGTATTTGCAGGCACACATGCTCACCCTTTTCTTCAAGATGCTGTAGTGAAAGAGAACTTTCTGCTCGCTCCCTTCATTTGCCTTCACATCCCTGCCATTCCCTCCCCGTATCTATGACGGGAACAAGGGCCCAAAGGCTGGGGTTTTCTCAGCTTAAGAGCACATTGAAATAATGCTATGAGAGGAGGTCAACATCAGTGTAAGAAAGTGTAAACTTTGATACTCAGTTTTCTTGCAGTCCAGTTGAGTTCCCGGTAACGCATAGGGATGGAAGATGCTAATGGGCTGGTGAGTTCTAAAGGATGAAGGGAGATCAAAGAGAGAAGAATAACTTATGGGTGCCCATGGGAGACGGAAGCAGGCTGATCTGATACGTGGCTTCATGAGGGAAGTGATGACCTGCCATGTACCTTCGCCAGGATGTGCTAATAGGAGATGTGATTGTTCTACGTGTCTCTTAGGTATGTGGGTATGAGTAATATTTACAGTTCTAATTTCCCCCAAGTGACTATGGATAAGGACTCCTTCTCCCTTAAAGGAATAAAATAGATTTGAACATGATATAGTTATAGTTTCACCCTAGATGATTCTGAAACATTCTACAGGGTGAGAGAAAACTCAGCCTGGTTATGAAGTCTTTTAATGTCCTCTCAGGGTAGAAGAGACTTCTTGGGAGACACTCTCACAGCAGAGGAAAGGTAAACTGTTTACATCATCTCCTTGCCCTACTCCCTATGAGCACAGAAAGCACTATCTTGTTAGCAAAAACAAAGGAACGGGGTATCTTCTCTTCTGGGCACGTGGGGATTTATGCAGGCAACCCGTATTAGTGTTAATGGGTGTTAGACATGTAAAACCCAGCCCTTCAACGTGATAATACATAATACACCCCTTAATTTTTAATTCACTCGGGTCTCAATTTTAAAGCATTTTCTTGTAGTTTGTCCTAATTATAATCATTTTTAATGACAGCTTAAAAATTTCATCCAACTGTCTTATCACATACGGTACTTAATTTCTCAAGTGAACAGTTTTACTGTACACCATTCTGGGAATTTTAAGAACTAAAACATAAAAGGAGAGAAAGTCCTTTGTACGGTGAAACTAGATGTTAATTGTTCTAATACACATAAAGAGACCAAAGCAGTTTCTTGAAGCAAGGGGCTGGCCTTCCTGTAGAGGCTGTTCCAAATCCTTTCGAGGGAAATTCGCAAAACCCCAGGGGAAAGGAGAAGAAAAGGATTTTTTTTTCCTATTTTGCTGGGTTCTGCCAAAAAATCAGAACTGGGATTGAATATTCATTGTTGAATAGACTGTCCTTGTTTGCTTAGACCAAAGCGGAAACTACCCAGTTAGAAAGAATAATGATCAGACTACCTTAGCCTACCAGCCTCGGGCCAGGGTATTTGTTAGGTTGTTTGAAGCACAATAAATTTTCTAACGTCTACTCCCCACAACTTGGGCGAGTGGACTCCCTGGTATTTTATCTAGCTTACTGGTCCCCGGAAAAACACAATGGATCACAGAGGTGTTACACTGCTTAGTTGTAATTAATCACAAGTCACGTGTAGGATGTAGGAAGGTTAGAAAGACACACACACACACACACACACACACACACACACACACACACACATATTTTTTAAACTGGCAAGAGATACCTTGGGTTGCAGTTCCTTCCCCATTTTCAGTAGTGTTTACACCCCGGAACACAGCTTCATCCATTGTTTCCTGCGGCCCTTTATTTCACCACTCTTATCAGTCTGACCATCAGAGTAACCTACGATCCTGCCTCAGGACCCTGGATTGTACTGTTCCCTCTGTCTCCTGCTCTCTTCCTCCACAAACCGTTCTCTGTTCCAAGTACTACCATCCAAGAGGCTTTCCCCGACTATGATTTGGACCCATCTCCCCAGTCACTCTGTAAGCCTTACCCTCCTTCTACAAACCCCTTGTCACCACCTGAAATGATCTTAAATGTTGTAAATGGAAAATGTTCCCCTTTTAGCAGCACGAACCTAGAAGACACAACTGAAACACGATGCCGTGAAATTTAAGTGGCTCTGTTCACCAGCCCCAGTGAGTCCTGGTCCAAGATCTTCCTGGTCACCACCAACAGGGCTTGTTTAACCACCTCCCCACTGACCTATGGATTCCCGGGGTCCTAGCTAGAGTGTTAGTTTTCAGTCCTTAATTTACATAACCACCACTAACTGCCTTTTCTAGTACATAAAAACCCCTCACTTCCTCTACTCTGTGAACTACTCAGGGAATTTCTCCACCGGCGTACATGCCCTTGCCTAGCAAATTGATGCACTGAATTTTTAAAAATTTTATTTTGTCTTGCTTAGTCGTCAGCTCTGATGGTCTTTCTATTATCATTTGCCAATAGCTCCCCATTTACTTATTTACTGTGTTTCTTTCACAGAATATAAGCTCCACAAAAGCAGGCATCTTACTGTTTTACCTACCACTGTGTGTATAGCAGTGCCTGGCATATAATAGGTGATCAGTGAGTCTGCTGAATTATTTTGTCTGTTAAATTGCAGACTGTCCTTACTTTTGGACTCAGATGATATACACCGACTGGCCAGAACGATTAAACACACTTACGGCTATTTCTGGAGTATGAAGGCAACTGACAACTGAGGAAAGGGCTTAGGAAAGGTTTATGTTCAATTTCAATGTTATATAAATGACGTAATTATTTGAATTTTCCATCTTCCATGTGATTTTTCAGGGGGGTAAGTATAACATATATACAGAAAAGCACCAAATTGTCAATTGATCACTGGACGAATTTTTACAAAGTAAACACATCTTTGATATCAGCACCCAGCTCAAGATGCAGAACATTACCGGTATCCCAGAGCCCCTGTGCTCCTTCTAGACCTGTCTGCCCTGAGTCACCACGGTAACTTGAATGTTTTTCCCGGTGCAGATTAGTCACCTGGGCCTTGGCCGTGTCATAATTAGGACATATAGCCATTTAATATGCGCAAAAAACTGTTGAATTTGGAGAAGACTTCCCATCTTCTGCTTTTTAAAATTGTTTTAATATTCTGGAACTCCTGAGTTTCGTCATGCCTCAGTTACTTATTTTTGGAGAAGCTGGGAGTCTCTCGTGAATGCCAGCTGAGCCAGCAGACGTTTTATGTGCTTTGCTTTGTCTGGACAAGACTGCAGTTAGATTTCTTCCTTTTCAGTCTGCTTGGGTCACTCCACAGATGAGTACTGGCCAGACTGGGAAAGCTCACCTTTATTTGCTGTGATTAACACTGAGGACGATTGGAAAGAACAAAGGAGAAACTTGAAAGTTGTGACATTTACATCATTTCAACTGTGCTACAGAATTAGACACACTCTACACAATCTCCACACCATCTGTAAGGCAGGAGTTCATGACCTCGGGTGTATATTGCAATCACATGGGCGTGCTGAGGTCGCGGGGTGGGGGATGCTGACTAAAAATGCACATTCCTATGAATCATTTCCAAAGACCCAGATTTGCTTGTTCTCTGGGAGGGTTATTTTTATTAAGAACCTCATGTGATTCTAAAGTAAGACGCTGTCAAGAGTGAGTTAGGGACCCGTAACCCGGTTTCTTTGGTAGGACTTGGGTTGTGATCAATATTTAAAAAAAAGAAAAAAAGCCAAAATAAAACAAATCAAAATAATAAATAAAACTCGATAACCACCAAAATTTCAAAAAAAAAAACAAAATTCCCCAGTAAATGCTTCTGACTCTTCATGGGCAGGCAATTTCCTTTTCCTGTTAGAGAAACAGCCCTAATAATAGAGGTCCTAGACACTCACACACAGAAGATTTCTACACACCCACAAACATTTTCAAGCTTTCACAGAAACCACTCCACGGTGGGTAGTAACATGTGTCTTCATCAGGAGTTTGATACTGAAAGTGACATTTGAAGGAAGAATCTGGCAGTGGTTTGACCCTCTATAGTTTGGGTACATCCAGATCTAAGATAACTACTGGGAAAAAGCAGCATTTTCCCCCATCAGTTTACTCCTGCTGGGCTCCTGTTCCAGATGGCAGGAAGGCACACACGCTATTTCCGTGCGTGTGCGGTCTGTCTTCACTTCCTTTTGGGAAAGGCCCAAGTTTTTCTGGGTGGTACGTACAGAGTTCACATTTGGCTGCGTGCATCCCCTGTGCAGGGTCCACCCCTGCAGCGACGGCGGCACTGACTCTCTCTGAAACGGCTCTAGGCTCTGCAGTGTAATGATCAGAGTCCAACGTGCGCCCAAATAAGTTTACTCCAAGCATGTGCCAGATGGAGTGAAGAAGGCAGGCACAAACATTTCTCTCTCTCTCCCTCTCTCTCTTTTTTGGATGCATCTCTCCCATCTCTATGTGCATGTGCAGTCTGTTTTGACTTCTTTTTAAGAAAAAAAAAAAAAACAGGTTTTCCCATGTGTTTTACATAGGGTCAATATTCAGACCAAGAGTGGTCCCCTCCCAATGGCACCTACTGGTCTGATGCTTGTACCAGCCACCCTCTATTGGCCCCTGGTACTGTTCTAGGGGTGAACGTGGGAGGCAGAGCAGGTGTCGTGTCTTCTCTGGCCCAGCATGCCCAGGGAGTGAAACTGACAGCCAATGGCCACCCCTGCAGGTGAGCTCACGACCACCAAGGCGGTGGACGAGAAAGCTAATCTCCCTTTCCCGGCGTGGCCAGGACAAGGGATTCCGTGGCCCTCCCAGCAGAAGGGGGAAGTTGCATCCACTGTAAATGCCTGAGGGTAAAAATCACCGCCAAATTAGTAGCTTCAAAATATCATTTTCAATAAAAACTTCATGACAAAAAGCATGTTAATACCCAATGGTTAGTGGTTTTTACGATGGCGTTAAACCATTTGTACTGAGGCTCTACTGTCAAGGCCGTTTCCCTCACCGAAGAAAGAAATTGGCTGTTCGTGCAACATTTGTACACTTTCCCTATTGCTATAAAATCAGCCCCCAGGAGAATTTTAAGTCTTCTTGAATTGCTTTTTAGCACAGACTAAGGAAGTAAAAGTTCTAAAACTGCCTGGTTACAGACAAATCACTTAAAAAGCCAGCTTGGTACTGGCAGAGTCAGGCTACAGGGAATGTTTCAAAAGGCAGAATATAACAATATGAAAGCGAACTATTGTTATTTATTTAACAAACGAAGCCGGCTGTCATCGAAAACGAAGAGCCTCCAGGAGGGAACGCTTTAAGGTCATGCGAAATGCCAGATCCTTGTTGTAACAGACATCCTGCTATAATGTGTGATGGTGTTTACACACGTATGTCTTGGCTGATGGACTTGTTGATAAACACACACACAGGCACATATTCTCTATTTGATTAAAGTTCATTAATCCACTGCAAGTGGATTCCAAATAGTACCTTTCGTGAAGCCTTTCTCCAGATGGCCAGAATCACTGCATCTTCCAATGAAAAAATATAGAATCATCGAGAGTTAGTTGAATTCAAATCTAATAGATTGAGAGTTAAACTACCCGGATTTAGTTATAGGTTAAATATACCCAGTGTGCACAGTGTTTTTACAAAATGGAGTGAAGCCAGACCGAGAGAGCCACTGTGCAAGGTCGATGGCATTCCAGACATGGGATGATGTGAGTTGACTGAATTGGTAAGTGTTATCTGTTCCTCTCACTGCCTGGTGAGCCCCCCTTCAGGACTGAATTCATCTTTCTGTTCCTTGTTCCTTGGCTCCCATGGTGGTATTCTGCACCTAAACGTGTTCAATAAGCATTTCATGTCAGAAAGTGGATGCGGTTGTGTATTTTCCACTTCCACGGAAGGATACGATTTCATTTCATTCATTGGCCAAGAATACAACGGTCATCATTTTAAACAGTAATTCTATCAAACAAAATGAAACATTTGTGCTGGTTTTAATTGATCAGCGGCGATACCCTCAGTCCAGGAATCTGTTTAAAAGTGGTCCGAGGTAAGCTGCTGGGCGCCTTGCCACATGCTGGAAGCCTCCCTGACTTACATGCCGCGACCTCTGGGTTGGCCATCCACGCATACTGCAAACAATCTATCCTCCCCAAACGTAACAAAGATCTAGGATGTTAAAATCCGGGGAAGACATTTGAGAAATGATAAACAACCCTGAGGATTTGAGTATTTATTCTAGGCTGCTTATGATGACATATTTTTATAACACTTGTCCGGGTGCCAGGTAATGGCAGGATAGAAAATTCACATTCCCCAAATAAGTGAAGGGCGTGTCACCCTAAACCGCTTCCATATCCAGCAGACTATTGATAGCTGAGAAAGAGAGTTTAAAGGTGCAAGAGAGATTTAATTCCTCTCAAAATGTCTTTTAAGAACCTTATGTTCAGAGAAGGCTTCTTTTTCTTTCTTTTTTTTTTTTTGACAGCCCGCTCTCAGTGTTTGCTATATTTGTGATCTTTAGAAATGTCTAATGTGTTTTCAGGCCTTCTGTGTACCTTTAGTGAAAAAGGTTTCTCCACTTAATTAATTTGCATTCTTTTTTTTTTTGTTTGCCAGACAGGGTATTCTGTTACATTTTTTTTTTTTTCCCACTAGAAAGCAAAGAAGGAATTGGAGTTATTTTGCATCTCAGTTTTGGAACACTTTATTTGGGTAATTTGGGGAGCAAGCTCATGAGAAGAGACATACAAATCAGATTCCTCCCATTTTCTAAGACTGTTTCAGAGAGTATTCATTGGAAGGTTAACTCAGTCTTTTTTTGTTAAAGTAGGACTTGAAATTGGGATTCCAACGGAAACCCTGTATACCCCTAAGTGCTTCTTCTTGTAAAATAACCTGATATAAAGTTCCAAACACTATATAAGTTAGGGATGGTCATTATAATAGTCATCCAAGATGCCTGGATATTTTCCCCTCAAGTAATTGAATTTACATATGCAACTTAAAAGCTGCCACAAAAAGAGAAACATAATTTGTGTAAAAACCAGGGCTGGGAAGTTGACCCTCCTCACTGAAAATTAGAATTCTCATAGCATGTGTAACTATAACACTTCATGCTGGTCAAGTAAGAGACCATTATTAGTGACAAGTAAAACCAGGAGATTTGCAATTATGACTTTGTTCAGTTACGGGTTGAAAAGTGCAGACAATTTATGCCGAATCCATCTCATTTCTTGCATTTTGGGATGTTATTAGTGGACGTGGCTTTCACATTTGCTGAAATTTGCATGAGGTCTGCCCTAGCTCTAAGGAAGAGAGTACAAACTGTGTTTCAATGACCAAATCTAAGCTCATAACCTCCAGAGAACATGGAAAACTGGTTCCTTTCAGGGCTAAGGAAAATTGTTTGAGTGTTTCTTAGAGATGTCAGGGATGTAACACGGCAGAAGTCCGTTTTCATGCTTCTTGAAGGTCCAGTGTTGAGCATTTGAAGAAGATGTGGATGTGTTTCATGATAGACACAAGGAGACGGTGCCAGTTCCATGGGAATGTGGCTCGTGTAGTCGCACAGGGCCCTAAATTCAGAATTGTCTGTACTTACCCTCATGCTCTGCTGTCTCCATTTTGAAATTTTAAATAATTTTACCTTTGAACCAGCGTTTTATTTTTGTAGGTGAAGTCTTATAATGACAGGCCACGCATGTGAACAGAGGAGATGCACATAATACGTGTGTTCACCCTTCCTTGCTACCTTGTTTGCATATAACCTTCAAGAAGCTCCTTGAACACAGGATTCTGGATGATCCATAGTGCCTGGGAATTCAGGGAAACTCAAAGTGAGTGGGAAGGGAGCCTGTCAGGAATGCCCTGAGTTCCACAGAGTATTGGCAGAATGTGGGTGAGTCTAGAAGTGCAATAAAAATAGTAGAGTTAGTTTCTTTAACTTAACTCATTGAACTTTCTACTTAAGGGCTTCCTGATGTGTATATGCATGTGTGTGCATGTGTGTGTGTGTTTGTGTGTTTGTAAGTCCAGGCACACTTTCGAATTTTAGAGTTTTGAGTGACACAAACGAAGAGGTTAAAAGATTCAAAAATGTGTTCTGAACAACCCACATGTCTATCAGCTGAATTTAGAAACAAAATGTGGTATATCGTATAATGGAATATTACTTGATCATAAAAAGGAAAGAAATACTAATACTTACGGCAACATGGATGAACCTTGAAAACAAGATGCTTACTGAAAGAAGCTGGTCAAAGAAGACCACATATTATATGACTCCATTTATATAAAATGTCCAGAATTAGCAAGTCTATGAGACAGAAATTAGATTTGTGGTTGCTAAGGGCCAGGATGGTGGTGGTAGTAGTGGTGGGATAGGGGAATGAGAACTAAATATAGGATCTCTTCTTCAGGCGATGAAAATGTTCTAAATTGACTGCGATGTCAGGTGCACATATCTGTGAATGTTCTAGAAACCAGTGAATTATATACTTTACGTGGGTAAATTGTATGGTAGGTTATTATTGAGAATTACAACTCAATAAAGTTGTTATTAAAAATAAATGTTTCCTGGCTCAAGATGGTGGATGAAGCATACACATCTATATTCCCACCTTACCTATAGACCAGGGATGGACACACTATTGCCCAGGGACCAAGTCTGGGCCACTGCCTGTCAGCCCATTTATTTAAAAAATAAAATTGTATTGAAATGTAGCCACGTGCATTTGTTTACATACTGTCTATGGTGGCTTCCTCACTACAACATCAGAGTTGAATCGGTGTGACAGAGACGTCACTGCCTACAGATCCTAAAATGTTTATTATCTAGCCCTTTAACAGAAGATGCCAACCCCTGTTTTAGAAGAAAAAGACAAGCAGATAAATAATAGCAAATATTATCGAAAGAGCAGGTCCTTGTCATGCTAAGTGTTATGCAGCGAATTAAAACAGAGTATGTTGGAAATGGCCACCTGGAAAATTTCCAAAGAAAAGCCAACGTTGTTACAAACATTTCTTTGTTTTGTCATGGTACTGTTCCCTAAATCACTCTATTTCGTCGGCTCTAAGGCTCCACAACTATAAGGGGCACCATTACTGTATGCACTAAAGAAGAAAGAAATGCTTTAATTAAAATATAGCACAAGGCTTTCTCACCACCTAGAACTTGTATTCTGCACTGTGCAAAGAGCTCTTTCAAATTCACTTAGATGGATGTATATCATACATCATCCTTGCAAACAGAGGGAAAGATGTCCTCCGCTGTGGCAAAAGGCAGAGAGAAACCTCGCTGTGGGTAATTCTGGTAGGAAGTCCCTCTGCTTGGCACTCTATTTCCTCCGCTTTTCCGTCTCTTCTCTTATGCTCTCTTTTGTTTCTCCCCCTCGCTCCCCACTTGTTGCATCTGCTAGTCTCCTCTGCCCAGATGCTCCATATTTTCCCTTCCTCTGATCATCCCCTCAATACATATTCCTGTGTCTTTGTCCATTTCTCTCTGCTTCTTCTCACTTATCACCTCCCCCCACCAACCATCACCCTTCTCATACCAGAGTGGTGAGTACCAAAGACCTGTGGAAAGTGAATATCAGCTGCATCTTGATTTCGGGGAGGGCACAATGTGGAAAACCGTGTGACTCGGCATCATGAAGAATCGTATTGGAGGTTCGCAGACTCTAAGTTGTAAATAAGATGATGTACAGTGGTTACAGTGCAACAGAGATGGTGTAGCTGATACTGTTTGGATCGCAATTTTGGTAGATTTCTGTATGTGTGTGACCAGCTCATAATGCCTGGAGACATTCTTGTGTTCAGCCCTGCAAAAGAAGGATCCCTCCAGCCCTCTGCCGGGGCAGCCTGTTGTAGCTAGGACGTGCAGGAACTAGTTCAGGATAGAGTTCTAAGGGCAGGAGCCTTGTTTCTGAATTGCACTTCCTGCTCTGACCAATAGGGGGCGCTATGGCAACTTGCCGTTGGGCAACACCCTCTTTCCTCCACCTTAAAAGTGCTCTCTGTCTCTCCAAGTGTAGGTCCCACACTAGCAGGATCAGCAACACCTGGGAACTCGTTAGAAATGCAAATTCTTAGGCCCTATCCCAGATCTGTTGGATCAGAAACTCTGCGAGTGGTGTCCATTCATCTGTGCGTAACGAGTTCTCCAGGTGCCGAGGTTTGGGGACCACTTCTTTATAACCTACCTGGAAAGGGGATCTCTATCACCTTTATCAGTTCTGGGCTTGTAGGCCTTCATCTTCTGCCCCATTAGGATTAAGGGTGGCAGGAGGTGCCAATAAACCTACATTTGTAAAAACTTATAGCAGGTTAAGACTGTTCTCTGTGGAAGAGACGGCTCAGTTAGAGGAAACGGCCCTATTCTTTTTGCATTGTTGGGAGTAGGAAACTTGTCTTCCTTGGGTGATGTGATAGAGCAGGACTGATGAGCAACTATAGCCAGAGAAGGCTCACCGAAGAGGTGACAGGGGGAAAGCAGGCCAAAAAAGCCTCAGCTTTTCCAACATCACGAGCAGCATCTCTGTCTTCCTTTACCTTCTTCACCATTTCAAAGTATTCTTCACGCGGCTGACACGTTAATATCCTCCACGCACCCATTCGTTCATGTCACCCAACTGTTGCAGAAATGAATGGGCTCTATCACTCCCAGATTTAGTCCACATTCCTCCATGGCCACGTGCTGCCCATCCTTCAATCAAACTAGTATTTTTACTTCTGTCTCAGGCTTTGTTCATGCATTCACCCTGCCTGAATGTCCTTTCTCCCTCACCACCCATTTGAAGGCTACCTGCTTACTCCTGTCACTGTCCTAACTAATCACACGAATCATGCTTCTTTTACAAAGCCTTTCTGTATTACCACAATTTTTTTCTTAATCTAAAATCTGTTAGCATCTCTATACATTGTCCACATTACACTATTTATACATTATTTTATAATTGTTGCCTTCAGTTGAAAGAAATGCTGACTCACATATGTGAACGTACGTGTATATCCATTTGTCCCCCAGGTATTTTAAAGATTTAGAGCAGATTCAAGTTTTCACCTTTGATTTCCCAGGATATACACAGTAGGTATTGAATGAATGTCCATCAAACTCAAATAGGAAAACACGCCTTTAAATGAGTACCCTAAAGAAATGCTGGTCGGCAGAGTTGGCACCTGATTCATTTTTCCTGAAGGGAAATTTCTGTTTGATGTATCTGAACAAACAACACAGGTAGGGGTCAGAGCAGTCTCAGAAAGAAGAAGAAGATACCGGCTGGAGGTTAAAGCGTTTCCAAAAGGGACCCGCAAAGTTGAATCTTCAGGGCTTCCCTGGTGGCGCAGTGGTTGAGAGTCCGCCTGCCGATGCAGGGGACACGGGTTCGTGCCCCAGGCCGGGAAGATCCCACATGCCGCGGAGCGGCTGGGCCCGTGAGCCATGGCCGCTGAGCCTGCGCGTCCGGAGCCTGTGCTCCGCAACGGGAGAGGTCACAACAGTGAGAGGCCCGCGTACCGCAAAAAAAAAAAAAAAAAAAAAAAAGTTAAATCTTCAATATTAGTGATTTTGCAGAAGGGAATAAAGAAGGAAGAAAAGCAAGAAAGATGAAAAAAATGGACTGCAAACAAAGTGAGATTATAAGAAACAGAACTATGAATTAGGGAATTCCGTATTTTCAACGATGAGCACAACAGCCATAGTTTTGTTTTTTTCTTTTTAATGACATATTTCTAATCTCCTAGTTTTAAAACATTTACTACAACAGAATTCCCGGAGAAGAAGGAGGATTTCCAAATCTCAGTGTAAATGGCAAAAATCAGGGTTTGGGCTCATCTTAAACACCAGAGGGTAGACAAATGTGTGATCTTCATAAGCTTTCCCAGCATCCCGGGGCCTATTTTAGAGCAGGGTAAATTAAAGCATCAAGCAACCCTTAGCGCCTTAGAAAGTGAAACAAAGACAAGAAGGCTGCAGCATAGGACAGCGGTTAAGAGTTTAGCGTAGGAAATCTGACTGCTGTCGAATCAGACAGTTGGTGTCAAATAGCTGCTCCACCCCTTACCAGCTGTCGGCCTTAGGCAGCTTAGCGAAGGCTCCTGGGCCTGAGTTTAATAGTATCTCTTAGGTGGTTGGGAAGATTAAAGAAGATACAGTATGGGAAGCTCTTAGCGGAGAGTTTGGCAAGTAATAAACACTCAATAAATGCTAACTGTCATACAAAGAAGAAGCCCTTTTGTCTCACCACCAGATGACATTTCCTTCCTCTTGGGTTCGCAGATTCCCCCATCAAGTGATTACAAAGCTATTTGCTATCTCACAGCAGAGGCCTGCTTTCACGGTAGAGTTTTATGAGTTTCCTGGCTATCCGAGTGCTAGGAAATCCTTCATTTGACCAATGTACCAAACCCATTTCCCTGCAAACCAACAAAACGATGATAGTGTCCTACTCAAAAAACAGAACAAAATCAAAGCCTGAGAACGATGGCATTTCCACAGTAAAGAATAATGACCACATCAAGAATGTAATTTCTGCCACATTCCAGGTGGCCTTCGAGGCAGGTGACAGCAGGGGCCAGGATGGTATTAACTTCATAATAGTAGATAAGTCAGCAGGAGCCACTCAATCACCTGACAGAAGTCAATTCAGAAGGCATCTGAAATGCCTGCCTTTAAAGATAATCATGTTAGGAATCAAAAAGGGGTCTAATGTTTGAGTCATGCCTTTCAGATGCAACAAATCTTTCTACCTGTCAAGATTTATGGACAGATGTATTTATGTTGACACTGGACCACTAATACTTTGACAAATGAGGGGCCTTGACATACACAACAGATATGTCCAATTCTATTTCCCGATTCAAAAAAATGGATGAAGTCGTGAATCATGACAAGCTGGGGACGTGGGCTGGCATGGCTCTGGGCGGGGGCTTTTGCTGCCCTGGCGCCACCACTGCCCACTGCCCATTTCAGCAGGGCCAAACAGTGTTAGGCTCAGAGGACCCCTCTCACCAATGAATAAGAGTGGAAATGCCTGATATGAAAGTTTAATAAAGAATGGACTCCCATGGAGACTTCCCACACCGAGAAATGAGGCTGATTCCTTAGGCCTCAAAGGATTTGTGGCCCTCTGCAAAGGAAGTGAGGAGAATTTGATTAGCAGCTAAGAATCTGAGTGTTGTGATACCGCAGTGGCCTCGGCTTCTGATTAAGTTTATCACGGAGGCTAATTCCTATCAGTGCATTAAAGTCAGGGCTTCATTCATACCCAAACACCTGGAAGAAACCTGCTTTAGAAAAAAAAAGTCTGTCAAGAGACAATTAGATTTATGATCTATCATCAGGAATTTGATAAACTCACAATGGTCAAAAGGGACCTTCAATGAGATTCCTTAATGGAACAGGATCCACAGCGTTAATAAGAGGGACCTTTGGGGCTTCCCTGGTGGCACAGCGTTGAGAGTCCGCCTGCCGATGCAGGGGACACGGGTTCGTGCCCCGGTCCGGGAAGATCCCATGTGCCGCAGAGCGGCTGGGCCCGTGAGCCATGGCCGCTGAGCCTGCGCGTCCAGAGCCTGTGCTCCGCAATGGGAGAGGCCACAACAGTGAGAGACCCGCGTACCGCAAAAATAAAAAAAATAAAAAAATAAAAAAATAAAAAAACAACAAAAAAATAAGAGGAACCTTTGCAGGTGGAATTTTATTTCCAGCTGCTTGTTTTTGGAGATCATCCCCAGAATTTGTTACCAACTCATACCTCTTGTGTTAGGAGAATCCAATCTATAATAACTTACTCCCTGGATTAAAAGAAGGGATTTCTTTATTAGAGGACAACTCAGCATGCACCCGAGCTTTGCCAGAAGGATACAAGAGGCTGGAATGACGACAGTGAGCTTCTCAAAGATCAGAGATTAGATATTGGGTATTATCACAGAGAGGGAGGACATGGTGTTACTGAGGAAGAGGTCCCTATAAGGCTGAGCAGATAGCTTGGGTGGAAAACAAGCATTCAACCCGTTTACCTCCGTGAGAAGGTGTGCACAGACACAGACATACCTTCTGAATTTAGTTGTGACTGTGGAAAAGAGAAAAACAAGAGGAGTTGTGTGGGATACAGACAGTAATGATCTCAACATTCATTCATTCATTCAAAAAATATTCATGAACACTTCCTGGGCTCCCGACCCCACACGAAGCCCTGGAGATACACCAGTAGAATATTGCCAACAACATGCCTGCTCTCAGGAGCTTACGTTCGACTTGTGGGTGGGGTGAGGGGAAGAAGCCTCAACAGGGAACACACAGGAGCATACAAAGACAAATGCAGTGTGAGATGAATGCTGTAAAGAAAAGAAGTACTTGTGGGATAGAGAGTAACGCGGAGAGGGGAGCTACTCTGGGTAGGTAGGAAGCTTAGGAAAGACTTGATGAGAAGATGACTAACTAAGACCTGAAGGAAGAGAATGGAACGGCCGTGCCAAAACCTGATGTGCTAGAGTGAGGCCAGCGAGTTGAAATAGGCAAACTCTTGGCTTGTTGGAGGAAAAGAAAGGAAGCTGAGGATGAGAGAGTAGGTAAAGTAAAGGCAAAGAATGAAGAAGAACCATTGAAGTGGTTTAAGCTTAGGAGTGATATCATCTGATTCAACGAAAAACAAGAGAAGCATTCTGATTGCTCTGTCAGGGACTGCTTATGGAGAGGGAAGAACGAGTGCAGAGAAATTTGTGAAGACTATTTAGTAATTCAGGCGAGTTGACTGCAGCTTGGATCATACGGACGCCATGCAGATGGAGAGAAGTAGATGGATTGGGGATTTATTTTGGAGTCAAAACAGACTGTAATTCCATAGTCAGTTTCTTCTAAGGTGAAAATTTTTCTTTTTTCCTACCGTGAACCTAAGATTTATATGGAGAATAATGAAATAGTACCCACACAGCGCTTTGAATTCCTTGGAGGGAAGCAAAGCATTATTATTATTTTCTTTACTCATATTATGAATTTATTAACTTTTCACTCCTTTACTGAGGTAGGTATTTCACTGACAGCTGGGGTCTCATTTAGCGAACCAGGTGCCCAAGTTAAACAAAGGTTATATTATTATTGAAGTTATTATTAGAAAAGCATAATAGCGCATGTTGAATACCAGTAACAAAATCTAATTTCATCTAACTTTCAGCAGGCAGCTTAGTTATGGGGCATGGGTAGGGATACCCAGTGATCGTGTTTCTGATACCCAATGTTCTCTTTTTCTTACCAGCTCTAAAGGGGTTTGGCATCTTGAGTGATTCCAACCCAGTCCATTCTGAATGAGACCTTTGCACAGTGGGCAAAACCAAAATTCTCTCCAGAATTTAAAATTAATCTCTTAAGGAAGTGAGGGCCAGCATGTTGACAGGGCAAAAGAAAAAAACCCAAATTAACTGGTCCTTAAGAAGTAATTAAATCCAGGAAATTTGGTTATAGGAGGAAGGCAGTTTTAGAATAGGTTTATGACTAAATTAAACAAAACATAATAAATGTAGTAAGAACACACAGTAATATATTTTTCATAGTTTGGTTGGGAACAAAATCAGAGCTAATATATTGCCCAAGACCATTCTAATTGCCTCACCCCCACCCCACCCCCAGGCCCTCCTTCTCCAAAATCAGATTGTACCAGGCATAAATTGCATAGTTAGTTGTGAGCTCCATCACTTAATAGTTTTTTTGTTTTTTAAATTGAAGTCTGTAAACCAAATACTATGGCTTAAATGAGGCAACTGTACGCAGAAATACTGGTTAATGCCTATGTTAATCAGGGTAAAAAATATCCTTTAACTTGGACTGGCACTTATTGAGGACATAGTTATTGCTGTTGGCATTTGTGTGAGTCAGTGAAGTGCACAGTAAGAACCTGAAAAGAGTGCTCTCAGAGTCAGGAAATCAATATATGTATAGTTGAAAGATGGCCATTACCAAGAGCATTAACCCAAATCTTAAGTCAAATGGGCAGAAGAAGAGTTTCCTCTAACTGAGTGATAAGTTGTGAACTGCCCAAAGAGGGAAGCATCCTTATCTTTCTCTAGGTCCAGGGCCTAGCTCTCATATTCCACGCTCCCTTCCACCAAAGAAGACATCAGTCTTGTCTCAGTTGCCTACCCCACTTCCATTCTCCTTTTCTTCTTTTTTAACAGAGCCCTGAATTTGACTGGGGGGACCACAAGCCTAGGAAAAATGACTAGTTTCCCTGATTCCCTTGCAGCTACGTTTGGCCGTGTGACACATTTCTGGCCAAGGAGATGTAAGTGGAAATCTGTTGGGTAGGGCTTCCTGGAAAGCTACTGTTTTCCTAATTTTATTTATTAAAAAAATTTTTTTTAATGTTTTTAAAATTTATTTTATTTATTTTTGGCTGGGTTGGGTCTTGGTTGCTGTGTACGGGCTTTCTCTAGGTGCTGCGAGCGGGGGCTACTCTTCGTTGCAGTGCACGGGCTTCACATCACGGTGGCTTCTCTTGTTGCGGAGCACGGGCTCCAGGCGTGCAGGCTTCAGTAGTTGTGGCACGTGGGCTTCAGTAGTTGTGGCTTGTGGGCTCTAGAGCACAGGCTCAGTAGTTGTGGCGCACGGGCTTAGTTGCTCCACGGCATGTGAGATCTTCCCAGACCAGGGCTCGAACCCGTGTCCCCTACATTGGCAGGAAGATTCTTAACCACTGCGCCACCAGGGAAGTTCCTGTTTTCCTAATTTTAAAAGGCCAGACTTCACTGGCAAGTCTTTTTAAACATTTTAGCACAGTACCGTTTTTCTCTTCTTTGTGCCAGAAACATGGATGCCATGTCTGGAGATGGACCAGACATATTGACCACATAACGCATCAAGCATGAGAATGAATGCTAACTCACTAAGGGTAGCGTAGAAGTTAAAAAGAGCCTGGGCCCTGCCAGGATGGTTGAGCAGCGCTAACAATCTTGGATTGCCTACTTCCAGACTTGCGACTACATTTTTAAGGCACAGCTAGCTGAACTCTTCTTATACACTATCCTGAGACACTCAGGTGGACCATCAGCTTTCACCTCATTTGCAGAACAATGCCGCCGTTTCACTCTAAGTTTCCTGAGGGCAGGAACAAAGCTTTCTTCATCTAAATGTTCTCCACGGTGCCCAGCTAAGAGCCGAAGGTCTAGGGAACACTGAAGTAATTTCAGACTGCAAAAGGGATGCAAGAAATCTACAGCTTCTTTTACACCCGTGATTCTTAACCAGGATTGTGCATCAGATTCACCATGTGTGTATACATGCATGTAAAAATAGACACACAGACATATACAACATAACTACCTCCATCTCCAAGCATTCATTTTTAGAAGGTCCCAAATGGACCTTCTGGCGTCTGTATTTAACAAAATAAAACAAAGCAAAAACAAAACAAAACCAACCAACCAACCAACCTCTATAGGTAAGATTGAAATCCTTTCTTCAAACAATTGTCAGGAAACTTGGATTTAACTTCATGTACTTTATGTAGTCATCCATCCGTCTCTCAATAGTCCCTTCCAGAAAAGTCTGCCATTGGTGGGCTTCCTAATTTTGTGGTCACATTTGGATCTTCAGGGGCAAGAACTCCCTACCTCTCACCCCCACTTATGAAACACAGTTTACTGTAATACCAAGAGCCTTTTCTGTTTTAGCAATTTGAGAGGAACACAAATTAGAACAAGCAAGAGTTAAACCATGGCTAGCCAGTCTGGAACATTTTCAATGAGAAAGCTTCAAGAGTTTGCCTAGTAAGGAGTTATAATTATCATATCCCTTAGTAATTAAAAAACTTCGAGATGGCTAAATGGTGATTGTCTCTGGAAGGGTCAAGGTAGGGACACGGGGGCATCCAATCAGCTAGGGACATGCTGGAGCTTCAGGGCAGGACTTTTTCTATAAGTGGATGATAGGTGCATGGATATCTGCTACCTATATACCTTGTGTACGCATTAGAGATATGCTTCTGAGTATGAAATATTTCATGAAAACTATGGAGCAATTCAGGCAAAGAATATTGTAACTTTTCTTTCATCAAAGAATATAGAAACAAACAAAAGTCAAACAAACAAACAAACAAAATGAATTGGGTTTTATATAAATTTTCCCTAAGAGTGGATGATTCCAGTTTCCAGCCTCGGCAGTTTTCTTTTCCACTACCTTAGTACACACATTTTCCTGATTAAAGAAGTCTTCTATAATAAAATGTAAACCCTGGCCACATTAGAGAACTCATCTCTAAAGTAAGGAGTGTTTTGTTTAGAGCACTAACGGTATAATTACTTTCCACTGACCCTCAACTTATGAAAGAGAGGGCAGGTCATGGAAGGCTGTAGATCTACCTTGTTTTATTTCAAAACAAATTCTATTTTTATTTTTTCTCCCTCTTGGACAAGGCCTTCCAATGATCTGCACTTAAGGAGAGAGATGCAAAAGTGTACAAATCCCCACAGAGCAGGCAAACTCGCAACAGTATAATTTCAAAGGCCGCTTACGTCCTATCCAATGCCAAACCCTCTTCAGATTTGGAGCAGAGTTGGATAGTGTGTGCATGCCTTTCCTTGCTTCCTGAAAGTGATGGAGGCTAAAGTAAGGCATTGACAGGGAGCAAGGTGATGAGGGGTGTGCTATTCCCCTGTGGAGAGTCCATGGCTAACATTGCTAATTGATTACAAAATTCTTTCCTATTGAACCAAAGAATGGAATCAGAATCTACAAAACAGTGCTTCGAACAGTCCCTACCAAACTGTTGGAGATGACGTATGACCTGGACCTAGTTACCATCACTGGTGAAAGGTGAAGACCAGTTCCCTGAGCGAGGGGGGGACAATGAATTTCCCAGCCACATATTTATTATACTTCAGCTTTGTGACCCTTCCCTCGGCAAGGTCAGCCATCTGCCTGGTAGGTTTTTGAGATGTTAGAGACCAAATCCATCACACTGAATGAGATGACTTTCTCAAATCACTCAGAACAATCGTTCTCAAAATGAGTATGTATTAGAAACATTTGGGGCTTCACCCCCGTAGATTAAGGTAGGTCCAAGGCAGAGCTCAGGTGATTCTGGCACAGGTAGCCCACATTTTTAAAAACACCACCTTTGGCTTGGCCCAATTTCTCTTTGGAGTGAGACTCTCATTTCTGGTGGCTCTGCAGACTCATAAGGACGCCATATCCAAGGTGCGGTGGATATGTCTGCCACTGTCCCTGCCCCTACCCATTTGTTTCAGACCTGAAAAGGGACACAGATGGAAGTTGTAATTATCTGTCCTAATTTCTCTGGCCACTGATGTACTCACTGACTCACCCCGCCCCCAAACAATAAATTACACGTAGTAGGTTCTCAAAACCATGTTGAATGGATGGACACGTGAATGCAATTTTACTTCAGGAAGGGGCTCTCAAAGGTCTCCTGACATGGAGTTGAGGGTCTTTTGAGGTCTTTGATCTGTATCACCTTTTAAAATACTTTTGCAGGGGAAAAAAATGGCCTTCTTGGGAGCCCACTCCAGAGCCAATGCTGTCAGTTGGAATGTGAGGGCAGCAGCTTGATCAGGGAGCACTTCTGCAGTGGAAAATCGAGAAGAGCCTGGCTGCCAACGGACCCAGGGGCACAACCGCCGTCTGACAACTTCCTCTGGTGCACAAGCTGCCCACTATGTATAAAAGAGCACAGCTTGGAGCAGATGTTGGCATGAGAGTTATCCAGTTGAAAAACTGGCTCCAAGTCAAGTTAAACATAGGACTGTATAAAGTAGATCACACTTGTTCATTGACAGTTATTCACCTGTCTCTGCACTGCTCAAGGTCAAGGCTGCCAGCTGCTTGTTATAGAGGGAAAGAATTAGCTACTGTTTCTCATCATGTCTTTTTAAGTTTTAATGCCAGATTCTCAGCAAGACCTCATCCCACGTAACTCTGGGACATCAGCATGACATACCTCCAATCAGAATGTAAGCCATCCATCACCGCGGGGGCCACCTTCTCCTCCAGGGACAAGTGAACTGTCCAGATTCACGGGGTGTGTACTTCTCAATAACGGCAGATTAAAATTAGTCTAGCTTTCACCTCAGTTCAGTTCAGTACATATTCATTGAGCACCTGCAATCTGCCAGGCTTTGAGTGAGCCCTGGGAATATGGCCATGAACCAGCCAAACGTGGTCTGGCCTCACACAGCTTTGAATCAAGTGCAGGAATTCTTACCGCTTCTGTGCCCTAAAGCCCTTTTGAAGTTTGGTGAAGCCTATGAACTCTTTCTTGGGATAATATTTTTAAATAGATCAAATACAGAGGGCTATAAAGAAAATCAATGATAATGAAATTATCTCTATAATTTAAAAATTGATGTAATAATATATGTGCTTCTTTATTAATCTATTAAATAAATTCTTGTGGCCTGTCTAGCGACTACCTTAATAGCGACGAGCATAAATATTTCACGAGATCAGCAATAACTGTAACGTGTTACGAAATATCTCTGCTCTATTGTTGACCAAGTCATAGCCAACTGCTAACACTACTGTGCTTTGCTGTCTCCATCCACACTGGAAGGAAATGATGAATTTCAGTTTGAAGTTAATGAGAAGAAGATGTCACTTTTTCCCCCAGGTAAGTCCGTAACTGCCACCACCTCCCAGAATTTCTATCTATGGAGGTTTGTCAAGTCAGGTTAAGAATTCCTGGTACTAGATTAGATGATGGATTTGGTAATTCTACTACGCCATATCTGTATCTACATATCTATATAGAAATAAAATATAGTTCATGACAGGTGTTGTGATCGGAGAGTGCAAGGCTATTGTAATATCTAATTGAGTCGTGGGTGGAGGAAGGCTAGGACATTTGGAAGAAGTCTACTACTTCTATGTATGTTGGGATATAAAAGATAAGTAAAATTAAACCAATGGAGGGAGTTTAAGAAGACGGAATTAAGTACTTATTCAGACAAAAGAAACCACAGATGCAAACTCCATACAGCAAAACAGAGCATGCAAGGGAGGGACGAGAGAAGTTTCCAGGGCAGGATTGTGGAATGGTGAGGCAGGTATGGCTGGGGAGGGTTAAGAGCTGAGACGTGAGCGGTGAAGATAACCAGGTCATAAGGGAAGGGAATCCACGTTAAGGCGTTTGGCCTTTATCCTAAGACTGGCGAGAAACCATTGTTGGCTTTTCGGAAGTGTGTTAATTTAGAAGATCACTTTGACTATTATGTAGAAAGCAGATCACGGGGTAAAAGAAAAGAGGCAGAGAGACAGTTGGAAGGCTGCTGAGCTAATCTGGTCACTGATTTGATGTGGGAGTGAGCAGGGTTCTGGGTGTACGATGGCACCTTCACTGAAACTGAGATTTCAAAAACAGAAGTGGATTTAGGGCAAAGGAGAAATACTGAGTTTGGTTTTGAGCGTGGTCAATTTTCTGTGTCTGTCAGAAATTCTAGTGGCCATGACCAGCATGCAGTTGTATATCTGCATGGAATCTGATGCAAAGAAAGAAAATATGGGCTGGAGATGTAAATTAAAATAATCTTTTTCTTGTTGGAAACCAAACCAAAATTCTAAAATTGGTGACAAACTATACTGAATCACATGTTATGCAATTATGTTTAAAAAACTATCATTTAGTGCTACGTATCAGGCATAATAACATATAATCTATATGTATTTTCTCAGTCCTTGAAAAACTGTATGATCTAGGTGCATCTGTCCAAACTTCAAAGACGAGAAAATCAATACTAAGAGAGGCTAAATGCTCTATAGGTCATATGGTAAGTAAAAGACACAAATCAGGCCACGGATGCCCAAACCCATGCTCTTAAACACCGTGTTCTAGGGATTCCCTAACTGTCCTCCGTGAGAAAAAAGCATAACATTCCATTTACAGAAAAGACAATAGAAATTTCAAACTTTCTCTTTCTTTCTTCCTGAAAAGTCAACCAATTTCTACAAGGTTTTCTGCACATTTTTGTTTGAAGGCACAGATTACATCTAATAAAATCTTTTTAACCACTTCATTGGTTTGTGTTGTGTGTACTCAACATATATGTATGAAACGAATGGAAATATGTGTTTCACCTGAGTTAGATTCATGAAGGAAGAAGAAAATGCATGAAAATTTTGTGAATTAGATAGAATTATGTTAGTTGCAAGAGACATACACCCATAAACCTGGTTCAAACTAGTTTAAGGGGGAAGAATAGATTCATTCTCTTTAGAATGACTGAATCCATGTACTGTTCAAAGGATGTCACTAGATTTGGTCTCTGTCCTTCCTTTACCAGCCTGGGCTTGTTACAAGTCTCCCCCCTCCCCAAGTAGCTCCAGGTTGACATCTTAGATTCATTTCCAGGAAGAAGAGTTTCTTTATTCCAGGCATTCCAGTATGATTCTCTGAATTGCATCTCTTTGGTCTGGCTGGGATCATACACTCATTTTGAGCCAATCTCTGTGGCCAAGAGGAAAGACTCCAGTGTCTGGCTGGGTCTGAGTCACAGGTCCACCCTTCAAGCGTGGGCAAGGATGAGGGTCCTCCCAAAACCATAAGGGGATTATAGGGGTAGGACCTCCCCCCAAACACAGCCTCTGCTAATAGTAAAGGGAGGAATATGCGCTGGGCAGGCAACAAACAACAGATGTCCATTGCATTTGGCCACAGCAAAATAAGATTCTGGTTTGTCACAAAGAATGCAGTTTTCATATAAATATCTTTGTGTCTAGAGATAAGAATATTTCGACAACAGTAAGCTCCACAGTTAACTATTCAACCACCAGGTGTTATTTTACAAGAGTCACTCTGTGATTTTAACTTGAATGGAATAACACCACCAAGACATAAAATTTTAAGGGCACCTAACTGCAAAAAATGAAAACAACCATAAGCAATGTCATCTGGCCTCCTGTCAGAAATTTCTAAAGCTATGTACTCTGCGATTTACAGAAAAAAAAATCATTCCTGACACCAGTGGAACTTCTGTGCAAAGAATAAGTGACTAATCTTAGAGGAGAAGAAGAAAACTAGGTCTCATTATCTAAAATCTATTTGGTTCCTGGGTTCCATGAGTTATCACTGTGAGGAACACCACCCTTTATAATTTTAGGCTAATAATTCTCTGTGTTTGAGGTAGGATAACTTTTACTTTTTGGTGTATCCTCATAAACACCAATGACATACACAATTATGTAAATGTAACATTTAACAAAATAAGAACAAAATTCCATCCGTTAAAGATGAACTATAGCATTCTCAAGATGTGTGACAGTGTTAGTTTTGTCTACAAGTAAAGTAACAGCAAAAGGAAGAACAACTAGCAACCTAATTGAACTCATTAGACACATACGTTGTCATCATTAGCACCGTATTTCTGTAGTGCCAATATCAGGATGCCTGAGATGAGAGATGTCAAGACATTGTTTAAAGAACAAGTTCATCTCACAACAAAGCAGAGCAAAATTAGATTAAGGTTTTTCTTCAGTGGTCTTTTTTTTTTTTTCCCCTTTCCTCCCTCTCCCTTTTTTGTTCTTGGCGCCTAGAGAGAGATTAATTAAAGAGGAACAATATGAAGTTGTCTTAGGAAACTGATGAACATAAATATTTCAAGATCAAGAGAGGGATATTAATAGGATGAAACTAACACTGAATACCTACTATGTGCATGGAATTTTGCAAGAAAAAAACCTTTTTATCTTAAAATAATTTTAGACTTACAAAAGAGTTGGAAAGAAAGTATAGAGGATTCCTGTTTGTTCCTTAGCCACCCTCTCTTTCTGTTACCATTTTACATAATCATAGAATGTTTAACAAAATTAAGAGATTAACTTCAGAACAACACTATTAACGATTTATTTGAATTTCACCATTTTTTTTTCACTGATTTTTTTTTCTGTTCCTGGATGCAGTCAAGGATTCCACACTGCATTTTAGTACAATTCTTCTAAATACTTGCCTATCTGTCCTCGACTCTGCCTGACTTTCATACAAACTAAATAACAGAGCTTAAGATTCTTGGTGGCAGGATCTATGATATCAACTCCTGTAATTTTCTTATCCCTATACTTCCCACTTTGTTTATAAATCAATAAATTTAGGAATGCTATTAGGAATATTTTTGCCCAAATATCTTTACCAATTAAAGAATTTTACATTCATACATTCAGAAATTTCTCCTTTAAAGCGTATGATATAGCCAGTTTCACAACCTGTATTGATCCAAAACTAGACAGTCAAGAACATCAATACGGTACTGTAAGAAAACTACTAGTGTTTGATTCATTCAAAAGGTAGGCATTTCTTTTCCAAGATTCTGAACAAACAAGAAGTGGTTAAGCAGATCTTGTGGTCATTCGTAGCCCAACATCTATTCCCGCTTTTTGATGTACCTCAATTTTTGTGTGTGTGTCGGGGGGTATTACCTCTTCCTCTGTGCAAAGATAGGTGTGGAAGGGCAATTCCTTGTGATGGTTTCACACTGCAGAGGGTGAAGGATCACCTTCACCTCCCTTGTACCTGGCAAGAGACCAGCAGTACCTATAAGGCCTAAGCTCAACCAGCTGCAAACTGTTTCCCAGAACTTTGGATCTTCAGCAGATAATATAAGGATGAAAAGGCCAGCCAGAAGCCAACAGCCAGCTCACGATACTATTTCTACTATTAAACTCTGGTTCCTGCTGCCCAGTCCTCTCTTCTTACGCATTTCTAAGCCAAATTCTTTAGTTGCCCATTAATTCTGTGAGTCTCCACCTCAACTTTCCTTCCAATCGATTCCCTTTTACTTAGATGAACAGAATTGTTTTCTGTTGCTTGCAACCACGTGCTCTAGGTAAAACGTACAAGATATCTTCTCTAAGCATTACTAATTCCTCACATGATTAGAATGCTTTGAGAGGCGCCTACACACTTTCTTATCCAATCCTTCCTTTGCTTAAAACTCTGAATGTTTGTAAGCCTGGAACCCAGTACTCCCCATTTAGTCATATTCATCACACTTATTTTTTGCTGTCTGATTCCTGCCCTAGGTGACGCTCTCCATGCAAGCAGGGCCTTGGCCACCAGCATCTAGCACTGTATCGGACGTGCATGATTACGAAAAACATCTCTCCTAGTAAATAGACACCCTTTACCACTATTCACGAGAAATCCTATTTTAATTTCTGGTGAAGAGCCAACATATGTGTCCAACTTCAAATTAGCAAAAGCAGATACTATTTCACCAAATATTGAAGAAGGTCCCTTTAAAGGTGCCAGAAACGTTGCCGTCATGTACACTGGGAAGTTGTTTACCAGTTTTGATTTCGCCAACTAGGCCCATATTATTACTTGGCCTAGGATATTTTAGACAGAAACCACTTCCATATGCTTTGCTGAATCTCATGATAGATCATTAAAACTCTTAAGGGAGACATTATTTTTCTCTAGAGTTAAGACGTATTCAGAATCATGGGCCTATAAGTGAGGAAAAACTACAGCCAACCAAAGCCATAACGACATTGTTTAGCAAACGAGCGTGATGTTTACAACAGGACTGAATGTGACAGCTTTCAAAGCATTGTGTATATTTCTAGGCATCTACATGGATAGCTCTGACAGCATGTCAGTTATCATTTTTGTAATAACGTGGATATAATTTATTGGAACTCAAATACAGAATGAACTGAGCACACGCTTCGGCCCAAAGTACTAATTTGTCCATTGCTGACAGTTTTGTATGTGTTTTAAGTAGAAATAAAGACATTCTAATTGAATAAACGTTTTCCCCTTGCTAACCGTGCCCTCTCAGGGTTAACAGCAAGCAAATGGAATAATGTAGAATCCTTGCAAAAGTAACCACAAATAAGACAACCATGGGGGAGAGGTGGGTTTCAGCTTTCCTGGTTGCCTGCCATAGAAGTTTGCTCATATGTGATTGATTGCCCTGGTGAGTAATACCAGTTGGCAGACATTAGTAACACTTTGTCTTACTTTTGGTACAGTTGTTAGCTTTTCTATGTTTAGCATGTTTTCATATTTTAATAAGAATTCTGAAGCTGTGTATATATATATTCAGCATTAGCCTGAAACTTGACACTTTTGATTCTGGGGTAATTTATAGCTTCATCTGTATTTGACATAACTACAAGATGCTTTCAACATATGGAATTATGCTTGTAAAATTTAACCTTATTACGTTCCTTTTCCAGCCCCTGTGCATTTTTTACACACATTTTACTTTGCATTTTAAACATTTTGATTAGATATTGTTAGTGCAGTTGGCACGGTTTAGAAGGAGGCACAGAGGACGGGAGAAAAGCAGGGGATACTTGGAGTTGTTTGTTGGTTTTTTTTGACAATTCACCAGGAGGCTCCATTTCATTTATGAACCGAGATGGATGAGGTACCAGCCTGAAATTCTTTGTGACGTGGCCAACAACACGAGTACCAGGGATGTTTTTACCCCTGCACTAAAGTATCGGATGAGGTGTTGGAAACATGCAGGCTCTTCCAGGATTTTGTGTGGTGCACTTGCTCCCTTCTGGGAGTTGGAACATGTCCACCGAGCGAACCATGTGAAAGGCATGAGCCTTCAACAATGGTATGATGGAAATTTAAATAGGCAAGGACCTGCGCCAGGTTTGGGGAGTATTGTTTTAGGCTGACTTTAGCTCCAGCCAACGAGTGGCTTGGCTTGTGTACTTCAAGGCAGAAGTTGAAAATGGCTTATGGTTGTTTTGAAAATTCTCGGAGTTTCCAGATATTTAATAGAGCTGCCCCCATCTTCATCAGAAGATACTTCTAAGGACTATCTAGGAAATGGCACAAAATACCCCCAAGAATGGTTTTTAATGGCCCTGAATGGTTTTAATTCGCAATGACAAACTACAATGAACTTCAGGGGAGGGGAATCCATTCTGTATTTGCTTATTTCCGTTTATTGCAACTGAGAAGTGCGTTTTAAATGCTTTATTACCTTCTTTCTATGGAGTTCAGTTAACATTGCCTCAGGCCCATGAGTAGGGGAAACTTGGAGGTTTTTCTTAAACAAAAGAGAGGAGAGCTTGCTCCTGAAGCAGGTTTCCCAAGGTCACAGGCTACTTCTAATTACAATTCTAATGAAACATAAGGAGATCTTCCCAGGAGATCGCTACTTGGTAATTTTTCAACAATAGCTATACCATCTTCTTCCCTATTTGGAAAATACAGAAAAATGGCCCATCAGAGTCCCTACCATAGATTTCAGTTTTAGGCTCGGTACTTCTGAATTCCTGATTAGTTCTCTGACAAGCAGCACATCTATACACAGTATGAAATATGAGCCTTATCTGTGCCTGGGTCTTAATTTAAAATTTGCATTATACAGTATTTATGTAGACCTTCTCTGCAACCTTTCAAGTACTCAAACAAATGATTCTCCATTAAAAGAGTTTATCTTGAAATATCTGTCTGAGCATTGTAAATAGCATGTTATGGATCACGCGTTTATTTAGACAAGTGAAATACAGCATCAAAAGCTATCGCTGAAAAACTAGGCCAATATGGGCATTAAAAATATAGCACCATATATCTTGGGCAAGAAAGTTCTCCAGATCCCACATGTGATGATGGGGAATATTTAGACTCTCTAGCAAAGATTACATGTTTCTTGATTCATCTCACAGCGCAAGTCTACTTCATTTGCAAAGTGATAACCTATTACCATAACTAAACCGCCTATTGCATGGAGGCTCAGAAATAAAATAAAAAGATTAGCCAGTTATCTTATTTACATATATTGAATTGCAGTAATACAGCCCGATCTCTGCCTCTCATTTGATTCTAATTAAAGCATAGCAGAGAAACTGCAATCCACACAAGAGCTTATTTTAATAGTCAGAGCTGGCAAAGTCCCAATATCACAATGTAGCAATTAACAGCACGGCTGTATTTGCTATTCATGGTTTGATGTAAAAACTTGTTTATTAAGATGGGCTGGAGGCGCTGGTGTGCAATAGACCTGCATGTAATTAGATTCCAATTATTTGTCTGTTTCTGATATTGTAAACTGGCACTTAGCACATCAGTTAAATTGACACACGGCGCTGCATGGTTTACTCGGTAATTAAAACATGTTCTGTTAATTAGATGATGACCACTTTATTCCAGGGCTCTTGTGTTTGGGTTTTCTAGTGTGCGCTGTTTGTATCATGAGCCACCAGACGCTCCTCTAATGAGTCCTTGTTTTGTTTCAATTACCACCTGCTGTTCAAAAGCAATGCTTGTTTTAACTAAACAAAATTAATGCTTGTCTCTTCCTTTGTAAGAACTTAAACGTTAGACAAATTCATACGCTTATTATCGAAGTGCTGAGCTCTGGTTTTAAAGACTGCTAAGGCAATTAGAAGAAAGTTATAAAATGTTGTAGAGTGCGGCATAAATATTGTTTAGCGTATTAAGAGGCATTACAAACAATGAAATGTCTGCTGGAGTTGAAAGGGAGCAGAGAGACTTAGCCTCCCCACTCCCAAAATAAATTAGCTCTTGCAATTTACAAAGGGATATCCAGAAACTAAAGATACTAGGGACTGCAGAAGAGAAGGAACTGAATGAAGTTAGACAAGAAGGTAGGTGGCACGGCTATACATAAATCCATGAATGATATTGGATCACCCTGGATGTTTTCCAGGACTACGTGTTTGCTGCATGTTCTCTTACACGATACGCACTGTTTCCATGCTAAACAATCAACGGAACTGTGTCTTAAAACGTTTACGGCAAACCCTATCAGGAAAGCCAACTCTGCATTTTCTAGGATGTTAGGGCTCGTCCTATTCACTAAGCCTCCTATTCCACAGCCACCTCCACATCAGCGCTCCTCCCATGGAACCACCAGAGCACATTTCATCTTTCCAACATTTCCACAGCCCTTCCCATCCCAGCAGCTTCTCACTGCATACCATGATATCATGACGACTACTCCTGTCCGGAGTTGACGATTGCGATGGGACAAGGATGCGATGGGAGCAAAGGATGCCCACTTATTTCCCAGAACACCTTCCTCATCCAATGTGCAGAACTCATTAACGACACCAATAAAGCGATGTCAGGCAAGTAAACCACTGTTTGAGAAGCTACACTGAACAGATCAGGCATTTTTGGAAAGGCGTATAAAACCACCAGTTCGGCCCCTGCCACTGGCACCAACCAGCTAAGTCAGTTGCTAGGGGGTTGTCCTATAGAAGATAGCTGAAAGCAAGATAACTTTAGTTTTGCTCCAATGTACTATTTTGCATGTTGCAATTCAGGGTTCTTCAGGGTTCACGTCTATGCATTTTAGAGTTAACATCTGTCATCTTCAGGAACACACACAAGCAAATCTAGAATGGCGTATTCACAATGTATTTTCCTGGAAAGGTATTTTAGTTCTAAGGCAAATCATGTTCTCCTGCTGAGAGAATTGGTTTTGTTCTTACAGGTGTATTCTAGAATTTGAAATATCGTTTACACCAGATATTCAACAACAGCAATACTACAACATGGAACGCAAACCTGAATTTGTGAACATCAGCCCCCAAGACCCCGGCCCCATCAATGAAGGCGATGTGCTTGTGTACAAAAACTACATGCCGCACTTCCTCCAGGAACTTTAATTGAAAAAAAATTCACATTAGATGATTTTTATATCTTAGGGATACATTTCCAAAGCAATGGGCGGCAAGACTTCTATTGGTATTAATGGCAGTCGCAGAGCTAAATCACTGAGCACTGCTTGGCAAACTTACTCCTTAATGCTGCAGTTGCCTTAAATTAATATTTTACAAAGACCTAAAGTAATTAGACTGTGTCTTACTAAATGCTCCATTTACTCATTAGAGATTTCAAAATGCATCTTTTGCTGCAGGCCCACGGGGGCACATTAACTACTCTAAAATATATAAATGACTTCACTGGGACCTTTTAAAAAATACTGGTGCAAGGGAGGGGCATAGGCTCCCCACCGGTGACCAGTAACATTGGCCCATTAAGGTACCCCACACTGTTGGGATGCAAGGGACATGATTTGATCACGGCAGCCCAGATCCAGGAAGCAATCAGTTATTTTTCAACCATGTCTCATGCATACGTTTAAAATGTAAGCCCTAATTAGTATCCTCACGGTGGACATTTGCTGTTTTTGGCCTCCCAGGGTCTATTCCCCTTGGCCTAATTTTCTCTTTGGGTTTTTCTCTTTGCCCATTTACACTGAGGGGAGCTGACTCCACTGCCAGTTCTGGAGTGAGAAGGCCAGGTTGAGCCCACCCCTCTTGGCTACAGGGATTGGTTCACAGATGAGCATCTTAACCAGGATGGTCCAATCCCCGAAAGCAAGGATGTTCATTTAATAGTTGAAGAAAGAAATATTTACTTTTCTGTTGGATGGGGGCCTGGAGGCAAGGAGCCCCAATAATTGCTGGCTGAAATCTCTGACTACATCTTTTGAGCAGAGGGCCAACCCATAGGAAACAGAGGCAATAAATATAACTGGATCAAATCATGTGGCTTATATCAAGTCATGTCTGAAGTCAGGGCTACCCCTAGATTTATGTGGACCATTATCTCCTCTACTCCCTTCACCACCATTGTTTTTGTTTTGTTTTAGCATCTAAGCCAGTGATGGGTGGATTTTTTCACTTGCGCGTAGAAAGATTCCTAACTGATACAACCCAACTTTTCTCATCACACCATCAGGCTCTTTTACCCAGTCAGGTCATGAATCTCAAGAGAAGAATCCCTAAGAGCAGATTCTTTTAGGGGTCCAGGACGGATTTCAGAAGATTAATCAATTCCCTGAAATCATAAGCAATGTTTTATGCTATGTATATTTTTCTGAGGAGTCAAAATTATTGTCAAAATGTTCCCATCTCAAGAAAGTTTAAGAATTCCTCTTCCTGGTAGCAAAAGTCCTGGAAGGTCAGCAAAGAGAGGCACAATTAACATGAAGGAAGGTTTTGTATGAAAGTGTCAATTTTGTCTGACCTCGAAAATTCAAGAGAATGCATAGGGGTTCTCTGACGAAACCTGCATAGCTGAAAGCTAGAGCTTTTTAGAAACTGGAATTGGTTGTCCTGGAGGATAAACGACTCAAATTGGGATTGCACGTGAATGAAGTCGTTTTTTTTTTGAAAAAGCCTTAATGATTAGCTTGTTTCAGACTTTGCTGCATCTACATATGTATGATGTGTATAGAATACATTACATATATATTTCCTACATAAGGCCACACCAAAAAGTCTACAGCAAGAAACAGGTATTTATAGTACATGTCGCACTTGAAAGAACGTATAGTCTCAACTTCAAATGCACTTAGGAAAGGAGTACAGAACCCCTAGGCTCTGCACTCAGAGAATTAAACTAGAACAAGATTTGAAATGGTTGCTATACCACAGACCTGGAGGATAAGTCTACTATATCATCCTTCTATCCTCTTTCAGACGCTCATCAACATCTGTTTCATCTGATCTAAGTGAAAGTAGGTCCCTGCTACTCAGTGACGATAGTACAAGAAAAGCAAAGCAAAACTAAACTAAACATAAAAACAAAATAAAACCAATCCTGCTAAACTTCCCATCACATACACTTTGGAATTCTGCCTAATCATGTGCCGAAGTGATCGAAAGCATGGGGTCCGGAGCCAGACTGTGAATTCACATTCTGACTCTACCAATTTCTACCTATGAGACTTTGAACACGGGAATTTACATGTCTGTAACTTTCCTCATCATCTGGAAAGTAATAATAGGCTCAATGACATGAAATGGCTTGACATTCATCTGTATTTAGAAAATGAGTACTTTTGTATGCTTTAGACCCATATCACTACTGTATTAATTTCCCAGGGCTGCTGTAACAAAGTACCAAAAACTGGGTCGCTTAAAATAGCGGGAATTTATTCTCTCACAGTTCTGGAAATTTGAAGTCCAAAATCAAGGTGTCTGCAGAGCCATGAGCCCTCTGAAGGCCGTAGGGAAGAACCCTTCCTTGCCTCTTCCTAGCTTCTGGTGGTTGCTGGCAACGCTTGGCACTCCTTGGCTTGTAGCTGCCATTTCAATCTCTGCCTCTATCTCCACATGGCTGTGTGTGTATCTGTGTCTGAGTCTCTGTGTTTCTCCTTATAAGGCAACCACCCTAATCCAGTATGACCTCATCTTGATTACATCTGCAAAGACCCTATTTCCAAATAGGGTCACATTCACAAGTACTGGGGTTTAGGACTTAAACATATCTTTTTGGGGGATATAACTGAACCCACCACACTATCATAGGGTTATTATGAGGATTAAATAAACTAATCTATGTAAAGTGTTTGGAGTAGTGCCTGGCACATAGTAAGTACTCAGTAAAGCCCAACTATTGTTGTTTTAATTATTTCATCCTATCATTTGATAAAGCTCTGCCTCTCTTAGATCCTGGATACCTCCCCAGCTATCCTAAGATCAAACGAGCTGCTTTTCTTTCCTATCTTCTCAAGGTAATTCCTTAAGTACCCGTACTGACACAACTGTATAATCTCTCATTGTAAAGATTTTAAAACGATTTAGCCACAGAATTCTTTCTTCAAAGGAAATGTTATTGGAAGACCAATTCTCAAACCAGATGAAAGGGGAATCGCTCTTTGAGAAGAAGGCGGGAACTCACAAATTGATATTTTAACTCCCTCATCCCTGTTGCTCTACACCCCTCCCCCAGTGGCCCCTGAGATGCTTCTTTGGAATATACAAGGGTCAGAAAACTACTCCTCAGTCATAAACAAGTTCATCCCAAGCACGTGGGAAGAGGTGGTCTTTGGACACTTCCCCCACTCCGTTTCGGCATCCCTCCTCTCCATCCACCCCCCTACTCTCCCCCAGCTACTATGCCCCAACCTGGCCAAGGAAGCAAAGGTTGTCACTGTGGGCGGAATCTAGGATATTGATTGTGCCATATTCGTTAGTGTTACTCATACTACTCATTCTCTAACAAGACCATGTTTATCGCACAAGCCTGTGCTTTTATGCACTGGACTTCTCTTGGGATTTCTCTAGCAATGATCATACACAAGAGAAAGATTTCCAAGATCTAGAAACAGCTGTGCAGAGAGGGGTAGCCTTGCTCATACCTCAGGGCCAGGTTATATGCTTTTGTGCCCCTTTATCAAAAGTCTGCACGTAGGGCACTGTCTTAGTCCGTTCGGGCTGCTATAACGTAATACCACAGGCTGGGAGCTTGTAAACAACAGAAATTTATTTCTCATAGTTCTAGAGGCTGAGAAGTCTAAGATCAAGGTGCCAACGTGGTCATGTTCTGGTGAAAGCCCTCCTCTTGGTTCCTACCTGGCACCTTCTTGCTGTGTCCTCGCATGGTGGAAGAGGGGAAAGAGCTCTGTGGGATCTCTTTTATATGAACACTAATCCCATTCATGAGGGCTCCACCCTCGTGACCTAAGCATCTCCCAAAGGCCCCAGCTCCTAATACCAACTCAATGGGCATTAGGATTTCAACATATGGAATCTGTGGAGACAAACGTTCAAGCCATGGCAGGCACTTAGGAAGAAGCCCAGCTAACATAATGATGGCAAAGTCTTTCTCATTTGGGTATTGTTCCTTGTATATACATATCCTGTGGGAATCTCTGGAGAGGAGGGATAATTACCAGGGCTGAGTTGGAACAGTCCTGTGAGGACAAGCCAAATGTTGTCAACTCTCTTTAAAGAATCCTTCCACCCTTCTCTTCTAAATGAAATCTGGGTTTCCCCAAGGGGATACGACTTTTACCGTAGGATTCTCTTGGGTAGGAAGCTCGTTTTCCAGGATCCTGAGGACCTCGTATCGACGGCAGGTTTAAGCTGCCATTAGGACTCACTGTTTATTACACATTCTTACCTGTCAACTCATTCAGAAAGACCCACCATGTTCTAAGGACTTTCCTCCCTCTCTGTTTTGTTCTCATCTTTCTTCTCATACTCATCCTCATGCTTACCCCCAAATTCCTGTTCACTGCTAAGTTAGACAAGTTGAGTTATAGCTTTGTCTCCCTCTTCCTTTTGCTGGCCATGTGCTCAGGGGTATCTTCTCCAAACACAAGTGGTCACAAGCTAAACACTGATGTGTATTAATCAGGGATTTCCAGAGAAACAAAACCAGTAGGATGAGTATATTCATAGAAAGAGATTCATTCATCATAAGGAATTGGCTCAAGTAATTATGGAGGCTGAGAAACCCTGATCTGTGGTTGGCAAGCTGGGGATCCCAGATTCCAATCTGAGTCCAAAGGCCTGAGGACCAGGAAAGCCGATGGAAGTTCCAGTCCAAAAGCCAGCAGCAGGCTCAAGAACCAAGAAGAGCAGATGTTTCGGATGAGTCTGAAAGCAGGAAAAGACTGACGTTCCAGCTCAAGGCAGGTCAGCTCATGGAGGAATTCGTTCTTACTTGTGTGAGGTCAGCCTTTTTTTCTAATTAGGCTTTCAACTGATTTTATGAGGGCCACTCACATGAAGGAGGGCAATCTACTTTACTCAGCCTTTTACTGATTTAAATGTTAGCTTCATCCAGAAACACCCTCACAGATATACCCAGAATAATGTTTGACCCAATATCTGGGTACCTTGTGGTTCAGTCACGTTGACACATAAAATTAATCACCACTAAGATGGTTCTCTCCTCTGAGAGAACTTCTACAGACAGCTCTTACATTTATTGTTTCTTGTCACTTTCCTTACATTATTTTAACAGTTTTCTACTTCGTTCCCCATTTCCAATTGCTTTTTACCAGTTCTTTCTCCATATAACTGGCAGAGTAAACTTTCTTTAAAAGCTGACCAAATCCCACCTCTTTCCTGTCTACTTCACTCTACTCCTCACAATAAAAAAAATTCAAAATTCTTAGTTTGACATACAGATCCATCCCCAAATTAGCCCACTATACTTTTTTTTAGCCATACTGTCCATTCATCCTGCCCTCCTGTCGTATTGAATTCATTAAATTTTTCCTTAGAAGCCCTTCTGGTACTTTACTCTCAAAGTCATCTTTCCATTCACCTAGAATAGTCTTATTTCTCTTGTTTACCTGCACATCTGTCCTCAACTACTTGTTCTATTTGCTGTGTTTATAAAACATGTTCTTCATATAATTATAATGAAACTTCCAACTTTTAGTCCGTTTGTATATCTCTCCCTACCACTAGCCCATCATTTCCCAAAATACGTACCTGACAATGGTACCCCCTGAAAAAAAGGATTTCCTATTAAAAAACTGAAAAATGTATATATTATATTCCCTTGTAGGAATTTTGTAATGTATATGCTAGAGATTCTAAGAAATTCGTCAGAAGACTATTTAACTTAGTCTAATTTAATATTTGATTATTTTATCCTAATGTGATTTATTTTGCATTTATACTGGCTGGGGGTTTATTGAGCTTCTTGGATCTGTGGGATAAAAATTTTCACTTCATTTGGAAAAAATTCAATATCATTGTTTCAAATGTTTTTCTGCTTTAATCTCTCTTATCCTTTTAGAACTTCAATTATACCACTTGGTATTTTCCCATAGTTCATTGATGCTATGTGTAGGTAATTTTTTCAACCTCTGCCTGCCCCTGGCTTCAGTCTGAATACTTTTTACTGACCAGTCTTTCTTTCTTTCTTCCTTGGTGTCTAATCTGCTACCAAGCCTCTCCTATGAACTTTAAAAAATAAGAGATATTGTAGATTTTTGGTGCTAGAATTTTCATTTGATTCTCTGGAAGGTTTCCATTTTCTCGCCAGAAATACCCTCATTATATCTACCTTCTCCTATAAATCATTTCATGTATTTACAAGAGTTATTTAAAGCCTTTGCTAGTTTCAATAATTGAGTCATCTATTGACCTACTTCTATTGACTATGTTTTCCTTTGATTATATATCACATTTTCTTACTTTTCATATCTCATAATTTAAAATTTCTTACTTGACTATATAAAATGTAAGGAGTTTGAAAGACGAAAGGTACTGAGAACAAAATTGCTGCTGTTGTCCTTCTCTCCTTGTAGAGAATCAAAGTGGAATGTTCCACTCTCCTAACCAAGTGTGGGGACTTCAAGAGACTTGCTTGTAGAGATGGTGTGTACCTTCAGGAAGGAAGACTGGGAGTCCACTCTCTGGTTGAACATTTGCTTGTATGTTCCCTTGGCTGATCTGACTTGCTGCCCTTTCGAGTGTCACAAAATGAATAGGAGAGAGACAACAAAGAGAGGACAGCAACGAACCAGCCTATACTGCTATGTGCAATGCAAAAAGAACATGTGAGTTTTGTGTAGGTCAGATGGACCAACCAGGTTTGCACTGTCTTGTCATCTCATGCTCCCAGAGGGTTGCCCGCCAAGAGGCTGGGAGTGGGGACTTAGGGTGGAGACTGAGGTGGGAGGAGACTGAGGCATCAGAAGAGCTTAGGCCACATTGGGGAACTCTCAGTGAGGAGGACTCCTGTAGAGCTTTCTGGAGAACTCATACATGGGTACCACTGATCCTTAACGGATAGGACAGGAAACCAGTACAGGGCACACTTGAAAGTAAGGATTATTTCATGACTGTAGTACCCCGTCAGGGTTCAGACTGCTTAATCAACTAGTTATATTTAAGGTTCTCTCTCCTATGATGAGCTATAAGCCAGGGCTTGTGCCTGTCTTGCCTGTTGCCTACTGCAATGCCTTGCACATAGTGGGTGCACAGTGTGTTCCAAAAATACCTCTTGAATAAATGAACAAATGACGCAAAGTGTCCCTACTTCTCCCTATACCCTCTCTTCACTTTATTTTTATCCCTAACACTGATCACATCTGACACATCATACGCTTATCTAAGCACTTGGCAACTCCTTACCTTCCCAGAGAATGCAAACCCTACGAAGACGGGGGAAGAGGGCTCTGTTTTGTTCACTGTGTGTCCCCAGGCCCTAGAAGAGTGCCTAGCACCTAGTATGTGCTCAGTAAACATTTTTTTGAATGAGTGGTTTGCTGTATGCCACATTCAGAACATAGTGGTGGTGGGATAGCTAAAAAGATAGTGTCATGGCAAACGTGGGATGTATATTTTGATAGTGCAGATAAAATTGAGGCAGAAGAGAATTTTTATGCTAAAATAGATTTTGAAAACGAATTTTAAAGCTACTCCAAAGGACCTTTCTTTATTAAAAAAAAAAAAAATTCCTTACATTTCAACATGTATCTTTCAAGGGTCACCTTTGCTCAAATCTTTTAAAAATTGTTACAATTTTAATAATACATTCTATGGCAAGGATAAAGAAAGAAACAATTTCTGATTGATAGGATTATAATCTAAGAGGTTAGCTGAAGACTAAATATTTTAAAAACCAGTTGAAAAGACATGTGAATACTGGCTAACATGAGGCATCATATAGTAATTACTGAATATACTTAAGCAGCTGTAGTGAATATTAGGTTTGGAAAGAAGACGTTTAAAAAAGGGTTTAAATGCAAAATGACACGACCACATTGAAAGTAGAGAACTGTTTTAATCTAATAATGTACTTGTAGTATGTATTTTGCTTAGTATACTTCTTGACTTACAGCCTTTCTCCATCTCGCTAGTAGGAAGGGTACCAAACCATAAGCTAGTAGTTTGTGACTGTCAGAATGATCTAGTTTTAAAGTATTTGTAAACTGAGCTTTGGCTGACCTCTACCAGGGTCACAATCAGTCACATCAAGAACCATGCAGCTAGTCTACAAACGTCTGTCTGCTAGAGAGGAAAAAGGGAGGCTTTTGCCTTATGATCTTGACCTTTAGGTACAATAACAAATACCTCCCGTATAAGCAATCGACAGTGTTGTGAGCCCATGAGCTGGCCCTTTGCTTCTGTTTATCATCATCTGATTAAGCTACAACCGTCCCTGAGGGTCAGAAGGTAGGATCAAGGCAAAAGCACCAGTCTTCACACTATGTTTCTTTTAGTCAAAGATAGTGGGTAAATGGAAGAAACATCTTTGATATTTCACTTGATAGTCCCCAGCTGCTTAGTGATAAACCTTAAAACCTTAAGCCAACACTGGGATTTCAGGAACACCTCTTTTAATAACCACACTTCCCAAACACACGCACTCTGACGTCAGTAAGGTGTTCTGTTTTACCACGCAGGAAATTAACCAGAAATAGAATCTCCAAGTGGCAACTTCTACAGTAATACATTTTGATGAATATTTTTTCAGAATGTTCTGCTGATGCCTGACATCGTAATGAATCATGCCAGATTACATCAATCATGTCACGTCACTTAAAAAAAAACACAACAACCCAAACCATGATGTGTCTGGTAAAGATGGAGTTGTAATAGGCCATAGTTAGGAGGAATCCATTTTTAGAAAGAAAAAAACACAGTAAATACTCAATATGTAGTGCCCGAGTACCAAATTAAGAAAGGCTTTAAAATTCTCTCTGAAAAGCAGACAGAGGACAATTTCATATTTGATTTTTAAAGATGAGATGCATACTAAGGAAAAAAGGATCATCTAAAAACAAATATTTTAAATCATATGTACTACCAATTCACAAATTCAGATTGACTGGAACCATTCTCAAAAGATGGTTCGATTCTCTCCAACATGAACACAATTCTTAGCTTACCAACCAGTTGGAGCCCGTAGAAACATTCCCATGTAGCAGATAGCAGGCACCAAAGGATCATCACTTGGAGGTAGGATACAGGTAGGATGGGGAAGATGAAATGATCCTGAAAGGTTCTATATCACCCATAAAGTTCCCAGGGAAGGTCTCTGTTTAACTCACTTTAAGTGATATTTCACTTAAAGTGAGGATGTCAATTTCTCAGAATCAAGAAGTGTTTCCTTCTAAGTCTTGCCTTCAATTGTTATTTAACTCTCTTTCCTTGAAATAGAGTTTCTGTCCCTTATAGAAACAGAATGGCATCTACTATATTATACATATTTTTTGGAGATGCAAAACTTGCATCTTTTTTCTTCATTAAAACTATTATTTTCAAACTGCTTTATCCTAAGATAAAATTTAATAATAATTTAATCCTAATAAAATTTTAATATAAAACAGAGCAAAGGGCTTCCCTGGTGGCACAGTGGTTGAGAGTCCGCCTGCTGATGCAGGGGACATGGGTTCGTGCCCCGCTCCGGGAAGATCCCACATGCCGCGGAGCTGCTGGGCCCGTGAGCCATGGCCACTGAGCCTGCACGTCCGGAGCCTGTGCTCCGCAGCGGGAGAGGCCACAACAGTGAGAGGCCCGCGTACCGCAAAACAAAAAACAAAAAACAAAAAAAACAGTGCAAAACTGCTCAGGTTGAAGGGAGTATAGGTGGTCCTCAAATCCTTCTTACAGGAAATATTCAATTGACCCAGTCAAGTCTACAAAGAATATGTAATATGTAGTAGGACAACTATTGTTTCATCTACCTTTACATACTCAGAACCAATTCCTAATATTAGTAGTTTTTGTTACTCTTTTCTGTCCCCACACCTACATTTTCATATGTGGAGCTTAAAACTGAACTCTTGAAAAAAATCATACTGAAATAATGGTGCAAGAAAATGAATTCCGTGGATGAACAATCTGATTAAGTTTAACATGAGTGGCCTCGTCTTTATATTTGCAAATATATTTCTTAATACCTTTGGGGACATAAATCTCTCCATTGGTATGTCTTTGTTTCTCAAATTTGTGATTACGTGAAAGCTTTCGGAAGTTTATGAAACATTTTTTCTATGTTTTTCAAACTCTAAGCTAATACATCAAATTCTAGGATTTTATACATGGTTGCAACCATGCTAATATATGTAGAAAGGAGAATAAAAAAGAGAAAGCAACCTATGGGGTGTTAATCTGACACACACAAAAAGAGGTCTGCACATACAGGGGGAGTACTGTAGAGTGGTGGGGTTCAATGTGAGATCTATAGTCAGTCTGCCTGGAGTTCAAATCGTCACACTAGTGGTAGACCTTTGGCAAACTAGTTTATCTCGCAAAACCTGCTTTTCACATGTAAAATGAGAATATTAATAGCGTCTGCCAGTTGGAGTTATTGTGAGGAGAAAATGACACAGCACACATAAGACATTTAACATGGAAACCTCACTCTCAGCAGATACTCACATGCTATCTATGTTGTATATATACTTGGGGAAAACAACTGTCCACTGTAGTTTTTGCGTGCCACCTTACATTTTTTAAGGCTGAAGGATATTATGAAATATTTTTTCTAACCTTTCTTAACATGAAAGAAATCGATCTTAGTCATAGAATTTTATGAGAGGATCCAATACTCTACCAACAAGGATTAATATTCTCATCCACAACTTGTAGAAATATAGGCAGACAGGCAATGTAGTTTGATTGCAAGTCATGGTTAGAAAATGCCTGATTCTTCCTATCTCTCCTTTTAACCACTAGAAAATATTTACTCTGCAAAAGACTTCTTCCTCGTTATTGGATCTCTTGCAGCTTTGACCTTTGGGCATTGACCGGTATATATTTGGATCTTCTTCAAATGACTGGAATAAATTCTTGGCTGAAACAGAAAGTTGGAGAAACCAGAAATCCTTCATGGTGAACTGTGACCTTGAGCCCTTGTAAAACTTCTCAAAAAGCATCACAAACAATTTACCACCTGTTCTCACTTGCCTGCTTCATGAAAACTGGTGGTGTGTTGGGCGGTTGCGGGTAGCTGGGGACGGATGATTTACAAAGAGCTGCTTCCCCTACCCAAGTTTTGCAGCATGTGAGAACAAGTCACATGGGAAGGACACAGAATGCTGACTGCTTGGATGACGGTTGGCCATTGCCAGGGAAACTGCTCCCTTGGCAACTGTGGTCAGTACATCTGTCTAGCTGCATTTCTAAGACTTACATAGTCCCTACCATGGAAAATATGTTTTAAAACACAAACACATATGAAAAAAACAAATAAAAAATTACGGAGCTGATAAGGAATTCTTTGCTTTTATGGCAAAGTACTTTGGATGGAGTGATGGTGGTGTTCAGCAGAACACATTTAGGGGTGTTAACTCATAAATGGAAAACAAAATGTCCCCAATCTAAGCTAGCTCATAAAACAAAACAGATCTAAACCAGATAATCATTGGGTTTATTAGTCACAACACACACGGGTTTAAGCCTTCACAGAAGTGTTTGTAGGGAGCTTACTTGAAACACTGAGCACTCCCAAGGACAGTTAAACTAAAGTTTATATAACTCTGTCTTAAAGAGAGATGTGGGCAAGAAAGAGGGAGATAAAGTCAAAGACTCATTTGGGGAGAGGGTAGAATGTTAAGATCTAGCAAAAATGAAGAAAATCAATTCTGAATTAAAAATCTAAGATTGTAGAAAATACGGTTCCATTTAAAAACACTTGATTTATTCACAGATCTTCAGGAATACAATAATGCAATATGTGAAGAATGCCTACACAGAGCTGCCATTGGCTTTGAGAGGTTAGAGAGAGTGAAATTTTGCACTTAAAAAACTAAAAATAGGGGACTTCCCTGGCGGTCCAGTAGTTAAGACTTTGCCTTCCAATGCGGGGGGTGCAGGTTCCATCCCTGGTTGGGGAACTAAGACCCCACATGCCTCAGGGCCATAAAACCAAAAAACATAAAACAGAAGCAATATTGTAACAAATTCAATAAAAGACTTAAAAAAAATGGTCCACATGAAAAAAAAACAAAACTAAAAATAGAGGTTCCTTAAAAAACTAAAAATAGAGCTACCATATGATCCAGCAATCCCACTCCTGGGCATATATCTGAAGAAAACCATAATTCAAAAAGACACACGCACCCCTATGTTCACTGAAGCACTACTTACAATTAGCCAAGACATGGAAGCAACCTAAATGCCCATCAGCAGATGAATGGATAAAGACAATGTGTTACATATATACAATGGAATATCACTCAGCCATAAAAAAGAATGAAATAATGCCATTTGCAGCAACATAGATGGACCTAGAGATTGTCATATTGAGTGAAGTAAGTCAGACAGAGAAAGACAAATGTCATATGATATCATTTATATGGGGAATCTAAAAAAAGGTTACAAATGAACTTACCTGCAAAACAGAAATAGGGTTACAAATGTAGAAAACAAACTTATGGGTACCAGGGGGTAAGGGGTGGGGGATAAATTGGGAGATTGGGATTGACAATATACACACTACTATATATGAAATAGATAACTAAAAAGGACCTACTGTATAACACAGGGAACTCTACTCAGTACTCTGTAATGGCCTCTATGGGAAAAAATCTAAAAAAGAGTGAATATATGCATATGTATAACTGATTCACTTTGCTGTACACCTGAAACTAACACAACATTGTAAATCAACTATACTCCAATAAATTTTTTTAAAAAATACATAAATTTAAGGAAATAAATCCCACCCCCCAAAAGTTTAAGAATAGAAACAATACATTACCTATATGAATTTTGCAGAAAGTTTACTGTTTCTATGAAAATAATCTGTGAATTATAATTAACGTGGTGAATAAGAGCTTCATTGAAAACTTAATTTGAAGAGTTTATACCATGAAGGATGGGTATAAATTCCATAGGAGTGTCCATTACAATTAAACATGTACATTAACATAAAAGACTAAAGAAAGGAAGAAGAGACACGTAACGTTCGCTGTAGTTTATATTCTGAAAACATCAGACAATATTAGGGAATTGAGATAAGCTGTTGGGTTATGTTTTCCCATGTACAATAAACAATAAATGTATTTAACAAATTCTTTTTTTTTTTTTTTTTTAAACAGTCTACAGCACTCAGTATTCCCAAGCAGTCTCCCATTTAAGTACTAACCAGGCCGACCTGACCCTGCTTAGCTTCTGAGGTCAGATGAGAGTGGGTGCATTCAGGGTGGTATGGCCACAGACAGAAACTAACAGATTCTTGATGTACTTTTCCACACCTTCATGGGAAGCATTTTAACATGCTGTTGACCAAGCAGTGATCTTGACAGGGTGATCATCACCTGTGCTTGCTCATGAACACTCTTTGCATGAGGGAGTGTCAGAAGCTTGGAAGAAAGTTTTGGGGAATAATAGTGGAACATTCTTTTAGGGATGCTAATGTTCACGACGGCACAGAAGATGAAAGTATATGGAAAAACACAAACATCAACAACTGCGTCAAACATGAATTCAGAAGAGTTTGACTATAAATATGCAGAAATTTTAGAAAGACTTTAACCAATTTATTTTACTTATGTTTTACTTTTTCTGTTTGCACAGTGTGAAATATGATAAAAAATGTGTCTAAGTCTAAAACTGTTCTTTTGGTAAGTACAGAATAAAAATTCTAGGTGATAAGAAAGCATTGCGTTATAGTTTAAGCAGCACTGTTTTTTCTTTCTTAGTGGTAAATCAAAAATGGCGCATCTTACAATTGACAGTATCTTAGATTCAATGAAATATGGGACTAAGTTTGGACCACACCCTTCATTGTCTAAGAAGTGAAGCACAAAAAGAGTGAGAGGAACTGAGACGAAAATACTGACCAAGAAGGATACTACCCACCTCTCTTCTTCTCCCCAACAAATGGAAAAAAGCAAAGATAATAAGAGGTTTTCACTGAATTGCTGATTAGTAAAGACAAAAGCACAAAGTTGGTGAGCATTTCTCTATGGCAAAGCATGTCACAATTAAACAAATGATTACATGGATTTCATAGATGAACTTGGTGTTTAATCTTAGTTTGCCTCTGTCACTTAATCTGAAATCCAATTTCATGTCTGCTTTGTACATCAAAGAGCAACACAGGTCCATGCTACATATTTTCTCAAAGGAAAAATTTAAATTAAAAGAGAAAAACTTGCCCAAACAGTAAGGTTGATGTAGATGCATTCGGTAGAGTATCACTAAATTTGGCAGTTCTATAGAGCAAGTTGATTTTCTCCCAGATAAATTATTCTTCAAGAATATCTTCAATGCCTAAAAAGTTGTCTTTACAATACTGCCAGTCACTTATTGTACATGTTCTCTTTCAACTGATTTATCTATCAGGGTCTTTACGTGTCTGTTGATTAAAAAGTCAACCGCACATACTTTTCGTTTTCCTGATCTATTTGACAGAATCTGAGGGAAACATTGAAGGAGAGGATCCTGCTTCCATAGTTACATCACTCTGTTTGAGAGTCCATTGAAATTCAGCAATAGATAAGACCAACTCCAACTTTATAGTGTAACTTCCATTTTGTGGAAAGCTATTTTCATTTTGGCACATTAACTAGTACAATATGAAAATGAAAAATCCGAAAGTGAATATGAAAATCTTTATACCCTCCAGCTGATTCTTCAAAGTTCATTTTCAAAATGTACTTGTTTGGAGAATCTCTGCAGTAGGAAAACTGTATTTACCAAACCATGTAGCACATTCCTAGACAGACACAATACCACTAAATCAGTCCATTCAATGTTGGCAGTTGCCTTCCTTGAGAGTTTGGTTTTGAGCACTGTTCTCCTTTTCTCACTGATAATATAATTTTTGGAGTATCCAGGAACTGCTGGCAAATTTTAGTTATACCTAATTGTAGCAGGAACAAAACCATGCGAGGCACAAAGAAGGCCACATTTCCCAGCCTGCCTTGCAATCCAGTGGGATCAGGTGACTATATTCTGGCCAATAGAATGTGGACAGAACTCATACATCCACTTGTAAGCCTCAGCCTTCTATTTCTTTGCCTGTTGGATGAGAGATACTAAAAATCCAGGGAGGACTCTGAGATTTAATGAAAGGATGAGCAGTAGGAGGAAGTAGCCTGGGTCCATGTGTGTCTCTGGGGGCACAGCAAGGCCCCATTCCCAATTCACATATGACTATGCCAAGAGTAAAACATCAACCCTTGCTGTGTCAAACCGCTGAAATGCTGGGCCTGTTTGTTACAGCAGCTGCGATTACTTAACCTGACTAGAAAAAATAATATAATAGAGAAGTCCCCAACTATATATATCCCTTAGGAGCTCCATCAGATATATTATAATACAGCTATATGGCCTTTGTGATATGGGAGAACATAATCAAGATGTTCAGTAACAGTTCTAGACATTCATTCCCTCACTTTGGAAATATTTTGGGGTACCTGTGCTTATTGGGATAAGTGTGGGGGATGTAATAATGAACTAAATAGACATGGTGCTTTTCCTCACGAAGCTTATAGACCAGGAGGTAGACATTAGGCAATGGATCATACATATAAATGTACGATTACAACCATGATCATTTCCATGACATGAGAACCATGATCTTATCAGACACAAAAATAGAGGTATTTGCCTTAATCTGGGAGGTGCCCATGAGGAAAGATTCCATGTTAGGGGGACAGATATGCAATTACTATGTGGAATTCAGACAGTATGGGGCAACGTGAAAGAGGACCAGATTAGGTATGGGAGGGAGAATGAACAGCATTAGTAGAAACCAAGCCTGGATGAGAATGCAGGGCCAAACCAGACTACAGTAAGTATTTTCCTCTTTGCTCAGATACTAAATGATCAGATTTGCCTTCTGTTCTTTGATAAAGGCCGCTCTGGCTACACTGTAGAAAAATGGATTGAACATGAACATGTACCTATATTTACATGAAGAGCGTATGTGACAGTATATACATCACATATCCATATATGGATACCCCAGAAATAAAAAGATATATAAAAACAGTTCAGCACTGGAAATGCTTCTGAGACTGGGTGGTTGTTCTGGTAAATTTTAGTTACTTTTAATTTTATGCCCCCCCCCGCCCCCGACCTTGAAAGCAATTACAGATCACCAGATCACCTAGTAGTTCAATCTGGTAGGTTTGAAACAGGAGACGCTTGCCTTAGGCCACTGAGAACATCCAAGGCAAACCAAATTGCAGCAAAGTATGAGGCTGGTTTGAGTGACAATTTTGTCTTCAGTGACTCTAGCACCCGATGCCCTTGTGACACCTACAAGTCACTCAGCCATACCAGACACCAAGAGGGACTCCCTGTAAGAGGCACTGGTGTTCCCCAACTCTCACTACTGGGACGACATTATGGCATTTCAGTTTCTCCACAGAATTTATGAAGGTTTATGCTCCAAACAGGAAGGAGAAAGATGTCTTCAGCCTCCCTGATTTACACAGATCTCTAGCATGGACGGCCATCTTTCTTAGATTATCTCCCAATCATTGAGAGAATTATATGCTGATGTCTCCAATCTTTCATCCTGATTTTTTTTCCTCTCTGTATATGAAACCCACCACGATAGAGGATTACAATTAGATAATCGTCTTGAGATGTTGCCTGTCAGATTCTGGGCCTCAATCTCATTTCTTGCCCTTGTGATTCAGGCAGTCGAGCCTGGCAATCACACCTTCCCAAACACATAAACATCAGAGCAGGTTCATACTGGCCCTCTCTCCTCCATACATGGGAAAAAGATCTGGGTGCCCAGCTCCTTGTTGCTTTTCATTTTTAGATACGCTACACCTTTGCAGAAGCAATGTCTACAAGGAATGCTGAATAGGCCCCCCTGCATTGAGATGCATCTAAAAGATGTTGTTTCCCTGTAAGAAAGGATGATTAATTCCAAGTAGCTATTTTCTAAGGTACAACTGTAGACCTTCAAAGTCAGGGTGTTAATTTGGTGATATTAACTTTTGAGTCACTTGAGTAGTCAGTTTCGGAAGCAACAATTCTCTTAAAACTCTTATAATTACATTTGGACAAGTTTGCGCGTAGGACCGCAAGTCCACCAGCTTATTATAACCATGGCGCATTTCACACACCATCTTCATTATCTTGTGCTAAAGAAGAGAGCACACACTCTTCTGTGGGTAATTTTAGATTGGCCACTGACACACTCCGCAGTGTTTATAAAGAAAACAAAACTTGGATGTTGGCCCTTTTAATTATAACTGGCAGAATCGCTACACCCAAAAATCACATAATCTCTTCATCATATTATATCTTTGAAGACATCTGCTTACAAAGCAGTAACAAGGAACTCGGAATCTAAAAACAAACTTTGTACTAGATTGATTGGTTTGGCGAGCCATGCTTCTAAAGTACTGGCGGATTCTGAAAGATGTATTCCTGAACTTCAAGAAAAGCTTAAAATATGCTACCATGGAGCTATATCAAATTGTCCTTGGTCTGGACAGGCGGATTAGAGCCTGTTATTAGGATGCCTGTTGTTGCTAAGGAAAGTCAACTGGTCCAATGGAAGATGACATAAATTTCACCAGCCATTCCTGTTGTTCCACAGTTTCCAAATAAAGGCCTAGCTAATAAAACTTTTTGATAAGTTCAGAGCACTATTTCACCTAGAAATCATCACCCTCAAGGTGCTATTTTCTAGGTGTTTTATATAATATTTTGAGGGCGACTGAGAACACTAGACATTCCACCAAAGGATGAAAGCTGATCTATGACACCATCTCAACTATTCATCAAACATGTGCCTCTTTTCACATGAATTTGGACATGATCTGAGCTCATCTTTGAGTTATTACCCTGTGATCCTAGTCACTTACCTTAGGGCAGATCATCTTACAGTCCGCAGAGTTCCTAAACTCACGATATTGTAACCTGAAAGATAAAATGGTAATATTACTTATTAGTTAACCTGTGCTCTGCAGATGGGTAAGAAGCTTTCTTTTTCTAGGTGACTTGTAAACGTGTACTTGAATTAAGAGGACGAAAAAAAAAAAAAAAACCCAAACCCAATGCAAAAGCCTGGATTTGTTGCCAAAATAAAACTGCCTAAAAAAAACAAAACAAAACAAAAAAACTGCCTACATCTTATGTAGTCATCTAATTCATAACGTCCCACCCTTCTTCCACAACTTCAGCCAAAGAGGCTGTTTTTCCTTCTCTCACAGTATCTTCTGGAACCCAGGACTAGTTGTTAAACCCTAATGTGACTTATGATGGCTGCTGGAAAAGTGAAAGCAACCTCATTGTGTTGCATGAGTTCAACCAAAATGACTAACAAATTTCAACATTCAGAATATCCACTTGGACAAGTATTTACTGCTCGGTGAGTAAGTTTATTTTAAGAATCTTAATCCAAAATGACTGCTGGTGGTAATGCTGTGAACATTGCCTATATTTCAGACAAACTGATTTTTCCCCCCGATGTTAAAAATTACAGTTGTAAATAGGTACACTGCCTAAAAAATCTAAAATTGTGTACACACTTTTCTAAATGTCAAAAGCACTCAAAGAGCTTCAAAGATGCTGACGTTTGGTGTCATTTTAACACTAATTTTATTAGTTGGAAGTATTTTTTTCCCAAATGTTCTTGTGAGAAGCGTAGAATCACTGCTGTAAGCCCAGAGCATTGAACTATTAACTGTTAACAGCGGGGGAGTTTTCAGGTTCCAATATTTTAGTGCATGCTTAGATGTAAGTATGTTGCTCATACCTCTCCCTCTTGCAAATACGTAAGCCAAGAAAGTTAATAATTTTGATGTGAATTAAAAACTTCTGAATGTCTTCATATATATAGCACAGACGCGGGAAACATTACTAGAACTAGCAAGCCACTAGGAGGAAAAAAAGTGTAAAAGTAAAAAAAAAGAAAAAAGAAGAATGATTACAGCACTAAGAATGGTTTATTTTGATGGAGCTAGTTCAGCATTTCCATTTTCGATATTTATGGTACAGTTCCTCCAACATGTTTTCTTTCTTTCTTTTTTTTTTTTGATAGGTCACATCAGGAAGACTTTGGCTGAAGAAACTTAGAACAGACAAGAGATGATGCAAAAGAAAAATAAAACTATCCCATGGAGTTGTCATTCTAGAACTTTCTGTATGCCAGGGAGTGAGACCATAATGTTTGGGGCTAGGTACATTTGGATAAAGCCTTGGGTTCTCAGGACTTCCGCAGAACACAGTAGGGGCAAAAGACCAGCAGGGGCTTCTCATTAGAAGACTTACACGGCATGTACTGCATCTTACTTTCTTTACAGTGTGTAGCTCTGTGCCTGCAGACGGATGTCCCAGTTATAACTTCTGGGTGATTTTTATGCAAGTCTGCTTTGCAGGACTAGTCTTCTAAGGTGTTTTCCTGGGCCAAGGAAAATCCTGAGCGTCAAAAGAAGATAAATACGTATGTACCCACTGCATGTGAATTTGTCTCACAGGCTGCTAACACACAAAATTTCTTGCAGGCGCAGAGAATCTAGAAAAGCCTGCGACTTCAGCACGGCTCTCTCAAATGTGAAGGAAACAAGCTCTCGGCTGCTTTTCGATTCTCGTAAGAGATGTAAAGATGTAATTTCTGCAGTGAGTGACGGTACAAATAAAATTATGTTTATTATTACTTTATTCATGGCATTTAATTATAGAGGGAGATGGCTAGTCAGATAACAAAACAGCCATAAACAAGGGAAAGGCCCCTCTGCTCTTTTTAAATCGATGCTCTCAAACAATTGGGAAGAGCGTTAATAGAATGCCCGGCGAAAGACAGACTCCACAATCCTAAGTGTTCACTTGGGGTTCGTCAAATAATGGACCACTGGCCTATTTTTCAAGCCATTTCTCTGCAGTAACTTGACATTTGATAGGATTACCTCTGGATTTTGGTCTGAGTCTCTGCTGTGCCTGAGAAGACTGTCATCTTTTGATTTAAAGATAACAGAGCCGATCACGTGAAAAGGTTCTGTAGACTCAGCCTGTGACTCATAACCAAATATCAAGAAAGATTTTGTCTACAGTTTGCTTTCTTACCTCACTGTTGTAACTGAAATGATCAAATGACTAGTTTCCATTATAAACAGCATCTAGTCATTTTATTAAAAAAAAGTCTGACATTCTTCAGAGATGAAATATAAGAGTATCATAAAACTCAGAGGCAATTCTTTTCCCCTGAAGACTCAGAACATTTGCTGATTTTAATTTCAATTCCAAAGTTTCACCAAAAAGGATGAATCAATTTTGCTTAAGCAGAATACCGGACAATTAAAAGAAAAACCTGAACAGGTCAAACATAGATAAAACTGAATTATGAGGCAATGGAATTATACACAGGAGAACAAAGAAAACACACCTAAACACTGGCAACGCAACTGACCATTCAAAATATAGTTAATAAATTCCCAAACATGCAAGTTCGAATTTTAAAATTAAGCTTCCCAATTGCCAGTTTCAAAAAATGTAATGAGTTTAGAGTAGGCTTTTTATTATGCATGGTTTTATGTCTTCAGATTTCAAAATTACCTAGGATGCATGTTCACCTTTGCTAAAATTTCTGGGCTGTTTTCATTTCTATTTTAAAAAGACTAAACAGTAAGACGTGCCTCTGCTTTGCATTCTAATTGTATGTAACTGATTTGCAGAGCAGAACAAAAAACTCATTTTCAGATTAAGAATCGTGCACCAAGAAATAATTATTGTTCTACCAGAAAAAAAAAAATTTTTCCCACATCCTTCTCCCCTCATTTATGGCAACTGTTTTCTAGGTTTCCCCCAGGTTGGTCTCTTTTATAGACCACCATGCATTGCTCTTTAGGGACTAAAATAATGCAAATGGAAACAAGGAACATACAACTGTTTTGACTACATTCTTCTGCTTGCAACATAACACTTGCCTTTTATTATTTTATCTTCAACAATCAAGGGGTGACTAAACGGTTGCAGGTGGGGATGAAAATAAAAGCCATCCATCATTATTTATTAGGCATGAAAAAGATACACAATAATCTCAGAGCAGACAATTATTTCCACATATTGATAATACAATGTGAAAACTGTCATGAATTCTAATATGATATTTTGGCTTTATTGGTGCACCACGGCCAGCACGACAAATAATGAAATTGAATCAAAAAGAAACAAAAGGTAACTGTGTGCCTATGGCAGTATCATGGGGGGGAAACATATCACCAAATTTTTAAAGCTTCTTCGCTATAACTTGAACAAGTCAAAAGTTTGAAGTGGAAAAGAGGCACGCTTTCAGTTTTCGCTATTTAAAACACAATCTATTACATTCACACCACAATCTATAATCTGAATAAACATCGACTATGTAAGTGTTTTATCGTATAAAAGTTTTGAAGACCAGCCAGTCTGCTAAAATATTTGCAAGAAGTATATATACACCATAGGGTCAAATTTCTAACATACTCTTTGGTTCACTGTAGTCTGGTAAAAATCTGCAGATGAAACCTCCGTGATCTCTACTTCGGGTAGCATACATGTGGCTATTAAATGTAGCAAAGAACGTACCTTTTAGCCAAATAAAGCAAGAAATGGTTGAAAATAAACATCTTTGGTAGGAAAAATCCTGACTGATGAAATGCTTGGTCAAAAAAAAGTGAAAGCTAGTTTTTCGTTATGTTAAATGATTCCTATTTCCACTGGGTTGTTGAATTCTATCTCCAAATAGGACTTGGAAGGTGAAAATACGACAAAAAAGAAACAAACTAGCATTTCATCTCCATAGATGGGAACCCAAAGCATCTTATGACATTTATTTCAATAGATTTTTGTTTCTGCCAGAAAGTGATCATGATTAGAGATGGTTTTTAAAGTGACTGTTCATTATACAGTGTACACACACACACACATACACACACACAGATACATTCATTCTATAGCACACAGACACAGCATTCTCTATGCTTTCTCAGAGACTAATTTATTCACAGTTCACATATAGATCAGAAATGGAATATAAGCTTATTGAATAAGATAAATGACCTCTTCTTAGAAAAATACCTTTCAGAATTATTAAGGAAGGAGAATATTTTAGACTTGGACTGAGTGATGGACAAGACGTGGAAGAAAAAGTGTCTCTGAGTGATCACAACACTGCGACCATTCTGGGCTGGGAGAGAAAATTTATATATCATGTGGTTACTCAATTTTATAAAGGGAACCTAAGAACAAGTGTAGGCACTGGGTAGGAAAAAGAAATGAAAGGAATAATTTAAAAAGTCAATAAGCCACAGGAAATCTGGAGACTGTTTCAAAACACCTTACTGGAAGCATAGCAAAAGTATGTGCCAGAGATCAAAGGGACACTGGAAATGTGTCCCAAGTAAGGAAACCAGGGAGATCCACAAACTATGGCAGGTCAGGTGCGAACAAGAAAGCAGGCGAGCCAAAAGAGAATTCAAAAGTCCCTTGCAACTGACTCCAAAGCTAATAAAAATGTTCTTCAAAATAGATCCATGGCAGAAAACCAAGTAGAGAACTAATGGGCTGATCAAGTGACCCACTCTGGGCAAAACAGATATTCTTCCTGAAGGATGGAAACCCTTGTGACTTTACTAAAGATGATTCATTCATTCATACCTTCACATTAATTCACTCATTCAATTATCCATCCATCCGTCCATCTGATCATCTATTTATTAAAAAAAATACAGGGCTTCCCTGGTGGCGCAGTGGTTGAGAGTCCGCCTGCCGATGCAGGGGACACGGGTTCGTGCCCCGGTCCGGGAAGATCCCACATGCCGCGGAGCGGCTGGGCCCGTGAGCCACGGCCGCTGAGCCTGCGCGTCCGGAGCCTGTGCTCCGCAACGGGAGAGGCCACAACAGCGAGAGGCCCGCGTACCAAAAAAAAAAAAAAAAAAAATACAGAATGCCTACCATGAACCAGACTTTGGGTTCAGTACTGGAATAGAGAATGGCATAAGCCAATCATTCATTTATTCTTTCTTTTCACTCATTCAGTCATCAATTCATCCACCCAACATGTGTTTGCTTACCTATTCATTCCACCAAAAAAATTACAGAATGTGTATCATGAGACAGACCCTAGGTTAAACACTTGGAATATATTAATACATAAAACATTCATTCAGTCAGTCCACAAATATGTGAGAGTCTACCTTGTGCCAAGGCCTGGTCTAATCCTTTGAGATAGATCAGTGAAGAGCAGAGATAACAGCCCTGCTCGAATCAACTTTCTTTTCCAGCAGAGAGTAGCAGCGGAGGTAGGCAACCTATACGACAAGCAATTAATCACAAAATCAAAAGCAATCATCTAGTATGATAGGTATTATGAAGGACAAGTCCAGGCAGCTCTGAGTGCCGGACATGGGTCCCTGTCTGAGGCAGAAAACAGTACCCTATTAACAGACCTAAAGGAATAAAGCGGGGAGAGAAGCAGGAGGTGAAGATGCGGCAAGGACACAAAGATCACATTATTTAAGAAATGAAAACACTAGACTTCATCTCAAGAGCAAGGGAAGCAGCTGAAGGCTTTTAGCAAGCGTGATCTACTTAAAAAGTCTGACACGCTTCTGTTCAAAACTCAGCAATGGTCCCCTACTTCAACTGGAGTGAAAGTTGAAGTCCATACAACGACCTGCAAGACCCTCTATATTCTGTCCTCTGTCAGCCCCTGACTTAAGTTTTGTCACCACCCTCCCCTACTCAGTGTACTCCAGCTACACTGGGCTCCTTGTGCCCACTGGCTATCTCCTCCCCCTGCCCACTTCAAATGGATGTACCCTTACCTTCGTCAAGCCCTTGCTCAAATTTCCCCTTGTCTGTGGGGCATCACCTAAGAACCAGACTTAATACTGTGACTTCCCTGCCATCTTTACTCTTAGCCTGTTTTGCATCCCACCCCACCCTTGTAGCATTCATTGCCTTCTGATGTACAGTACACTTTATTTATTTGTTATGTTTTACATACAGTTAACCCTTTGTATCCTTGGGTTCTGCATCTGTGGATTCAACCAACTGCAGATTGAAAATATTTTGGGAAAAAAGTCGAGAAAGTTCTGAAAAGCAAAACTTGAATTTGCCAGCAACTAGTTACACACAGTATTTACAACTATTTACACAGCACCTCACATTGTATTTATAACTATTTACATAGAATTAGGTATGACAAGTTAACCTAGAGGTGACTTAAAGTATACAGAAGGATGTGCCTAGGTTATATGCAAAGGCTACACCATTTCATGTAAGGGACTTGAGCGTCCGTGGATTTTGGAATCTGCAGGGGCTCCTGGAAACAATCCGCCCCAGCTACTGAGGGACGACTATGCAGACCTACCTCGTTCTCGTTTTACTGCGCCTTGCTTCACTGCACTTCACAGATTGTAAAAAAAAAAAAAAAAAAAAAAAAGCAAATTGAAGGTTTGTGGCAACCCTGTGTCAAGCAAGTCTATTTCCATCATTTTTCCAAAAGCATTATTTTAAAATTAAGGTATGTACATTGTTTTTTAAGACATAATGCTATTGCACATTATGTGCAATAGACTACAATACAGTGTAAACGTAACTTTTGTACACACTGGGAAACAAACAAATTCGTATGACTCACTTTATTGTGGTATCCCCATTATTGCAGTGGTCTGGAACCAAAACTGCAATATGTCTGAGGTCTGCCAGTATTGTCTATATCCCCCCAGGAGAAGGTTTTCTTCATGAAGCAGGAGTTTTTGTCTTTTGTTCACATTTATCCTAGTCAACTAAAAACTAAATTAGTGCCTGGGATACACAACTCAATAATCATTTGCTGAATAGATAAATTAACGAATGTGCTGGATAACACGATCATATTAGCGTGTTAAGAAAATTCCTCTGGTTGAAGCTTGAAGAATAAGTTGGGAAGAGTTAAGTGTACATGTAGAAAACCAAGAGGCTATTTTGAGGGCCTAAGAAAAAAACAATGGCAATTCAGGCTAGGGTGAAGATGCTAGAAGTAGAGAAAAGTAAAGTAGCTTAGGGGATTTTTTAGCAGAATCATCAGGGCCTGCTTACGGTAGTGTGCTGGAATAGGCATGGACTGGTTTACAAGAGCCGATAATCAAACTTTAAGGAATTTTGTTAGTTGGTTGTTAGGCACAGACGTTATTAAAAATTAAATTATATAAACTGGCAATTAATTATATTAAAACAAAGTTAATAAATATTCAAAAGTAATGAATTCCTGATTATCTTACTATTACCTAGGCTCTTGAGGTTATTTATGTCTATTGTGTTTCTATGGGAAATGTCTGATGGTGTGTTACTGTGCAAATTTTTTCAACTCCACATTCAATTAGGTCACACTGGTAGCATGAAATCAGTCAGAGAGGGAGTATTTACTCCTTGGTAATTGTCAAAGGCTATAAATCAGAGCTTGCTTTAGTACCTTGTTGATTCTGTAGACTTAAGAAAGTGATGGAGAAAACGTTAATAATACCCATTAATTTTAAAAGTATGTCATGTCTGCAGAGATTTCACTGTTAATATCACACAAAATTGAAGAAATATTTCTCCAAGATGTGAAAACAATGATCTGATTCAGCAAAGAAGTCATTCACATCATTGATAAAAGGCTGAAATTCTGACATACATCTATGTTGTTTCACTCTTGTCTTACTCTTTAATGTATAAAGCAAACGATCAACCAACACACCTATCAGATATAGTCGCTTGTCAGTTGCAACCATAAGTTGGCTATGGACCCAAGAGTTTTTCAGAAAACAAAATATTTTATGAGAATCAATTGTCTACATGAAATTTACAAAGAGCATCGTATATTTTATCATCATTGTAAACTGTGTAACACATTCTTTTTTAACTTTTTTTTTTTTTTTTGGTCGTGCCACACAGCACACGTGGGATCCTAGTTCCCCCATCGAACCCGTTCCCCCTGCAGTGGAAGCATGGAGTTCCAACCACTGGACCTCCAGGGAAGTCCCAACACATTCTTTATGCTAATAATATCTATGATAAATTTAAATATATACGTCTACATTTTCTTTCTGGAGAACTAGGTTGTTAAATAGCATACTGCTGGATACTTATGGGTCAAAGACACCCTTATATACCCAGAGAGAAAGAATCATCAAAAATGCTGCAAGTTTCTATCTTGTTCAACTGCCTAAATGATGATACCCATACCTTTACACAGGGAACATTAGAAAAGGACTAAGTTTGATGGATTGGGATAGGGAAGGCAGTGTTATGGATTAGGTGGGGTGATACTGAATTTGAAGAGATAGATATCAGCAACATGGATAGACCTCGAGATGATCATACTAAGTGAAGCAAGTCAGACAGAAAAAGACAAGTATCATATGATATCACTTCTATGTGGAATCTAATAAAAGCTACGAATGAACTTATTTATAAAATAGAAACAGATTCATAGACATAGAAAACAAACTTATGGTTACCAAAGGGGAAAGGTGTGGGGGAGGGATAAATTAGGAGGTTGGGATTAACAGATACAAACTACAATATATACAATAAACAACAAGGTCCCACTGTATAGCACAGGGAACTATATCCAATATCTTGTAATAAACTATAATGGAAAAGAACCTGAAAATAATATATATATATATATATGTATATATTATACCACTGAATCACTTTACTGTACACCAGAAACCAACACAACATTGTAAATCAACTATACTTCAATTAAAAAAAATTTTTTTAAAAAGGGACACATAGACTACATGGTCAGGTGGCTAGTTGTATCCAAAGCTCTGGAGCTCAGAAAATAACTTTAAGCTGGAGCCATCATTTGGGTGATATTTGTGAAGGTCAATTAGTCAAAGACTTGAGAGTGCATGAAGCTATTTTGAGTGTTTCTTCCAAATGAACTTCCAAAGCAGAGTTTGGAGGTATTTAACTGAAGTGGTAAATGAGAATGTGCTAGTCCTGACAGGCAAATTAACAGTACACACATCATCAGGGCTAAACAATACCCTCTAAGAATATTAGAGGTGTCCATCAGGGATATACAGTTCCATGACCAAAGACATGTCCTCCTTTATTAGAGATGGATGTCTTAGTTAAATAGGTAGTATCAAAAATACAGATTCCCCGTTGGGAGCTTGTGGTAAGTAGAAGATTGCAGAAGGTGCCATGTGTAAGTAGACATGAATTATTTACTTATTAGTTACCAATGATTTTGAGTACGGTGAGTAGGATTGGTTACTTACTAAATGATATGAAATGTGGAAGCCTGACCCTCAAAAATAAGATCTTTATTTTAGAGCTTTATATTACCTTTACAAAAAAGAATTATGGACTTCCACTTCTGGAAAGACATGGTTTTCCCCAATTTTCTCACGTAAGTACACCTAAAAGCCCTGGAATAGTATATGTAATGTATAAGTTACACCTCTAAAAGACAGAGAAAAGAAGGCAGACCAGCTAGGGGATCACAGTACTCAAGGAACAAGGTAGAGGTCAGTTTTCTGGGTTTTCTCTTTGCCTCATATATCTCAGACCTGGAGCTGAAGAAGTCAGCAACCCAGGAACACTAATCTGTACAGACCAAAGGAAAAAAGAAAAAAGGACAACAACAACAAAACAAATGAAAAAACAGCAGCACTGAACAAAAGCCTACTCTCTCTAATCAAAGAATCAGGAAAGGGACTTCCCTGGTGGTCCAGTGGTAAAGAATCTGTCTTACAATGCAGGGGACCCAGGTTCAATCCCTGGTCAGGGAACTAAGATCCCACATGCCGTGGGGCAACTAAGCCCACGTGCCACAACTACTGAGCTCGCACGCCTCAACTAGAGCCTGTGTGCTGCAAACTACAGAGCCCATGTGCTCTGGACCCCACATGCCACAACTACAGAGTCCACATGCCCTGGAGTTTGCACGTCACAACTAGAGAAGAGAAAACCCGCACGCCTAGAGAGAAGCCCACGTTTTGCAAAGAAAGATCCCACACGCCTTAACGAAGATCTCGTGTGCTGCAACTAAGACCCGACGCAGCCAACTGATGATTCAACCAATCAATCTGGAAAGGGGCAGCCTAATAGATAGAAAGCTTTTAGAAAATAACGACTCTACTCAGGTCAAACACAACAGAAAAAAATGTGGTTGCACTCCATCCACACCAGCAAAAGCCAAGAGGGGAGCACAGATGTACACCCTTGTTGGATTGTAACAAGGCTCCCCAGCACCATTACTGGGATGGTGTTAGAGAAGCTCAAGTAGGGAGCTAAGACTTTCATCCCCACCAACTGGTAATGAGACATCCCTCCCCACCCTTATCTCCAGTGGTGTCAGTGGAGACCAGAAGTGGAGCCTGGACTTCCATCCCTACCCAGCAATAATGTGGACTCCATCACCACCTCTGGTGTCAACAAAAGCTGAGTGGGGAGCCTGTACTTCTATCACCAGTTGACAGTAAGGAGTCAATGCTTCCTCCTTTCTCTTGTTGGAGCCATACAAGGAAAAGTAAGCAAAAACAGAAGTTGAAATAATATTCAGAATGTCATAACGCAATACGAAAATATCTAGATTTCAAGTGAAAAATCACTGATAATACCACAAACCAGGAAGATCTAAGTCAGAATGAAAGAAGACAATAGATTCTAACACCAAGATGGTAGAGATGTTAGAATTATCAAAGATTTTAAAGGAGCCATGATAAAAATGCTTCAATGGGCAATTAAAATATGCATGAAACAAATGAAAAACATATAATGTGTTAGAAAATAAACAGAAAGTATCAGTGAAGATATAGAAGGTTGTAAAAAAAGAACAAAGTGGAAATTTTAGAACTAAAATATACAACTAACAACAAAATATCAGTGAATGGGGACAAGAGCAGAATAGAAAGGACAGAGAAAAAATCAATGAATGGTAACACAGAACAACAGAAATTATCACATCTGAACAACAGAAATAAAATATACTGAAAAAATTTGAGAGTCTCAGGGACCTGCTGGGACATAACAAAAGATGTAACATCTGTGTTATTGGAGTCCCAGAAGGAGAGGAAAAAGAGAGTGAGTTAAAAGCACCTAAAAAAACAACCAATGAAACCTCCTAAATTTGCCAAGGTACATAAAACTAGAGAATCAAGAAGCTGAGTGAACTCAAATAGAATAAACATAAATAAATCTGTACTGAGACACACCCTAATTAAGCTTCTAAAAACTAAAGACAAAGAAGTAATCTTGAAAGCAACTGAAAAAAACAACACCTTACCTATAGGGGAAAAACAATTCAAATGACAGAGGATCTCTCATCAGAAATCATGGAGGCCCAAAAGAAGTGACACAGTATTTTGCAGGTGCTGAAAGAAAAGAAATGAAATGTAGAATCCTATGCCCAATGAAAACATTCTTTATGAATAAAGGAAAAAATCAAGACAACTATAGATGAAGGAAAACTACAGAGTGTGTTGTCAGCAGATTTTCTTTAAAAGACTGATTAAAGGAAATTCTCTTAACAGAAAAAATAAATGATGAAACAAGAAAACTTGGAACATTAGGAAGGAAAAAGAACATGAACTACTTGTAAATACAAGAGACTTTCCTTGTGCTCTTGAATTTTCTAAGTTACGTTTGATGGTTGAAGCAAAAGTTACATTATTTTTAAAACCAATTATTTGGCTCTAAATGCATGTAGAAGAAATATTTAATACAATTATATTATAAACAGAGTAGATTAAAGAGATATAAAGAGAGGTGAAGTTTCTATACATTACTCAAACTGGTAAAATGTGAACATCAGTAGACTGTGATGATTTATATATGCATAATATAGTATCTAGAGGAACCACTTAAAAAGGTAAACAAAGAGATACACTTAAAAACACTACAGATAAACAATATGGGAGCTGAAAAACGTTCATGTAACCCACAAGAAGGCAGGAAAAAGAAAACAGAGAAATGAAAAACAGAACAAATAGAAAACAAACAATAAAATGACAGACTTAGGTCCTAACAGGTAAGTAATTACTTAAATGTAAATGGTTTAGCTATATGAATTCAAAGACAGAGTTAGATAGAATAACTTAAAAAAACTTACTTCAAATACAGTGATAGAATCAGATTGCAAGTAAAAGGGTGGAAATAGATACATCATGCAAACATTAACCAAAGGAAAACAGAAATGGCCATAGTAATATAAACAGACAAAATAGACTTCAGATCCAAAAATATTACCAAGAACAGAAAGAGGCATTATATTTTAATGATATAAGGGCCAATTCACCAAGAAGCTGTAAAAACCAAACAATGGAGCTATAAAATATGTGAAGCAAAAACTGAAAGAACTGAAAGGAAAATCCAAAATTTTATAGATATATAAATCCCAATTATACATGTTTATATATATATATATATATATATCTCCTTATTTTCACAATTGCTAGAACTAGAAGAAAATCAGCAGAATAAATAAGGCCTCGACAACATCCTCCAAGGTCTAATTGATATTGTAGAACTCTGCATCAAATCACAGCAGAATGCATACTCTTTTCAAATACCAAAATGACCATATCCTAGGCCATAAAACACCTCAACAAACTGAAAAGAAGTGAAATCATACAGAGTGTGTCTTCTGGCCACAATGAAATCAAACTAGAAATCCATAACAGAAAGATAGCAAGAAAAGCTCCAAACACTTGGAAACTATACAACACACTTTCTAAATAACGCAGGAGTCAAAGAGGAAACATCAAGGGAGATTAAAAAAAACACATTAGCTTGAACGAAAATGAAAATACAACATACCAAAATTTGTAGAAAGCAGCTAAAGCAGTATGGAGAGGGAAATTTATAGCCCTAAATGTTTAACATTAGAAAAGAGGAAAAACTCAAATCAATAACATAAGCTCTCACCTCAAGAGCTTAGAAAAAGAAGAACGAAATAAGCCCAAGGCAAGGAGAAGAAACGAAATAATAAAGAACAGAAATCAATGAATTTGGAACAGAAAATAAGAATAATATCTGCTTCATGGAATCAATTGTTGACAAACTTACAACAAGGAAGAAAGAAAAAACTGAAAGACACTATCAATATCAGAAATAAAACAGAGGATACTACTACAGACATTGCAGACATCAAAAGTGAAAGAGAATACTACAAACAACTCTACACACATAAATTTGACAACCTAGAAGAAAATGACTAATTCCTTGAAAAACACCAACTACCACAATGAACCAATATGAAACAGATCATTTGAATACCCCTATAACCATTAACAAAGTTGAATTCGTAATTGAGAAGCTCCTCCAAAAGAAATTTCTGGTCCCAGATGGTTTCACTGGAGAATTTACCAAATGTTTAAAGAAGAATTAATATCAATTTTAAACAATCTCGTCAGGAAAACTTCCCAATTCACTTTATAAAGCTAATATTATTCTGATAATGAAACCAAAGTCAGTGTTAAACAAAACAAAGCAAAAACTAGAGAACAATATTCTCATGAATATAGATGCAAAAATCCTTATCATATTAATAACAAACATCAATAGTATTCAGCAGTATGTAAAAAGAATTACAGAATGTGAAGTAGGGTTTATTCCAGGAATATAAGAGTGATTCACTGTTTGGAAAAAATCAATGTACTCCACCATATTCACAGGCTAAAGAAGAAAATTCACATGATTACATCAACTGATACAGAAAAACCGTTTGACAATTTCAACACCCATTCATGATACAAACTCTCAGAAAAATTGGGATAGAGATCTTCCCCAACTTGATAAACAGCACTTACAAAAAACCTTAAGCTAACACCACACTTAACAGTGAAAGGCTGACCTCTTTGCCCTAAGACTAAGACCAGAAAGAAGACAAGGATGACTGCTCTTGTTACTTCTGTTCAGCATTGTACTGGAGCTTCTAGTCACGGTAATTATGTTCTGATTTTTGACAAACGTACAAGAACAATCCAATGGAGGAAAGAGAGGCTTCTCAATAAGTGGTGCTGGAGCAAATAGACGTCAATAAGTGAGAAAAGTGATTTCTTAAACTCTAGCAGTGTCTTGCCTAACCTTCACATTCTGTGTCCTTCACATGGTTATATATGCCTTTTAAAATCCTGTATTAAATCCCTTCCTACTTGAAATACCTAGAGCGGTTTCTGTTTTCCTGACTAAATCTTGACTAATAAGGTTGACAGGAGATTTTACTCCTCAGCAAATACCAATATGCTTTCCCACATTTCCTAGCTCCCTTGAAAGTATGGGCCCATGTTAGTAGTTCTGGCCAATATGCTATGAGAATTAGTGATGTTTGCAGTCTCGAGCTTTTAGGTGTTATGTGTGACTTTCCAGCCACTCCCTGCTCTCAGGTAACCTTGGTTTCATTTTTTGATATGACGGTGTCACGAGACAGAAGCCACTGGACTGTATGACTCGCTCCACGGATACCCTGGAGAGCTTCCCAATACACAGTGGACTTTTCTTAAGCAAGAGATAAATTTTGGTTGTGGTAAGCCAACGAGGTTTTAAGGGCTGTTTGTTACCATACCACAGTTCAGATTAGAATGACCCCAATAGAAATTACTCCTGGAAATAAGTATTACAATATCAAAACCCTAAAATAGGAGGCACTGACTTAATATTCCTACGAAAGGAAAAAGTAAACAAATTTTGTTGCTTGGGAATAGAGGATGCAATGGAATAAACAGTTAAATCTGATCCCATGGAAGAATGGGAAGCTGTGCTAGGACTTTGCAAGGAGAAGCCAGCATATTTTGAAGTGAGGAGTGGTGACAGAAGACAATATTGGGACAGTCAGACAGCTACTCAAAACTTGACTTCATATACTCAAGACTACTGCAGAGGAAGTATAAATGTGATCTTCTAAACATAGTCTAAAAGACTATGCTTCAAGAATGTTGAGTGTCTTCTCAGTAGTTAATTTGATTCTGTAGATACTGACAAACAGAAAGAGGAGGAGGAGATGTGTAAAGAAACCACTGTTACCATAGACGAACCTTGTTCTGGAGTCAGGATTTTTTTAATGTTCTCTATGTTCAGTAAATAAAATATTTTAGAAACATGGATGAACAGGATGCTCCACTGACATATGAGAGAGGCAGACTTGTCCTGGTATTCAGGAAGGAGATTACAAACAGGCTTGAGAAATCAGCAAAATGTCAAGTTGATTGTTCAATAAAAGATAGATGTATTCGGAGAAAAAATAAGTCAAACATTTTTTCTACTGAGACTTAACAGATTCAGGACCCACTGACTGAGAAGATATGAAATATCTCAAAATTGAAAGGAACTCAGTATTTTGGATAAAAGAGGCAAAATTCTAAATTACTAATAGAGAAAATCATTAAGATAAAATATATTTAATAGCTGAAAATGAATAGATGTAATTTTTTAGCTATTTCCCGATCAAGTAAGCCCCAAATAAGGGCAATTTAAATTAACATTTACAAATATGAAAAATCTAGAATTTTATCTGACCCATATTAAACAAGCCCCAAATAATCTGTTGTAAATTCAAATGTATTTAAAGTACTCTTGGACAAAATTAACAGAATTACCACCCACATTGAAGGATGTAATAATCTTTTGCTAACCATACCATACCTGAAGGTGTATATGTCCAAATTCACGATATTGGCAAGTTGAAAGTGAACTTTGATTCAAGCAAGGGAGGACTTTCTAATGATTGTTACTAATTAATGACATAGTTTTTAAATACTCACTCCTCCAATGGGGGATCCATTTACCCCTCCAAATCTTAAAACTATGTAAAACAGACACAAACAGAGCTGCCCTACTTAAATCAACCTACTAGCAGCTGTAATCTCACTCACTGCCTTCCCTTTTTTAACAGCTTTCTTGGGGTATAACTAACAAATACAACTGTAAGTTACTTAAAGTGATGATGTGATACATGTATACACTGTGAAAGGACTCCCCCATCAAGTTAATTAACACATCCATCACCTCACGTATTTACCTTTCCTTTTTTTCCCCTTTTTCTTTCTTTTTAAAATTTATTTATTTTGGAGGAGAACATTTAAGTTCTACTCTCCTAGCAAATTTCAATTATTCAATTCAATTACAATCACCATGGTATATATTAGATCTTCGGATCTTATTCATCTTATAACTGAAAGTTTGTACGCTTTTATCAACCTTTTGAAAGAAATTGCTCTAACATATAGAGTTAAAGCTAAGACCGACCCCTCCTTTTGTTCTCTGTATCCCTATCCTCTTGCCTTCTCAATGATGCTGGTACTACAATCATGCTCTTTCTTTCCGACACCATTGATTTCTTCCTTCCCTTTGGTTTTGGTTTGTTCCCACCAACAAACAAATATGTTCCAGTGTCAACCTTCTTAATCCACATTCCTTATCCTCAAATTTCCCTCCATCTACGACCCTACCGCTCTACTGTCTTCAATGAAAACTTCTTAGGAGATATTTATAGCTGCTCTTTCTCTTGTTTCAAGTTTTTGTTTCATTTTTAAAAATCCATCCACATTGGGCTCTTGCCAAGGCGGCCATGACCATCACACGGAGAAATCCAGGGGTCAGTTTTCTGTCCTCTTTTCAGTTGAATTCTCAAGCATCATTTGAAAGCGTTCTTCCTTCCTTCCTGCTTGAAGCATTCTCTCCCGTTGGTGTTTTTAAAGCAAACTTCCCTTGATTTTCTGGGCTCACTGACTTCTTTTCAGGCTTATTTGTTCCTCCTCACCAGTTCATTTAATCTGTAATTGCTGAAATGCCCCATGGTTCAGTCCTAAGCTTCAACTCTGCTCTCTCTACACTCCCTTCTAGATGATCGCATACGTTTCCGAGGCATTAATTATAATTAATATGTTTAATTATCAAATTTGTATCTCTAGCCCTGACTTCTCTAAACGCTAAACTGTGATATTTAGCTGTCTACTCAACAACTCTTTTTGGAGAGTTAATAGGAATTTCTATTTAGTGTGGGTAATCAGGACTCTCTTTTCCTTTGTCATTCTCTTCCTCCCCCTGGTTGTTCCCATTTCGGTAAGTACAATCCTACCCCGACTCAGTGAGTGAAAATCTAGTAGTGATACTTGACTCATTCTTTTATCTCAGCTCTCACAACCAACCACTAACAAGTTCGCTCAGCTTTTCCTCCAAAATACATCCCAATGAAATCTAGCTCTTTCCAATTCCTGTGCAAATACTCTCATCTGTAGTCTGGATGATCCAACAATTTCCCCAGCAACTGTTCAGCTAGTACTACACTCCAGCCTGTATACAATCTCCTTCCCACACAGTTGCTGGAGTGGCAGTCCAAAAACCCTCAACATGCTTCCCACTGTGCTTAGAAAAAAAATCCATACTTCTTTCATGTTGTGAAAGACTATGTTAATGGGTCCAACTGAACTTTCTGACCACGTACTCTACCACTCCCGCCTTCTTTCAGTGATCTAGTCCCACTGGCCATCTTTCTGACCCTCAAACATGCCCAACTCCAATCCTGCTTAGGGCCTTTGCACATGTGCCTCTTCCTGGCCTTAAGGGACCAGCTTCTTATCTTCCATGTTTCAGTTCAACCTCACCTCCTCAGAGAGGTCTTCTCTGGCCACCATCTAAAATACAGTTCATGGACCAGGTCACACATCACACATATATTTTAATAATATACAATATGACATTGTACAGACATATAATTATTGTGTTATATTGCCTTTATAGCACCTTCAGCATCTGAAATTTTATTTATTTTTTAATACAAATGTCCAGGCTACTTCCTCCTTTCCAAAACTGTTAGTGGTTCCATGCTATCAATAAGGAAAGTTCAAGCCCTTTGAAATGCCATTTAAGACCTCCATGACCTGGCCTAACTGGCATTTGCTCATCTCCTGCCTGTATCTATTTTTTGCCCGCGAACCCCATTCTACGACATCATTCACTCTGCTCCATATCCCTCCCACTAGATACGTGGACACACTTGCCTTCCCCTTATCTGCCAAGTGACCCGTATCCTTCTTTTAAAGACTCAGCTCAAATGCTACTCCTTAGAGTCCTCAAGAGGAGCTAGTTACTTTTCATCCTGTACGCACAGAGCTGGAAGTATATGTCTTTGGTATATACAGACCCTCCTCCATCTCCCACAAATTTCCCATCCCTAATGCATGGGAAAATGATTTATTCATCTGAGTATTCTCACCACTCACACTGATTCATGCACAAAATAAGTTTTGTTTTGTTTTGTTTTTAAATAGGTGACAGGTACTTTTAATATATGTCCCTTTCCTGAATACTCTGGTTTCTCTTCTTTGGTTAGTTCTGGTTTGCCCATCTTTTTTTTTTTTGCGGTACGCGGGCCTCTCACTGTTGCGGAGCACAGGCTCCGGACGCGCAAGCTCAGCGGCCATGGCTCACGGGCCCAGCTGCTCCGCGGCATGTGGGATCTTCCCGGACCGGGGCGTGAACCCGTGTCCCCTGCATCGGCAGGCGGACTCCCAACCACTGCGCCACCAGGGAAGCCCCCAGGTTTGCCCAGCTTAATTGTGAAGTTTGAAGCTCAGAAAACTGAGCTTAGGATCTGTCATAAATGATTCATATCTGTATCTCTAGCCTCAGTTCCTGGCACATAGTATCACCACAACAAATGTTTGCCATTGTACCAGAATGAACACAATACTGTAGTACGTGTGGTTGCGTTCAACACACTAGCACAGGATTTCTACCTTATCTTTCTTCTGAATTCATGTGTACAATGAGTGAAACCTTGTCACCTAAAACACATATTTTAATAACATACTGTTACATTTTAGTAATATACAACATGACATTGTAAAATTTATAATTATTTGGATAGCTATCAGCCATCGACAAATGCCTATGCAGCGCTCGCTACGTGCTACACACTCTATTAAGCATTCAGGCCGAGAAAACAGATTGCCTTAGTCAGGCTAGGCTAGGCTCTGCTGCGGCAACCAATCTCCACATTTCAGTGGTTTAACAACATGAAGATTTATCTCATGATCATTTCACACCCAAACTGGGCACTGAGTGGGCAGTTCTTTCTGAGATGGTGCAGGGATCCAGGCTTATTCCATCTGTTGGCTCTGACACCCTCCAAGGGCTTTGAGTCCTCTACTGGAACTCTTACATCCAGCCAGTTGACAAGGGAAGAGAGAAAGCGCTAAGAATCTCACAGAAGACAGCAGTAGTGTACGTAATTCCATCACAATCTATTGGCCAAAATTAGTTAAGCAGCCCTAAACCAACTACAAAGGAGGTTTGGAAGTGTGTTCCCAAGAAGAAGAGGATCAGTGAGAATACTGTCACACTAACAGGGACCATATTGTCCTGTCTCCTGTAGGAATCATCCTATAGTAAGACGCTTCAACCTGATCCCTCTATGTAACTTGAGACAGTAAGTAGAAGTTTTTCGTTTCCCACCGAAAACTATTTGCCAGAGTAATTAATGACACAGTAAAAGAAATTTCAAGAAAAATCATTAAATTCTTCAGGGGAAACTTTTAAAGAAGAGGCAGGCATACCGCAGCCTGTGGGCTGAATCTAGCCTGCTTGTTGTTGGACAACATGCAAACTAAGAATGGCTTTTACGTTAATAAATGTTTGAAAAGAATCAAAAGAAGGATATTTCATGATGTGAGAATTGCAGGGAATTCAAGTTTCAGTGTCCATACATAAAGTTTTATTGGAAAACTACCATGTTAATTCATTTGGATGTTGTCTATGGCTGCTTTTGTGTTACAGAAGCAGAGTTGAATTGTGACAGACACCGTATGTCCTGCCAAGCCTAAAATATTAACTCTCTGGTCCTTTACCAAAAAAGTTTGCCAATCCGTGTTTAAACGCATTCAAACCGCATATAATTTAGTGTTGAAAAATCAGTAACAAAGTTACAAATCATTCTAGTGTTTGTATTCATTTTACAGGGGCGGGTACCAAAAACCAGCTGGACCTGAAGAGAGAAAAACAAAAATTCACCTAATAAACAGTCAAGAGTAGGGAAAAACATGTTTTCAAACCAAAGAGATCCTGCTTAGGTAAAGAGGATTCTTTACTTGTAGTTTACTAGAAGAGACAAAGGTAAGATCTCTTTTCATGTGTAAACAGATGCTTCTATGCTTAGGTTATTTATTCTCAAACTTACAGCCAGGTGGTCCTCACTGCCAAAAGCAAAGCCTCTTATTCACGTGGTACTCCAACTCCTGGCTTCAAAATTTCTTGACAAAGAGCCGTACTGGAGGTCATAAGTTAGAACTCCACCACTTACTAAAATGAATAACTCAGTGTCAGACACAGTGAGAAAAATGCTGGTGAACTACAACCATCACAACAAACAAAGTAAGTTTCCGAAGAACGTCTAGTAGATATTCTAGTTCAACTCCACCATATTTACAGTGTAAGCCTTTAGAGAAAGTGTCCAGAGTAAACTATTTCTTCTCAAGATATGTTGCAATTCAGAATTCCCTAGTTCACACTGGCAATATTCAATGGATTGTCTAAGGTATTCAAATGAGAATGTGATCAACAAAGTCACAGTGACTTTTTCTTTTGCGGAAGCCCCAACTATATTATGGAAATGGATGCAAACTTGCGACCCAGGGAAAATTCCCTACCTGATCTGCACTGAATTGTTCCCTTTGAACTCTGCTTTGGAATTTCAACAAATGCTTGTCATGAGTTTGATTATTTTCTCATTCATAACTAGGAATATATAAATATTTCTCTAGATAACTATGAATATATATAGTGATATATTTCTATGAGTTCGACTTGCCTTGTTAGTGGAAACCAAACCCATCACTCTAATTTTAATAAAAGTAGTAAAGATAAGTCTTTTGCTCATTTCTGTATCATTGCTGCCTCCAATTACTATTGCGAAGTCCTCATTTCCAAACAGAACCGTGAATAAATTCTTGCTATGACAAGTTCATCTAGTCTAGTGAATGAGCCAAGTAACGAGGATCAGGGATCAGGAAACTCAAGTTAAATTTCTATTTCTCTTCATAACATTAAGTAAATCTTTAAATTTACTTTTAAATCTCATACCTCCTGGTATTGATTTCTCATGGCCCAGATAGATGAGGGAGAGTTTGCTTATTTTGTTTTCATTTTTGGATTGGACACTTCTGATGGAAGAAAGATAGAATTGATTTTTTTTATTCAAAAGGAAGCCCAAATTTTAGATCTCTTAGGGCAAAACCAGGTTTGCTAATGTTTCTATTGAGGGACCATAGTTATAGCTGTTCAGGATTTTGTTTTTATGTATAAAAAGTATACTTTTAAATTTTTTAAATTTTTATTTTTTTTATTGAAGTATAGCTGATATCTAATGTTTCAGGTATACAGCAAGGTGACCCAGTTATGTGTGTGTGTGTGTGTGTGTGTGTGTATATTCTTTTTCTGAATCTTTTCCATTATAGGTTATGACAAGATATTGAATATATTTTCTTGTGCTATACAGTAGATCCTCACTGTTAATCTACTTTATACATAGTAGTGTGTATCTGTTCGTCCCCAATTCCCAATTTAAAGTATTCTTAAATGACGAGAATATTGGAGATATTTTTGGGAACACTGTAATATTTATTATTCGTTGCCCATCATGACCAAATCTGTCAGAAGGAAAACTCATATTACTAACGTCTGGGAGATTTATGTATTTCAGGACTTTTATTCTGACTCTCTCTGCTGATTCATTTTAAAGTGTATTTCACTTCCCAGTCATCTACTTCTTCCCAATAATGTACGTACCATTTCAACTGTTATTAAACGTGAAGAGAAATGAGCAATTCTTATTTTTATTAATAATGTAATTACATTTGGGACAAATACTTGTTTGATAGAAAAGTTGATGGATTTGGCATCTTTATTTTGAAAAATGGATGGAAGACTACAAATTCATGAGAGCTTATGGTTTAAACAAAAAAAAAAAAAAAGAAGAAGAAAATAACCTAAAATTTCTCTTGGATGTAACCACAAAATATCTTGATATTTTACAAAATTCAAAGGTAAAATACGGGAAATGCTGGCAAATTGTTCAGAGTAGCTGAAATTATGCATTATAAATATTTGTGTGTGTGTGTGAAATAACTGACATTTTGTGAGGATCAAAATTGCCACAGAAATTTGGCCAAGTCAGCATCAAGTGATTTCACACAATTATTGAACTTTTCTCTGTTGGAGATGTTCCCGGCCAAATCCTTCATTTTTGGAAATTTCCTGGAGCTCCCTCGTCTGCCACAGAATAGCACTGAACATTTCTCATCCAACAAATGAGCAAGACATTAGTGGCTCCCTTTAGTTTTTAGCTAAGCCTTTATCTTTTACCTCAGGAGAAGCTCCTTAGTTTTTCCTTCTACTCTTGATTTTTGCCTGCTTGAGCAGCTTTCCAGAGAGGCCTCCAGGATTGACCCTTCTCACCCATCTGCTTGGCTAATTCTGCATCTCAGACCCTAGAGCAGCACCTTCTAATAAAGCCTTCATGATGATGCAAATGTTCCACATCTCCATTGTCCAATATGGTAGCCACCAGCTATAGGAGGCTCTCAAGCACTTAAAATGCTAGTGCACTGGAGAACTAAAATTTTGAATTTATTTAATTTTAATTACTTTTAACTTAAATAATCACACGTCTCTGCATCGGACAGCACAGCATTACATGGTCTCTTTCTGTACAGACTTTGCAACCCTTTTAAAAACTGGATTATAAATTTCATGAATACAGTCCATGCCATGTCTGTTTTGTGCACTGTCGCATCAATAACACATAACACTGTGTTTGGCACAGGGCAGAATCTAAAATGTTTTTCTTAAATGTATGACTGACTGCATGAGTGAATATAGGAACTTCAAGGATGAAGGTAAAATTCAAATGGGGAAGAAAAAATGGTCTATATGTGCCCTTTAATCTTAGCATATATTAAATCAATTCTTTTTTAAAGATGATCTCTTTAAGGTAATATTGTCCATTCACCAAACTGTGGAACACAAAGAAGTGATAAATTTCTCATTGTGGGTTATCTTCTGAGCTCTAGTCCCTTAACCTAAAGGGACTCTGTCAAATATATATGAAACTGTAGAGTAGCGTGTTTTCACGGATCAGTTTTGCTCACAGGGTTGTATCAAAGAGTCATATCAGTGACTGGCACATATTCTTCTCAATAAGTATAAATTCCTGGGAGGTCAGTTACTGCACCTGTAGATTGCAGCTTTGTCAACATCTGCAAATGTGAAAGAGATAGTGGGGAACTGCAGGAGAGGCACAAAGCATGGTTTTCACGCATTAGCTCATTTAGCTCAATATTGCTACTTTCTACCACGTGCTTCACTACTTATGGCCTACGATGACAAAATATCAAACAACACAACAATAAATACAGAGTTACACCTCACACTGGTCAGAATGACCATTGTTAAAAAGTCCACAAAAAATGCCAGAGAGGGTGTGGGGAAAAGGGAACCCCCCTACACTGTTGGTGGGAATGTAAATTGGTACAACCACTATGGAGAACAGTATGGAGGTTCCTTAGAAAACTAAAAACAAAGCTACCATATGATCCAGCAATCCCACTGCTGGGCATATTTCCAGGGAAAACCATAATGTGAAAAGATACATGCACCCCAATGTTCGTTGTAGCACTATCTACAATAGCTAAGACATGGTAGCAACCTAATATACATCGACAGATGAATGGATAAAGAAGATGTAGTACATGTATACAATGGAATGTTACTCAGTCATAAAAAAGAATGACATAATGCCATTTGCAGCAACATGGATGGACCTAGAGATTATCATACTAAGTGAAGTTACTCATAAAGAGAAAGACAAATACCATATGATATCACATATGTGGAATCTAAAATATGACGCAAATGAACTTAGCTACGAAACAGAAACAGACTCACAGACATGGAGAACAGACTTGTGGTTGCCAAGGGAGAGGGGTGGTGGGGGAGGGATGGATTGGGAGTGTGGGATTAGCAGATGCGAACTAGTATATAGAGAATGGATAAACAACAAGGGCCCGCTGTACAGCACAGGGAACTATATTCAATATCCTGTGATAAACCACAATGGAAAAGAATATGCAAAAGAATGTGTGTGTATATATATATGCATAACTGAATCACTAATTCACGGTACAGTAGAAATTAACACAACATTGTAAATCAACTCTATTTCAATAAAATAAATTAAAAAAATACAAAGTGAGCTCTCAGGCTGTAGAGTTCTACTTCGTTATGTGATAGGACAACAGTTTACAACCCAACACAGTTGTATTTAGTACATAAATCACATCCCAGATGAGACAAAAGAGATCACTTCCTATGCAATGAAGCCAAACAATTTTTAAAAGATAAGTGGCTCACACCAACCTTTTTGGCAAGAGCTCATGTAAAGTAAAACAGCACTTAAAATTAAAGCCAACTTGCAGGCAGAATCAGAGGTGCACTTGGAAGAAAACAAACTCATCTGTTTAAAGTTTCTTAATATATAACAGACCATCTAAACATAGACCAGTTCAATGAATGACGATGCTGGATTACTGAAAATCTGAATCAAAGAAAACTATAGGCAGACATAATAAATAAATATTTCTGACCAACACTCAAATCAACTGTGAACAAACAGTAACCAATGTGGCAATCTAGCAACAATAAAAAAAGTTTATTATCAGCATGTACAAAATGCAACAAATAATAATAACTACTTATTTTAGAGTCAATCTTTTCATCTTTAATTTTGCTTAAACTACATATGCAACAAGTTTCACAACACCTAAAGCATGATAGTGGAAAGATCAGTGGTGCACTAGATTCCAGAACTGTGTGGCACTGGTCAAGTCATTTCCCTGCTTGAGTTTAAACAGTGTGAGCACTATAATGGCAGTTATGATCTATGATTGCTTAGCAAGCTCAAGGCACTCCACATTATCTCACACTATCGTCTCTGAAGTGTCATAGTTACCTCCATTTGCCTGGTGGGGAAACTGGAGCTTACAGAGGTTAAGTAACCACCAGAAGGACACAGCTAGAAAGCAGCAAACCCTGGCAGTCTGAATCCAGAGCATTATGTGACAGAGACCATTAATACCTGTTTGTTCTGTTTTACTTACTAACAAAGCCCCCTATATTATTGGGGGCAGCAATGGGTCTAATGAAAGATCACATCTGCCAGTCTCCCTTGCACATAAGTAGGGACATAAGATTATGTTCTGGCTTAGTAAGATGTAAGGTAAGTTACTGGGTGTGCCTCTGGAAAGGTTTCTTAAAAGGGTGATGGATAGACCAAACCCTTGTTGCCTTCCCTCCTTTCTGACTGAGTGGATGCCATGGGAACCACAGGGATGATTAGGTAACTTTGAAGACAAAGCCATGTGCTAAATTATCAAGTAGAAAACCAGAAGATGCCTGGGTTCCTGGTGACAATGGAGCTGCCCTATTAACCCCGAAGTACCTACCTCCATGCTTAATTTATGTGAGAGAGAAATAAACTCTCTTGTTCAAGCTTCTGTTATTTTAGGTTTTTTGTTTTACATAGTTGAGCTAATCTCAACTAATACAATTATAAAGGATGTAAAAAAAGACTTGAACAAAATGAGAGGTATTCAAGAACATGGATAGTTTCAATGATATAATGTTGTCAATTCTCCCCAAATCATGAAATCTTTGAACTTCAAGCAAAATCCCCACAGCTATTCACGGAATTGAACAATATGAACCTATAATTAATTTGGATGAACAAATCAGCATGGATATCTAAGTAATTTTGAAGACAATATTGATGGTGGAGGAGAATACCATACAGGGTATGTAGAATGATTGTAAAGTTATAATAATATGGTCTTGTAAATAAGTTTTTAGTGCAGGGCTATGGCATAAAACAATGGAAATAAAGAGAGGGTGTCTTTATTAATATGAGGGGAAAGATGGGCTACTTAAACTATCCTGGGGGAAATGGTTACTCATAAGTAAATAATGAAGATCAAATCCCTACCTCACATCACAGCATCACACACAAATTCCAGTTGGATCAAATACTTAAATATGGAAAGAATGATTTTTATGACCTCAGAGTAGAGAAGAATTTAAAAAATAAAACACAATAATCAAAAACCTCAGATTAGGAGACTGGTTCAAGATGGCGGAGTAGAAGGACATGCTCTCACTCCCACTTGTGAGAACACCGGAATCGAAACTAACTGCTGAACAATCATCAACAGGAAGACACCGGAACTCAACAAAAAAAGATACCCCACATCCAAAGACAAAGGAGAAGCCACAGTGAGACGGTAGGAGGGGCATAATCACAATAAAATCAAATCCCATAACTGCTGGGTGGGTGACTCACAAACTGAAGAACACTTATACCACAGAAGTCCACCACTGGAGTGAACGTTCTGAGCTCCACGTCAGGCTTCCCAACCTGGGGGTCTGGCAACGGGAGGAGAAGTTCCTCGAGAATCAGAGTTTGAAAGCTAGCGGGATTTGATTACAGGACTTCAACAGGACTGGGGGAAACAGAGACTCCACCCTTGGAGGGCACACAAAGAATACTGTGTGCATCGGGACCCAGGGGAAGGAACAGTGACCTCATACAAGACTGAACCAGACCTACATGCTAGTGTTGGAGGGTCTCCTGCAGAGGCGGGGGGTGGCTGTGTCTCACTGTGAGGACAAGGACACGGGCAGCAGAAATTCTGGGAAGTACAGCTTGGTGTGAGCCCTCCCAGAGTCTGCCATTAGCCCCACCAAAGCCTCCAGTGTTGGGTCACCTCAGGCCAAACAACCAACAGGGAGGGAAGCCAGCCCCACCCATCAGCAGACAAGTAGATTAAAGTTTTACTAAGCTCTGCCCACCAGAGCAACACCCAGCTCTACCCACCACCAGTCCCTCCCATCAGGAAGCTTGCACAAGCCTCTTAGATAGCCTCATCCACCAGAGAGCAGACAGCAGAAGCAAGAAGAACTACAATCTTGCAGCCCGTGAAACAAAAACCATGTTCACAGAAAGATAGACAAGATGAAAAGGCAGAGAGCTATGTACCAGATGAACGGACAAGATAGAACCCCAGAAAAACAACTAAATGAAGTGGAGCTAGGCAACCTTCCAGAAAAAGAATTCAGAATAATGATAGTGAAGATGATCCAGGACCTCAGAACAAGAATGGAGGCAAAGATCGAGAAGATGCAAGAAATGTTTAACAAAGACCTAGAAGAATTAAAGAACAAACAAACAGAGATGAACAATACAATAACTGAAATGAAAACTACACTAGAAGGAATCAATAGCAGAATAACTGAGGCAGAAGAATGGATAAGTGACCTGGAAGATACAATGGTGGAATTCACTGCTGAGGAACAGAATAAAGAAAAAAGAAGGAAAGGAAATGAAGACAGCCTAAGAGACCTATGGAACAACATTAAATGCAACAATATTCGCATTATAGGGGTCCCAGAAGGAGAAGAGAGAGAGAAAGGACCTGAGAAAATATTTGAAGAGATTATAGTTGAAAACTTCCCTAACATGGGAAAGGAAACAGCCACCTAAGTCCAGGAAGTGCAGAGAGTCCCATACAGGATAAACCCAAGGAGAAACATGCCGAGACACATGGTAATCAAATTGGCAAAAATTAAAGACAAAGAAAAATTATTGAAAGCAGCAAGGGAAAAACGACAAATAACATACAGGGGAACTCCCCTAAGGTTAACAGCTGATTTCTCAGCAGAAACTCTACAATCCAGAAGGGAGTGCCATGAAATATTTAAAGTGATGAAACAGAAGAACCTACAACCAAGATTACTCTACCCGGTAAGGATCTCATTCAGATTCGATAGAGAAATCAAAAGCTTTACAGACAAGCAAAAGCTAAGAGAATTCAGCACCACCAAACCAGCCCTACAACAAATGCTAAAGGAACTTCTCTAAGTGGGAAACACAAGAGAAGAAAACGACCTACAAAAACAAACACAAAACAATTAAGAAAATGGTCATAGGAACATACATATCAATAATTACCTTAAACGTGAATGGATTAAATGCTCCAACCAAAAGAAACAGGCTCGCTGAATGGATACAAAAACAAGACCCATCTACATGCTGTCTACAAGAGACCCACTTCAGAGCTAGGGACACATACAGACTGAAAGTGAGGGGATGGGAAAAGATATTCCATGTAAATGGAAATCAAAAGAAAGTTGGAGTAGGAATACTCATATCAGATAAAATAGACTTTAAAGTAAAGAAAGTTACAAAAGACAAGCAAGGACATTACATAATGATCAAGGGATCAATCCAAGAAGAAGATATAACAATTATAAATATATATGCACCCAACATAGGAGCACCTCAATACATAAGGCAACTGCTAACAGCTATAAGAGAGAAAATCGACAGTAACACAAGAATAGTGGGGGACTTTAAAACCTCACTTACACCAATGGACAGATCATCCAAACAGAAAATTAATAAGGAAACACAAGCTTTAAATGACACAATAAACCAGATAGATTTAATTGATATTTATAGGACATTCCATCCAAAAACAGCACTTTCTTCTCAAGTGCACATGGAACATTCCCCAGGATAGATCACATATTGGGTCACAAATCAAGCCTCAGGAAATTTAAGAAAATTGAAATCATATCAAGCATCTTTTCTGAGCCCAACACTATGAGATTAGAAATCAATTACAGGGGAAAAAAATGTAAAAAACACAAACACATGGAGGCTAAACAATACAGTACTAAATAAATAACCAAGAGATCACTGAATAAATTAAAGAGGAAATCAAAAAATACTTAGAGACAAATGACAATGAAAACACGCCAATCCAAAACCTATGGGATGCAGCAAAGCAGTTCTAAGGGGGAATTTTATAGCAATACAAGCCTACATCAAGAAACAAGAAAAATCTCAAATAAACATTTTAACCTTACACCTAAAGGAACTAGAGAAAGAAGAGCAAACAAAACCCAAAGTTAGCAGAAGGAAAGAAATCATAAAGATCAGAGAAAATAAATGAAATAGAAACAAAGAAAACAATAGCAAAGATCAATAAAACTAAAAGCTGGTTCTCTGAGAAGATAAACGAAATTGATAAACTATTAGCCAGACTCATCAAGAAAAAGAGGGAGAGGACTCAAATCATTAAAATTAGAAATGAAAAAGGAGAAGTTACAACAGACACCACAGAAATACAAAGCATCCTAAGAGACTACTACAAGCAACTCTATGCCAATAAAATGGACAACGTGGAAGAAATGGACAAATTCTTAGAAAACGTTAAACTTCCAAGACTGAACCAGGAAGAAATAGAAAATATGAACAGACCAATCACAAGTAATGAAATTGAAACTGTGATGAAAAATCTTCCAACAAACAAAAGTCCAGGACCAGATGCCTTCACAGATGAATTCTATCAAACATTTAGAGAAGAGCTAACACCCATCCTTCTCAAACTCTTCCAAAAATTGCAGAGGAAGGAACACTCCCAAACTCATTCTATGAGGCCACCATCACCCTGATACCAAAACCAGACAAAGATACTACAAAAAAAGAAAATTACAGAGCAATATCACTGATGAATATAGATGCAAAAATCCTCAGCAAAATACTAGTAAACAGAATCCAACAACACAGTAAAAGGATCATACACCATGATCAAGTGGGATTTATCCCAGGGGTGCAAGGATTCTTCAATATATGCAAATCAATCATGTGATACACCATATTAACAAACTGAAGAATAAAAACCATATGATCATCTCAATAGATGCAGAGAAAGCTTGTGACAAAATTCAACACCATTTATGATAAAAAACTCTCCAGAAAGTAGGCATAGAAGGAACTTACCTCAACATAATAAAGGCCATATATGACAAACCCACAGCCAACATCGTTCTCAATAGTGAAAAACTGAAAGCATTTCCTCTAAGATTAGGAAGAAGACAAGGATGTCCACTCTCGCCACTATATTCAACATAGTTTTGGAAGTCCTAGCCACAGCAATCAGAGAAGAAAAAGAAATAAAAGGAATACAAATTGGAAAAGAAGAAGTAAAACTGTCACTGTTTGCAGGTGACATGACACTATACATAGAGAATCCTAACGATGTCACCAGAAAACTACTAGAGCTAATCTATGAATCTGGTAAAGTTTCAGGATACAAAATTAATGCACAGAAATCTCTTGCATTCCTACACACTAATGATGAAAAATCTGAAAGAGAAATTAAGGAAACACTCCCATTTATCACTGCAACAAAAAGAATAAAATACCTAGGAATAAACCTACCTAGGGAGACAAAAGGTCTGTATGCAGAAAACTATAAGACACTGAGGAAAGAAATTAAAGATGATACAAAGAAATGGAGAGATATACCATGTTCTTGGATTGGAAGAATCAATATTGTGAAAATGACTATATTACCCAAAGCAATCTACAGATTCAATGCAATCCCTATCAAATTACCAATAGCATTTTTTACAGAACTAGAACAAAAAATCTTAAAATTTATATGGAGACACAAAATACCCTGAATAGCCAAAGCCGTCTTGAGGGAAAAAAATGGAACTGGAGGAATCAGACTCCCTGACTTCAGAATATACTACAAAGCTACAGAAATCAAGACAATATGGTACTGGCACAAAAACAGAAACATAGATCAATGGAATGGGATAGAAAGCCCAGAGATAAACCCACGCACTTATGGTCAACTAATCTATGACAAAGGAGGCAAGGATATACAATGGAGAAAAAACAGTCTCTTCAATAAGTGGTGCTGGGAAAACTGGACAGCTACGTGTAAAAGAATGAAATTAGAACACTCCTTAACACCATACACAAAAAGAAACTCAAAATGGATTAGAGACCTAAATGTAAGACCGGACACTATAAAACTCTTAGAGGAAAACACAGGAAGAACACTCTTTGACATAAATCACAGCAAGATCTTTTTTGATCCACCTCCTAGAGTAATGGAAATAAAAACAAAAATAAACAAGTAGGACCTAATGAAACTTAAAAGCTTTTGCACAGCAAAGGAAACCATAAACAAGACGAAAAGACAACCCTCAGAATGGTAGAAAATATTTGCAAAAGAATCAACGGACAAAGGATTAATCTCCAAAATATATAAACAGTTCATGCAGCTCAATATTAAAAAAACAAAGAACCCAATCAAAAATGGGCAGAAGACCTAAATAGACATTTCTCCAGAGAAGACATACAGGTGGCCAAGAAGCACATGAAAAGCTGCTCAACATCACTAATCATTAGAGAAATGCAAATCAAAACTGCAATGAGGTATCACCTCACACCAGGTAGAATTTGTATCATCAGAAAATCTACAAACTACAAATGCTGGAGAGGGTGTGGAGAAAAGGGAATCCTCTTGCACTGTTGGTGGGAATGTAAATTGATACAGCCACTATGGAGAACAGTATGGAGGTTCCTTAAAAAACTAAGAATAGAGTTACCATATGACCCAGGAATCCCACTACTGGGCATATACCCAGAGAAAACCATAATTCAAAAAGACACATGCACCCCAATGTTCAGTGCAGCACTATTTACAATAGCCAGGTCATGGAAGCAACCTAAATGCCCATCAACAGAGGAATGTTTAAAGAAGATGTGGTACATATATACAATGGAATATTACTCAGCCATAAAAAGGAACGAAACTGAGTCATTTGTAGAGACGTGGATGAATCTACAGAATGTCATACAGAGTGAAGTAAGTCAGAAAGTGAAAAACAAATATCGTATATTAACACATATATGTGGAACCTAGAAAAATGGTACAGATGAACTGGGTTGCAGGGTAGAAATGAGACACAGATGTAGAGAACAAACGTATGGACAGCAAGGGGGGAAAGTGGTGGGGGTGGGGGTGTGATGAATTGGGAGATTGGGATTGAACGTATACACTGATGTGTATAAAATGGATAACTAATAAGAACCTGCTGTATAAAAAAATAAATTAAATTAAATTAAAAAAAACAAAAAAAACCCCTCAGATTAAAAATTTAAAAAAAAAAAAAAAAACTTCATGAACAGCGTTAACATACATACTGGCCAGAAAAGATATCTTTAACACATATAGCAAATGATTATCATTCAGAATATATGAAGAACTCCTAAAATCAACAGTAAGAAAAGTATATAGGAAGAAGGGCACAGAAAGGAATATACAGTTCTGAGAAAAGAAAACGTGAAAGGCCAATAAACGTATTAAAGAGGGCTGATCTTACTGGTGGTCAGGATTACACAAATTAAATTTCCATTTTATGATCTCCAGATTTCCAAACAATTCAGAAATCTGACAGTATCAAGTTTTAAGACAGATGAAGAGGATTAAGAATTTCCATTCGTCACTGGTGGGAGTGTAAATTGTCATAGCCATTCTGCAGAACAACTTTCCAACATAATACAGTTGAAACTGTGCATTCTGTTTTCCCTCCATCCCATCAATTCTGCTTCTAGGAATATATATTAGAGAGATTGTTGTGTATGTACCCAAGGAGATAGCTACAAGAATGTTCATATCACTGGTACAGTAAAAAACTGCAGTAAGTTAAATACCATTGACAGAAGAATGGGCCAATAAATTTCACTAGATTCATATTGAAGAAATTTACACAGTGGTGAAAATGAATGATATTACATGTATCAAAATGGCTAAATCTCAAAAATGTTGAAAAATAGCAATTTGTATAATAGTATAGAAAGTAAAATATTACTTCTATAGAACTTCCAAACTTAAGAACCATACATTAAATTTATGGACACTTATGTATGTGATTATGGAATAAATATCTGCTTGAGAATGATAAATATAAAATTCCAAAGAGTGGTTATTCTGGAAGATGTTGAGATTAGGCTCCAAATAAGTCTGAACAGTTATATTTCCTCAAAAAATTGAAATACATATGGCAAAATATTATGACTTGATAAAAGACAGTACTACCTATATGAGCATATCTTTTTTTAATTTTTTTTTTTTTGCCTCACCATGCACAACGCGGGATCTTAGTTCCCCGACCAGGAATTGAACCCATGCCCTCTGCAGTGGAAGTGCCGAGTCCTAACCACTAGACCGCCTGGGAATTACTGAGCATACCTTTCTGAACATTTGAAATATTTTGCAAATAAATTATTACTATTTTAGAAATTTTTAAAAAAATTGAAACTAGGAATTTAACATTAAAAAGGAAAGTTTTTTTACCTATCCTATCTCACAGGTATTTCAGGAAGAGTTAATTGATAGAAATTGTTCTTGCGTTTGGAGATTAGGCTAGGCTGACAATTTGTAATATTCCCAAACTGAATTTAATAGTTTGACCCAGAGTTTTGTACGTACAGTGTAAGTAATGAAAGGAGGAGCAAATGGCAGGTAAACTGAGACTTGAGGGTGACAAAATATGATCTGACTCCTCGAAATTACCCAGAATATAAAATCCAATTTTGCATTATCCCCAAGAATGAAGCCAGGACATTTGAGAATGATGCATGATAAAAGCTGAAGTTCTGGCACAGATGAAGAGGCTCTTATGATATAAAGTTTGGAAATGCCAACTTCCTTTCAGAGAACATTTCTGTGCCAGGCAGGAGGCTAGGTGACTTGCATTTTTAATTCACAGATAATATTTTAATGTCCATTATGCAGATGAGAAAACTGAGACCCATCTGTCCATGATTACCCAGCTGTTGAGCAGCAGAGCCTGCATTCATTTACAAATGGCTGTTCTTTCATTATTCCACAAGACGGCAGAAACCTTGTGAGTAATAGGTGTTTTCATGTCCAGAGTACCTAGTCCTGGTCTCCTTAGAAGAGGTATTTCTGGGTTTCATATTATCTGAACTCCTTCTATCAAAGAAATAGACTTTGAAGGCACTTGGGGTATTATTTCACTTTCCTCCATTCTTAAGATAGTTCTCTTGTATGGGAGAGCTTCTCTTACTAAGCAAGGAGAATAGCTTCTGTATTGGTTGACTCTCTGTTTTTACATTTGCCATTTAAACAATGAATCAGTTCCTTGTTCCATAGGCTAGAACTCTCAAACTCTAAATTAAAAAAAAAAAAAAAAAAAGAACAAAAAGAAAGGAAGAAAGAAAGAAAAGAAAAAAAAAGTGAAAACTTCCAATCAGTTTCTTTCCACTTATTGTTCTTTGGCCAGCCAACAATTTTAGCTAATCATATGTCTTTACTCAAAATGGCTTTTACAGGGAAAATCTCCAAATCTATAACCAGCTACTGAATTTATCAAACCATAGAGGGGTGGTGGAGAAGATGAAAGTAGAAGAAAAACATATGCAAACATGCACCCAGGAACATATATATTTTAATGGCTTATCTAGGATCATACCCATGTATCATGTGGCCATTCTACAAAAGAGCTCAACTTATTTTTGTAAAAGTGAGATTGAAAAAAAAAAATCCATCAACAACTCTTATTACTTTACTGCTAATCACTTGAAAAGTTCTGTTGACATTATATGGTTATATTCTCAGAGGAATTCGTCCCTTCCCCAAGATTAATTTTAATTTTTCTCAGATATATTTTCTGCATAAACCCAAGCAAAACAACATTCTAGACGCTCATGGAAAATTCTCCTTTTCCCTCTGCAAAAAATTGTGCTGAGATCTGTCATTCACTCTATGTCCCAAATCAACAAATGGTAAATATTTCAATATAGTTGTCTGGTATATTTTGGTATCTTCTCCTCTAAATTCCTTTTAAAGAAAAAGTATGCCCTTCACTTAACTAAAGGTATCTGCAAAAAAACCTAAAAAACCGTCTGGAGGAAAAAAAGTCTTTGTTCTTTTCTGTCTCACACAAGGACCTTTGTACTTAGGATAACGCTGTGAAAAATGTCTCCGTGTTCTATCAATAATACACTGACGTTCAGTTTATTTCATTTTATGTTGTTTTTACTCTGCTTGGCAAATAACGCTCTCTCGACTTTCTCATTCTAATCAAACTGTAGAATGCTAATAAAACAAAGCCAAACTAATAAAGCCATTTTTCTTTATATTAATCCTCACAGTTATCAGGGACTCACACCCATACATATGAATAGTACAGTCAGCCATAAAGTAGGAAGATAAAACATGGATAAAGGGATTATTCACATATAAAGGTGAGACAAAAACATAATGACAAAAGCTGTACGCAACTTGATGATTATCTAAGATGTGTTGGGTAGAGAGATTCCAGTCTACAGGAAACATCTAATACTACTAAACCCCCAAGACCTCTGCATGAGTATGATTTCAGCATGCATAAAAAGGATTTTGGAAATTTTATTTTTACATTTTGATCAACTTGTTTTGAAAAAGATTCCTGCCTGCAAACCAAAAATTTGATAATTGCTTTCCTAAGTGCTTAGGACTGAACCACTATAGAGATTCTTTGCTTTTCACAAAGGAGAATTTCCTCTAAAATCTAGTTTAGTTTAATTATAGCAGTCTGGGTGTGATTTCTGTTTATATCCCTCCGGTTGAATCTGCTCTGGCTGGGTTTGGGTCAGAGCTATTTCTAGGAAATGCCTGCTACTTTTTCTCAAACTAAAACTTCTCTGCATTTTTCTTTTTCCGGCTTGATGTCTTTGTTACTTTAATATGAGAATGGGTGATCCACGCGCATGTCTGTAACTAGGCATTTGAGCCCGAGACTTGATGCAGCTAATTCTAAGGAGGTTGGTGAGTTATGTCAATATGCTAAGTATATTCCTAGAACTATTAAAGCCACTCCATTAGTTAAGACTCTTCCATTCCAGGTAACAGCAATCAAGCTTGGTTTAAGCAAAACCAACCAACCAACAAACCAAATGAAAAGCAATGAAAGGACAATGCATGGTAATGATACAGAGATGTCCCATGGATTCCTGGGTAGGAAATCTGTTGGACTGCAGGAAGCACTAGACCCAGGGCCCCAAAGGCAGCCTGGAACCCATGGAGCACTGTCTCCCACTCTCACATATGACTGGCTCTTTCTTTCTATTTTACTTTCTTCCCTCTGTCAGAACAGCTTTATCCGCTCTATGTCGCAGACAGAAGACGATCCCCAACAACTCCCAATTTTACAGGTAACAGTTACTTTCTCATGGAGAAATGAACTTGTTCTTCTTCCCACTTCCAAATTCCTAGGAAAGGCATCTGATGGGAGGCAAAGTTGGTACAAATTCCCATTCCTTACAGCCTAGGTGTCTAGACCACTGTGGCTGAGAGATTAGGGACTCATCATAAGAGGCCCAGAGGGATGGGTTAAGGCGGCAGTTAAGAGCGTTTGCTGAGAGTTTGGTAGTTACTCTAAAACGTTTCCCTGTCACTACGATGAGGACAGAACAAATTATTCACATGACAGAGTAGTAAGGTTGAGGTGAGTGACACTCCCACTGGCACCTGAGGGCACAGAGTCTTGTGAGCTTCAAGAATAACTCAGCTGCCATCATGAGATGTTTAGCCAAACAATTGCTGGTGCCTGAAATACTTCCTAATTCTTCTCAGAAGGCGGTATCTGGTCAGTATATCCCTGGTTTCGATGCTCTGTTGTATTGGGATTAAATTCTGCCCACTTGGTATCCTGCAGCTGAGGAGATACTGTACTCAGGACACTCGATTTACTCCAGAAACTGGAGTTGCATCTGATACCTCAAAGGAGAGTTCATAATGAAAAATTTCACACGTCAGTGTGTCCAAAAAATCATATACAAATAGAAACTTAAAAAAAAAAAGGGTCTTCCCTGGTGGCGCAGTTGAGAGTCCGCCTGCCGATGCAGGGGACACGGGTTCGTGCCCCGGTCCGGGAAGATCCCACATGCCGCGGAGCGGCTGGGCCCGTGAGCCATGGCTGCAGAGCCTGTGCGTCCGGAGCCTGTGCTCCGCAACGGGAGAGGCCACAGCAGTGAGAGGTCCCCGTACCGCAAAAAAAAAAAAAAAAAAAAAAAATTTGGATTTACAGTTCACATTGGCCCACCCATACAAGGCTGGGTTCCCAATTAGACATCTTTCCTTTCTCTGCTAGAAAAGAAGAGCAAATTAAAAAAAAAAAAAAATTCTCTAGACTACGTTATCAAAATTCATACACCCGTAAAAAAAAAAAAAAAAAAAATTCATACACCCGTACCAATAAAAATGAATCAAAAATTTAAATTACATTTCTTCCTTATGTTGTGATTTCATCTTTTCCTCACCCAAAGGGGACATGAGGAGCTTAATGAGGGTATATACTGGTGGGAGATATTGGCAGTTTACTAAAGAGCAACCAAGAGTGACAGACACTTTTGCTCAAATACTTGACTTCTTCTTGACTCTTTCTGAAGAAAGAAATGATCTTCCACTGAAAGATCATTGGCTTTGGTCTGTAACAATCATTGAGGGCGGTGAGATTTTCCTTTTGGCTCTTCTCTTGCACATTATTCAGTGAGTTACACCTTGATTCTATGTAACGGCCGTGATGAGGCAGAGAAATGCACCTAGAGAGACATCCTGTGATTTCCTAACATCCAAGGGTCTCATTTTACGCACACGCACGCACACACTTTCTGCATTTCCCTTCATAGGTTTTTAGATTTGGGTACTTATGCATTTGTTTTACATGATTATTGGATTGATGTCTGTCTTCCCACAAGACTGTATGTTCCCCCAGGACAGGGACTTAATACATCCTGCTGTTGAGTAGCAAGTAAAACCAAGAGGCTAGTGTAGGGCCTGGCAACTTTGTTTCGGGGTACGAACGTGGTCTGCAGAGGCCAAGGGTTTAAATCTCAGCCTTGCCATGTGCCAGCTGTGGGACCTTGGACCAACTATGTAACCTCCCTGTGTTTAAGTATCTCATCCGAATAACAGAGATACTGCCTATGTCATAAAGATGCTAGGAGGATTGAAATGAGTTACATAAGAAGCACTTCGAAACTGTGCTGCCACACAGTAAGTGCTTATAAGTGTTTGTTACATGACAGACCCTCAAATATTTATTAAGCAATTGTTCAACAATTTACACAGAGAAAAGAATGAGAGAGGCACTGACCATTTTACAAGATCAGAGTCCTGGTATATAGTTTTACATGTTGTCCCCAAACCTCAATCCATTCTTCGCTTCCTGCATATTACTTTTACATACGTTTAAATCTAGGGCATTTGTTTTTTCACCTCCAAAGGGGCTCAAGAAGCTATGAGCTCTGATATGGGTGGACCTTAGTTTGTCTGTTCTATGCCTCCTCTGGATGGGGGACGGGGAGCATCTCTAGTAAAAGAGAAAAACACTGTTTTTTGTTTGTTTGTTTTGTTTTTTCAATCACCAATTCTCTCCAGAAACAAGAAAAATTATTGTGTCTTAGTAAATTTAATTTTAGCTTCATCATAAGAAGAATACACATTCATTATAAAAATATTTTAAAATAAAACTGTTCATAGAGAAATAAAACACCCTTAATCATACTACACTGAGAGAATCACTATTTTGTAAAAACATTATGATATATTACATCCCAGGTTATAAATTTAAAATGTATTCACTTAGAAATTGAGCCTATAGTAAATATTTTATTCTACCATGTTCTTCATTTACATCATGAACATTCCTTCGTGTTATTCAATAGTCTTCAAAATGAGAATTTTTAGGACTTCCCTGGTGGCGCAGTGGTTGAGAGTCCGCCTGCCGATGCAGGGGACGCGGGTTCGTGCCCCGGTCCAGGAAGATCCCACATGCCGCAGAGCGGCTGGGCCCGTGAGCCATGGCCGCTGAGCCTGCATGTCCGGAGCCTGTGCTCCGCAACGGGAGAGGCCACGGCAGTGAGAGGCCCGTGTACCGCAGGCAAAAAAAAAAAAAAAAAAAAAAGAGAACTTTTAAATGGGTGTGGATTTTCCATCACATGGGTCATTTATTTTATGCTTCCAAGAATTTTGGAAATAGACAATGCTTTTTTCTATTACAAATGACTGTGGTCAGTATCCTCACAAGAAGGCAAAATGGGCTTTACCTGAAAACATGAAGAAACAGGAAGGAAAAAAAAATGCCCACACAAGAAAAGTTCCTGCCTTGATACCAACCTAGAAGCCCAAGGAATATTTATTTCTGTTTTCAGACTTGCCCATCAAATTTTAGTAAGTTCACATCTAATCTTTTAACCTTCATATGCCTGCAAAGTATTAAAAATATGCTGAAAATAAGTTCACAGTGCCAGGATCACCATCTCTGCTCAAGAAATACATACTGGGGCTTCCCTGGTGGCGCAGTGGTTGAGAATCTGCCTGCTAATGCAGGGGACACAGGTTCGAGCCCTGGTCTGGGAAGATCCCACATGCCGCAGAGCAACTGTGCTCGTGAGCCACAACTACTGAGCCTGCGCGTCTGGAGGCTGTGCTCCGCAACAAGAGAGGCCGCGATAGTGAGAGGCCCGCGCACCGCGATGAAGAGTGGCCCCCGCTTGTCACAACTAGAGACAGCCCTCGCACAGAAACGAAGACCCAACACAGCCAGAAAAATAAATAAATAAACAAATGTGGGGTTTAAAAAAAAAAAAGAAAAGAATTTAAAATTAATCAATACAATCATAAATAGCATGTAGGTCAAATAATAAAGCATAATTAAAATTAGAAAAATATTAAAAAAAAAGAAATACATACTGAATGATTAACCCTTCTTTGTTTTCTTCGTGAAAAATTTTAGAGTTGAATCCATAACACAAGAGGGATTCCAAAAGGAATGTGAAGATCAAGATATTGAAGCAAAGTTGCAAGTTATTCAAAGAATAAAAAGGGAAAATACATGGATGAGAAATTTTCCTTTTCAACAAACGCTTAATTATCAGGAGATTTGAGTTGTTAGCTTAATGAACACTTAAGAATTAATTCTCTCTTTTACACGGAGTCAAGAATTTTAGAAGTGAAAGGTTATGTATTCTTACTTTATTTTGTCAGAAGTGGAATACAAAGGTGCAGAGTTGAAATAATTTTCCTAAGGGTTCATTTGGAGTAAAATCGAAACCCTCTACCCAGCTTTACCAAACCCTACCTGACTCAACCCCTGCCAACCGCAAGGCGAGGCTCTTCTTCCCATTAAGGGCTATGTCAGGAGCCTCAGGTGAGCCCTTCCTGCTGGCAGTCGATCTCAGGGAACCCCGCTGTCCTCGCACTTTGCCACTGTGACACCTTTCCTCACCTCTAACCTCCTACACTCCTTACCCGCTCCCTCCTCACTCTGCCTGCTTTCTCCCTAATGCGAAAAATGGAAGCAACAGGAAATGAAATTAACAGACGCCTAGTAAGCCCAGCGCTCTCCTACAGGCCTCTACACCCACACACTTCGCCGGCTTGTCTGTTATCACCCTTCAAGATTTCCCTGCTCCTGTGTGAAGCCACCCCTTCACCAGGATACCAGCTCCAGCCCCTCTTGCCCACTTGAGGACACTTTCAGCTAGACCCCCTTCCCTCCTCTACATCATCAATTTCTCCCTCTGCTTTATGGGCCTCAACCACGTGCAAACACACGCGATCCTTGCTCTCGTTTAAAAGAAAAACAAAAAGTCCTCCGGACCATGTTTGCCCTGCTTACTACTGTCCTACGTCTTTGCTCCCCTGCCAAGCAAAGCTCCTTAAGGAGTTGTCTATATCTGCTTGCTCTGATTTTCTTTGTCTCATTTTTTTTTTTAACATCTTTATTGGAGTATAATTGCTTTACAATGGTGTGTTAGTTTCTGCTTTATAACAAAGTAAATCAGCTATATGTATACTTATATCCCCATATCCCCTCCCTCTTGAGCCTCCCTCCCACCCTCCCCATCCCACCCCTCTAGGTGGTCACAAAGCACCGAGCTGATCTCCCTGTGCTATGCGGCTGCTTCCCACTAGCTATTTCTTTTACGTTTGGTAGTGCATATATGTCCACGCCACTCTCTCACTTCGCTCCAGCTAACCGCTCCCCCTCCCCATGTCCTCAAGTCCATTCTCCAGTAGGTCTGTGTCTTTATTCCCGTCTTACCCCTAGGTTCTTCATGACTTTTTCTTTTTTCTTAGATTCCATATATATGTGTTAGCATACAGTATTTGTCTTTCTCTTTCTGACTTACTTCGCTCTGTATGACAGACTCTAGGTCCATCCACCTCACTACAAATAACTCAATTTCTTTTAAACTGACTCGAATCTGGCTCCCTCTCTTGCCACCCACCGTGCAAAGACATGCTGTTAAATCCCGCCGTCATTCTGCAGCCCTCCTGGGAATTAACCCTACGGGCAACATCTGACAGAGTTGATCACTGCCTCTCCTGCTACGTTTCTCCATTTGGCCCCTGGGCCTCCACACTTTCTATATTTTCTTTTAACTGCACTGACTGCTCTCTCTCACACCCCTTTATAGTTCCCCTCCTTCTCCGCAACCTCTTAACACTGCCGTGCGCCGGAGTTTAGCCCTTGGCCTGAGCTTGTATTTCCATATTGCCTACTCTTATGGCACGAAATACCAGACGCCTCTCCTGAACGCTAGAGTCTTATACCCAACAGCCTATTTAACCTTTCCACTTGGGTAACCCATAACAACATCAACAGGACCAAAATCCAACTCCAACACCACTCAACCCCTCCGTCGCCAAAGCGCTTCTGCCCTTAGCCTTCTTAATATCCATGGCAACACCATTCTTCTCACTCAGCCAGTAATCCTTGACTTCTGTTTCTCATGCATCCAATATGCAACCACCACAAAAGTCCTTTTGGCTCTTCCTGCAAAGTATATCCAGAATCAAGCCATGTCCCACGATCCCTACAATTCTGGTCCAAGCCACCATCGTCTCTTGCCTGGATTAATGCAGCAGCCTCCTACCCATTCTCCCTGCATCCACACTCATCCCCTCTGAATCTCTTTTTAATTCAGCGGCCACAGTGGTTTTCTGGAAACTTAAGTCAGATCATGTTACTCCTTGGCTCAAAATTTGCAATGGCTCCACATTTCACTCCAAATAACATTAAAATTCTGCCTTTGGCCACAGGGCCGTACACAATCTGATTCTCCATTAACTTTCTGATCTTCTCCTTGTTCACTCTGCTCCAGCCACACTGGCCTCCTGAAACACGCTAGGTGTGCCCCTGCCAGTGGGCTTTCTGCACTGGCTCTTCCTTGCCTGTGTCTCAGTTCCCCTAGATAACTGCTTGCCTAACCCCTCATCATTTGCGGAAGATTTCTTCTCACTGAGGTCTACCTTCACTACCCTGCTTAGTGCTGTCCTCTGCCCTGGCCCTCTCACCACTTGCCCGTCATCTGCTCTCTCAAGCTCCCTCTACCATGTACTATGTTTATAATAGTTATCCATCTCTAATAGGAAGTAGAACATTTATTATGCTTATTGTTTATTGTCCAGCTCCACCTCTAGGATGTAGGTGCTATGAAGTAAAGATCTTTGTTTGGTTCACTGTCGAATTCTAATGCCTAAAACCCGGCACACTGTAAGACTCAATAAGTAGTTCTAGAATGGACCTAGGAATGAATGAATGCTCACGGCTTTTTGCCTGTTCCCTTTGCACACTGTTCCCTTTATCTGGAATATTCTTTGTTCACTGTCACACAGTGGCTGATTCAGACACCAACACCTCACAGGAGACCTTCCTAAGAGCACAATATGAGAGAGCCCCCAGTTATTTGCCACTACTCACCCCAGTTTCACCACTCTTATCACTTATCTAATATCTTCTCATTTGCCTACTTGTTTTTTTTTTTAAGATTTATTATTTATTTTCGGCTGCACTGGGTCTTAGCTGCGGCACGCGGGATCTTCGTTGAGGCATGCGGGATCTTCCTTTGTGGCCCGCAGGCTTCTCTCTAGTTGTGGTGTGCAGGCTACCGGGCGCTTGGGCTCTGTAGTTTGTGGCACGCAGGCTCTCTCCTTGAGGCTCACGACCTCAGTAGTTGTGGCACGCGGGCTTAGTTGCCCCACGGCATGTGGGATCTTAGTTCCCCGACCAGGGCTCGAACCCGCGTCCCCTGCATTGGAAGGCAGATTCTTTACCACTGGGCCACCAGGGAAGTCCTGTCTATTTGTTTTTTATCTATCCCCTGCCCGCACCCCCACTCATTCATAGTCAGCTCTGAATCCCTAGGACCTAGAACACTGCCTGGCATACCTCCTGCACACGTTTATTATAAGAAGAAAAATCACACAGTTAGTGTACCATCTGGAAGGCATTACACAAATTATATGTTAACTGCAGAATCCAAAACAGAACTCTTTCCTACTGCAGGTCAAAGCCCCCTCCATAGGTGTTCTGCCAATTTAGCAACCAGAGAAATGCTAAACAAGAGGATAAAATACGATACTACTATTTTAGTAGACTTTGCCATCCTGATTTACGTAATTTGGTCACGACCTAGTTTGCGCACAAGTGGCTCAGGCCCAGGGCAGGTTGCAAATCTTGAACTGAGCTCCTTCCTCTCCCATGTCACAGAATCTCTGTTCCACTGACAGGTAAATCTTGTCCTTGAGGGACACTTCCCTTACTGTTTATAAACTCACTGTCCTTTGCTTCATTTTATCTGAACAAAGGATCTTAACTCATTGCCACTGAATCCACATTTTGATGCTTACTTATTTAGTAGGCCGTGAGGGAGTGTCCTTTTTTTAATGCAGAGTTGAAGTCATGGAAGAACGGATGGTCACAGCATTCCAGGCTTGTCCACACCCTTCTTGGAATTGCATTACGGGCACAGATGCTCATATCATGTGTCCCATGATGAACACAGGAAACGTGACGGGCATCCATAAACGCTTAGGGATTATGAACTCAGAGAAAAGTGCTCAAAGGAAGTGACTGAGATACTAAAACAGAACATATCTTCAGTATGATGACAATACGTAATAACGTGATAGGTGTGGGTTTCCCCATTGACAGTCCCCCATAACTCTCCCTTGTAGTAACAGGACAAAGCTATGAGCATCTCGGTCCACTGAAAACATGGTGGTCTGTCACAGGGTAATTTGGGGGACTTGACAAAGTCTCGGGTCTTTTACTTAATCATGTGAAAGCAGCAAGCGAGGCTGACATTGCGAATGGGAAGTCCCACCCCGCTCCTCAAGTCAGAAGCTCGTGGGGCTGTCGGAGATGCTCACTTAAATGGCGCCCCATGGCTTAGCCTCCACAGGTCCCTCAGGCACGTCCCTCACACTGTTCCATTTTCTCTTCATGGAGGTGTCCCAGGCCAGGCACCCTCCTCTCTGCCACCTCTATGCCTGGCCTTCATTCTCATGTTCTCACCACTTCTCTGTCTCCCTTGAACCAATGTAAGCCTCCTCTAATTGCTAGGATTTTAGCCAGCAACACTGCACATGTGTGGATAAAACTGGAGGACTTCCCTGGGAGGAAGACGTATTTGTTAAAATCAGTGTGAAATTACATATCTGAAGCAAGAGGGGGGGAGGCTATAGCAATGGTTCTGAGCAGGTGAGGAAGGATGGCAATGGGGGTCCCAAGCAGAGGGGAAGGAGGCAGGGATGAGGGAAATTAGGGGCGGGGAGGGTCTCATAGAGAGGGGCAGGAGAAAAGGGTGGCTGTAGCCCTAAAGCAAAAGTTGCCACTGTTAATGCATCGGCCTTTAGGCTAAAATGCTTTAAAAGAATAGAAAGTGGCCGGGGTCAGGGGCAGATCCTGTGTGAACAGTTAGTTTTTTGAGAAGTATATGCATCATTTAATAAAAGTCATTTAAATAAGTCAAACACATATTCCATAATAAAAATCACTTGGAAAACCAGGGCTTGCCCCTGTAGTGAATGGCCAGAAACCACTGCTTATCACACCAGAAACCACTGTAGTAGGAGATGTGACACACACAGGGAAATGATTTTACCACATGCAGTACACAGCGATGGTTAGTCAGCCTAACTTCCTGTTCGTTTAGTAACAGACCCATATTTAGGGAATCACCACCCCCCAATCTGAGCCCAAGGAGTTTTTACTTCCTTGCTTATGCGGATGACGGTGACATGCGACACAGGGGTGGTGTGAGTACCATAATCTCATAGCAAAGATGCCAGGGGTGGTCATGTGACTCAAGTCCATCCAATGAAACACAGTCCTGGCAGTTTTGTCAGTGCTCTAGCAAAGGAGACTCTCTTTTTCACTGGAGTTAAAGCTGGAAGTCCATGGTCATTTGGTGGGGCTGGAGGGGGGCACAGGGATAGAATCTGCCTGAGGGATAAGCCAACACAGAGAAAGTCAGGAAGAAAAGAGAGAAAGAGATCTGAAGAAGTAATCTGCACACTGGATCCCATTGTGTCTTTGCTATTTTTGAGTTCACTGAGTCATTGAACCCCTATCACTTAAGCCCGTGTGAAATGGGTTTCTGTCACTTGCAGTCAGAATAGTCTAACAAATAATAAGTATCAGCTAACATTTACATAGTGCTTACTGTGTGCCCATCACACAAACCTTTTACACAAGAACCCATTGAATCTTCTAAGAACCTATGAGGTTGATGCTATTACACCCCCATTTTATAAGTGCGAAAACTATATGATTCCAAGATCATATAACTAGTCAATGATGGGTTCAAGATTCAAACCCAAGCAGTTTAGCCCCAGAATTGGTGCCTCTGACCACTGCCTCCCACTAGTCTAATGGAGCATAGAATCAATTTGAAGAGTATTTATGGTTTCCAGACGGAGTAGCCTGGGTCCAGCTTAGCCAGGGTTAGAGAATTTCTTTGGGATTTTGACTGCAATTAGAGTGTAACTTCCGTAGGGCAAGAACTACATTTCATTCTTTAAACCTCAGTGTCTAGCATGCTTGGCTCTTGACTATACAGTCACAACAGATGCTAAACTGAAATGGAAGTCAGGATTCTTTAAAAATGGGTCTGGACAAATACATAAGAAATCCATCTACATGTGGAACAACTCCTACAGAACACCTACTGAACGCTGGCAGAAGACCTCAGACCTCCCAAAAGGCAAGAAACTCCCCATGTACCTGGGTAGGGCAAAAGAAAAAAGAAAAAACAGAGACAAAAGAACACGGACAGGACCTGCACCAGTGGAAGGGAGCTGAAAAGGAGGAAAGGTTTCCACACACTAGGAAGCTCCTTCGTGGGCGGAGACTGTGGGTGGCGGAGGGGGAGCTTCGGGGCCGTGGTGGAGAGTGCAGCTACAGGGGTGCGGAGGGCAAAGCAGAGAGATTCCTGCACAGAGGATGGGTGCCCACCGGCACTCACCAGCCCAGCCCGAGAGGCTTGTCTGCTCACCCGCTCGGGCGGGCGGGGGCTGGGAGCTGAGGCTCGGGCTTCGGTCGGAGTGCCGGGAGAGGACTGGGGTTGGCGGCGTGAATACAGCCTGAAGGGGGCTAGTGTGCCACGGCTAGCTGGGAGGGAGTCCGGGAAAAAGTCTGGAGCTGCCGAAGAGGTAAGAGACCATTGTTTCCTGGTGCGCGAGGATAGGGGATTCAGAGCACCGCTTAAAGGAGCTCCAGAACCGGCGCGAGCCACGGTTATCAGCGCCGACCCCAGAGACGGGCATGAGAAGCTAAGGCTGCTGCGGCCGCCACCAAGAAGCCTGTGTGCGAGCACAGGTCACTCTCCACACCTCCCCTCCCAGAGCCTGTGCAGCCCGCCACTGCCAGGGTCCCATGATCCAGGGACAACTTCCCCGGGAGAACGCAGAGTGCGCCTCAGGCTGGTGCAACATCATGCTGGCCTCTGCCGCCGCGGGCTCGCCCTGCACTCCGTGCCCCTCCCTCCCCCCGGCCTGAGTGAGCCAGAGCCCCCGAATCAGCGGCTCCTTTAATCCCGTCCTGTCTGAGTGAAGAACAGACGCCCTCCGGCGACATACACGCAGAGGTGGGGCCAAATCCAAAGCTGAGCCCCTGGGAGCTGTGAGAACAAAGAAGAGAAAGGGAAATCTCTCCCAGCAGCCTCAGGAGCAGCTGATTAAATCTCCACAATCAACTTGATGTACCCTGCGTCTGTGGAACATCTGAATAGACAATGAATCATCCCAAATTGAGGAGGTGGACTTTGGGAGCAACGATATATATATATTATTCCCTTTTTCTCTTTTTGTGAGTGTGCATGTATATGCTTCTGTGCGTGATTTTGTCTGTATAGCTTTGCTTTTACCATTTGTCCTAGGGTTCGGTCTGTCTTATTTTTTTTTTTAGTATAGTGTTTAGTGCTTGTTATCATTGGTGGATTTGTTTTTTGCTTTGGTTGTCCTCTTCTTTCTTTCTTTTTTTTTATTACTTAAAAATTTTTGTTAATTATTTTTTATTATTATAACTTTTTAGTTTTTATTTTATTTTCTTCTTTCTTTTTTTTCCCTCCCCTTTATTCTGAGCCGTCGGGATGACAGGCTCTTGGTGCTCCAGCCAGGTGTCAGGGCTGTGCCTCTGAGTGGGAGAGCCAAGTTCAGGACACTGGTCCACAAGAGACCTCCCAGCTCCACGTAATATCAAACGGCAAAAAATCTCCCAGAGATCTCCATCTCAACACCAAGACCCAGCTCCACTCAACGACCAGCAAGCTACAGTGCTGGACACCCTATGCCAAACAACTAACAAGACAGGAACACAACCCCATCCATTAGCATAGAGGCTGCCTAAAATCATAATAAGGCCACAGATACCCCAAAACACACCACCAGATGTGGACCTGCCCACCAGAAAGACAAGATCCAGCCTCATCCACCAGAACACAGGCACTAGTCCCCTCCACCAGGAAACCTACACAACCCACTGAACCAACCTTAGCCACTGGGGGCAGACACCAAAAACAATGGGAACTATGAACCTGCAGCCTGTGAAAAAGAGACCCCCAAACACAGCAAGTTAAGCAAAATAAGAAGACAGAGAAACACACAGCAGATGAAGGAGCAAGGTAAAAACCCACGAGACCTAACAAATGAAGAGGAAATAGGCAGTCTACCTGAAAAAGAATTCAGAATAATGATAGTAAAGATGATCCAAAATCTTGGAAATAGAATGGAGAAAATACAACAAACGTTTAACAAGGACCTAGAAGAAATAAAGAGCAAACAAACAGTAATGAACAGCACAATAAATGAAATTAAAAATCCTCTAGAAGGAATCAATAGCAGAATAACTGAAGCAGAAGAACGGATAAGTGACCTGGAAGATAAAATAGTGGAAATAACTACTGCAGAGCAGAATAAAGAAAAAAGAAAGAAAAGAATTGAGGACTGTCTCAGAGACCTCTGGGACAACATTAAATGCACCAATATTCAAATTATACGGGTCCCAGAAGAAGAAGAGAAAAAGAAACACACTGAGAAAATATTTGAAGAGATTGTAGTTGAAAACTTCCCTAATATGGGAAAGGAAATAGTCAATCAAGTCCAGGAAGCACAGAGAGTCCCATACAGGATAAATACAAGGAGAAACACATCAAGACACATATTAATCAAACTATTAAAAATTAAATACAAAGAAAAAATATTAAAAGCAGCAAGGGAAAAACAACAAATAACATACAAGGGAATCCCCATAAGGTTAACAGCTGATCTTTCAGCAGAAACTCCGCAAGCCAGAAGGGAGTGGTAGGACATATTTAAAGTGATGAAGGGGAAAAACCTACAACCAAGATTACTCTACCCAGCAAGGATCTCATTCAGATTTGACGGAGAAACTAAAACCTTTACAGACAAGAAAAAGCTAAGAGAATTCAGCACCAGCAAACCAGCTTTACAACAAATGCTAAAGGAACTTCTCTAGGCAGGAAACACAAGAGAAGGAAAAGACCTACAATAACAAACCCAAAACACTCGAGAAAATGGTAATAGGAACATACATATCAATAATTACCTTAAATGTAAATGGATTAAATGCTCCAACCAAAAGACATAGACTGGCTGAACGGATACAAAAACAAGACCTGTATATATGCTGTCTACAAGAGACCCACTTCAGACCTAGGGACACATACAGACTGAAAGTGAGGGGATGGAAAAAGATATTCCATGCAAATGGAAATCATAAGAAAGCTGGAGTAGCAATTCTCATATCAGACAAAATAGAATTTAAAATAAAGACTATTACAAGAGACAAAGAAGGATATTACATTATGATCAAGGGATCAATCCAAGAAGGAGATATAAAAATTGTAAATATTTATGCACCCCACATAGGAGCACCTCAATACATAAGGCAAGTGCTAACAGTCATAAAAGCAGAAATTGACAGTAACACAATCATAGTAGGGGACTTTAACACCCCACTTTCACCAATGGACAGATCATCCAAAATGAAAATAAATAAGGAAACACAAGCTTTAAATGATACAAAAAACAAGATGGACTTCACTGATATTTATAGGACATTCTATCCAAAAACAACAGAATACACTTTCTTCTCAAGTGTTCATGGAACATTCTCCAGGATAGATCATATCTTGGGTCACAAATCAAGCCTTGGTAAATTTAAGAAAGTTGAAATCATATCAAGTACATTTTCTGACCACAATGCTATGAGACTAGATATCAATTAAAGGAAAAAAATCTGTAAAAAATACAAACACATGGAGGCTAAACAATACACTACTTAATAACCAAGAGATCACTGAAGAAATCAAAGAGGAAATAAAAAAATACCTAGAAACAAATGACAATGAACACACGATGACCCAAAACCTATGGGATGCAGCAAAAGCAGTTCTAAGAGGGAGGTTCATAGCAATACAATCCTACCTCAAGAAATAAGAAACATCTCCAATAAACAACCTAATCTTACACCTAAAGCAATTAGAGAAAGAACAATTAAAAAAACCCCAAAGTTAGCAGAAGGAAAGAAATCATAAAGATCAGATCAGAAACAAATGAAAAAGAAATGAAGGAAATGATAGCAAAGATCAATAAAACTAAAAGCTGGTTCTTTGAGAAGATAAACAAAATTGATAAACCATTAGCCAGACTCATCAAGAAAAAAAGGGAGAAGACTCAAATCAATAGAATTAGAAATGAAAAAGGAGAGGTAACAACTGACACTGCAGAAATACAAAGGATCATGAGAAATTACTACAAGCAACACTATGCCAATAAAATGGACAACCTGGAAGAAATGGACAAATTCTTAGAAATGCACAACCTTCCGAGACTGAACCAGGAAGAAATAGAAAATATGAACAGACCAACCACAAGCACTGAAATTGAAACTGTGGTTAAACATCTTCCAACAAACAAAAGCCCAGGACCAGATGGCTTCACAGGTGAATTCTATCAAACATTTAGAGAAGAGCTAACACCTATCCTTCTCAAACTCTTCCAAAATACAGCAGAGGGAGGAACACTCCCACACTCATTCTACGAGGCCACCATCACCCTGATACCAAAACCAGAAAAAGATGTCACAAAGAAGGAAAACTATAGGCCAATATCACTGATGAATGTAGATGCAAAAATCCTCAACAAAATACTAGCAAACAGAATCCTACAGCACATTAAAAGGATCATACACCATGATCAAGTGGGGTTTATCCCAGGAATGCAAGGATTCTTCAATATACGGCAATCAACCAATGTGATACACCATATTAACAAACTGAAGGAGAAAAACCATATGATCATCTCAACAGATGAGGAGAAAGCTTTCAACAAAACTCAAACCCATTTATGATAAAAACTGTCCAGAACGTAGGCATAGAGGGAACTTATCTCAACATAATAAAGACCATATATGACAAACCCACAGCCAACATCATTCTGAATGGTGAAAAACGGAAACCATTTCCACTACGATCAGGAACAAGACAAGTTTGTCCACTCTCACCACTATCATTCAACATAGTTTTGGAACTTTTAGCCACAGCAATCAGAGAAGAAAGAGAAATAAAAGGAATCCAAATCAGAAAAGAAGTAAAGCTGTCACTGTTTGCAGATAATATGATACTATACATAGAGACTCCTAAAGATGCTACCAGAAAACTACTAGAGCTAATCAATGAATTTGGTAAAGTTGCAGGATACAAAATTAATGCACAGAAATCTCTGGCATTCCTATACACTAATGATGAAAAATCTGAAAGTGAAATTAAGGAAACACTCCCATTTACCATTGCAACAAAAAGAATAAAATATCTAGGAATAAACCTACATAAGGAGACAAAATACCTATATGCAGAAAATTATAGGACACTGATGAAAGAAATTAAAGATGATACAAACAGATGGAGAGATATACCATGTTCTTGGATTGGAAGAATCAACACTGTGAAAATGACTCTACTACCCAAAGCAATCTACAGATTCAATGCAATCCCTATCAAACTACCACTGGCATTTTTCACAGAACTAGAACAAAAAATTTCACAATTTGTATGGAAACGCAAAAGACCCCGAATAGCCAAAGCAATCTTGAGAAAGAAAAACGGAGCTGGAGGAACCAGGCTCCCAGACGTCAGACTACACTACAAAGCTACAGTAATCAAGACAGTATGGTGCTGGCAGAAAAACAGAAATAAAGATCAATGGAACAGGATAGAAAGCCCAGAGATAAACCCACAGACATATGGTCACCTTATCTTTGATAAAGGAGGCAAGAATATACAATGGAGAAAAGACAGGCTCTTCAATAAGTGGTGCTGGGAAAAGTGGACAGCTACATGTAAAAGAATAAAAATTAGAACACTCAGGCTTCCCTGGTGGCGCAGTGGTTGAGAGTCCACCTGCCGATGCAGGGGACACGGGTTCGTGCCCCGGTCTGGGAAGATGCCATGGAGCGGCTAGGCCCATGAGCCATGGCCACTGAGCCTGCGTGTCCGGAGCCTGTGCTCCACAACGGGAGAGTCCACAACAGTGAGAGGCCCGCATACCACAAAAAAAAAAAAAAAAAAAAATTACAACACTCCCTAACACCATACACAAAAATAAACTCAAAATGAATTAAAGACCTCAATGTAAGGCCAGACACTATCAAAGTCTTACAGGAAAACATAGGCAGAACACTCTATGACATAAATCATAGCAAAATCCTTTCTGACCCATCTCCTAGAGAAATGGAAATAAAAACAAAAATAAACAAATGGGACCTAATGAAACTTCAAAGCTTTTGCACAGCAAAGGAAACCATAAACAAGTCAAAAAGACAACCCTCAGAATGGGAGAAAATATTTGCAAATGAAGCAACTGACAAAGGCTTAATCTCCAAAATTTATGAGCAGCTCATGCAGCTCAATATCAAAAAAACAAACAACCCAATCCAAAGATGGGCAGAAGACCTAAATAGACATTTCTCCAAAGAAGATATACATATTGCCAACAAACACACGAAAGAATGCTCAACATCATTAATCATTAGAGAAATGAAATCAAAACTACAATGAGATATCATCTCACACCAGTCAGAATGGCCATCATCAAAAAATCTACAAACATTCACTTTGTTATAAAGCAGAAACTAACACACCATTGTAAAGCAATTGTACCCCAATAAAGATGTTAAAAAAAAAATCTACAAACAATAGTGGAAGCAAATATATAGCAGAGGGAGGAACACTCCCAAACTCATTCTACGAGGCCACCATCACCCTGATACCAAAACCAGACAAGGATGTCACAGAGAAAGAAAACTACAGGCCAATAGCACTGATGAACATAGATGCAAAACTCCTCAACAAAATACTAGCAAACAGAATCCAACAGCACATTAAAAGGATCATACACCATGATCAAGTGGGGTTTATTCCAGGAATGCAAGGATTCTTCAATATATGCAAATCAATCAACGTGATACACCATATTAACAAATTGAAGGAGAAAAACCATATGATCATCTCAATAGATGCAGAGAAAGCTTTCAACAAAATTCAACACCCATTTATGATAAAAACCCTGGAGAAAGTAGGCATAGAGGGAACTTATCTCAACATAATAAAGGTCGTGTATGACAAACCCACAGCCAACATCATCCTCAATGGTGAAAAACTGAAAGCATTTCCACTAAGATCAGGAATAAGACAAGGTTGCCCACTCTCACCACTCTTATTCAACATAGTTTTGGAATTTTAGCCACAGCAATCAGAGAAGAAAAGGAAATAAAAGGAATCCAAGTTGGAAAAGAAGAAGTAAAGCTGTCACTGTTTGCAGATGACATGACACTATACATAGAGAATCCTAAAGATGCTACCAGAAAACTACTAGAGCTAATCAATGAATCTGGTAAAGTTGCAGGATACAAAATTAATGCACAGAAATCTCTGGCATTCCTATACACTAATGATGAAAAATCTGAGAGTGAAATTAAGGAAACACTCCCATTTACCACTGCAACAAAAACAATAAAATATCTAGGAATAAACCTACCTAAGGAGACAAAAGACCTGTATGCAGAAAATTATAGGACACTGATGAAAGAAATTAAAGATGATACAAACAGATGGAGAGATATACCATGTTCTTGGATTGGAAGAATCAACACTGTGAAAATGACTCTACTACCCAAAGCAATCTACAGATTCAATGCAATCCCTATCAAACTACCACTGGCATTTTTCACAGAACTAGAACAAAAAAATTCACAATTTGTATGGAAACACAAAAGACCCCGAATAGCCAAAGCAATCTTGAGAACGAAAAACGGAGCTGGAGGAAACAGGCTCCCTGACTTCAGACTATACTACAAAGCTACAGTAATCAAGAGAGTATGGTACTGGCACAAAAACAGAAAGACAGATCAATGGAACAGGATAGAAAGCCCAGAGATAAACCCACACACATATGGTCACCTTACGTTTGATAAAGGAGGCAGGAATGTACAGTGGAGAAAGGACAGCCTCTTCAATAAGTGATGCTGGGAAAACTGGACAGGTACATGTAAAAGTATGAGATTAGATCACTCCCTAACACCATTCACAAAAATAACCTCAAAATGGATTAAAGACCTTAATGTAAGGCCAGACACTATCAAAGTCTTAGAGGAAAACAGAGGCAGAACACTCTATGACATTAATCACAGCAAGATCCTTTTTGACCCACCTCCTAGAGAAATGGAAATAAAAACAGAAATAAACAAATGGGACCTAATGAAACTTCAAAGCTTTTGCACAGCAAAGGAAACCATAAACAAGTCAAAAAGACAACCCTCAGAATGGGAGAAAATATTTGCAAATGAAGCAACTGACAAAGGCTTAATCTCCAAAATTTACGAGCAGCTCATGCAGCTCAATATCAAAAAAACAAACAACCCAATCCAAAAATGGGCAGAAGACCTAAATAGACATTTCTCCAAAGAAGATATACAGATTGCCAACAAACACACGAAAGAATGCTCAACATCATTAATCATTAGAGAAATGAAATCAAAACTACAATGAGATATCATCTCACACCAGTCAGAATGGCCATCATCAAAAAATCTAGAAACAAGAAATGCTGGAGCAGGTGTGGAGAAAAGGGAACCCTCTTGCACTGCTGGTGGGAAAGTGAATTGGTACAGCCACTATGGAGAACAGTATGGAGGTTCTTTAAAAAACTACAAATAGAACTACCATATGACCCAGGAATCCCACTACTGGCCATATACCCTGAGAAAACCATAATTCAAAAAGAGTCATGTACCATAACGTTCACTGCAGCTTTATTTACAATAGCCAGGACATGGAAGCAACCTAAGTGTCCATCAACAGATGAATGCATAAAGAAGATGTGGCACATATATACAATGGAATATTACTCAGCCATAAAAAGAAACGAAATTGAGTTGTTTGTAGTGAGGTGGATGGACCTAGAGTCTGTCATACAGAGTGAAGTAAGTCAGAAAGAGAAGAACAAATACTGTATGCTAACACATATACATGGAATGTAAAAAACAACAACAAAAATGGTCATAAAGAACCTAGGGGCAAGACGGGAATAAAGATGCAAGCCTACTAGAGAATGGACTTGAGGATACGGGGAGGGGGAAGGGTAAGCTGGGACAAAGTGAGAGACAGGCATGGACATATATACACTACCAAATGTAAAATAGATAGCTAGTGTGAAGCAGCCACATAGCACAGGGAGATCAGCTCGGTGCTTTGCGACCACCTACAGGGGTGGGATAGAGAGGGTAGGAGGGAGGGAGACGCAAGAGCGAAGAGATATGGGGATATATGTATATGTATAACTGATTCACTTTGTTATAAAGAAGAAACTAACACACCATAGTAAAGCAGTTATACTGCAATAAAGATGTCAAAAAAAAATGGGTCTGTAATTTGCCTACAGGATAGAGAATAAAGATCTAGAGCTACAAACCCAGACAAAAGTGTGTGCACATGAGCAGTCTTTCCCAGGGACAGAGCTATAGGAAGAATTGCATATAGGACTTCATAAAGAATTACAATTCACTTTCAAAAAACTCTGGATAATTTTTCTCTCCCTCTTAGTAACAGCTAGGGCTGCTGCTTAAGCCATAAAGGAAATCAATTTTCTGAACCCTCTCCTGGAGCCCTAGGCAGGTTTCAACCTCACCCTCCGCATGCTTGGCAAGTTCTGTTCACTTTGCAGCCTCTGCCCCGTGGATTCCAAGCACGGGTTTTCTTCCCTTTTGCTGGCTGTCCTCCCCCGGCCCCGCCTTCCTCCAAATGTCCGTTCTGATCAGATAGACAAGTCAGGCTTTGCCCAATTAGTCCATTTTAAGTAGCTTACCCTGTACTTTATTAAAAGCAAAATCCACATTGGGTTGACAAGATTAGAGGAAAATATAAAAATAAATTACTGTATTAAAATTAATTAAATGAAAAGCTGTATCTAATACCAGGAAATGATGGACTTCACAGGAGCAGTGAAGCCCTTAGTTCAACAAATGATTTTAAAAAATCCTAAAAACTCCCAACCCAGGCCTGAATTAAATATGCTACACCAAATGCAAAAGCAAAAAGATGTTAATTTTGGCTTTTTGCACAAAGTGAATAAAAAGTTCATTCTGCTCTTTGCTCTGCAGGAAAATTCTTTTGATTGCAACACCATTCCACAGGCTGGGTGTTATAAATAACACCGCCTCAGACTCAGAGGATGACTTGGGTTTGAGGATCTCTAAGAATTTTGGAAACATTCATGCAAGTGCATCGACAAACAAATAAACAGAACTACAGATTCAACTGCTCTGCTTAACATTTACTGAACACCCGTCAGGAGCGAGGTTCTGTGCTGAGTGACCAAAAAGGTATGGAAACTAGAAAATAGGAATGAGAGAACCAGGATTAGAATCCCATACAAAATGCGATATGTTCTCGAGTTTACAATGGAAGACATTGGATTTTAATGGGTATGAAAAAAATTGGGGGAAAAATCAAGTCCAACAGGGAATATAATGGAAATAGTGAGATGCTTTTCCTCTTCATTTGTCATTTGGATATCTGATACTCCATTTCCTCTAGAGCCTCAAATCCATTCTCACTTCTCTCCTATGTATGTGCGTTGACGGGACAGGGCTGAAGCAGTCAGATAATGGGATGGGTTTTCTTGGTTGCCCCTTCCTCTTCTTTTTTTTTTTTTTTTTTTTTTTTGCCGTACGCGGGCCTCTCACTGTTGTGGCCTCTCCCGTTGCGGAGCACAGGCTCCGGACGCGCAGGCTCAGCGGCCATGGCTCACGGGCCCAGCCGCTCCGTGGCATGTGGGATCTTCCCGGACCGGGGCACGAACCCGCGTCCCTGCATCAGCAGGAGGACTCTCAACCACTGCGCCACCAGGGAAGCCCACCCCTTTCTCTTCTAAAGCAAGTCCTCATCAACTGCACTACATCCCAGGAAAGAAACGGAAAACTGAGTGGACCTGAGAACCAAAGATGGGGGTTCAGGCTGCTTGGGTGGTCACCTCCTCTCCCCCGAGCTGCGTCACTTACGAGCCCTGTGATAGAGGGCGGAGGACTCAATGCCTCTGAGCTTCTGTTTCCTCTTCTATTAAAAGAGGATAATCAGAGCCTCTGCTCCCCAGGGTAGCTGTGCAGATAAAATGGGCCTTGATATGTGTGAAGCTTACAGCACCGTGCTTGACACATCATAAGGGTTTGGAATATTTCAGGTCCCCAGCTGAGCTGGTACTACTGTATTTTCTGGGCCTCACCAGAATTTCAGTGCATGGTCCCCTTTTCCTCCCCAGAAGAGACCTGATCCCTCTCTATTCCACCATCTCCCCAGTCTCCATCACTCTCTGTCCTCCTCCTCTGCCTTATTTTTCCTCATAGTACATACCACCATGAACATATATTTATTTGTATGTTTACTCTCCTCCCACCCACCTCCCTGGGGTAGTTACTACGACTGTTACAAAATGAGGAAACAGAGTTACTTTTTCACCCCTGCCACCAGAATCTAAGCTCTGTGAGAGAAGGGACTGATTTGTTCTTTCCCAGACGCAGATTCTAGACCAGCACCTGGCACATGGTAGGTACTCCAAAAATATTATCAGAATGAATGAATAAGCTAGTTGTAATAAGCTAGTTGCAGTTCCATCAGAACATTCTCCTACAATCCCATGCCCTGGGAAGTGATCCTAAACTAGCCACCTGGACCCACAAATATGTGTGTGCTTCTGTGCCTGAGTGTGGGCACGTGCACACTCACACACAAGTGTCTATATTTAACAATTTCAACAAATATGTAAAAATGGGAGATTTCAGGTTCCCTTTCAAAGTCCAAAGGCATGGCAACCCTGGGCCCACACTCCTGGGCATCGCTCGGCTGGCTCTGAGTGGCTGGCTGCACCTTCATTTCACTCATGACACATAGAGCATGTGTCTCCTAGTTTGCTACAGTCTTTGCCAGCCCTGATTGCCTATCTGCCATTGTGGGTCTCAGTTGCAATTTGTTGTTACAGTTTTGCAGTATTTCCTAAGATAGAGAAATCTCTTGATCAAAAGTGAGAAAACAGAAAACTTGGTGCTTTAAGAAGATGGGGAAATAAATTTTTTTTTAAACAGGATAGACTGGGGCTTCCCTGGTGGCAGAGTGGTTGAGAGTCCACCTGCCGATGCAGGGGACACGGGTTCGTGCCCCGGTCCGGGAAGATCCCACATGCCACGGAGCGGCTGGGCCCGTGAGCCATGGCCGCTGAGCCTGTGTGCCCAGAGCCTGTGCTCCGCAAACGGAAGAGGCCACAGCAGTGAGAGGCCCGCGTACCGCAAAAAAAAAAAAAAAGGATAGATTGTTATGAGATGTTTGTCATGGAATTGCCCAGCAATTGACTCTCTACACTATCTGGCCCCTCTAGCTACGTGAGTTTGCCACCCTATTCTACAGACTGGACCTTATGGCTTGGACCACTCAACCATCTTGGGGTTCTGCTATATAGATGAAATATTTAGTGTTTTTTCCTTGCTGAAGTGAGCAAGACATGTTTGGATGTCAACTTATTTTCTGTCATTTAACTTTATGGAAGCAATACTTTGAATAATACTTCTACAGAATACTAATTCACAAAAAAGCCTGAGAAATGGCTATTCCTCCAGGATCAGAAACAATAATCTGATCTCAACACATTAGAGCATTTTATTTCTGATTATACTCATATACCAGGATATGTTTCAGTATCTCTATCAGTAATAGATAGTCTAGGAAAAATGGGTTCATGGCTAAATGACCAGAAAACACAAGATGAAATAACTTTCTATGGGTTTCTTTACTATGAATTACCTTTCTGTTTCTTTCTTTTTTTTTTTTAAAGAGGCATCGTGAATCTCTAAAGCACTGGGGACTCAGAGGGAGGGCCTGGTATGCATTCTTTTCCAAACTTGTTTTATTTGGTTCTAGACCACCCCCACCATTTTTTTAAAATCACAAAAAGATCGGTTGGCAAGAACTACGAGTTGTGATCTTCTCGTCTCCATCATGTACATTCTCTCCATTTTGCGGGTCATCCTTCACTGGATCCATGAAGATACCAGAACAAAGATAACACTCACATCCTGGATTCCCAAGGACAGCACTTATCAAAAACATGCTAACCAGCCTTTAGATAATAATCATTAATAGTTCACATTTATTAGGATCTTATTACTGCCAGACACTGTACCAGGCTTACACTTGCTCTATATTACCCCTCTCAATCTTTACAACGATCCGAGCCCCACTCCCCAGGCAGGTAAATATTATCGCCATTTTACATATATGGAAACCAGGGCTTTGGGACATCAAATAATTCACCCAAGATTCCACCTAGAAGGTGTGAAGTTAAATCATCAGAAAATGCTTTAAGTATGTAGGGTTTTGGACATCTATACTCCTTAATGATCAATAGCTATAGCATTTATTTAAATGCTTATTATGAGTCTGGCACATATGGATTTTATGTGTGTGGTTTAGTTTAATTCTCCCATTATGAAGTAAGTGCTACTAGAATTCTCACTTTAACAGATTAGAAATGAAGGTTGAGGGAAGCCTCATAAAAGATGCATCATCACATAATCAGTAAGTTGTGTGGCCAACCCCATGCACATCTGGAAGGATGCTGACGTCATGTGCTTAACAGCTCTTCTGGATGCACCAGAGATGTTCCTTGAGCATCTGTGCCTGACAAAGTTCCACGATAAATACTGATATTTAGCCAGGGTTTGAAAGCACAAACAAAATAGAAAGACGCTTATCCAAAGAATCAGAACTGTTTTCCTAAGACAAACTGAAAAAATTCCGGTCAATCTTTTTAACAACCTCATCGAACGGTTTTCTAGTCTTTCAGTGAATGGGTTTCTGACTCTCTGTTTTCTTCTTTGTGTGTAAACGTGTGCCGACTAGATCTTGCCTATTAGAAGAAGATGCCCAAAACCTGTCTTAATGAATTCCACGTGAGGAATTGTGTAACCCATCTCTCACACCTGCTCTCCAACAGGTAGCTGCTGAAGGTGGGTGTCTCTGATCTTGTTGATGCTTTCCCACAACTGGAAGGGGGTGTTGATTCCTTCCCTCAACTGGAAGGGGCTGTTAGGTGCACCCACCATGGCAATAAAGAGGTTGACAGATTCCCCAAGCATGTAACAAAGGGCTAGAGGATGGCATGCATGGAGAGGAAACTGGAAGTGAACGCCAGGTCTCTACAAAGAGCTCCCAAACTAGGCCCTTGTAAAAGTGAATAATGAGCTGCATAGACTAGTTCCTTCACGCTGAGCTCAACACACATCTTTAAACATAAGATTGTCAAGGAAGCAGATACTTGGAAACCCTTTCATCTTAATTAAAGTTATGTGGGCTACGAAATACTTTTCCTTTGTATTAAGCTCTTATTCCTGTGGAGAAATTTCTATTTGTTTTTATCTAATTTGAGCTTCAAGGTTAATCTCGGTTTAAGACTTTCACTCACTGGGAGAGACAGTCCATCCGGTTCGCCCCTGATCCCATGTTATATGCGTGCATCCACCAGGACCCTGCCGGCTCCAAAGCCTCTTGCTGGTGGTGGATTCTGTACACTGTTCCTTCAACAGAAAGAATGGGCTGTGGATCTGGGAAGGATATATGGAATGGCGAGGATTTTGCGAAAGGTCACAAAGCTTTCTATTTTAGGGAACCACATGCCACAGTCCTTAAATGTGGAGTTTCTGATAAAACTTGCTCTGAGAGGCAGAGCCTGGTGTCTTTACGGTAGGGAAAGCAGGAGGAAGAGGGACCCACTGGAAACAAAGAAGGGGAAAGCATTTTATCCCAGAAAGGGGTTTTCGCAGATGTGGAGACAACTGATAGATCAGATGGCTTGGCACACCATGCTCCCTAATTTTCTTCAATAAATATACATTTGGTTGAATTAGACTGATGATGGAAGTGACTCCTGCGTTTGATTTCAAAGAGAAAGTAAGAACTCATAAAAAACTTGCAGAAGATTGAATGTGGGATCTAATTGGAATGTCTTAGAATTTTTTCTTTGAGGGTCTGCCTTTCCTATATGATGGTAAGTCATCTTTAACACAATTATGCCATCAGTCCCTGAGAAAGAGTATGTGCTAAAAAGTTGGGGAAAGGATTAAAGGGAGGTTCTGATGGGTAGGGTGCATGTTCACTCACACCCTGAGACCATGTACACGACAGACATCGTGAATTAATTATATTAATCATTAATCTATCATGGTACTCTTTCCACCTGAAGCTACATGCAACCTCAAAACCCTTGACGATAACCTTCAGTTACCAGAACCAAGTAATCCATGGTGGCACAAGACATGAAGCCTATTTATCACGGACGGCTCCACATTTCATTTTTCTAAGATATTTCAAAAATATCTGGCCTTTATGCGATAGGCACAATTCACTTTCCTACTAAGTTGACCCCATTCTCTTTTCCTTCACCCACTTTTATCCAAAGCCTCCACCAGCTGGCTTGGAGTCCCATTCTCAGTTCACCCCAACTCCAGGCATTTCTAAGTGCATAAATCCATGAAACTTCTGGTAGACCGCTGACCCAGGAGAAGACAGAATTCTGATGAAGGTGCTCATGTTTCGATCATCATGATTCAGAATGGTACTGAAAGGGTTTCTGGAGTTTAGGGCAGGAAGTTTTATCTCTGTCATATGCGTTTTCATCTGAGAGAACTAGGCTTGCTGTGCACACGGTGATGTACTTTGATTCGGGAAAGCTGGATTGATATTCCATGTGTGTGACCTTGGGCAACTTCCCACACAAATCAGGGCCTTGGTTTCCCCATTTGTGAGGAGGATGGTCTTTACGCTTGCCGAGGTCCCTTCTTGGGGGCCTTGGAGTAGATGAGAGAAGTCAGCTCCTCAAGCACATTTCCGTGGTGTGGAAGATAGCCCTGTTGCAATAAGGACCCATCTCTTCCCTGACCACGTTACTGAAACAGAACCTAGATGGTAATATCTACCCGTGAAGAGAGACTGGAGGGATTCCAGAGAGCTTTGCCTCATGGATCATCTTCATGAAGGTTAAGTTATAAGTAATACCTTTTTTTAAGTTCTTTTGCATTGTTTCCCATTTTGAGTAGTAATGCAAGCCCTGCAATATCTATTTCACCACAGTTGGAGTCTATTTGTTTTAACTTTGCAATTATTTTTAATTAAATCATTTGTGTAAAGGAAATCTATGTACTAGTTCAAAAATAACAAAAAAGATAGGTTACTAATAAAGATACCTCACTCAGTTTCTTGTGTGCCCTTGAATAGAAATATAATGTCTCTCCTTTTAAAAGGTACACACACACACACACACACACACACACACACACTCACACATGCTTTTTATTCCTTTCTTTTTTCACTACATGTGCTAAAGATCTTTCTAAGTCAGTACATGGGAAGTTTCTTATTTTGTTTAAAAAATTTAAACATTGGTAGAGCATCTCATTATATAGCTGTATTATTCTTTAACTGATCCTATTGGTGGCCATTTAGGTTGTTTGAGTTTTTGCTCTCACAAACAACGCTGCAGTGAATGAATATTCTTATTCATCCACCATTTTTCATGTGTGCAACTTACCTGTTGGAGAAATTCACAAAAGGAAAATTATTGAACTGAGCAACACATGCATTTATAATTGTGATAGATATTGCCAGATTGTCTCCACAGGGGTTATATCAATGGACACTTACACCAGAAATATATGAGATTGCCTATTTCTCCTGGCTTTCCAATGGTAACTTTATAAAAAAACCTTTTAGGGCTTCCCTGGTGGTGCAGTGGTTGGGCGTCCGCCTGCCGATGCAGGGGACACGGGTTCGTGCCCCGGTCCGGGAAGATCCCACATGCCGCGGAGCGGCTGGGCCCATGAGCCATGGCCACTGAGCCTGTGCATCCAGAGCCTGTGCTCCGCAACGGGAGAGGCCACAACAGTGAGAGGCCCGCGTACAGCAAAAACAAAAAACAAACCCTTTTAACATACGTATAGAAAAGTACAAAACCCATAAGTGTAGAGCACAATGAATTTTCATAAACCTGACACACACGATAATCAGCACCCAGATTAAGAAACAGAATAATTCTCATGACCCCAGAAGCCTCCTTTCCAGCTCCAGCCACTATCCCTCACTCCAAGGGAACCTCTATTCTGACCTCTAAAAGCATACATTAGTTTTACGACAGTTGGTAATGCTTACATCAAAGATGGTTTGTCCTAAAAATATTCTTTGCTTTGCTAGACGTACTACATGTCTTGACTCTAAGTACAAAAACTTCAGTCAGAACACATTCCCACACATCACCCACCTTTTTGTCAAACAGGTCCAGTAAAAGGCTTCCCGTCCTTTTCCAAGAATGTTTGAGACGACATCCAACCTGCCCATTTTATCTGGTCAATCTACTATTGCAAAGCATTTTTCTTTTCCTCAGATTGGAAGAATTGAGGTGTTAACAAAATGATTTTCATCAAGTTGAGCAAAGTATTTGAAATGATTTCTGACTTAAAATATAGAATATGGAATAAATGGAATTCATTATTTTAGCAGAAGAACCTTGAGAAAAACCCGAAGAGCTACCCACACTTCAGAGTCTCTTAAACTGAAGGAGAACAAACGTAACTCCTGTTTGAGGCAGACCGATCACATATAATAAGGTGCTGGGGACCAAACAAATAAATGAAGGTTCTGAGCACGAACCCAAACCCAAAGTCAGCCTCATGCTCCGTATTGCGGGTGTTGAGTTGCGAATCAAGAAGCTTTACACAAGGGCAACTCTAGTTAGCCTCCTCCAGAATGACTAGCAACAGGAATTTATTTAAAGATGCTTAGTGATTTTTCTTATGATTCACTGAGGATGCTTAGTGATTCTCTGAAGCAACAGAGGGGAACCCAGCTGGTAATAAATAAGATGCTGCTCTAGACTTCCTCCTCTCTGAAATCTCCACACTGCTATTGTTGTATTTTCTTGGCTTCGTGCTTGCAGATTTCCATGACTTTCCTAAGAATATCCTGCTTTGCTCTTTCAGTCCTTACCTTCTGGGTATTTCCAGCTTTCCCTTCCTCCTTTTCTGTGAGCCAACCTATCATCGTCAAGAGTCAACTGAATTGGCGGCGTGATGCCTCATGAAGAAATTACAAGCAATTCACAAATAAATGATAAAAAACATGATGATCTGCCTATCTGATTTCTCTAAAGACCTGTCTGGCTCCTTAATTAATACGAAAAAGTCAGAATGCATGGTCTCTAGACTAATTTTATTTTATGTATTATATCTCCTGGGTTCCCTGAAAGATTTAAGATGACTTACAAAAATATACTATTCAGAAAGATAAGATGTATTAGAATAAGAAAGATCAGGAAAAGAAACAACATGGGTAGTGATATGAAATGAAATGAAAAAGGTAATTTGAACCACAAATGTTTATCATTAAGTCCTTTGCACTTTGTGGATGACCAAGTTGACTTTAAAATTCCTGGAAGTTAACATCAATAGGAGAACATGAAAAGTTACACAACTGGTTATTGCCCAGAAGATACAGAAGCAAACCCACTGTTTGCGAAAGGCACTATTCTTGTTACCAAAACAAGAAACAAAAGTCTCCAAGGGTTGTCACGAAGAAGATACTTAGTAATGTAAACAACAAGGTCTACAGAGCAGGTGTTAAGAAAGCATTTCTAATGGCACTAGATTGTCACTGTCTTCAGTGGTTAGATGGTACTAGTCCAAAGAATAGTGTGGCTTAAGGTCACAGATTTCCAACTATCAGTGTAAACATGAGATGTTCCAGAAAAAGACAGATGAATCACACATACACCATTACAAAAATGGTTCAAGATTAGTATCGTCCTGGATGGTGGTTCATCTGGGTTTCCAGCTAGGATTGGAGACATACATTTTAACAGTCTGTTGAGCTGGTAAAGAAGAGTTGGTATCTTCTAGTTGAAGCACGAGGCACTTAAGAAGTTCTCATAATTTCCCTGCGGACAACTCAGCGGCTATTCAGAGGTAGTCAGGAACCTGGATTTGCTTGGGATGACTAAGATTTTCCGTACAAAATAATTTTAGATCTACTCTAATGTACTGAAACATGGGCAATGGAAGGTCCAAAGATCCCCACCCTAGAGCCTGAGAACCGCGTGAATTCACCTTACATTTAAAAGCAAGAAATCTCAACAAAGCCCCCAGGGGATGCCCGCTGTCAGCCGTGAGACTTCCGGATGAGTTCTCTTAGATAAACTAGTGGCACAGCTATTACTACTCTGAGAACATAAATAAAATTTATACAATACTTTACCTGTACAATCATGCATTATCTTAATGGCTAAGTTCCAGATTAGACACAATAAAAATCTCTTTCTACTAACTGCAGTATCTTTTCCGATGAGAAGGAAATGCAATGTACACAATGCAACCCTGACTACAGAAAAATATTCCTTAGCAGAACGAAATAAAATATAGATCTACTATTCTTTCTGCACTTGATCTTTTGTGTTTGATCATAAATGCACATTGTGAAGAGATGCCTCCTACCTCCAAGCTAAACACTGTTTGCTGCTCATTAGTGATTTATAAATGATATTTTCTCCCTGGTGACATATCTTTTGATATGATTCTCTAATAATAACATCCAACAATATTAAAATAAGAACATCCCCATGTATTGTGATCATCTTCAACTACATTTCCTCGCGAAAATTAAATTTTAGCACACCAACTGATATTGTATGCATATATTTGTCTACCATCATTATAAATCTCCTAAGGGTCTCTATGAAATGATAGTTTTGCCTCTTTGCAGTAATTCTGCCTAATGCTCCGAAGCAAGAAACTAATTACATGCTGACTTTTCACTAACTTTGATCTTTCAAGTACCATACGATGGAGGTTCTATAGGTAATCATATAATTACAATTCACTAAATGAGTTGAAATTAGCCATAAACCTTTTTATTTAAATTGTGTTAACTGTTTCTTCAGGAACACTGTCGGCACTTCTATTCCTTCCTACATAAGTTGGCCGATATAAGGTTTCAAACTAAAATCTGATTATGGTCACTAATGTTTATAACAAATGCCTCATTATAACACCAGAAGCGCCAATGAAGATGAATATGCGAAGAATTTCTTAAAATATGCTTAAGGAAAGGCCAAGGATAAACTATAGTGGTATAAGGAAATGACTGAAATTTCTCAGGGGAATGTTCTAGTCGGCAAGAAAAAAAATGACCTCACTTGTGTTTTCCCATTGAGTTGGTGCGGTATTTCCTGCAAGAAAAATTAAAGACAATTGTTTCTTTCAGTATACCATGGGACTATGTAGAGAAAGAGAAAAACAAATTCTGGATTTCACTTTTGGAAAATAGCAGTCCAGACTGATGGGAGTATTAGCTAAGGATTGCCTTTTTTTTTTTTAAAGATCACTTAAATTTCCTTTATTCAAAACAGCCATTACTGTCAGGAATGTTTAAGTTCCTGTTGGAATTTTCTTTAACATTACGTATGATACTGTTTTTCTGAGTTGTTTTTATTTGGCACTGAAACTTTCTTTTCCTGTGGGCAACACCAGACCAATGTCTCACAACTGGGGGTGATTTCATCCCTGAAAGGATATTTGACAATGTCTGGAGACACTTCTGGTTGTCACAACTGAGGGGGTTCAACTAGTATCTAGTGGGTAGAGGCCAAGGGTGCTGCTAAACATCCCACAATGCACAGAACAGATCCCACAACAAAGAATATCCAGCCCCAAATGTCAATAGTGCTGAGGTTGAGGAACTCTGCCTTTGACCACATAAAATAAAGCGAGTATAGATTAGTAACTCCTTGGAAAACGCTTGCAATGAAGAAACTCAAGCCTTTTGAGTGAGCCAACTGGTTGTGAATTTCCTCTTTGAAGTTGACCCCTAAAGGTATGGAAAGGAAACATTCCATTGTTTGGAAAACAGACCTCTACTTCTACTGGGTTTATGGACCTTATTTATCTAATAACATTCAGAACCACACAGAACCCTGATGGTCACATTCTCATTAGAGCTGAGTAAACAAAGTTTGTTTTGACTTGTCATCAATCATGACATGTGATCACAGGGCATATTGTGTGTAAGAGGCAGTTGTTTTATCTGGAGTCTCAGCCTTGAAAAAATCCAAAACAGTGAAGTTGTTTATTTGACACCACTCCTGACCTGACTGCAGTGCTACATTCTAGGAGAAAGTAAAACACACACACTGCTCTCTGATTATTTGTAATTATATAGGAAGCCTATTTCTCCAGTGAACTTGCTGTGGTCTTAGGACTGGAAAGAAACAGGAAAAGCTTTTAAAAAAAAGGAAGCAAAAAACCCCCAAGGAAGATGGGGTGAGTGTGATTAAGTGTTATTTCCCAGCCATGTGTAGACTCAAGGAGGACTACTATTTTATGTTTTCAGGAGGATGAGTTGCCAGAAGTTACTAGAGTATTAGTATAAGAGTATTAGAGTGCATAGCTTTAGGAATTGCACCCCTTCAGAGCCCTTTGTTCCAAAGAATGAAATTACATGCACAGGAGCACCCAGCTTCTGAGACGCAACCATAAACACAACAACAGACATACACACTTTGAGCTTCATGAAGGTGGATGACCAGCACTGCTTCAGACACATAATACTTGACCTATTTTCCAAACCTTCTTGCTTTCTTTGATCAGACTCACGTCCAATGTCAACTCCTTCCATTCTGTTTGAAGATTGTCTTTCGCTAACTTTGGCTGCCTGGGAAAGACATGTTTGTATCCTGGGGCATTAACTGACCTTCCAGTATGGTGCTGAGCAGCCTGTTCTGGTGGAAACAAGACTGTGTCCTAACCTTGGTTCTCCCATGTACCTACTGAGCAATTAACTTCAGCCACTTGGCTTCTCCATTCAACGATTCATGGGATATCGTCCAAAACCCTCTTGGGCTGATATTTTCTTTGATTCTTTTGGACAAATGACATGCAAATTCAACTGTCATTTCTTTCTTATGCAGGTCGTCACAACTACTTATAACATACTATTAAGTTAATGAACAAAACCCAAACCTCATTTTCATGAGCTAAAATGACTATGTAATGAAGCTATCACTGGAGCTCAAAGACTTAGGATTTTCAGATATTGCCCTCCAAAGCCTCTCCCTGCCGCACATGTGCGCACAGAAGAAATCCCAGTGGGCCCTGATGAGTGGATACCAGGGCCATGGGTTTTGTTTGCTTGTTTTAGTTGTTGAAGTGGGATGTGCTCAAAAAACATACAGAGTCCATTGCTCTAGTCTCTGTTTCCTCATCTTCAATTTAGGACAATCGGACTAGCAGACTTCAAAGCTACATTCCAATGATTTGAGGGGGTTCACATTTACCAATTCAGGTCTACCTTACTTCCTCTTGGGTCAAGCATACCTTGTCACTGGGTTGGGAAGGAGGGACACAATACTAGCCAAATGGGCATTCTATATTATATGAAAAGAAGACAGTACTTTGGGTGTAAGGATAATCAACATATTCATTTTGATGCAGCAAATGAATTTGACCCTTACTTGCCTGAGGAACTTGATACTTGGCTTTCTCTGCTTAGAATACGTTACCATCCACCCTGTCAAACATCATTTAGTTTTGGGGACTCAGCTCAGCATCCTTTCCTCTGTGAAGTTTCTTCCTGTAGCATGGGGTCACTCCTTCCTCTCTTTGACCACAGCCCTTAGCATATACCGACACCCACACTATCACGCTATTCTACACTTTTAAGAGCTTTATTGAGGTATTTTTATGTCATATCATAAATTCACCACTGAAATATACAATTCAATGATTGTTAGTAAATTTACGGAGCTCCGCATTCGTCACCGCAATCCAAGTTTAGAACATTTCACCAAAAAGAACCTTGGTTCTTTTGTTCCTTTGTGCCCATTTACTGTCATTCTCCATCCTCACCCACCCTCAGACTATCACTAACCTACTTTCTGTTTCTATAGATTTCATCATGTCCCTTGCTATTGATACTTCTTCTGTGCTTTTCCTTGAGAAGATTCTAACCTCCTTGAAGGCATGGAGAGTGATTTTATTTCTTAACCCTTTCTTCCCGACTCTTAGCACAACTGCCAGAACATAGGTGATAAATAATGGCATGTGATATTTATCAAAACTTCCATTGATTTTAAATATGCAATTAAGAGCATTACAAATTCCAGTTTAATCCCTAAAACAGTCACTGGGTAGGCACTATTTTTACCACCTTCAGAGATAAGGATACAGCCTTAGAGTGGTTAAATAACACACCCAGGGTCGTGTCAAGATTTGAAGCCCAGGTTGTCTGACTCCAAATGAATGAGTGCATAACAAAGAAAGGAATCCTTAATCTGGAACAGAGTTTCTTAATGGTAGAGGAGATTCTAATGAGATCTCATGAATTTGTTTACAATCTTTTAGGCGCGTAGTATACACTCCTGCTGCAATGTCCCGCCCATAGATTTCATTAGAATTTCAAAGGCAGCCAAGATCCAAAAAATGAAAGCGCTCCCTAGTGTAAGTACTGAGAAGAGAGAAAACAGTGATGAGTCAGGGTCCCTCAGTGTGCTTCTATCCTATTAAGATAAGAAGGTAGCTGCAATCTTTACCCTCTGTGTTCTGTGGATCACTATTTGAGCAAGGTTTTCTAAGAACCCACTTGTCCCAAACCTCATTCTATGTTCAAAATAAGGAAGTTACCCCTACCTCGTGTATATCAAAGGAAACACCTTCCCACTCTTTGCTCTTCCTTTGTTTCAAGCTGCCTGTCATGTCAATAAAGTTGTTGGGAAAAAAAATTCAAATGGGAGAAAGGCTGTAAACGGAGAACCCCTTAGATCCTTCCTTCTCCCTGGCGTAAACTTTTTCTTTTCCCCCCAGAGCAGGGGTAAGTTAATTGTATTTGAATGAATAATTCTAATAAAGCAGTGACCTTTAATACCAACTGGTGTTTTTAATTTTGATTCACTGTCAGTCATTCCAACGTGAGCCACCCCAGGATGTGAGCAGTGGAAAGGCCAGTATGTACAGAGAGGAGAAAAATAAACACGCAGAGCTGGGTGCTGCCCTCAGGTAAACACAGAGATGGCAAATCTTACAAAGAGATGCAGACTAGAGACTCCTTACAAAGGACTCAGGAACATGGTGGAAAAAAATCAGAACCACAAGTGTTTTGAAACCCAACTGGAAAATTTTCTTTCTATCTAGAAGATAACAGAAAAGCCAAAAAAAAAAAAAAAAAAAAAAAAGAAAAAGAAAAAGAAATGGATTTGTCTAGAGACTGACAGTCGTCAACTCCAATCTAAAGTATAAAATGAATAGCTCCTCCTCAGCCCAACCTCCCACTCCACTCCCCCGTGACAACTAGTCTAACCATATAGTATTTATCGTTCCATAGAAGCTAGTTGGTCTTACACAGTATATACTAAAATTTAAACAGAACACAATTCAATATTCCATTTAAATTTTTTTCTACCTTCACAACTTCTCCAGAGTAATGTAAAACAAAAACAGATATGGCACCTTCCTTCAGAGGGTCTCTTTCAAGAGGTGTTAGAGGCTTTGCCATGGGAGTGGACTCCATACCAATATATTTACGTCTATATTAATGACATCATTACAGGCATTTTATTTCAACCCCCAAAAATGTCTTATGCATCTATTATATTTAGGAATAAATGGAACCACCAATTGTTTCACATGCGAAAGTGCACGTGTTTATTCATTAAATGTATCACTGAGTTCACTGTGGAAAGACTGCTCTAAGCACTGGATATAGAGCAGTGAATGGACAAAACTGGGTAAGTGTGTGTGTGTGCACATGTGCACTCTGCCACGGAGGGCGGGGTCGGGTGGGCATTGGGAATGGACTGCAAATCAGCCTTCCTCATCCCCGACCCCCTCGACCCCCTCTGTGAAGAGCCCTCATAGCACAGAGCAGAGTATCTGAGGGTCTCCTGTTGAAACTACAGAGGAGTTCAGCAAACCAGCGTTCAGGACCAGGAGTTCAGCATGAGCTGGACTCTGTGTCTCTGTTTGCTTTTACTGTAATGATACTGTGTTAAAAGACTCAACGATTTAACTCAGTCAAATGATTTAACTGCATGGGACATTTTGCCTGAGAACAGACTAATTATTCCTATGTTCTGGGACACGCCCACAGTAGCTGTTGCTTCTTGTAGGTCTACGTGCCAGCCCTGCTTTTCAGACACCCCAGTTCTCAACCTCTTCCCTTAGAGGTCATAGAAATAATACAATAGGCCAGTAAGTAGTACAAAGACACGATGTAAGTATTTCCCACTACAAACGGACTGGCCTTTCCATTGACAAACTGGCCTTATGGTTTCATTTGTGGACTAGTTCATGGCAAGCACAGTGAGTGTTGCCCAATTTGAGGAATCTTTCTAAGTCCTGTCAACCAACAAAATTGTGCATATTGAAATATTCCTGCCTCTCTCATCAGACCTTCCTTCATGTCTTTATCTCCACTGCCTAATGCCATGCTTAGGCATTCAAATGTTGAAAAATGTCCTAAACTTATGGGAAATAAAATAGTTTAGGACATGTAGGCATCTTGACCTTATGGTATGATCCCTTCATCTTAAGCACAAGGACACTGTAGCCCAGAGAGGCAAATCACACAGTATGTCAATTTAAATGCATCCCAAAGACATTTCACTGGGGAAAAAGAAAATTAATGAATGTTATTCTGGATATAGAAGATGGATACAGTAGCTAGTAGAAATGTTCATAGAAGTACACATACGTAGCCGTTTTGAACTACCTACATGTACTTATATGAACTCAGGTGGGTTAACATGAAACATATCTGATATTTCAAAAAACTTGGGAGTGGTAAATATTCATGATTTCCTAGGTGATAATATACAAGTACAGCATACCTCTATGTTTGAGATGAAAACAAAATGAAACAAAAACCCCACATGGTATAACATTAAATTCAAGAAGGTGTTTAATATTATCTCTGTTGGCAACAATGATTAGAATATGGCTTCAATGTCTAATTTGATTCCAAATGTATTTCTTAGTGAGAATCTAAAATGATTCACTCTCTATGGTTCTGATTAAAATAATATTTTGTTAGACTCTAATAGGACGTTAATACCCTCATGAGCCAGGCTGGCTCCATTCAGTGTTCATCTTAATTAGCTAACATTAACCATCATTAGAATTTTATATGGTACAATGCACATTACTTCATAACTTCCACCCAAATCACATGGAGCTAGATCATAATACATGTTATCAATCATCAACTTCCTGGGCTTTCTTAACACCTAGCTTTTATTTTAAAAGTTAAGGTCAATGTTAAGTGCTACACTGCAGCTGAAAAAGTTTCAAAAAATCAACGTTAATTAACAATGTTAATTAAATGTTAATCATGTAAATGAAAGCATTTTCCATTCACTTGCCTAGTAAATTATAGTCAGGTAGTGGCCCATATATTATTTGAGATGACATAGGAAAATGGCATCCACTAAGAGGGAATGGGGAAGAAAACTGGATAAAACAAAAATTCACACACGTTAAGTGTTTTTTTTTTTTTTTTTTTGACATGGAAAAATCTACCTTTATTTCCAGAGAACTCACTGAGTGATATAGGGGAAGGGTATAGAAAAAACAAAGGTGAATGTTTTGAATAATGCAATAGTTGGGAGGTCTTTTTTCCAACTAAGCCTATCTTCATCTGACATAAGATGCAGACGACAGACACTTGGCTTCTGTATTTTGAGTTAATGGAAAGAAGGTATTTTTAAACAATATTTTAACATTAAGAGTATTACAAAGCAGCTAGGGACCCTCAATCAATAAGACCATCTGGAAAGGTTCCACATTCCTAATGTATAGGCCTGTTTCATCCTTGTCCTATTGGCAACAATCACTGCTGCCAACAGGGAATCAGATCAGAAATGTTAAGTCTCCTCCGACTTTGCAAACTGTGTTGTGGTTCTGAATTCTAAAGCATACAAGGAAAACTTTATGTAATGACACTTACTTCAGTAAATGTGTAAGTGTCTGCTATATGTCAATCCCGTGGAAAGGTATGGATGGGAATTGTGTGGGTGTGCAAACCTTCCTTATTCCGAAGCTGCTGGATAAAACATAAGACATCAGAATCTGAATACACACACACGCAGAATTTAGGAGTCACTAAGGCTAAGTTAATTTCACAGATAAGACTGGAGGCCCAAAGGTGCTAAAGGGTGTCCCCAGAATCTGAGATATGTAAGGCTGGACCCAAACAGTTCTGTGTATTTTTACCATTTAATTCTTGTGTGTCATCTGAAAGGAGGCTTGCATATGTTTGCTTATTGGAGCAGCATGAGAAGCCCACTTGTCCAGGTCGCTCTTCAACCTGACCCACAGGATAGAAGATTATAGCGGATGTTATAAAACAGCAAAAAGAGAGTCAGAATGATTAATCCAGCAACGGATGAATGTGGACCAAACTGTACTCCAGCCCCACAGCTGCACTGGGAGCTGCCTCTCCTGATCCTGCATTTCCTTCCTTTCTTTCAATTCCATGAGACACATCATAACTTTTCATCCACTGCTTTTCTGCTTAAGTTAGAGAGTGTGTTTCTGCTGATTGCAACGCAAGAATCGTAATGAAAGAAATGACCCTCACGTGTGGGTTGTTTCAGCAGAGAGGAGATTGGCTGAGGTTTGGGAGAAGTTCCCAGGGCAGGAGCGTGTTCCCTACATGTCCCTACTGGAGGGAAAGGGATTGAGGAGGAAGACTTCTCTGCTCCACTCAACAAGGTAATGAAGTTACTCTTAGCCTTTTACATTTTGATCACCATTAGCGAAAAATCACTTGTATTACACCTTCTTTGAGACCTAGGTGTGCCACAAATTTATAGTGTGTCCCCTCTCTAATCATCGTGTGATTTTATGCTTTGGGTTCAATTTCTAGGGTTAGAAAAGTGGGAATGATGCATCTCTTCCAGAAAGGACCAAGATGAATGATTTCCAAGGGAAAAATACCTGCGAGTATCTTTTTTTTTTTTTTGGTAATTGAAATGGGTCATGAAGTCATTTACGAAAAATGGAAATATTCAAGTCCTGTTAGAGGATTTCTCCATTTAGAGTTTCTAATCTTATGACCAAGAAGGGAGTAGGAGAAACTATCTCTATTCAAAACCTTTTGACTTTTCTTCACTCTTCCTGAGGACAGGCTGGGACCTGGGACCCTTTGCTGCAGTGCTTGCACCTGGACAAACGTCTCCTCAAGCAACAAAATACTAAGAAACTACAAGGGACTAAAAATAACTGTGTGCATGTGCAATTGGGGCAAATTATGGACAACAAGATACAAAATGACCAAAAAAAAACCCTAACTGCTACTTCTGAAGAGCCAAAAACAGGGTGTTGGGTGTTGGGAGCAAAAGCAGGGTACTGCGTATGCCCCCTGCACACACCACCACCAAAGGGGTGGGCAAAACACCTAAGCCACCCCTCTGGCCCGACCCCTAGACACACCCCTACTGTCACCCCATATAAGGAATCAGCTCACGACCTCCCCCCCACCGTGCCCTCTGGGAGAGAGCAAAGGCACCTATTACTTGTTTTTGCTCCCCCTTGCTGAAGCAGGGGCCCCAATAAAGCCTTGCCTAAATTTCTTGTGTGGCCTCTGATCAATTTCTATTGACTGGGGGAGGCTACGAACCCTGGTCGGTAACATCCCTACCTAGAAAACACACACACACACACACACACACACTCCAAGAAGAAACTACTTGGAGATCTATCTCTTGCTTTTTCAAAATCCAGTACTTTCTCTGATCATAATTTCCCCCGGAAACATCTGGGCCTTTCTATATCCATTATAAGAAAATAAAATTTTTAAGAGAAATTTCAGTCTTAGGGTGACTTTTAATGCCTTCCCTTTAATAGTCCGAAGCCAACACCATTTAATTTGGCAGACTACCTTGAAGATCAAATATAAGTCACTATGACTGGTGAATAGGAATGCCCACACAGTTTTTGAGTCTTTTCCCATCCCACTTAGGTAGATATATCAGTTCTAGAACATAGCAACCTGAAATTTGTATTATTTGTTGTTCAAAGGCCAACACTGAAAGTTCATATCTTTGGGAGATTTTTATTTCCAGAATTCTGCATCTAGATTGGCAGTAGGATTCTCAGGGCAGTTAACAGAAGCGCCAACTTGGTGGGGTTCACATGGAAGGCCTGTCTAAGGGGCATACACAGGGCATACGCAGGAGCAGCTGGCAAGGGCTAGAGGAGAGGACCACCGGTTGGCAAAGCCCTGGGGACACGGGGTTAGCTCTCTGATTATTAATGGAAGGCACATACCCCAGACAGAACAGAAATTGGAATCCTCTGTTGTTCTGCGGACCAGAGAAGTGAGCAAAAGGCAATTTTTTGGTTTTGAAATGAGTTACACTATGTAAGAGTCCCTAGTACCCTCAGAGGCCTAGGGAACAGAAGAGTCAAACATTAATTTTTTCTTTAGTCAGTCAATCAAAAGTTGTGATCACAATGGCACCAGAGGAAGGGACATCTAGAAATTCTTAACTTTAATCATTCACCATACTTGTGGAATGTACGCCTCACATGGAATCGGAGACACACAATCACAAGCAGCAGTTTTGATGATGTGATTTACTACTTGTAACTGAGCTTTTGAGACGGAATTAGATGCGGCAAATTTATTTTTAAGAGGCACATATAATTTGTCTTCGGAATTTTGATTCAAAAATGAGATAAGAGAAAGCTACTCTTGGGAAATTTGTATGTCTGAAATTGTTTTCCCTTCACACACGGTAGCCCCAAGATAAACAAACGCACCTATCTGAAAGCAGTTCACTTTCTTTTGGAAGCATTTTTACTTCTGTAAACAAAATGCTCAACTAGGAGAAAAGAAAATGACTATCAATGGAGTGAGTCACCAAAAAATGTTAACCTGAGAGCATTTTGAAAAGGAAGAAAAAACTTGCAAAATTAGAAAACAGTAAACTTCTTAATTGTATGCTACGCAGATGGGGAACAAACATAGCATTCGAATTTTCTTCTTGATAAATAATAAAATTCTTTGGCCATCAAAGGATTTTATTTTTTGATTGGAAATATACTTTATTTACAAATAAACCATTCCCATGTGATCTGAATCTCTCTCCTCACCCCCATCCTCCTCCTTTCAGTCATTTAAAGATTTAAAGGCCCTTAGTTTTGAAGGGAACTCTGGCTGTGTCCATTATATAATGATACTACTAATGATGATGATGATGGAAAAGCACATAAAAATATCTCAACCATCTTTTACAGTTAAGCATAAACAACACGGGATTTCTCCCCTGCCATTCACTCATTTAAGAAACATTTGAACGAGATGCTTGTTTTTAAATTCAAAGGGCTACATTTTAATTTAGGATTTCTCAACCTCAGCTTTGGTATCATAAAAAAATGATGCACAAAAGAAAAATTCAGCTATTTTAAGTGATTTCTCCCTCTTCTTACTTGTTCTCTTTCCTTTTTTTTTTGCTATTTGGTGCAACTGGCAGTATAAATTTGTAATGTAAATTTGGTCTAACATGCATAAAACGTTGGCCAAAGAAGGATGATTTTCCATTTGATGCCATGGGTTTTCGTTTAGGAAATAAATGTAATCATGTGTTGAGTCGCTGGCGTAGAACACCCAAAGTTTTGTAATCTCAGGGGATGTGCTGTGGGATGGTTAGAGTCTGAGGAAATACTGTTCTCTTTTCCTTTCTTCAAGACTTGGGCAGTTCTTTGTTTGTAGACTTAACTTAGTCACACTTTGATTTGTTGTGCTTTTCTGATTTTCTTTATTAAGTTACCAAACCCTTAAAACCAAAGCATTAAATGAAAGTTTTGGAACACTGAAATCTGAAAAGCAACAAAATACTGCCTCCTTCCCTTTTCCCTACCTGTATTTAGTGCTTACATCGTCTGTGTTAGCATCAACATTTAAAAGCCAGGTAATGGTAGACATTCATTGGAAGTAACATGAGTGTGTGAAGGTCATTACCAGGCACCATGCTTCCATTTTCACAGGGCTGTTGCTTGGGACCAAAAAAAAAAAAAAAAGGATTCTTCACTGGAAGTCAAAAATCAGTAAATCAACAGGCCGATTAAGGAAAAAAAAAAGATTCTCTAAAATTCCAGGATGTTCTCCAGCCATCCAAGAGATCCATCTTAAGGCCAGCAAATGCTGGCCTTAAGAGGGAAAAGAATGGACTCATTTTGGAAAGTGAGACATTAAGCAAACTTAGTAATTCTTAGAATTACTGGCTATCTCCTTGGTACAGAAACAGGGGGGTTGGTGCCTGGATTCCAGAACAGAATGGAACCAAAGAGAATAATATAAAACGTGTCAATTCCCCAACAGCTTCACGTAAAATTCTTCTAACATTTCTTTTTCTCTTTGCAGCATCTTAATAGCATGTATTTCTGCATCTGAGGCATAGAGAACTTTATTCTTTAAGTGGCATCCACTTCAACACAGTCACAGGACTCAGAACTGCTATGAAGAACTCCCACTCCAGCGTGTGCAATTCTTTACCCCAAACATAAAAACGGAGTGTTTGTTTTGATAACTCTCGAAATATTTTTTCTTTATTTTTGCTCTGAGTCTGAGAACTTTGGCATTTGACTAATTTACCATGCATTTAAGGCTGGTAGCAATATCGGGAAAGAAATATGATAATCACTTGCTGCCACAAAGTACTCTGTACACTGTTCTCTTTTTCAGCTCTAGTTTCACATGTGTTGGTTCAATGGAATATTCAATAGACATTTATAGGAAATAAATTGAGAGATGAATGTAAACCATATGGCATCTGGAGGTTTATTTGCAAAGTCCCTGCATCAAAGCTTTCTCGAGATCACACCATATTAGCTATGTTTTTCCAGTCCAGCAGAATCAGGAAGGTAACCACAGACTTCCTTGATGGAAAACACATGAAAAACAGAGCAAATCTTAATGTGTAGCTTGAGTTGCTGGTCAAGGAGCATCCCTTAAAATAATTTTATTACCAGTGTTTTCAGCACATTGTTTAGAACTGCATTAAAAACATGAAGCAAGTTGATCTTGCCTATGATTTTCTTCAAAATTATAGGACACATTTCTATTTATACCAATAAAAATTATATCTCTTTAATAGCATTTTCTTGAAACCTCAGGACTATTTTTTTGGATAGGTAAAAATAAGTTCCAATCAAAGAGAAACTCAACATTTAAATACAGCATGTATACAGCTGTCCATTAGAATTTTTACGCATAGAAAGAGTGTATATGAAAACACTCACATATTCAAAGGCCACCGTACTAAGCTCTGTAGAATCACATTATTGTAAGTAATAGTTAAAAAACATTGATTGGACAGAATGAGAAATGGTCCTCAAACTTAATTTATATATAAAAAAATTTCCTCAACCTTGAATGCTCTCTGCTCTGTGCAGTAGGTTACAGCTAGCATTACCTCTGATTTCAAATTAATTCTCATGCAGCCTGTTATATAAATCATTATGAAATGTCAAAAGCTTGTACACATCTATTTTTTAAGTTTTCACTTACTTTCCAAATAGTTTCCGTTTTTCAGTGTCATAGACTTTTCAGCCACTCAGTCAATTTTAACGATTTTTTATCACTCTAAAAATTTCCCCTCATTTACAGCACATTTGTGTAAGCCTACACACACGCACACACACACGTTATATATCCTGGGACGTGGGTGACGTACATCATGGTAATCTGAAAAATTCTTCATTCTTTTCTTTGGTTCATATTGAATGGTCAAATGATGAGCACAGACAAAGGATAAAATGTTTTGTTATTTAAATAGGCAACAGCTACAGATTGCCCTTTATAAACAAATATTAAAGAATAAAACCATAGTACACTGACTCCTTGCCCCCTGCTGCGCATCATTCCCAGTTTAGAACAGTTGCTAAGGAAAATGGTGCCTCACACTTTGTGGCAATTACTCAATTATCCATCTCAATGAAGGTCTCCTCCCTTTACAGGTTAAGCTTTGAAATTTATGGCAGTAAGTTAATGCCACTCACAACTTAAAAAAAAAAAAGTACTTGAGCAGCATCAGTTAAAAAATATGTGGCTAACTGCTGGAAGCTATTAAAAACCAAATAAACAAAAGAGATTACACTTCAAAGAAATGTCAACAGTTTTTCCTCTCTCAGAACAGACGAGTTTTCTTTACTTATATCCACATCCACATCTGGAAAATGCTTATGGCTTTATACATCTTTTATGGTAAAATGAATTTATTGAGGTTTAAAATTTTCTTGATGGATTAATGCAATCTTCATAAAAGGTAAGCCCACACCCTAGTAAAAATCTGTCTTAACACTGAAAAATGATTTCAATAATAAATAATAGTCCACTGTTAATTTCAAGGAGCAAAATAATTTTGAGAAAGCATTTGGTTAACTAGATTTTATATTTTTTTCTATTACTACATGGAAATGAAAATGCAATATCTTATTCCCTATGACCTATCTTTATGTTGGCACAATTAATTCTTAAGTTGAGGGAAAAATAAAAGAAGCAGTGTGCAAAGCCGACTCAAAAGTTTAACCGAATATACCTACTCCAGTGAACCAACAACAGACTTACAGAACACAGTAAATTTCCTGATAGCCAGATCTCCGAGGGAAGATTTCAAAACAGTTAATGGATTTCTACAGCTCTTCACAAAATTAGACAGCCTCGCTTCCGTGTATTTAAAAGGTGAGATTTAATTTCTCATCTAAAAATATCTGCCCGCTCAGGAGATCCAAACAATTGACTTCATATGCTACACAACATTCTCTTGTGGCCCCAAGTCGACAGCCTTCATTTTATGTTGTTTTACAATTAACTGGGTAGTAGCAACTCGCTCTCTGTATAAGCTTGCCAAAAAAAATACCACCTTCGGTATACAACCAAATATCCCCATGTGGACAACTGACTTAAATGTAGTAATTTACAGTTTTCATGTGGGCGGGGGGGAAAGACTTGAAATTTGGGAGAAGGTGTCATCTTTGTAAGTCAGGCCAAGAATTAAGGGGGAAAAAAACCCCAAACCAGAAGAATGTTTAAAATGCAATAACATAATTTGGACATAAAGTAAGTGGTCTGTAGTCAATAAAAAAGAGAAAGAAAAAGAAAAATAAATTCCAACAAGCCGGCTGCAGAATAGGCAAGTAGGTCTATTTTGTTTATTTATAAGTGAGTAACAAGTAGATTCTTTCACACTAACTAAACCAGACAGTAATTATAAACACAGGTTGGTTAAATTCCATGCACCCTATCAAAGGAAACAAGCTTCTTTCTTTTCCAAACATTGTCCTTTGTTTATTGAGCCTCTTTGGGGCTTGGTTTCATTTAAAACTATGTAAGCACACATCTGTTACCCCCCAAACAATCTCAACCTTTTTAAGCCAAACCTGAATACTCATTATACAAAAATTTGCAAGTAACCTAACAGCAATTTCTAGAGTAGCCAGTTAGCATACTGAATATAGAATTTGGATTATTTTTGTTCCATTACAGAAAAACCCTACATTAGAGTGTAATCATACAGGAAGCAAACAGTCGCCGCCTCAGTAGTTTTGGATAATTAGTTACCTAAATTTTCTGAGGTGAATTCAATGTACTTAGACTGGGGAACATTATTGCTTATATTCTGAAATACCACAATACAATCTTGGTTAACAATGAAATTATAAATATTGGAGTAAAACGTCATTTTAGAAATCATTAGGTTTTATCAGTACAGCACTACTGAGTCCCTCATTTAAGGAACTCTTTTATTAAAAAAAAATGGGAACTTGTGATATTGCTTACATTAGCTCATGTAAGATATCAGACTTCAAAAAACTTTAACACAGTAGACACTATTAAAACATCATTATTAGAGTTGTCATGCTTGGGTGGTTTGAACTAAAGTGAATTTCACGTATTTGCTGGGAGACAGCAATAATAAATCCTGGAGTCTGCATTTCTAAGCAGTGACCTAGTGTCTTAGGGAACTGACTTAATGAACAGTACAACTGGATGAGTGCAGTGAGTGGGAGGGGCATTGTGGGGAGGGGCATTGTGGGGAGGGGCGGAATCTGATAAAATTTCACATGGAAATATACACGTCACCCAAACTCCCTTGGGACACCACTCTAAACAGGACAATCCACGTCTACTCTGACTTTTGTGCCACTCACGGGATCCACATAAGTGACGACTAGGTCAGCTTATCCTGCACTGCCTGTACCACTTCCCTCAGCCATGGCAGACATGTCTAATCAATCACCAAGCACTCCCTGGAGTCTGAACGGAGAGTCATAGTCTTTCTCAAGGCTACACACTAGTCAGCCACTTCCAATCAATCCATCTGCCAGCATGGCATCAGACCAGGAGTGAGCTCTTACAAAGCAAGGTCTCTACCCCTAGCACCCTGCACACTACCTGGAACCTGGTGGGAGGTGAAGAAATGTCTGTTCAGGAAATGACTACTTAACTTGCCTCCAATGGAAGACTGTAATAGTTGGGAGTACTAGCTGGTGCCAAACTGTCAGCATTCAAATCCCAGCTCTGCCACCTATTTATTCTGTGACTCTGGGCAAGTTACTCAACCTTTTTGTTTCTCAGTTTTCTCATCTATAAAATGTGAAGAATCAATATAGGTTAATATAGGTGGAGCGCTTAGAAGAGTATCTGATACATAATAATCACTGCTGGCTACTATCATTACTTTCCTCATTATTGTTTACTGAAAGGGCCTGTCTACATGAAGAAGTTCCACGTAGCTTGTTCTGCTCACGTATCCCCCTAGCACTTGATAAATCACCACACAAGTGCTAGAGACACTTTTCTGCAACACAGATCTCAGGATATCCATTTCTTTAAAGCCCTGAAGTGACTCCCTGTTGTTGATAACAATATAGCACAAAGCAACATATGTCACTTTCTAAAAGGTGAGGCCAACCTATAATTTCAAACCTATCTTGGGCTCCTGGACCTCACTCCCTCCCAGCTCTCTGCACCCTTATTCTTGGGTCGTGCCTAAATTCTTCTTGCCCTCTGAATGAGCTAGGCGCTCTCATTCCTTTCTTTTTAAAATCTATTTATTATTTATTTATTTATTTATTTATGTCTGTGTTGGGTCTTCGTTGTTGCGTGCAGGCTTTCTCTAGTTGCGGCGAACGGGGGCTACTCTTCGTTGCGGTGCGGGGGCTTCCCATCTCAATGGCTTCTCTTGTTGCGAAGCATGGGCTCTAGGCACGCGGGCTTCAGGAGTTGTGGCTCGCGGGCTCTAGAGCGCAGGCTCAGTAGTTGCATGGGCTTAGCTGCTCCGCGGCATGTGGGATCTTCCTGGAGCAGGGATCGAACCCGCATCCCCTGCATTGGCAGGCGGATTCCCAACCACGGTGCCACCAGGGAAGCCCCTCATTCATTTCTTCTGCTGAGCCACTGTACTTTCTGTTCAGTGCTGCCCAGGCAATTCTGAGACACCATTCAAACATTACCTCCTATGTGAAGCATTCCCCAAATTCCTCAGTGAACTGGTTGCTTCTCTGCACATTTTATTTATCTTCATTACAGCATTTTTACACTGCCTTACGTTGGCCTCTTGCACTGGCCTATGAGTTCCTGCCATCCTGCTTTTATATATGTCCCTTGTACTTAACACATAGGAATTACTCAAGTATTTTTTGATGAATGAATCATCCAAATCCCCCAAATAATAAATTTTCTAAGGCTATTTTTTCTTTGTTTTTACTTAAATTGTTAAATTTCAGGTACTCTTGGCTGGTTTTCAACGCATAGGACTAATACATGCCTATGGTAGGAAGTGTGACAAAAGCTAATTCTTGTCCCATCCCCATGCAGTCCGGCTCCCTGACATAGCCAACGGTGACAGTGCGGTGTACATCATCACCTTTCTTTCTGCGTGCGTGAACATGAACAATCGTAGGCACCAGAGGCCCGACTTTCTCTGTAAAAATCTAGATAGCAAATATTTTAGTCTTTGCTGGTGATATGGTCTTTGTAACAACTTCTCAAATCTGCCCTTGCAGCGACAAAGCAACAATAGACAACTCATAAATAGGCATGGCTGCATCCCCCCAAACTGTACAAAAATAGACAACCAGCTGGATGTGGCCTAAAAGGCCTACTTCGCTGCCCTGTGATTGAATATTTACACACACACACGCACACACACACGCGCGCACGTTTTATCTGTTCATCTGCCTTTAAATCACAAAGCATCAAACCATACAAATTACACTGCAACTTTGCTCTATCAACTTCCAGTAAGTTAATAGAGTCAAATAGAATTTCTTTTTCCTCTAATTTTTTCATACATATATAAAACGTATACACAGATTACATATGCCATAGTTTCAAATAAGTGGGATATGTCATATGTACTGTGGTGTGTGAACGTGTGTATATATTCTTTTTGGTGTACTTAAACAGTTTTTTGGGTTTTTTTGCTTGCCACTTGCACATCATAAGTTCCTTTAACACTCATGTACGTTCTTCTTTAATTTCCTTAATACTCATGTATCTGATTATGAAACATACACACAGACCTCTATGTATACTGTTAGCGTTAACTAAAATGGGACCATATGGCACACCTATCTCTGCATCTTACATTTTCAGCTCAGAGCACTCTTGGAAACTCTCCCAAGTCAACTGGAAGAGGACTAATTCATTCTTTTTAATAGACACATGAAATGGTGTGGATGTACCATCAACATTATTACCCATTCACTGGTTCTAGCTTTTGGCTGCTATAAACACCATCACAGTGGATATCTTTGTACTTACAGGTAAGATAGATCCCCAGAAATGGGTGTGCTGGTTTCAACCACGTACACAATTTATTTTTCATGAATGTCACTAGCACTGTATTTCTACTTAAAATGTCTGAGGTTGCTATTTTCTGTGCATCCCTGCAAGCAACTGTACTATCACTTTAAATAAAATAGGTACACCTATTTTAAACAATTTCTCATATGGCCTAAAGTCTCTGGAATATTTTGACAATCTGTTAGGTAGTAACAGTATCTCACTATTACTTTAACTTACACTTCCGAATACGCATGATCTGGGGCATCTTTTCATGGCTGCTGATGACACACATATGCTCTTGTTGAACTGTCCACTCAGTTTTTGAAACTATAGCTTTTTATTACCAATAAGCTTGAATCACACTATCTTCAGTTATCTTCATGTTTTATCTCCATTGCTGTGAACTCCAGATAAAGTGAACGTCCTGACTCTATTTTCTTTTTTCTTTTTGGTCCTGCTATCTGGTGTCCTGGTGGATGTACCCACCAAGGGACCAAGATACATCTATTTTAACTATTTTTCACATGGCCTAAATTCTCTGTAATATATTCTTTTTTAAGCAGCAATTTTAAATGTTCACAGCCACTGCGAGTTTTAAAAGTACACTAATCTGTTAGAAACGTGGTAGGCTCACCATTAAAAACTGTATAACTGTATAACTAAATAATCAATAGTATTGATTGAGCTTTTACTCCATAACACACACTGTGCTGAGCACTTTATATACAGTTTCGTATTTAATACAACAATCTTATGAGGTAAAAGTTTCTATTACCTACATTACGGCAATGGGCTTTTGGGGTTTTGAGAGTGTAAGTAACCTACCCAGCTTCACCCTGATCGTCTGATGCGCTCCAAAAGTTCAGCCCTTAATATCGTTATCCTAACAAATTGAAGACATTCAACAGATAGAAAACATGAACATATTTTAAGTTTTTGTTGAAAATGGGGACATATCTTAAGTTTTACCTTGGATAAATTGTCTGATTAGTCCAGAGATTGTACATGAAAGTAAAATTTTTGTCATTCCAGATCTTAGAGGATTAGGTCCATAACCCCAATGTTAAATTGTGAATCTACCAGTAATTGTCAGGGAGCAACCAACTACAATTGAAAAAAAAAAAAGCACTAGATATGGAATTGGAAAATCCAAACTCAGGTCCTGACCAAATCAGCTATTAGCCAGGTGATCCTGAATGACTAACATCTGAGTCACACTATCCTCATCCGTATAACAGGGAGTTCACTTTTTGTTGTTGCAGCTTCACAAGGTTTTGGGGAAGCTGAAACAAGATGAAGCACTTTTTGTTGTTGTTTTCTTCTCTTTTTTTGAGATTTAATAATTGTTTATGTTTCGCATATTTGCATTGCTATTTTCGATGAATTCTTTTAAATAAATTACCAACATTCCATTATTCCATTCTTCTTAAATACATCAGACTATAGCTCAAAAAAAAAAAGGACAGTAAGAGCCACTTTTCAAACTCAAAATCATGATTTAAGAAATAGTAGGTATTACGATTACTCCACATAATCCATTTTGAGGAATCTACTTAACTTCCTTGTACTACTGAATTCCACCTGTACCATAAAGCCTCTGTGAAGAATAATGCCATGTTCTAAGGCTGCTGAAGAGCTTCAGAAGAAAAAAAAAAACCCACAGTACTCATATAATCACCATCTATTCTTTCCATCTAATGGCTGTAAAAAGAGAATCGCTCTCAATCATACTTTTGAAGCACACATTAAAAGCAGGACACATTCAACGACTCAAGATAATATGCTTTGGTCTGTCTGTCCTCGCAGACACAGAAGAGGGAATTTCAAGTAAAGAGAAGCAAAGGTTCTGCCACTTACAGCATCTGAAGAAATGAAATAAAATGTATACTCCTGGATCTCAGGGGAAAAAAAACATTTTCCCACATCTTTGAATCTGCCCTGTGTAAGCCCATGGCACCTAGGGACAGCCCCATGCTCCCTGGAGGAGCTCAACAAATATTTCTTGATGAAGATAAACACCTGCTGTATTTAAATACGAGATGAAGAAGTCGGAGCGTAAATGAACCTAAGAATAAACTGGGCGTGTATGTGCACACAGCTACTATGAGCATTATGGGAAATTATATTCCTGCTACTATTATGATTAATGACAAAGGGCTACATACTGAGAAAGGGAAAATTATAAAGAAGAAAGGAATAAATCTGTTAAAGAGGAGAGTGAGTTTAAAACACACATAAACTCCTATGCCCAAGGGCCCCCAAATAAAGCAAAAGGATGTGATTTTATATTAAAAAAATGATGGCAGGGGTGGAAATAGAGGTCAACACCATGAGATCACAGGGAGAAATAGCTTGCAACTGCGGGAAGGAAACGTATACCATCTTCCCCACGAGGCCTCAGTCCTTCTTCTCCCACCTGAAATGTCTTCGTCCAGCATCTTCTGTTAAACAGATGCCTCATTGCCTTATTTTCTTTGTGGTTTGTTCATGTCAATAACGACTAGAATCAGATTGTTCAAGCCTGAGCTAAGTAGAGCCGCACAAAGGTTTGCATCGGCAGACAAGAAGAGAAAGCACGGAGCAGTGTCGTTAATAAAGAATGGAACTCAAAAAAAAAAAAAGAATGGAACTTAAAAATTGTACTGGCTTGTCCAGAATTAGGACTTTATCTACTTAGGAGGCCCACTGTAAGCTGGAATCTGAATAAGACCGTTTTCTCATGCTAAGCAGTCACTGTTTTAACAAATAACCTCTTTTCCCAATAATATATTGCAAGTGAACACCATAGTCTGAGACTATAAGTTTCTGGATGACACTGAAATTTCCAGTACCTTCGTGCTTGCTTGAATGCTTGCACATAGGGCAAACTTCTGCCGTCCAAGCCAGGGATGAGTCTGCCTATAGAATATGGTACTACAATGTGGCCTTTCCTGGAGAGGAGCTCTCTCTAAGCGACAATCACAAACAGTACTTGAGGAAAAAACAAAATCATCTGCTTTTTTTTTTTTTTTGGCTGTACGCGGGCCTCTCACTGTTGCGGCCTCTCCCATTGCGGAGCACGGGCTCGGGACGCGCAGGCTCCGGACGCGCAGGCTCAGCGGCCATGGCTCACGGGCCCAGCCGCTCCGCGGCATGTGGGATCTTCCCAGACCGGGGCACGAACCCGTGTCGCTTGCATCGGCAGGCGGACTCCCAACCAGTGCACCACCAGGGAAGCCCAAAATCACCTGCTTTCTTGAGCCTGAAACGGCTCCCCAGTCAATAAGGACAACGCTTCCAGAAATAATTTCTCAGGGCAGAGAGGTCCGATAGGAGTTAGCAGGTAACCATTTCTGCAGATCTGCCCTGATCCTTCGGTCAGACGAAACCAAACAAAGCACCAGGTCAGCACACAACTTAGTAAGGCCTCACACTGTGAGTAAGGAAAACAGACAGGGATACTGGGAAATCTAGGGCCTCTTATTTTTTAAACGCCCAAATGTTTACCAGCTGACCTTCCTCTTTACTGCGGTCTGGGAAGCAAGGTGCGTACAATAAAGTTCAAACCAATCAACTGCTTTCAGCTGTTCTTGTGTAATGAATTTTTAAACATTTGGTCATTAGACCCAATATATATGCAGGTCAGTTTCTGAACAGGATGGGAACAGTTTGGGAGCAGATGCCATGGTACTGCCTTGTGGAAAGGGGATAGTAAGGAAGCAAAGAGGATATTATATGGCTCTACCCATCAGGTTCAATGTCTTCCAGTTCTTTTGCCTCCCAGTCCCCTCTTTACATTGCTTCAGTGATCAGGAATAGTTATTAACTTCTGTTGTCACTTCTTTTCATTAATTGAATGGCGACCTAAGGATCACGAAGGGGAGACCCTGGGCCAGTTTTCTCTTAAACGGGCCTCTCCATGAATAGTCTGAAGGTGGTGTAGCTGAAAATTGGCCTTGTGTGTTTGGTAAATGGCACATTGATTTGTTATTTTCTGAGCAGTCTGTTCTAGATTCTTCAACTTATTTTTGAACATCAATGAGCTGAAAGCTTTCAGGGGTAAAGAATTTAAATCACTTAACCATTTCCCTTTGTTGCATTCTGGTGGCCATATGTACGGGGGTAGCTTTAATGCTGATAGCGGGGGCGGGCGGGGGTCAAACACAAGATTATATTGAAGATGGTAAAAAAAAAAAAAAATAAGATGCAGTATCCTACCAGTCAGTTTAAAAGTTTATCATTGTTAGTCAGTCCAGCAACCTAGTTCCAAATGGTTGCATTCCTCATAAGGAACTTCTAATAGCAACATTCACCAAATTTTATATATTATAAAATATACATTGCCCCTCCATGCCCCCAAACCAAGCAGAAGGGGAAGCTGCTGGAGTTTATGTTTTCGATTAGGACATACATAAAAGCTCATCTAGAAGTTACCCCGACAAATAAAACTCCAACGTAGCCAGGTATGTTTGGATGGTGGAAAAACAACCAACCACAGCTTGCTGATAAAATTTTAAAAAGTAGTGGTGAGGGAAAGGCAACAACTTGCTTTATAAGGCGCAGATGGTTAGGTACAGAGCTTTTTGTGTGAGTACAGCAGCTGGTAGTTTGGTTTAAATTATATCTGAATAGCTAGTGATCTTGATACTATCAAAATTGTAACCAAGCAATAAAGCCAGGGTGTTAAACCTTTTTTTTTTTTTGGTGGTAGCTCAATTCTGTACTCCTCACAAACTATCAGAGACGTAGACAATTATTCATAAATGATTGTTTCATCAACACAAATATCATTTCTAGTATTCTGTCTTAAAAGTAAACAAACCCCGAAGATTTACATCAAGTTAAGGTGTTTTACCAGTGGAAAATCATTACTGATAGATATCTTTGTAGAATGACTATGGGTAGGGAGGTATGGAGAGAATTGTCTATATTTTAAGTAACGCAAATATTTAAAAACTGTGAATACACTGGTAGGGTGTCGATATTTGTATGCACTCAAATACCAAAGTTTTCCTTGTAAAATCAAGGAGAACTGGTAAACCAGGAGCCTCGTGACAATCTACTTTAAATACAAGAACGTTCATTTTGAAGTTCTAATTTGAGAAGACGCCAAATTATAGAAAATGTTTACAGGCAAAATCATTGAGTGGTCTCCGGGTTTTTCCTAGAGCAGAAATCTATATGCATGAGAAAAGTAAGTTTCTTTCAATGAAGAAAAAGAAATTTCCGATTGAAGATCTAAATTTTTAAGGAATGAGGCTACACAACTGCTCTTCCCCCACATATGTGGAGTACGCTGCCCTTCATTAGTGATTGAAAGGAGGAAACGACCAAGAAAAGGCAAGAGAAGGAGCAAGGGGCATTCTAAGGGCCTTTGCTAGAACTTCATAAATACGAGATAAGCCGAGAACAATCATCAGGTCAGCTCACTTCTCCCCATCATCAAAATATTTTTCCTAAATCATGACTCTGTTTCTGACAGAATTGTAAAAAAGAAAATAGGACTCATTTTAATAGTTATGACCTGAAAAATGACTTCCAAAATCCAGCTCCATGGACCTTTTTTTAATCCATGCCATGCCCCCAGGAAAGTTTATTTTTAATGCCCGTGTTTTGTGTGTCACAGAAAACAATGGTTTGTGCTCCCTCTGTTGGCTTTTCAGTAGCAGTTAATTTATAAATTCCATTCCTGGAGGTCCCCTGTCATAGCAGGGTGCTCCTGCAGCTGCAGCAAGGGACAGGATGTGTCAATAATTGGACTTTATGTTCCCTTTAAACAGAAAGTCATTCTAATTTCATTTCTTGCAAATAATTCAGAAAACAGAAGATGACTTGGTAATAGAGCAGAGCCATTTCACAACTAAAGAAGAATGTGGATACCCCTAAAATATTAGGTCAGATTTTTTTTTTAATGTATAAAAAAATAGTTCTTCTAACCATTGGAGTTGGTGAGAAAACATATTAATGGAATAATTGATTTTCCATTCATTCTCTTAATTGTCTTTGTCCCTGTGAGAGCTGCAAGCTTAACATAAAAGGACAGAAGAGTACTAAAAGAAGAAACGAATCATTTTCACACCCCAGTCAGGGTAACTCAGAGGGAGAAAAAAACCTAGAACTTCACTTAATTTATCTTCCTGTTTAAAAAAAGGAAGTTTCAGACCAAAATTATTCTATGTACTTCATTACTATTCACCTTCATTTAGCCCAGCAAGGCCTCCTAAGGCTCTTAATGTACGGAGAAAAACCTATTCATGATGGGTGTGCTATTCTCCAAGTTTTTTTGTTTGTTTGTTTTTTCGTAGCTATTGTCTAATTGTGTCTTAGGATTTAAAAGCTAGAATATGTACTCTGAGAATTTAAAATCTCAAGCACATCGATATTTCAGACTCCTGTATTTGTGGTTTAAATTATCTAGTTATATGTCATGAAACCATATTGGCCTTTGTAGAGATCTGCTCAATGTTAGAGAAGGGGATTCTTTTTAAAAGATGATTAGAAAATAATCAGAGCCACTACTAAATGAGCATCTGCTATGTGCCAGCCATCATGCTAAGCTCTGCATATACATTATCTCATGTCATCTTCAGGACAATCTTTTATGGATTACCAGAACCATTATCATCAGACTCACTGGCAGGAAAGGACACTGAGGATGAGAGAGATCAAATACTTTGCCTAAAGTTGCCAGCCTGATGCAAAATAGAGCTGGGCTTTAAACCCAGGGGAAGTGATACCAAGTCCTTGCTCATAGAACCGTGGTTCTCCAACTTTAGCGAGCAAACAAATCCCCTGGGGATGTGGTTAAAGTGCAGACTCTGTCTCAGTAGGGTAGGACCTGTGATTTTGCATTCATAATGAGCTCCCAAGTGATGCTGATGCTGGGGATTCTCCCAGCATCCTATGAATGACCAGGCTCAAGGCCAGCAGTTCTCAAACTGTAGCGACCTCAAGTCAACTGAAGGGCTTGTTAAAACACAAATTGTGAAGCTCCACGTCCCAGAGTTTCTGATTCAATAAATCTAGAGTGGAATATGCTAATTTGCATTTCAAATAGTTCTTAGGTGATGCTGATGCTACTGTACCACACTTAGAGACTTGCTGTCATAAGGATGAAACCCGGCCAGTGAGATTCTAACTCTGTAGGCGTTGGGAGGGGCTGGGACGAAGAGTTTTCTCCATCGCCCCAGGCAATTTTTATAATCAGGAAAATTGGCAAAATATAGTTCTAATGTAGACTATCCAAGTAGTATGTTACATTGGAGTGTAGTGCTGTATAGTAAGGCTATGGTATAATAGATCATACTTTATTACTCACCAAATACAATAATACTTTATATTATTCAAAGAATATATGTACCATAGAGACCACCGACCCCCTTTAAAAAAATATATGTACCACTGACCCCCGACCACCTTTAAAAAAAAATGATGATTTGCTTTTAACTGTCTTTTGGTGGGAGTGTCTTTGAAGCTATGTAAGATTCTCAGAGCAGCACCGGATGTGGCAGTTTCACATCTGGTGGGTTTTTAAATACTTTTTGGTGTCAGTGTGTCAATGTGGTATACATTTCTCAAAATGCTGACTATTGAACAAACATCCACTTAACCCGCTTCTGCGTACATTTCAATCTGATAGCTATGACATTGCAATTACATTGATGGGATGTTTGAGATCTGCGTATGTGTTTGTTCTAGCTTGGACAGAGCAGCAATCAAAACGGAACCCAAGTCAGAAAATCATTTTCGGAGACATCAGGCTCTGTTGCAGACCAACAAGCTCTGTCTGCACACGCACCCAAGGCAAACCAGTGCTGCCCTCTCCCCTTGCGAGATCTTCCAGTTTGTATGCTCTCTGCCCTCTTCCTGGCATCTAGGTTTGGGCTGGGCTTTGCTGCTACTAAGTTACTTCATCCCTCCTTTAAACAGGCGTGAACTAAACTTTACTGCAAAAGGGGCACTACAGGAAAAGTGGAGACAGAGCGAATGTTCCTTCTGAAAACAATTTAAATGTCTACTCACTATTTAAAACAAACAAACAAACAAAAAAAACCACCAGGAAATAAACCACATAGCCGTGAGTATAAGCCTTATTCTCATTGATTAGAAAATTGACGTTTGGCAAACATTCTAAAATATTTCGGATATACAATAAGTATATAGAGTAATTTGACAACTACAAATATATACACCACCTAAGTTAGGAAATAAAACATCATCAATTTAATTTCAATCCTTCGTGCCCCACTCCTAGATCATCTCCCTCTAGCCCTCCTTGGTAAACAATATCAAGCAAAACTTATATTTATTATTTTCTTATATGCCTTCAAACTATTATTACATATGTATGGAGACTGAAGGAATAAACAATATTGTTTTGGAGGTATTTGAACTTTACATGGTGGTGTCATACCGTATGTATTTTTCTGCAGTTTCTCTTTATCACACAATGTACTTTTACATGAAGTATGGCTCTACCTCATCTATTTTCATGTTCTGTCATTTTGTATGATACGAATATACTGCAGTTCATAAATGCATTCTTTTGTTGATGGACATTTGCATTGTTTCCATTTTTAAAAATCTGTAACAAGGTTTCAATGAATATTCCTCAAACTCCCGGTACAAATTGGCAGTGGTTTTCTTGGCTACAATACGGATTTTTACTAGATGTGGACTTGTGCTCACTGGCCAATATAGTAGCTGCTTACTGAACCCTTGTGGCTATTAAGCCCTTGAGATATGCCTAGTCTGAGTTGCAATGTCCTCTAAGTGTAAAATACACACTGGGTTTCAGAAACAGTATGAAAAAAAGAACATAAAATACCATTAATAGATTTTTAGATTGATTATATGCTGAAATGATAATACTTTGGATACCCTGATTTAAATAAAATGCATGATTAAAATTAACTTTACCTGTTTTCTTTTACCTTTTTAAAACGTGGCTACTAGAAAATGCCATTTACATCTATGGCTCACATTTTATTTTCTTTAGGCAGAGCTGGTCCAAATAATTTCCTAAGTAGTTATACCAATTAGTCTCCCATGAGAGATGTTAAGAATTCCCCCATATTCTTGCTTATACGTGGTACTGTTACACCCTCATTTTTGCTATTTTAGCTGTGAAATAATTTCTATTCGTGGTATGATTTTGCATTTAACTCATTATTTATGAGGTTGAGAATCATACATATTTATTGTCTATTTTGGTTTCTTCCTCCATTGATGTCTCTTGACCATTTTTCAATTGGGTTATTTTTTATTTTCTTATTGATTTGTAGGAGTTCTGTATATTCTCCCAGTGTAGGTCTTAAAAACTTTTTTGGTCATAGTCTCTTTGGATATATAGAAATGTTTAATTTAATGCACCCATTTATTGACTTTTGGAACTTGAGCTTCTCAGTAAATAATATTTTGAAGTGTTTTAACAGGGGTAGAGTTTTTTGTTTTGTTTTGTTTTCATAAGTGCTTTATCCCCAGCACCTAGAACAGGGCCTGGTATGAATAGGCAGTCCATAAATATTTGTGGAATGAAGTTATGTCACGTTTCTGTGGATTCTCCAGTCCATACTATGCCTTTGTCATCAGCTTCCTTCCTCAGGATCTAGAATCACCTTCCTGTTTAGCTGAATGTAGCTTGCTTTCATTCCCTTTGAAGCTCACTGGTTTCGTATTTTTCACTCTTCGGACAAGTTGTCCTTACACAGTGTTTCTCAAAGTGTATTGCCTGCAATAGCAGTTCCAGAGGATGATAAAAATGTCATGTGAAACATAGATTATCATAGACAAATCGGCTTTGGGAATGAAGGTGGACAGTTTTGGGCATTACGAGACTTCTGGAGCCTTTGATATACTAATGTGATTGTGCACATCTAAGAGTGGGATAGATGGGGGTTACGTTGCCCAAACCTATTTTACCAAGGGCATGTGTGTTTAAAAAATGGTATCGTGCAACTCCTGCTCCAAAGAATATGACTGTTTAAAAGCTATGGCTGGACCTACTGGAGGACTGAATTAAAAACCCTAAGACTCAGGGTATATGCCCAGTAGTGGGGTTGCTGGGTATATGCCCAGTAGTGGGATATGGTAGTTCTATTTTTAGTTTTTTAAGGAACCTGCATACTGTTCTCCATAGTGGCTGTATCAATTTACATTCCCACCAACAGTGCAGGAGGGTTCCCTTTTCTCCACACCCTCGCCAGCATTTATTGTTTGTAGATATTTTGATGATGGCCATTCTGACTGGTGTGAGGTGATACCTCGTTGTAGTTTTGATTTGCATTTCTCTAATGATTAATGATGTTGAGCATCCTTTCATGTGTTTGTTGGCAATCTGTATATCTTCTTTGGAGAAATGCCTATTTAGGTCTTCTGCCCATTTTTGGATTGGATTGTTTGTTTTTTTTTGGTATTGAGCTGCATGAGCTGCTTGTAAATTTTGGAGATTAATCCTTTGTCAGTTGCTTCATTTGCAAATATTTTCTCCCTTTCTGAGGGTTGTCTTTTCGTCTTGTTCATGGTTTCCTTTGCTGTGCATGTGCTTTGAACTTTCATTAGGTCCCATTTGTTTATTTTTGTTCTATTTCCATTTCTCTAGGAGGTGGGTCAAAAAGGACCTTGCTGTGATTTATGTCATAGAGTGTTCTGCCTACGTTTTCCTCTAAGAGTTTTATAGTGTCTGGCCTTACATTGAGGCCTTTAATCCATTTTGAGTTTATTTTTGTGTATGGTGTTAGGGAGTGTTCTAATTTCATTCTTTTACATGTAGCTGTCCTGTTTTCCCAGCACCACTTATTGAAGAGGCTGTCTTTTCTCCATTGGATACTCTTGCCTCTGTTATCAAAGATAAGTGGACCATATGTGCATGGGTTTATCTCTGGGCTTTCTATCCTGTTCCATTGATCTATATGTCTATTTTTGTGCCAGTACCATACTTTCTTGATTACTGTAGCTTTGTAGTATAGTCTGAAGTCCAGGAGCCTGATTCCTCCAGCTCTGTTTTTCTTGAGTCATGTACCACAATGTTCTTTGCAGCACTATTTACAATAGCCAGGACATGGAAACAACCTAAGTGTCCATCAACAGATGAATGGATAAAGAAGATGTAGCACATATATACAATGAAATATTACTCAGCCATAAAGAGAAATGAAATTGAGTTATTTATAGTGAGGTGGATGGACCTAGAGTCTGTCATACAGAGTGACGTAAGTCAGAAAGAGAAAACAAATATGCTAACATATATATATAGAATCTAAAAAAAAAAAAATAATAAGGTTCTGAAGAACCTAGGGCAGGACAGGAATAAAGACACAGATGTAGAGAATGGACTTGAGGACACGGGGAGGGGGAAGGGTAAGCTGGGACGAAGTGAGAGAGTGGTATGGACATATATACACTACCAAATGTAAAACACATAGCTAGTGGGAAGCAGCCGCATAGCACAGGGAGATCAGCTCGGCGCCCTGTGACCACCTAGAGGGGTGGGATAGGGAGGGTGGGAGAGAAACGCAAGAAGGAGGGGATATGGGGATATACGTATGTATATAGCTGATTCACTTTGTTATACAGCAGAAACTAACACAACACTGTAAAGCAATTATACTCCAATAAAGATGTTAAAAAAAAACAAAAAACGGAAAAACCCTAAGACCGCAACTACACACAAAGCAAAATATTGAATGTGGTCAATAATTGGAAGTATCAAGTTTTAAAATTCACACACATTTAACTCAAATACCTGAATTTTTCAGTATAAGTTGTTTCCTTACTATTTTTTTTTATTTTATTCTCACTAATTTTAAATCACTGCCCCTTCACAATGTCTGGGTGGGCATGTCATCCACATTAGGGGCTGTACTTTAATGTAATTACTAGAACATAATACTAAGAGTTAGCTTTATTTTCAAATTAGAAAGAACATTTTTGAAATAAATGCTTTCTACTATGAAGTATTTCTGTAACTTTTGTGATTTCTCTTACATCAACAACTTAGGATAGGAAAATATTCTTAGCTCTTTTAATGTATTTTGTTCTCTTTTATTCTAAGTTGAGTATTTGCATTGAGAAAACATGTTCTCTCTTAACATTATAGAAATTAAGATAGGCAGAAGAGCCTAAGTTATGAACTTGGACACAGCAGGAACAAAGTGTTAAGTTTCTAAAATTCTTTTTCATTTGTTTCTGGTTTCAGGCTGCTAACTTTCTGTTTGGAAGGGGTGAGAGATGGCATGATCAAAAAATAGCCAGGAGAAGAGATATCAAATTGCTAAAGCCAGTTTGGAGGGCAAGTTGGCAATATTTATGAAAACTAAAAATGGACGTTCCCTTTGATCCAGTAATTCCATTTCTTGCTATCTACTGTAGAAAAAAAAAAGAAATCAATGATATTCATGAGGGTATATATTCAGAAGTATTCACTGAATACTATTTGCAATAGTGAAAAATAGAAAAAAATATAGACTATTTAAATGTCACTAGGGAGTATTTTTAAAAACTTGATACAGACATATTATGAACTAATATGGAATGAAGAATTACAACTGTATTAAATACTAAGGAAAGATCTGTGAGATACATTTTGAGTTGTAGAACAAGGCGTGCAAAATGATCCCTTTTGTTTGAAAAGACCCAAAACTCATGTATTTCTACAGACATGCATGATGTAAATGTCATAAGTCAATATAGTATGAAAAGCAGTAGTTACATCTGGTGAGGGTACCTAAGTTGGAGAAGACGGACAAGGGAGATGCAGAAATAATTCTTGGATTGCTTTTATAATTATACATTAATGAAAAAAATAAAGAAAATGTTACTTATTTAAATTTCTCTTTAGCCTTTTACACATTTAACTGGACTGCAGCTCAAATTTTATTAAACCAAACTCATGGTGCTGGTTTTTGCTCTGTACAAAAAGGCACAGCTGATCCTTCTCTGCTTGTCATTTGGATATGCATACTCCTGTTACTTTAAGGACTATTTCCGGAAGATAAGGGGCAGAAATGAGGGAGACAATGGAGAAGAAAAGCCTTTCCCTCCATGAGAAAACAAGAGCACATTATGAAGTTTCTCCACTTGACAATTTTTCCCCAGGACAGGACGTGTAGGAACATATTTGGCAACAACAAAGCCACGGCTGGCTTTTCGAAACAGAGAAAAATAAAAAGCGGCCCTGAGTGAAATGCCTCTGAAGACTACCTGTTGTTGTCCATTGTCGACATTCTTCCCCTGGAAAAGAATCAGCCAATATATACGCGGTGGCCGCATCCCCAAACTGGGCACTAGATTAGAAACACGCCAGAGCCCAGGCATGAGACACACGCCAAGATCTGAATACCTTGGGCTGTAAAAACAGGTAGAGAGGCCCTCTCGGTTGAAACCTGCAGCTGGGAATTAGGGAGAGCAGAGAGGCGTTCTGGGGGAATTTATGAACCTATTTGAACATCATAAGTTTGAAATTTCCAGACGAAATTGAGCCTGGTACGGTTCCATTTATCACACTTTCCATTTCAGGCTGGCGGGGATGGAGGGAATTTAAGTGACAGCTTGCTCACCCTCCCCCCCAGGCCACCTGATGAAATTGTGGAGTGGCGCCTGCCTGGCACGTAGGAAGCAGATGAGAAGGAACTAGCAGCAGGGGGAGATGGGATGGGGGCACGTGGTGGCGGCCCTGAGCAAGTAGAGGGCTCCACGGGGCGGGGGATGGGCGGGGAGAGGCCAGGGAGGAGTCGGCTGGGAAGACGTGAACACGAGCAGGAGAAGAAGGCTGGCAACTGAAGTCCCTGCACCAAGAGAAGGACGAAAAGGGATGGAGAGGGAAGGCGGGAAAGGAAAAAAGGGAAAAAAACCAGCCCAGCTGTTCAAGTACATTGAAAGTGAAGGGGATGCTGATTGAGAATAGCCATCAGTCAGAAAAGCCAGAACAACAAAAGAAACATAGAAAGGGACCGCCTGGAGGAAGAAAGTCTGCGCGGCATTTTTATGACTGCTTTTCAAATGGGAGAAAACTGTAAAGGTGGGTGGAATGATTTCAGCATCTCTTAAACATGGGGTACCTGCCCGGCTGTGGCCAGGAGGTTTGCTGGACTGCCTATCATCTCTCCTTTCCTTAGAAAGTTGGAGAGGTAGCTTTATCCGTTCCCATCAGATGCGTGGAAACCATGCCTTGATACAGATGGGCTTCACTGGACAAGAAAAAAGGGACCAAGAGTGAGAAAGTTCCCGCTTAGCAACTTATAGCATTTTCCCCCCTTCTGTTTTACCTCAGGCTACTATTTCTGTCTCCTCTTTGAGTTTCTGTTAAACACACTCAAGATTTTTTAGTGTGTTTCTGTTGTATTTTTCAAGATGCCCCATGTCCCCCCAAAAAAGTTAACTTTGGGAAGAACAGATCATGGGCTCCTAGAAATTCGAGACTGGCTTGTGCTAATCCAAGGCACATTTTTTTGAGAGGGTCACTTGAGACACATCAGTAGTACCAGTTTGTTTTGGAATCACATTTAGCAGAATTTTTTTAAAACCATGAATAAGTCTGTGTTTTTCATGAAAACAAAGAGCAGATTCTGCAAACAAAGGATGTCATTTATCCCCCAAATGCAAGTGTTTTGTATATAAACAATATGACACTTTACCTGCGAAAATTAGTGATGAATTAATGACAGGGAATTCTGCCTACGTGCATCCTCCGTATCTACTGGTGGTATAAAATTTGCCCTTGAAAGAAAGTGTAGTGTTTTCTCCTCACAGAGTCACAGAGATATCAGTCATTTCGTGAAATGAAAATTCATAGTTTGATAAGCAATTAACACGTGCTTCTTTCAGACACAGCCAAATGTTTCATTAGATTTTTAGATAACGGCATTTGAAGGCTTCTATTCGAACTCGCATGCAGTGTATTAGAAATGGTCCCATTCAAAGCTATCGCTGAGGCTACAAAGGAAGAACCTCTCTCTCTCCAGCAAAGCTCAACAAAGCACCTTTTTCATGTGAGCTTTTGCACTAAAACTCCAGGCCACCGTCAACAACAATCAATGTCTCGTGAGACTGCCCAAGTTTAAGTGATATCTGTTGGTTCAGGTAGTCATGCAGAGCTGTCAGTTGTTTTCAGGCACATCACAGAGAATGCATGCTACCAAGAAAGTGAGGAAAGAAACTGGTTCAAGAGTGCAATTGATTTGAAAACGACTTAACGATCTGAAACCACACTGTACACTCACACCGTAGACTTATGGCTAGCCCGTTGTTCTCTGAAATTCAGAGGGGGAGACAATGAAATTAGATGCTCCTTTGGAATTGAGTGTGCTGATCTAGCACTTCCCTTGGCGCCCTACCAAGAGCATCAAAGCTGTGCTTTAAGAACGTAAGAGGCACTACTCTGATTGGAGGGGATGCCGTTAGATACTCCGATGGCTTACGCTTCACTTGGGATCAACTGGAAAATGTGTGTTAAGAATCTCTTTCACAATTACGAAATTTCACTTCCAATGCAAAAATATCTTGCAGGCTCACTGAGAAGTAATACCACCCCAGAGAAAAGCATTGGCTGTCTCCCAGATTAATATGGGGTTATGGTCCATGATTGGGTTAGATGAGGTAAAAATTTCCCACCACTCTTCCAGATATACAGGAAATTGTTGTGCTTGAAATAGATTCGGGCTAAGTAACTAATTAAAAGAATTTGGATCAAGAAATGTGACATGGAATGTGATGTAGATATTTCCAGTTCTTATTCAGGAAACCTTATTGCAAAAAGGTTGAAAGATAATTGAGAAAATAATTTAGATGGTGGTGAGAGTTATTTGTGTGAAGATAAAATACAGAGTCCTTTTCATTTAGATGGAGAAGCTGCCAACTAGCTCTTGGTGATAATTCTATGCACGAAATTTTCATAGTGGGCTTCAGTACCTTGCCAGATGAAAGCTTTTGCTCAGTTTAAAGTTGGAAAAGAGATTTGAGTTTCCACCAAGGATAATGTGTTAAGCTTGGTAATTAAAGACTGTTTTTCATAAATAATGCCAAAAGCACATTGGGAACACTGGGCTCATATATTACTGTATTTTAAAGAAATCAAGGGCCTAATAAATTCTTGACAGGATCACAGACACACACGTATACACACACTCACTCCATTAACATCAGGATATGAGATGAAATGATATAATTTTTCTAATCGAATATTATTAAATGACATGAAAGGAAAATATGCCTATGGGGTCTGTAAATAATGACCAGTTTTGAAAATAGAACATAAACTTTGAGTTGCACAGTTCAGTGCTACGCCAGTTGTGTTCCATGAGCCGGTGCCAGTCCATGGTCAGTCCACAACAAGATACAGAGACTGAGGCTGATCATCTAGAAACAGCTCTAGCAATCAGACAAGGACTGTGAAGTATCGTCATTTAAAAATGAGCTTGCGGGCTTCCCTGGTGGCGCAGTGGTTGAGAGTCCATCTGTCGATGTAGGGGACACGGGTTCGTGCCCCGGTCCGGGAAGGTCCCACATGCCACAGAGCGGCTGGGCCTGTAAGCCATGGCTGCTGAGCCTGCGCATCCGGAGCCTGTGCTCCACAACGGGAGAGGCCACAACAGTGAGAGGCCCGCATACCGCAAAAAAAAAAAAAAAAAAAAAAGAGCTTGTGTTTCCTATCACCTCAATTTTCTATTTCATATTCATTATACTTTTTGAATGCATTGGTCCAAAATGCTAACAAATATTTCCCTTCCCCACAGGCAATCTGAGAGACACTGACATGAACTGTGCTTTTAAGCATCTCAGTGCTATTATCTGAATTCACCTTGTCTTTGTGTTTTGAGAAGGTGCATGATTTAACCTCAGTTTAATGAGGAAAACCAGACAGGTCGGTGGAATCTAGCCACTGCGGTTCTTGCTGAACCACACTCATGCCATTCTCCCCCTCGTTTACTCTACACTTCACCCCTAGGCCCTTCTTTCTGTCTCTCAAACCCACCAAGTTCTTTCCTGTCTTTGAGTCTTTGCACTTACACTTCCCTTGGCCTGTAATGCTTTTCCTTCCATTCTTCCAAAGGACTGATCTTTGCTGTGGACACCTCCACTTCCATGTCACCTCTTTAAGCTGAGGCCTCCCTGACTCTAACTAAAAAATAACTCCCCTCCAAGTCACTTTGTAGTACTCTCTAAATGCCACTATCATGACTATTATATATTTTTAATTGTTCATTGCCTATTTTTCCATACTAGATTGTTAATCCAACAAGAGCAGGAAACTTGACTATTTTTTTTTTCACCACTGTGTACTCAAAGCCTAGAGCAATGTAGAGCACGTTAGCATATTGGTTCATTGAGGGACTGACAGACTGTCTGAATATTTACATTCTCCTAGTAGAGTCCAAGCTCCTCAAAGACAGGTTTTGTTTTATTCATTTATGTATTCCTAGCATCTTAGCACAGTGCCTAGCACAGAGAAACTGCATGAAAAATGCCATCTGAGGACAGAAGTGAATAAAATCCCTCCTGGGAACATCCATCTGCGAGTCCCATGCACGCTAGGACTCACATATTTGCATCTAAACTCATCACCCATATAAAATAGGTAGTTAATAAAGACCTACTGCATAGCACAGGGAACACTACTCAATACTCTGTAATGACCTATATGAGAAAAGAATCTAAAAAAGACTGGATATATGTATATGTATAAGTGATTCACGTTGCTGCACAGCAGAAAGTAACACAACATTGTAAATCAACTCTACTCCAATAAAATAAATGAATAAACAAATTCATCATCCCCCCCTTACAGTCGTCAGTTTTCATCACCATTTACCCAGGCTCCCAAGCAAGGAACCAGTGTCAAAGTTGGTTCTGCCCTCATCCTTATGCCCAATCGTTAAAGAAAAATGAAACTGATTTAAAATCCCAATATATCTTTAGCCTTTGATTATATTCTTATTTTTGTTCTTGAGAACTTTTAAAATTTTATTTATTTATTTATTTATTTTTTACAGTATGCGGGCCTCTCACTGCTGTGGCCTCTCCCGTTGCAGAGCACAGGCTCCGGACGCGCAGGCTCAGCGTCCATGGCTCACGGGCCCAGCCGCTCCGCGGCACGTGGGATCTTCCCAGACCGGGGCACGAACCCGTGTCCCCTGCATTGGCAGGCGGACTCTCAACCACTGCGCCACCAGGGAAGCCCTATTTTATTTTATTTTATTTTAAAAATATTTATTTATTTATTTGGCTGCACCAGGTCTTAGTTGCGGCAGGCGGGATCTTTCATTGCAGCATGTGGGATCCAGTTCCCTGACCAGGGATTGAACCCGGGCCCCCTGCATTGGGAGCACGGAGTCTTAACCACTGGACCACCAGGGAAGTCCCCTATTTTATTTTTTTGATGGAGGCAGATTTACAATTTTTTTCTCTATGACTTGTGCTCTTCATGTCTTGGAGAGAAAGTCCTGCTTATTGGTTGTGGTGGTGGTGGCACTGTGCTGCTTTGCCTGCTTTCCTTGGTCCTTCTTGCCAGTTCTACATGCCCACCTCCCCACTTCTGTTTGCTTTGCTTCCAAAGCTTCCTCCTTGCAACTTTCCTCAGAAAACTGAGCCAGGACTTTCTATCTCTCTGTGGACAACATGGAGGCAACATGGCTCCAACTGTCTTGGGCGCATGACAGCTCAGCATCCTTGCCTCGAGGTAGGGCAAACTCTGAGGGACAGTTAATTCTCTAGAGCTCCATAGGGATCAGGCTAAGGCTGGGACTTCACCTGATTCTAGTTTTACTTTTATCTTTCACTAAGGGAAGCTAACCATGTTAAGGAAGCAGCAACAGAGTTACTTTTTTTTTTTTTTTTTCTAACCGATAGCATAGGAAGAGAATTACTTTGAATATTTCTTAAGAATATTAACACTGTGGGGTGGAAGGAATAAAATAACAACCTATCAGTTGAAGCTTCCTACGTACCCCTGTTTCATGAGGCAACTCATTAAAGCCTCTGCAAGACTGAGAGAGAGGATAACCTGTCATTGGTAATGCAGGCAGAGCTTGAGGAAAAAGAAGAGTGTCAGGACCATGGATTTGTCTGAAAACGATGAATGGGAGAATTTAGTAAAATACCCAGTAATATGTTATGGAGACAGAGGAAAGCTTATAACCCGCATATACTTTGCTACTGATCTATATATATATATCTCTACTTAAACTCAAAAGCCTTTTGACTTGCATCCAGAGCTGTATCTTACATAAGAAATAGAATAAGTCAGTGTATATGGTACATGTTGTTAAAATATAATAAAACATTCAAGCACACTCATTGTGAGGAGATGATGATCCTATAAAAAGCACCGAAGAACTGAAACCCACAAATGGAACAACACATTCGTGTTTCTCATATCATATTCGCACTAGGGTAGAAGCATATTGAGCGGATGGGAAGCAAAATCGTGACATTTCTTAAGTTGTTAGTTTTCTGTTTCATACTTTGTTTCACTCTTGCTGACCTTCCTCTCTTTAGGAAACAAAACTGAATAAATGTAAGTGGATTAAATGTTTACATGATATGATAGCAAATTAGTATACCAAGATGATTCCATTGTAAGAAAATCAAATCAGTTTAAAAAAGTAAATGAGGAAAGTAAAGCACTGGACAGAAGAGTCCATGGAAGCAATTTCAAGACAGAAGGGTCTTCATGTATCTACCCGAATTCCCCTTCTTGGGAGGGCGATTAAGACAACCATGAAGGAGATAAAAGTTTTTCAGGGTTTGGTGCAAGGTCTACGATTGCTTTTTAATTACAAGAACCCATTTAATTAATTTTTTAATTAAGAATTTTTAGCAGTAGGGAAAATTTGCGCACGTACAGGAAATGGATAATTATTTTAACATTTGGTGGCCTTTTATTAAATATTCTGAAAAATATAAACTCTGTAGATGCCAAATTTTGCAACATGATCTTCCTCAGTCTGTTACAATACAGAAGTAAGCAGCTGAGTGGAAAGAAAAGCAAGGTTTCTCCGCTCAGAAGAAAGATGGCTTTTATTTATCTGGCCTCCCATGCTTTTCCACTCTGCTATTTTAGAAAGATTATACTTCTAAAAGGTTTACTCATGGTACCATCTTAGACCAGACTTATTAATAGATGCCCTTTTTTAAAAAGGATAAAAAATGAATAAACTAAAGAACAATAAAAACACAATGCAGTTAGGTTTAAAACATGTTTATCTTGATCAAAAATTAATATCTTCTGTACTATTGGTTAAAATTTCATCAGCTATGTTTCTGCATAGAAACTCAGTGGTTATTTTGATTTTTTCTAAGAGAGGATAAAAATACATACAAAAAATACACAGGAAACCCAATATAAAGCCTTATCATTGGAAAGAAAAGCAGGATTCTGCATTCACATATAGTCAAACCCAGGAACATGAAACCATGGAGGCTGTAGGCATCGAATATAAACATACTGGCTGCTGACTTTGGAAGCTCTGGTTGGTCTAATGCTAAGTGTGGTCACTTGCTAAGTGTGTGTGCTTGGGCCAGAATTTTAATGTCTCTGAGCCTTGTCTGAAGAATCAGGATGTTACAGTGCAAGACCACTGTAAGGGTTTAAAGAAGTGATAAGTGAGAAGCACTTGGTAGCATCTGGGGCCATATACACTTAACATAGGTTAGCTATCGTTAATGGTACAACTTCAGAAAGCCCTTTCCTTGGCAGGTATCTGTCTCGCTACCATCAAAATAAAACGGCCGAGCAAAATTCATGATTCCCAAAGAACAGGCTTGCAAAACACTGGTATTAAAATCAAGACAGTGTAACGTGTTACACGACATAATACTGAATAAACTTGAATCTCAATCTGAAAAGGATGCACTCATCGCAAACCTCATCCAAATCTTCTCATTAAGTCAAACAGCACATCTTTGTTTAGAGTTAAGATGACTTAACATGCTTTATTTTTTTATCATATTTATTTTTGATGACCTATTTATGACAACCGATACCACTTTTATATTGACAATAATACTATAACATTTTCTTTTTAATAGCTTTATTTGAATAGTAATTGTTGAGACAGGCAACCTTGTGAATACAGTCTTTCGACCCCAACTCAGACACAGAAGAATGGACCTTGGGCATGGAACAATGCCTTACTGAGAGATAGAGTCCTCACAGCCTGTGCTGGGCTTGTTACCTTGTGTGGGAATATCTTTCCCTGTTTCAGACTCAGTGTGTGCTCTTTTGTTCTGCTTAAGCGTGTACATCATTTGGTGCCTGGCCAACCTCACTACTCTGTCTCCTTCAGGGAAGGGACAGGGTCCTTCATCCAATGGCACAAAAGGGGTATGTGCAGGCCAACTGTCCTGTGTCAGCTACTAGGAGGGTCTACTTGGCCATGAGGGATCAATGCCCATGACTGAAACAGACCTTCCTAATGCCTCTTCTCTATATGAGTCAAGCACTGTTTCATCCAGGGCTCAGCTGTGTGGTGTTTTCCTTACTGACTCTGATACCGAGATGCAGTGGGCAAAAGTGCTCAGACTTCTACTATTGGTGGTAGGTGATAGATTTTATTTGCTTCCCTCCAGCCCCCAAATCATGACTGATTTAAAGAAAAATAAAGTAAGATAGTACAGGCAGTGTGCAAATATAGCAAAAATCTTAACGTTGGCTTGCTAGAGACTAAAGTTTGGAAAATGCTGGATTGAGCTAATATATTATATTTCTATGGGGAAGAACTAATTCTCTCTGGTGACTGTCTCAGCAAGACTGGCTTTAGGGTCAAGCGGATTCTGATGGCTTTACTTTACCAGTCCGGAGCTCGGTTGGGGGTGTTTCTTTCTAGGGATCAGACAGGTAGAGAGCAACTTGGGGATCTTAAAGAGACAAGGCAACTCTACTTACAGGTGCTTAAAAAAAGCAAAACAAAGCAATACACACACACGTACACGTGCCCACGCAGAGATGAACACAATCAGATCACTCCACTGTACCACTCCAAATAACACCAAGGAAAGGTGGTAAGACACCTCACCCTCTCAATTTATTGGCTTTTATTGTGGTTAAATATACATAGAATTTACCATCTTAGCCATTTTTAAGTGGATAGTTCAGTGGCATTAAGTAATTTACAATGTCATCCAACTACCACCACTGTTCACCTCTAGAACTTTTCATCATCCCAAAGAGAAACTCTGTACCCATTAAACAATAACTTCCCATGGCCCCTCCCTCTAGCACCTGATAACTTCTACTTTCTGTCCCTATGAATTTGCCTATTTTAGGTCCATCATAAAAGTGGAAGTATATATTATGTGTTCTTCTCTGTCTGGCTTATTCTACTTCATGTGTTTCCAAAGTTCATCCATGTTGCAGCATATATTAGAATTTCATTTCTTTTTATGGCCCAATATTATTCCATTGTACCTAAAGATATTCCACATTTTATTGATCCATTCCTATGTTGATGGACACTTGTGTTGTTTCTACCTTTTGCCTACTGTAAATAATGCTAATGAACATTGCCCCTTCTAGTTGATACTCAGATAAAATGTTCTTTCCTTCTTATTTTAAAGACTGCCCTTGAGGACTGTATTAGTTTCCTCTTGCTGCTTTAACAAATTACCACAAATGTAGTTGCTTAACATAGCACAAATTTATTATCTTACAGTTCTGGAGACCAAAATCAATCTTACTAGGCTTAAAGTCAAGTATTAGCAGGGCTGGTTCTTTCTGGAGGCTCTAGGAGAGAATCTATTTCCTTGTCTGTTTCAGCTTCTAGAGGCTGCCCGCATTCCCTGGCCACTTGCCCCTTCCCCATTCTTCTAGGTGCATCACTCCAATCTCTGATCCTGCTGCCTCTCTCTTATAAGGCCTCTTATAATTACATTGGGCAGACAGGATAATCCAGAATAATCTCACAAACTCAATGACCTTAACTTAATCACATCTGCAAAATCCCTTTTACCATGTAAGGCAACATACCCACAAGTTCCGAGGATTAGAAAGTGGACACCTTTGTGCAGTCATTTTTCAGCCTACCACAATGGTTTTCACCACTAGCAAAATGGCAGGAGAGACCTAGAGGGGGCGGTGATACTTTCCCATTACTTACTTGGGATGAGCCTGGGGTACCGATTCCCCTAGGGATGGCCCCCTAAGTGATTTCAGAATGTGAAGCAGAGAACAGTCACACTTGAGCAGTCACAACTGGAATGCCAACTCAAGGGTAATTTGCTTAGGCCACTGAATGGATGGGAAACAAAGAGAATAGATCAAATATTTCTTTGCTGCTTACTAGGTGCCTGACATGTGCTATCTCATTAATCCACACCACATGGCCCCAAGATGGCACAGCAAGTACAGAGTGAAGCTGGAGATTCAAATACACGATATCTGACTCTGCCGAGCTTTTCTGTAGCTCCATTATGACTGGGTTTATATGACTTTAACTGGTAACAGGAAGAGGTTATAGGTTCCATTCACTAGAGCTCCCCAGTGTGGCTCAGCACAGGCACAGCCAGGGATTGGCAGTGTCTTTACCGGGTTGAGGCTTTCAACTGACCGTTACGTCCACAATCTCTTATGCACAACTGCGAAATGCACCGCTCTGAAAACTAAAATATTATTTTCTTGCCTCTGTTGGAAGCAAAAATGTCATCAAACCTCAGCTAACGTAAGGGACTCATAGATTTCACTTATCCCACTTGGTATGAATATTCTTTCATTTTGCTGAGGAAGTGTTAACATGTTTGATTACGGTGTGCTGCTCAGAACCCCAGATTCTGAGGTATTTGTTACATAAGGTGTGGTATATGCATCTTTGTACCTTTCAGAAGTCCAAACAATTCTGACTTCTGAAATATATTTAACCCAAAGGCTTTTGGGTAAAGGACTGCGAACTCGTATTTCCCACTAACATTTCATAGTCAACTCAGACACACAATGTGACTGCATCAGGTAAACTCTTTCAGCTGCAAGTACTAGACACGCAACCCAAATTACTTTAAGCGTAACAACAACAGAAACAGCAACAAAAAAGAAGGAACTTGATTTGCTGTCATAACAAATGTACACTTCTCGTCTGCTGGGTCCTGAGGGCCCAAATGATTTTTTTCTGGCACTCCCCCGTTAAGCCTGTTGACTTTATTCGTGAGGATATTCTTGCACCACATGGTGGGAACGGTAGCAACCCCAAGTTCACATCCTCATGGCTTATGATCCAAAAGGAGCACATTCCTCCCCTCCAGTGTCAAATATCAAATTTCAGGGAGTATCTGATGGAGCTGCTTACATGCTTATCCCTAAACCAATCAACCTAGACTGACATGGTTCTCTGGCCAGCATGGGTTGCAGGTGCCACCTCGCTACTGTGGCAGAAGGAAGAGGCATGTGTTTTACCCTATCACCAGGATTTCAGGGAATGGGGAAAATCTATAACCTAATTTTTAAAAGTGAGATGGTTTTATAAGCAGAGGGAGAGGAGATTCTGGGCAGGCAAAATACATAAACAAACAAATACTACTACTTTCTCTATTTCATCATATACTGTTACTAAAGGTTTACTTGATACCAAATATGGGATTGCTAAAGCAAACTACTCTATTCTTAAAAATAATTCGTTCAACAAGTAGGCATTTTGTATTTTTCTCTCAACTCATAATGATCAACTGTATTAGAAAACTTTCTTACTTTTCTAAGCTAGGGCCCTGGCAACCATATTTGTATTATTTGTATTAAGTACTCTTAAATATCTGATCCAAGATGAACCAATTACATTCTTTCTGTTAGATTTAGGAAGGGGAGCGAGAGGCAATTGAGCATCTAAGCTGGCTTCTTGAATGAGAATGTATTCTCAGGAGCCATGGGAGAGTCTTTATTCCTTCATATGCACACAGAAGTTGAGAAAGCTGATGTGCAGAGAGAAAAGATTCAAGCAGTAGAGAATAGAAAAGACAAGAAAAAGAATGCTGCCTGGGTTCCTGTTGAACACTCAGCTCCTTACTGTGGCCCCTTTCAGAGCCTCAGTCTTTCTTGCCCTTGGAATTCAAGAAGACACCCTGCATTTGTAAAACAATCCCACTTCTTGCTTAAGCTAATGTAGCTTGTATGGGTTCCTGTTCCTTGTAATTAAATAATCTTAATTAAGCAGATTTGTTTCAGTTTCTTAGATCTGAAATATTCTGGAAATAAAAATGATAGAGGTACTATATATATCCCAAAATAAGTCAACTCCTAATCACAAGTATCCATTTGCATAACATGAGGACATTGCTTTAATTACTGTCTAATTCAATATAAAGTAATTGGGAGTTCACCATTACACAAGACAGATTCCTTCTTATTTCGAGCAATTATTTTAGGGGGAAAAAAATCTTGTCTTCTAGTCAGACATATACTAACTAGAGGATGATTTGATGCTATCTAACTAGATTGATGATAAATAACTAGAGGGTGATTTGACCACTGTTAAGGTGATCACATTTTCCTTCTGAGATGACCTCACAATTTTTCTGAGAAATGGAACATTCAGAAGGTAATAACACATTTTGCTGCTTAGTACACTGTATACAGCATCTCTGGCCCGGGGTGTATGTGATCTTCCTGGCCAAGCCTTGAGGCTGGTAGAAAAGCTCAATACAATAATGAGAGAGAAAAGCTATCCTTAAGGTAATAAAGCCCCACAGGGCAAGTTTATTACCAACCCACCCATATAGCTGCAGAACAAGGAGAAAATTCAAGTTTAAAATGAAACGAGGAGCTTACAGAGAGCTTTTCATTCATGTGACACGATTTTGTGATACATTACTTCAATGTTTTCCAAACCCTGGCAAATGGATTGATATGATCACAGATTTTGTTTTGTGGCTTATTTACTCCCTAAAATTAAATTATGAAGTGGAAAGGGCGTTAACTCTTTTAGACCACTAGAAAACCATTGAGGGCACTGGACTGGGGAAAGTACTAGGGATAATGACTTGAGGGAGGATTTCTAAGCCTCTTTACACACCTGAGGACCTTACTAGAATACAAAAATCACAAAGACAAGGGATTAGGAAACAAACACCCCAGTAAAGAACAGTTAACACTTGCATGTATGAGGATTATGCTAAAATTCTTGTATCACTGAGCACACACAGTAACTGAAAACGCAGTGGAGGACAGCGGATCTCAGCATGTGGTCCTCAGACCAGCAGCAGGCACAGCGCCAGGGAACTTGTTAGAAACGCAGATTCTCAGGCCATACCCAGGCTTACTGAACTGATAATTCTGAATTATGTTTTAACAAGCTCTCTGGGTGATTCTGATGTGCATCAAAGTATCAGACTCATTTGAACAGAGGTGAAGAGGAAGGGCTTTGCAGTTGGGCAGATGTGGGTTCAAATCAGCTTTTCTTCTTACTGGTTGGTTGATTTTGGACATTTGTATCATCTTTCAGAACTTACATTTCCTTATCTGTGAAAGGTGAAAAAAAGATTCCTATCTCACACTAATGTAAGAATTAAATTGTATTGCTTATGATAGGGCTTGTCAAAGTGCCTGATCCACTCAATTAATGGTACCATATGATTAGCTCCATTTTACAGAAGTTGTATATGGTAAATCTAGGCCATAAGCCTAGGTCAGCTGAGCCCATGAACCATGCTTCTCAGCTACAACACCGACTGCTTCTCCTATTGCTAAAATACTGTTTCCTCCTCCAACTCCATAAGCATCATCTTAATGGATTTTTTTATTCTCTCCAATTACGTGAGAAACAATGCCTAACGTAGGAGAAGATAGAAAAACACAAAATATGGACTCCGAGAAAAAGTCATTATAATTTTGACTCAGAGATATCCACTACAAATTTCAGGATATGGACTACAAACCAATTTTTTGTTATAAAATATCTTAAAGGCTGTTTTATTCCACTCAAAATGTTAATAATTAAGAGCCCCTCTGTCATCTTGATAAATGCACCTACGATTTTGAAAGCAATTTGTGCTATGTGAAACATGTTAGCATATATGCCATCAACAAAAAGTAGTATATTTTCAAAATTTTGAGTGTAATCAGAATGGGCATTAGAGCCGTCATCCCAATATCCACTGTCTCTTCCTCCATTATGTTGCTGCCCAGTGACTTGAATGCTGCCAACACCAGGCCCAACACTAGGAATGAACCCTAATTTGTTTAAACCAATAAAAATTATCACATTTCTCTAGTCACATAATTAGCTTAGAAAAGTGCACTAATCAAAGCTTTTCTATTTCCTTTGAATTAGAAGTATACTAACTCAGGGGCTTCCCTGGGGGCTGAGTGGTTGTGAATCCACCTGCCAATGCAGAGGACACGGGCTTAAGCCCTGGTCCGGGAGGATCCCACATGCCACGGAGCACCTAAGCCCGTGTGCCACAATTACTGAGCCTGCGCTCTAGAGCCTTCAAGCCACAGCTACTGAGCCTGCGCTCTAGAGCCTTCAAGCCACAGCTACTGAGCCTGCACTCTAGAGCCCACAAGCCACAACTACTGAGCCCATGTACCTAGAGCCTGTGATCCGCAGCAAGAGAAGTCACTACAGTGAGAAGCCCGCACACTGCAATGAAGAGTAGCCCCCACTCACCACAATTAGAGAAAAGCTCGTCCGCAGCAATGAAGACACGACGCAGCCAAAAACAATAAATAAATAAAATAAATTTATAAAAAAAAAGTATACTAATTCAAATTTGGCTCATGAATGAACATATGATTCGAGTTGGCCCAGTCAGAGGGAAGCTATGGACTTCTGCTTGAGAGCAAAAAGACTTCCCTCTAGACATAAAGGAACAAAGATGTGACCAGGAGGCACTGACAGTCATCATGTGACTAGGAGGAGAATTAGACTTAGATGAAAACTGACTAAAGAGATGGGAAGATGAATCTCACAGAATCCCTGGATCAATTCAGTCCTGAAGCCTATGATGCCACTAATTAGTTTACTCATAGTTTAATTCAATTTGATCTCTGGTTTCTATTATTTGTAACCTAAAGTATCCTAACTTATATAATAAGTGTAGAAATATGGAATCTAGAATTTGAGAAGGCCCTGAGAGTTTATCTAATCCAAGTTTCTTCTTTCCAGGGCCAGCCTGATTTTATACCCACAGAGTACTCTTCTCCCTTTAACTGGAGTAATTTAATTCTCCTATAAGCTTTAGCCCCATGACAGGCTCTGGGACCAGGCTTATCTACATATTGATGAGATATAAGACTTAAAAAGTTTTTCTGTTTCTGGTCATGACAGAGTAACTGTACTGGACCACCACCCCTCCCTCTGTATACAACTATGAAATGGGACAAAATCTATGTAATAACTGTTTTAAGATGTTGGAATAAAGCCAGCACAGAACTAAACTATGATCTCTGAGAGAAGGTAAGCAAACAAGGTGAGACCCATAGTCATCCTTTCTGCTTAAAGACACTTGCAGATTGTGGTGCAGGGTGAGGAAATCCATACAGAGCTGGGCAATTCTGCTGAACTGAGGAGACAAGAGAACTGAGCTTGGGGCTCTGAGATGACTGGAATATATGGGTTCCTGTCTAAAGAGTTGGGCAAAGCACAAGCTCTTAAAAATTCTGTGTAGGGATCTCCTTGAGCCACTGGCCAAATACTAAACATCTACATAATAAAACAGCATTCACAACGTCCACCGTAAAGTAACAATTAATAGACACAGGAATGGATAGGAAAATGTTACTCATAATGAGGAGAAAAATAATTAAACTGAAAACTGAGAAATTACAGAAATGATGGAATTGTCCAGAGAAGGATTTTAAAAGAGCAATTATGAATATTTCGAGGATTTAAAAGAAATTATGCAAGATCCTTTTTGACCCACCTCCTAGAGAAATGGAAATAAAAACAAAAATAAACAAATGGGACCTAATGAAACTTCAAAGCTTTTGCACAGCAAAAGAAACCATAAACAAGACCAAAAGACAGCCCTCAGAATGGGAGAAAATATTTGCAAATGAAGCAACTGACAAAGGCTTAATCTCCAAAATTTATAAGCAGCTCATGCAGCTCAATAAGAAAAAAACAAACAACCCAATCCAAACATGGGCAGAAGACCTAAACAGACATTTCTCCAAAGAGTATATACAGATTGCCAACAAACATATGAAAGGATGCTCAACATCACTAATCATTAGAGAAATGCAAATCAAAACTACAATGAGGTATCATCTCACACCAGTCAGAATGGCCATCATCAAAAAATCTAGAAACAAGAAATGCTGGAGAGGGTGTGGAGAACAGGGAACACTCTCGCACTGCTGGTGGGAATGTGAATTGGTACAGCCATTATGGAGAACAATATGGAGGTTCCTTAAAAAACTACAAATAGAACTACCATATGACCCAGCAATCCCACTATTGGGCATATACCCTGAGAAAACCATAATTCAAAAAGAGTCACGTACCAAAATGTTCATTGCAGCTCTATTTACAATAGCCCGGAGATGGAAACAACCTAAGTGTCCATCATTGGATGAATGGATAAAGAAGATGTGGCACATATATACAATGGAATATTACTCAGCCATAAAAAGAAACAAAATTGAGCTATTTGTAATGAGGTGGATGGACCTGGAGTCTATCATACAGAGTGAAGTAAGTCAGAAAGAGAAAGACAAATACCGTATGCTAACACATATATATGGAATTTAAGGGAAAAAAATGTCATGAAGAACCTAGGGGTAAGACAGGAATAAAGACACAGACTTACTAGAGAATGGACTTGAGGATATGGGGAGGGGGAAGGGTAAGCTGTGACGGGGCGAGAGAGAGGCATGGACATATATACACTACCAAACGTAAGGTAGATAGCTAGTGGGAAGCAGCCGCATAGCACAGGGAGATCAGCTCGGTGCTTTGTGACCGCCTGGAGGGGGGGGATAGGGAGGGTGGGAGGGAGGGAGACGCAAGAGGGAAAAGATATTGGAACATATGTATATGTATAACTGATTCACTTTGTTATAAAGCAGAAACTAACACACCATTATAAAGCAATTATACTCCAATAAAGATGTAAAAAAAAATTATGAACATAATGAGTGGACAGTAAAGACTCTCAGTGGACAAACAGAAACTATGAAAAGAACCAAACAGGACTTTTGGAAATGAAATTACAATATCTGAAATAAAAAATTAACTGACAAGCATAACAGCAGATTGGATACTAGAGAAGAAAAGATCAAAGGATGTGAAGATACAGTAATAGAAGCAATATAAACTGAAGCACATGGCAGGCAAAAAGAAGCAAAACAAAACTAAACACCACACCAGAGCCTAAGGAAACTGTGGAACAATATCAAGTTGACTAACACACACATAATTGGAGTCCCAGAAAGAGGCTGGGGCAGAAATTTTTTTAAAAGAAATAATGGCCCCAACTTTCCAAATCTGATGAAGAATATCAGCTCACATCCTCAAAACATTCAGTAAATACAAGCAGGAGAAAAAAAGAAAACCACACCTCAGCACATTATAATCAAATTACTGAAATCGAACAGTAAAGAAAAAAAATCTTAAGAGATGTCACAGGAAAAAAATATCTATAGGAGAACAATGATAAGAATTTCTGTTGACTTCTTATTGGAAACAATGCAAACCAGATGGCTAGGAAACAAATTTCCATAAAAATAACTGCAAGTCAACTTCTCTTAATGGTGGAAAAGTGAAATGTTTATGTTCACCCTTTCAGGTAAGAACTAAAATATATTATATTTAAAAAACTACTTAAAGGCACTAAAAACATCTAAGAGCAGACAGAAACTAGAGGAGAGTTTAATCTCAAGTATTGCAACTGTAAGAGATAAGAATTTGAATTTGAGAGTCTCCAGTTTAATAACATTGCTTAACTCTCATGGCTATGGCTGAGAACAAGACAGGGGGAAAAACTGTAGCATACTGGCTAAAGGTATCAGAGATCAGACTACAGGTGTAGGGAAGAAGCTGGAAATCTAAAGGGAAAATATGAGAATTGTGAGAACCTAAGGAAATATGAGACTCACTCCCCAAAACAGAGCATAAACAAACCAAATCACTTGTAGCTAAACTAGGGGGAAGTGTGAGGGTGGGAGATGCTTAAGAAAGCAGGCAGAGACCATAGAGAAATACAGTCTTAAAAGACAGAAATACATGAAACCTGATCTGGGAGTTTGATACTTAACTGGCTGTGTGCTATAACCCTTTGAAACCCTAGTGACAGAAAGGTGAAGTGCATGGGCTTGAGATGTTAGAATACAGAGACTGAAGCTGACTGAGCAGCTGGGAATTAGGGACTGATTCCTCGAAGCAGACTACAAAGAGAGCAATTCTTATTTCTAAGAGTTTCAACTCCTTGGTTTTAGTCACATTTTGCAGGTACTGGGAAGAGATTTTTAAAAAGCAACAAGGAAGTCATAAAATGGATATCAGCAATTGCATATTTACTAAGAGTCAATGTGGTCACTTTTAATCCAGACAAGTTTACTGTCTCCTTCAACAACAACAAAAAAACCAATTTTCAATAACCTTCAAAAGATGTCAGTTGCTATTGTATTGTAAACAATGTAAACATTGCAAACAATGTTCAGTTTTCAACCAAAATTTACCAGATGAGAAAACAAACAAGAAAGTGTAATCCATACTCAGGAGAAAAAAAGCAGTTGAAAAAAATACTGACTCTGAATAGGTCCAAATGTTGAATTTACTAGAGAATACTTCAAATCAGCTATTATAATTATCTTGCAAGAATGGAAACACTTTTAATGATTAAAGAAAAATATGACGTTCGTGAATGAACAGAGAGGGAATCTAAATAGAAACAAAGAATCAATAAAATAAATAGAAATTCTAAAGTGGAAAAGCACAATAAATGCAATAAAAATTTGTAAGGTGATCTCGACAGCAGCAGAAGAAATATTATACAAACTTAAGACAGAGCAATAGAAATTACTGTTTGGAGAAAGGAAGTAAAAAGGATACAGAAAAAAATTAACAGAACCTTAGATATATATATAGGACTGTATAATGTGGTCTTACATATATTATATGTGATGTATATGTATATGTGTGTATGTATCTGTGTGTATATATATCTCCACATTATGTAGTCCCACACATATATATATATATAATTAATATTATATATGGATATTATATATAGTATAATGACTTCCTTGTTCCTCTTTTTAGTCTGTTCCCCTATGCCTGCAGAATGTGGCTACAATCAAGGAGCTGGCTAGGAGTGAGGATTGCGGTCTATGTAGTTTCCTGCCCCTAAGGATTGCCCACCCCAATTATATACATTATACATATAATTGTATGTATTGGGAGCTCAGTAAACTTACCAGTTTTTTTTTAAATTAATTAATTATTTATTTATTTTATTTTTGGCTGTGTTGGGTCCTCATTTCTGTGTGAGGGCTTTCTCTAGTTGCGGCGAGCGGGGGCCACTCTTCATCATGGTGCACGGGCCTCTCACTGTCGCGGCCTCCCTTGTTGCGGAGCACAAGCTCCAGACGCGCAGGCTCAGTAGTTGTGGCTCACGGGCTTAGTTGCTCCGCGGCATGTGGGATCTTCCCACACCAGGGCCCGAACCCGTGTCCCTGCATTGGCAGGCAGATTCCCAACCACTGCGCCACGAGGGAAGCCCCGTAAACTTACCATTTTATTGCTAGCACCATAAATCACACAGACTGTTTATTGGATGTTAGGAAATTTAGCTCAGGTACATGGAGCAAAATACAGCTAGATCCCTTTGTGATACTATATGAAAATGTGGACTTCACATGGATGAAAGACGTAAGTGTGAAAGGTAAACATGTAAAGTAAGTAGAAATCAACGTACGAGAACAATTTTAGGACCTAAATTAGGGAAGGATTTCTAAAATAAGTGCCCCCAAAGTATAAGCCATAAGTAAAAAAAAATCATAAATTTGATTATAACAAAATCTAAACATTGGTTCAAATGCAAGATGTAATGGGCAAAGTTAACAGAGAGGTGGAAGATAGGGAAAATATGTCTTCAATGTCCAAAACTGAGAGGAGACTCATACTGAGATACACAAGTAGAATTTCTGCAAATCAAGAAATAGAAATACCAATGAAAAGATAGGTAAAGGATATGAACAGGCACTACAGAAAATTAAAAACTTGAAATGTTGACAAACATATATCAAGATACCCATATTCAAATATTGACAAGAATTAGACAGCTAAATAATGAAATTATTGGCAGGAGTCTCGGAATATAGGACACTTCCCAGACACTTCTCTTGAGAGTGTAAACAGGAGGAACCTTTGTTGGGGGGCATTCTGGAGTTGTTAGTTAAGTATATTTATACTCTGTAAGGAGACAACTGCACTTCTAGGTATATGGATACCAGAGAGAGTCTCAACGCAGGTTGATAAGGGAACACGTATGAGGATGTGCCTCTTAGTTTTATGGTAGTGAAGAGTTGGAAGCAATCTACTTGTTCATTGCTCGATTAAAGGATATAAAATTTACAATGGGTTAACGCTTTGGAATACTGTGCAACCATCAAAAGCAACCAGCCAGAGGCACAAACAAACTGGCAAATATTAATAAAACGGTGCTGAGTAAAAAGAAAGCCTAGGGGACTTCCCTGGTGGCCCAGCGGGTAAGACTCTGCGCTCCCAATGCAGGGGGCCTGGGTTCAATCCCTGGTCGGGGAACTAGGTCCCACATGCATGTTGCAACTAAGAAGCCTGCATGCCGCAACTAAGAGTCCTCATGCTGCAACTGAAACGATAACGTGTGCTGCAAGGAAGATCCCGTGTGCTGCAAGGAAGATCCCGCATGCCACAACTAAGACCTGGCTCAGTCAAAATAAATAAATAAAATAATATTCATTTTAAAAGAAAGCCTGAAGAAGTTATGTAACGTGGTACTGTATGCATAAAAATACATGTAAAGGGAATGAACAACAATGCATGCTTTAAGAGAGCACATACTAATAAAAAAGAGGTATCAAATGGATTAGAATGATTATCTGTGGTGGAGAGAAGGATGGGAGTGAGTCCTTTGAATAAAAGAGAATGCAAATATAAATGAAGAAAAAGGAGACTCACATAGTCTGAGATGGCAGGGTGTGATGATCCAGGAGATATGATAAATACAACCCTCTACACCTTTCCTCCAGCCTATCCGTATTCCCCTCACCTCCTGCGCAGAAATACAAATCTTATTTTGTTAATTATAACTGTCGAATGACTTCCCGTGATTCTTCAAACCAAACCCAGACACTAACCTGGACTACAAAGCTCACTTTCTGTACCTCAAAGCCTGGAACAGTGAATGGAATTATAGTAAGCACTCTATAAATATTTGTTGTATACAAATAATGACGGAACCACAATGATCATTGGGTTTTTACTGTATTTATTTGTCTGATTTCACAAGCTAATTTGTAAGCCCCGGAAAAGCTAAGAGCTACTTGCCTGCCTTTTCAGGTCCCCAGAAAGTAGAACTGCTCAAGTGAATGTTCAAGCCAAGTCAGTGAATGGCTTTTTCAGCAATGCAGTAACGTAAGTAAAAGTATGCAGGACTACAGCAGGTTCAGGGAAATAAAGTCTCAAACTTGAAAATATTAATTAACGTTCAAAAGTGTTACCAAATGATAATCCCAATCACTCTTATCTATTCATTTAAAGGAGGTTTCAAAAGCATCTCTCCTTGGCAACACTTGATGCCCTCTGGTCCGCTAAAGCTTGAGAGGTACTTTGAATTACCAAATATGGTGGGGAGTTAGGATATATACTTTCTTTAAAAATATTCTATAATTCTTACTTTTCTACCAGTTAAGTCTGGCTTTCCACCAGTTGGTCTAAATTAGATTTTACTGTATTTGGCCGATCTTTAGTATTATATAAATCACTCTCTTATTAACATCCTCTCACCACTAATTAGTTAAGGGACTGTAGCCACTGCACACATGTAACTCCCACTACCTTCATGAGGATTAAACGTTCATACCTTAGGGCAAAATTGGCATTTAACAAGAGAAATTGTTTCATGTGAATTAACCTTGAGGATGGGAGATAAATAATCCCGAAGGTCCATGAAGATTCCCGAGTGCCCTCACTGGGGATTCCATAATCTTAAAGAGTGGCCCAAATAGCAGTGGCATACTGAGCAATTTAAACTGCCTTGACTGGTGTACAGTCTGTGCTATTTATGTTAAATTTTTCAAGCGCCAAATATTTCAAGAATACCTCGTTATAGAGGACACAGTTTGGTGGAACCCATATTGTAACTATGAGGGCAAAGCATATTCACACGAGACAGAAACTACTTAATTTCATGCATTTTAAATTGTTCCAATCATATGTTGATGATTTGGTTAATACCTAAGAAACTCCGGAGCTTCTTTTTTGTAAAAAAAAAAAAAAAAAGGTAGAAAATAAATTCATTTTGACTAATTTTGTCAAAGGTTACAAAGTGTTGGATTTTGCAAAGTTGCACATATAGAATTTTTAGTAATACTCTGTGTCAGGCATCATGTTGAGAGTTGTATAAAAGCAGTCTTTAACCACAAATTGATATTAGGATATATGCAATGAACAATGGAATGAGAGCTACAACCTATCACTAGTTTGAACAGAGAAATTCTGCCTGTGAGGGAGGGGATAGGGCAAGCAGTTCAGAAAGATTCAAAAAAAGGTAATGTTTAAGCTGGATTTCAAATGGGAAAAGTGTCGGGTGGAGCTAGGAGAAGAAAGTCCAATTGGGAGAACAGGAAGAAGAGAGTCATGGAGGCATAAAATAGGAGAATACTGGCAGTGAGGAGGTGTGTGTCGGTAAGGCTAGTGCGCAGAGAGGGAGGATGCAGGATATATATACAATTCTGAGTTTGTCCTATGAGGAAGAGAAAGCCATTTTAAAAAACCACATTCATGTTTTTGTCTCAGAGTCTACTTCAGGGAATGGAACTCAGGAGAGACAGTTTAGATCTAAGATGCTTATATGCTATCAAAGTGAAGATGTCAAGTAGATAGTTGATCATATGAGTTTAGAACTCAGAAGAGAGTTCATAGCTGATGAGAAAAATTGGGGAGTCAGTAGTGTATAGATGACATTTAAAATCATGGCCATGGAAGGGATCATGATACATTAGAGAAGTGAAAACGGAGACCACAGTGACCAGAGTGCACATGGAGGGAATAAGAGGAGACAAGAAAAGAAAGTAAGGGCCAAAATGATGCAGCACCTTATAAGTTATGTACAGCTTGAGTCTTTTTCCTGAGAGTGAAACCAAAGGCAATTTTCTAAGTACTATTCACATAGCAACACATTGATTTCTTACTGATATACTCTTCTTTCTGATAGTCTCATCTTACAGATCAAGAAACACTACACAGAGAGGTAAAGTCACGTGTCTAAGATCACACAGCTAGGCACTAGTGAAGCCAGGCTGTAAACCCCAGCAGTCTGAATTCAGTGTCTGTGCTATGCACTATTAATAGATTGATTCAAAATGTGATGATATTTCACATAAGCACAGTAGTTTAGAGATCATCTGTTTCATGGCTATTCAGAGCCCCAAAACTTTAGTAACTTGCAAATAGTTTAAAGGAACAGAAGAGGGACTCATGCTTGGGTGCGTTGACTCCTGAGCTGGTGTTATTTGCTTGTTTAAACTTGACCGAGGTATAACTTTCATGCAAAAACTGCAGCTACTTAAAATACACAATTTGTTGACTTTTGAAAGATGTGTGTATTCAGGAAACAGTCATACTCAAGATACAGAATATTTCTATCACCACAAAAGATTTTTTTGGCCTCTCTGGAGTCCCTCATTCCTTCCAACTTGAGCATTCAGTATCACGACAAGGATATTATTATATAAGCATTTATGTTGCAAGTTTTTGTGTGGATGTTTGGTTTTATTTCGCTTGGGTAAATACCTACGAGTGGAATAGATGGATAACATGGTGGGTGTTACACTTGACTTTCTAAGAAACTGAAAAATAGTTTTTCAAAGTTGTACTATTTTACTTTCCCATCAGTTTCCCATCAGTGGTGAACGAGAGTTCTAGTGGCTCTACAGTCTCTCCAACGTGTACTACTGTCAGTCTCTTTCACTTTCACCGTCTGGTAGATCCTTACTGTGGTTTTAGTTTTCATTTCCCTGATGACTAATGAGGTTAAATAATTTCTCATCTGTTTATTTGCCATTCATAGGTTTTCAAATCTTTTGCCCTTTGAAAAACTCAACTGTCATCTGTTTCTTGAGTTCTAAGCATTCCTTATGTACTCTTGATACAAGTCTCTTATCAGATATGCATTTTGCAAATATACTTTTCCAGTCTGTAATTCACTTTTCATTTTCTTAAGAGTGTCTTTTTAAGAGCAGAAGTTTTTAATTTTGAGGAAGTCCAATTTATCTTTTTTTTTTTCTTTTTGGTTTGGACTTTTTCCGCACAACCTAAAAAGCTTTGTATAACCCTATTTATGATTTTTTTTTTTTTTTTTTTTGGTGCTACGCGGGCCTCTCACTGTTGTGGCCTCTCCCGTTGCGGAGCACAGGCTCCAGACGCGCAGGCTCAGCAGCTATGGCTCACGGGCCCAGCTGCTCCGCAGCATGTGGGATCTTCCCGGACCGGGGCACGAACCCGTGTCCCCTGCATTGGCAGGCGGACTCTCAACCACTGCGCCACCAGGGAAGCCCCTATTTATGATTTTTTAAAACACAAATTCATGTTTTTTTAAAAAACATTTTGTTGTTTTGGGTTTTTCTATGTCTATGATTAATTTTGAGTTTATTATTATATATTTATATATTTTCTATATTTTTTTGTAGTAGATGTTTACTTTGGGTGCATGCTATGTTAGGCAGATAATATACCTTATTTTATTTAATCCTCATAGAAACCTATATGATAGGTACTACTATTATCTCCATCCAATTGGTACAGACGTTGAGGCTTTGAGAGGCTAGGAAACTTATCCAAGGTCAGTAATCTATTTGAGGACCAGGAATTCAAATCCAGATATTCTTATTGTGGAGTTTGGCTTTCACCCACTAAACTCTACCTACAGCGTAACCACATCCGTGATAAGATGAGGCCCTTCTAGATGGGCTTCTATACTCAGTTGTGCTTTTAGTAATTACAATGACTTACTCTGAGCTATTATGGAGGATTCATACTAAAACATCTCAGTATTATAAGTATTTATTCAGGAGTTGAGATGGGGGACTCACCAATTATAAAGAATAGTAAAAATAATTTTAGCCTAGAAAACAACTATATTTAGACTGCTCCTAATAAACCAGAGGTATAGCATTTTCCCCTATTTTTACAAGTGTTTAGATAATTTGACCAAAGGCATTTTAAACTTCTTGAGTGAATAGTACCATAGAGTCGGCAGAAGAATAGTAATCCTGGAAGATCAGTAGGTCTGTTTCCATTCAAAGACATAAAACACTTGAAAGAGAAGTGGTTGAGAAGAAAGTTTGAGGAAAGAGATCCCATGTCTGGTTCTACCATTAGTTAAGTAACTTGGATTACTTTCTAGGGCTGCCATAACGATGTACCGAGACGGGGTGGCTTAAACAACAGAAATTAATTTTCTCATAGTTCTGGAGGCTAGAAGTCAAAGATCAAGGTGTTTGCAAGGCTGGTTTCTTCTGAGGCCTCACTCGACTTCTAGATGGCTGCTTTCTCCCTGTATCTTCATTCATACTGTCTTCCTCCGTACAGGTCTGTGTCCAAATTTCCATTTCTTCTAAGGACAACAGCCATATTGGATTAAGGGCCAACCTACTGATCTCATTTTAATTTAATTAACTCTTTAAAGACCCTAACCCCAAATAGAGTCACATTCTGAGGCACTGGGAGTTAGGACTTCAACATATGAATTTGGGGCTGGTGAGGGGAAACACTTAACATTACTAAACCTCTGGGATTCAGTTTATTTATCCATACAATGGGAATAATGAATGAGATCAAGAATTCATCACCTTGAGTTTTAGGTGGGGTTAAGGAGGGTATCCATAAACCCTGGGGAAATACCATACCACATTTTGGAAATGTGGAGATACCATACCACTTTTTCTAAGGAGGAAAGTCTACAGTGTTAATTAGATTCTAAAAGGGTTAGATGACCCCTCAAAAGATGAAGAGGCAATGAATGAGATAATCTCTCTACTTCTCCTCAGATCATAAAATGGAAGAACCTACTCTGTGAAAAGAGAGGACAATGTTCTATGCTTCTGTTACATTCACAGCCAGGAAATTCTCCCTAAGGCCTTTAATAAACGCTTTCCATTGTAAATACAATTTACTCCATTTTGTTTTTGTTTTATTTTGTTTTTTTTGAGGTACGTGGGCCTCTCACTGTTATGGCCTCTCCCGTTGCGGAGCACAGGCTCCGGACGCGCAGGCTCAGCGGCCACGGCTCACGCGCCCAGCCGCTCCGCGGCATGTGGGATCTTCCCGGACCAGGGCACGAACCCATGTCCCCTGCATCAGCAGGTGGACTCTCAACCACTGTGCCACCAGGGAAGCCCAATTTACTCCATTTTGGACTGACTCTAGGACAAAGGTAGTCCAGAGAGATCATTGGTACCTTCTTTAATGTCTCTGTTTGGTCATCACTGGAATATTAAAGTCTAATTCCTTTACTGTTTTTCTTGGAGCTGAACTCACTAATCTGCCAACATTTTTTTTATTCTTCTCTAGTCATTATCCTTGCCCTTTAGAAGGAGAACGTGTGATGAATTGTCATCCGTCCGTGCACACACACCCATACACATACATGTACAAATGGCAAAGCATAAACAAAGGCAAAATGAATAGAGTACTACACTGAACATAATAAAGGTTTATCAGCATTTCTTGAATACAAAATAAATGAATGAGTTGAACCCTACGGAGAACAGTTAAATTCAGTTAATAACTGAATAACTACTTTCAAAGCCCGTAAATAACATGGCTGTATTAGTTAGACTTTTGATTAGGAGCAATTACTTTGTGGATCGTTTCAGGTAGAAAATACAAACCCAGAAAGATCAGAGGGTATGTGTGTGAATGTGCATATACTAGATTTGTTTGTACATGTCTTTATATATCACTTACTTAATATTTAGAAACGTGTGTGCATATGTACGTGTGTCTGTAAGTAAGTAATCAATTAAACAAAGAGCAATGCAAATTGCACCACTTTCACTGGTGGAACTGGTGGAGTGAAACCGATGTGTTTATTTCCTCACCCCTGGTCTCCGGGAAGCAGGCTGGATTTTTTTCCTTACTGTGATCCCATGCTTACTGAATAACACGTGAAGAAAAGATTTACCACGGTGACATTTCTACGCCTCTTTCTCACGCATTAATTCACCTTGCTTGCCCGGGCGCATCTGTGAGTGGTGGTGAAAGTGGAGATCATAAAGGGACGCAGAATTAAGACAGGATATAGAGGCTGCTCCACGATTTTCACTTTCACCATTTCCACGAGGGCTACATTTCCATAACACATGAGTTTCTTATGCTTTCCAAACATATTTTACTGACTGCTTCAGGATATGTAATGTCCAAAGGCTCAGGATTTCCCTAACGCTGGTGAGAAGGTTGGAGGTCTGGATGCTGTCATGGCTCCCAGCAGACTTGCCTCCCATTACACCTGTTTGGGATCTTCTAGTGTTTGGCACAGTTTGTCTTTTTCAACACGTTTAACCTCCTCCTCTATCATAAACATTCTCTCATGCATTTGGGGTTAGAGGACTAATGAGAAATATGCTTTGGATACTGTGGTCTATTTTATTTGGGGATCATTAATGTCCAGAAAAACTTAAGCTTTCAAGGGTTCTGCTGAAAGATCACTGCCCTGTCAGGACTACATCACAGGCACTCAATTTATCAGCCTTCCGCTGGGGTGACCCGGCTCGGATTTGAACCTCTGGCTCCAGGGAGTCTAGGTTGAACTACGGTGATGGGGAGGCCACTCAGCCACTGCCTCCAGCCAAAAAAGATTAGTGTCATCAAAAATAGATTAGCGAGTCAGTTAAAAAAAAAATTAAGTAACTCCTTTGTTCTAAAATATTTGTCGGAGTAAGCAAAGAAATTAGCTTTCATTTCAGATTAATTACCGAGTAAATTAGGATTTGGGGCAAGAACTTTGTAGATTTTTTTCCCCTTCAACTATGGAAATGGAGAAATGTGTAACATTTATACTAACTATCTTTGAAGGCACGCGTATTTATGCAAAAGCCTGACAGAGCTTACCGGAGTTCCTGCCTGTGAACTTTTTGTCATTGCAGAATTCCTGCAATGCAGACTCTGCCCTTACCATTATGGAAAGAAAAATGTTTCAGAGGAAAGAAATGAAAAGTTGGCCTTTGGCTTCTTCTGATTCTGACTGCCCGGACCATGGGATCTCATCCCAGCTACCCCCGTTTGGTATCCTTGACCAAAGTGAATTGGGGGTCCCATTCCCACAAAAGCATAATGATGAATCTGCACATTTAGCGAGTACAGGCTAGATGTATCCAGGGGGGAGAATCGAGGCACCAACTTGCTCTTTTCAGGCAAAAATCTGGGAAATTAACAAAGGCATCTCTTTCAGCAGGGGCTGTGTGGGCTTGGGCAGAGAGGCAGTGCATTGCTCAGCTGCCTGACTTGGAGGAAAGAAATTTAGTCTATCAGCACTCATTCATTCATTCATGAACAAATACTTACTAGGCATCCATTATAGGCCAGGCATTGTGCTAAGACTTGAAAACATCAGGATGATCAAAGATAGAAGAGTAATTTTACAGTGGAGAAACCTAGCAGATCACCTTAACCAAGAGATCACAGTGAACATCACCAGTAATTAGAAACCTGGACATTACGTACCCCTGATGGGATGCACTGATAAGGTATGATATCACTTCTGTGGCACTCTTGCCAAAAGTGTACCTATAATCATGAGAGGACTCCAGGCACATCCAAATGGAGAGTACATTGAAGACCAGTACCCTTCAAAAGTGTCAAGCTCATGGAAGATACAGGATGACTGAAGAATTGTCAGACTCTGAAGAAAACTAAGGAGACAGGTCAACCAAAAGCAATGCGGGAACCTGGACTGGATCCTGATCCAGAAAGAGGACACACGTAGGAGAACTGGAAATCCAAGTAAGGTTTATGGTTAAGAGTACTGTTTATCAGGCTTAATTTCTTGATTTTAATAATTGTACTACAGTTATATAAGATGTGAACTTCAGGGGAAAATGGGGGAAGAACATACGAGAAGTCTCTGTATAACTTTTACAACTTTTCTGGTAGTCTAAAATTATGTCAAAATAAAGAAAAAAATTTTTAATTCCAAAATTAAAAGAGACGTAGCCCCTGCCCTCGAGTTTGCCCTCTAATGGGGAAGATATTCAATCAATCAAACACACAACTGAATACGTACTTACCGACGGAAGTGTTTTCAAGGAAAGCAACTTCATGGGAGAGTATCATTAGAGTAATCATGAAGAGAAAACATTTATTTAGAGCATATTATGAGCCAGAAACTGTTTTAAGTATTCAACAGATATTAATGATTTAATTTTCCCCTTCACGTTAATCACTATCATTTCAGTTCTGGAGAAGTTCTCAGTCAACATTTCCGATATTTTCCTTTGAGTTTTTTTCACATGTACAGTCAACCGTTGCTAGATATCGCTACATGGATATTCCAAGGATACTTCAAACTCATCAGATCCAAAGTGAACCAGTGCCTCCCCTCTCAAATCCTCTCCTCTTCCTACCCAAGACCTTGGATGACATCACTCTCCACCCAGCCACTCCAGTTGGAAACATCTCCCTCACTCTTTTCCTCTAATCACACCCTGAGAAAGGTATCCTGCGTATGCAGAACTTTTTCTAAAAGGCTAATCTGATCAGACCTTTTGTTTCCTTGTTTATTTTACTCCGGTAGTTTATTTTTATTATCTATGGGATAAATTCTAAGCTTTCTCATATGCTAGTAACGTCCTCCATTGTCAGCCCTTTGCACACACCACGCCAGCCTCTGGTCTCTCTACCCCTGAATGACCATCTCATCATTGTTGTTCTCTCGTTTGGGGTGGAGAGCAGTGCCCTTCAGGCACTCATCTTCCACCCTTGTCTCACCTCATCATTTTCTCAGGCCCCAGATAAGTGCCTTAATTTTGTGCACATCAAAGTCATTTTCATTACACTTTATGAGTGTGTCACAATTACACTTTAACTAATTTAATTGCTTTGTTTACTGGTAGGCGATTTTATATTTGTACCCCAGGATAACTTTTTCAAAGTCTGTGGACAAACATTCATGGTCTGGAAGCTCCCCAAAAGTATTTTTTTCTTTTCTTTTCACATTTGTGAATATCTGATTGGTCTCACTGCCCTACAAGATTCTGGTTTCTAAACATGTACCATAAATAGCTTGTAGAAAATGAAAACCAACCACCACCATGGAGTTTTCCCAACAGCAGAGTCAGGCTAACATAACCACATCTCATTATTGAGATTTCCACCTGCTTGTGTCTGAATTGCAACCTGACCTTAAAATATTCTGATGAGAGACGGGGACAATGGTGCTTCTGTGAGCCACAGCCCCAAGAATCCGGACCCATTTCGTCATTGATAGCCAAGCCACGTTTAGTAGGAATTTCATGACTTTCATCTTGGTAGGAAACTTTCGCAGCTGCCTGCGTCCCTACGCTGCCTGCTTCCTCTAAATAAAACAGTGGCCGTGGTGGGGGTGACTCTGAGTCGTAAACACTCCACCACTGTAACATGTCAAATCTGTCCCAAAGAAACATTTTTATGTCTCTGATTATTTTATCATTAGTTTAAGCAGTTTCCTTGAGCTCCCAGGAAAGCCAGGAGGAAGGGCGATGCACATACTCATCTATTTGATGGCTAACGCCTCCCAGACATGGAGCATGCTGAGATAGACAAGGGATCCCCAGAGTGCTCATCTGCTACAGGACCTATTTCATACTGGATCAATCATGCAAATTGAGATGTGAAGATAGCTCCCTCTTTTAGCAAGGCGTGATTACCCCTGCACTCGAAACTCCAGTGCAGCCTCACCGGAAATTCCAGTCGGATTCTGAACCACCTGAACAACCTGTTTCCATCTGGAAAATGTGTTTTCTTAACTGGGGGAGGGGGGAAGGATTTTTTTTTTTCCTACAGAATTACTATTCATATACATTTAACATCATAAAGTGTTTGCCATTAAGTGGTCCAAGGAAAGACATTTACATATGTGTGTTTTGATTTTGCACTAAAAACTATAGAAGATAATGAATATGTTTAAAAAGTTTAACAATCTTAACACTTATTCATCATCTCAGACACTTGGAAGCTGGGATCATATGGCAGGTTCATCCTTTAAGATAATCTTTTAAAAACCCTTTTAAGGAACCACTATATAGAAAATGTTTAAAATGCCAAAGAGTAATTTACCTGGGCTGGGAAAATGACTGTGTGGTTCATCAGAACATAATGAGATCAGAGTTCGAGAATAACTGGAGAAATGAAATCTGGTTAGAAAACCATTGGACAATGGTTATTATTGCTAGAAATGTGAATTATTCCCTCCGCTTCGCTCTCTGTGTCCAGCACACACACTTCCCACCTTCCTATCCTGTAACCACATCCTCCCCTCTTCATAAAATGTTTGTCTTGAGGAGAAAACCTTCTTTTATTTTCCTTATACTACCCAGCTGGTCACTTCTGTATCTTCTTTTTCTGGGCAAGCCTCTAAAATGAAGAGAATTAAGTTGAAGAAAAGTAGGCACACTCATTCATGTATTGGGAAATGGCAGAGCAATCTGTACTCCTCCAAGGTACTGGTTTGACCAAATTCCAGTGGTTTGTCACGGGTAAGATAGAACCATTTTTCAAAAGATAATCATGCCTCAGAGTAGAGACCTACAAGAGAGTGGCCCAAATTGTCCTCTTTTGTCCTGCTTTGATGCAAACCAGTAGCTCAGAGAAATTGGGAATATTTGCCCACTTGAATAATTGCATACTTAACTAATTTTTAAAATGACACACCCACACACAAAATTGACAAGTCCCAGGTATAACTCTCAACTAGTTGAAAATACTTTTATTTCAGGGCACATAAATTTTTCTAAGTCCATCCATTAATTTTATGTCATTTTAATTACAACTTCTAACCTTTGCAATTATTACAAGCCTGGATGTTTCCCCTAATGTCAACAGATGCTGATAAGAAGTGTGTACCACAGAGCAACTTTTGCTCAGCTGCATAGAGATCCCTTGCCCCTTAAATTCCTCTGTGTTCAGTGTTTACAGTTCATTCCCATTTTCCTGCCTCAGTTTCCTTACGTGAAAGCTGCGGGTTCTGGAGCTTCTCACTTGCCTCACAGAGACAAGAAAATTATTTCAGGTTTACAAGCTTTTTACAAGATTCTTTTTTAAAAAAAGCTCTTTCTGTAAGTGCTACCTATTGCTTTCAGAACTAACCTATATTTTATCAAATATAATGGAGTCAATTATTTAAAAATCTAGACTGAAACTTGTCTACAGCTGACTAAAATGAAAGGAATTAAAATATAAACCTTTTAGGTGTGTGTGTTTTATAGAGCTCCTAAAACACATGCCACCTAAAATCACAATACTAGAATTTTCCTGAAAGTTACCGCTACACCTGAAAGTCACTTATACGGGAAGAATTTGTATTGCATTTGTGAAAGCAAAATTACAGTAGCTGACAAAACATGAAAGTTTCATCGTGGTGGATTGGAACGTCGCAAGGAACTCAAAGGAATTTACCGTTATTCAACATTTCAGCTAACATGCTTGTAACGTCTCTTCTGGGAGTAGGTTTGTCTCCTCACGCTGTAGGAAGCCAATCCACATAAAAAGGTTAGATTAGAGACACATAGTAAATAATATAACAAACAGTTCCTGCCATGTTAGACTCCACTCAGCATCGAGCAGGCAGGCAATGTAATGTTCAGATCCCTGCTCTGCTGGCTGGTTTGTCACCCACGTGGCGGGGTGGCTCCCCAGTGTCTCACAAAGCTCAGCCTTGGGTGAGGTGCTGCCTTTCAAGATGGTGTAGGACCGATGTCACTTTCTCCCTCATCAGACATAAATAATGCTTGTAGATTTCCTCTGTCCTCTGCTGAGGGTTTGACTTTAGGAAAGACATTAGGGGAAGAGAAGAGATTGAAAACGTTTAAAAGATTTGGGTTCAGTGTTTCTCCTTTTCCGTTTTTCTTTCTTAACCTGGAGAGGAATTTTAGTTTTTTTTTAATGGTACTGATTGGATGTCATTTCCACTTTCCTTACAAATCCCTTCCCCAGGTGCCTTCCTAGGACCATCTCTTTAAGAACACTGACCACATTGGGAGAGAACTGAAATTTCTCACTTGATTGTCTGCCCCTAGACTAGTGATTTTCTCATCTCCTGGGCTCATGAGTTCTGTCTTAGTTTGAGTTCCCCCAGAAACAGACCCAGAGACAAGGATTCCGGTGGGCGTGGTTTATTTGGGAGGGGGTCCCAGGAAACATGACGGGAAGGAGGGGGAAGAAAGACGGGAAGAGGAGACAGGCAGCAAAGTGGTCCTTATCTAGCAGTAACCACTATGGGTTACTGGAGCTTAATCTCACTGGGGAACTCTCGGACTCACTACAGAAATGAAGCCTCAGAGCTGTCTCACCAGGTGGAAAGCGATGTAGATGATAGAGCTGCGCCCATCCGTTATTGATTAATGGCTGCTTGGGGGAAGGGCATGAATTCTCACTTCCTGCCTGCCCTGTGCAAGGTCGGAGAGGCAAGATCTTAAGGGGTGGAAAGGAGAGGGGAACCAAGACCAATTCGAGTAACTAATAAAACGTGTGAGATCTCTACCCACCCCTCCCATACCAAGAGTAAAGCCAACCTAAGGCTACAATGTATACTGATTGAAAGAAAGATAGGGAAAAATATATACTACTAAATAAACACTTAAAATAGACTAGAAACATCTTCAGGGTAGAGTATGTATACGTCAGCATTGTTATATTCTTACTACCTGGTACTATTTCTAGCCCCCAACAGGCTCTCCAAAACATTTGCTCAATAAATAAATAAATAAATAAATAGGAAAGGTGCAGAGACGTTATACTCAAATTATTCACGTACAGAAGATTTAAAATTAAGCAGAATTATCCATCGTGGCGGGAATGATCTTGGTTTTCAGAAACACTGATGACTGAGATAGGCTTTAATTTATTCAAAAGCACGCATAGATTCTCAGAGCTGAGAAGTAGTTTGCCTTTCCATGGTTAGAAAGATTATGGAGTTAGCAGCTTAGTAAATAACAGAAAAAAACCCATAGCATATCAGTTCCGCATCCCAAAGATTTTGGAAAACTTTATCTATGAATTCACTTCCACTAGGAAAAATATGAATGAAATACTACGAACCCAAGCTATGTGTGATTCTAAAAATTCCGGCTGTACATGGTCTCTTGGGACTGTGCATTCTGGGCTGCTGGGTCAGGTACTAGCAGTCCATAGTAGACAACTCTACTGTATACAGAGAGAGTCTGGCTCCCTGCTCTTCAGCTGCTGGAACTTGGGGATTCCATCTAGATCTGGCCAACCGGATGCTTTCTCCTGGAACACTGAATCTTGGGTGAGTGATGCCAAAAGGGATGGATGCTTAGAAATTATTCATGGGATCCGGCAGAGCTGTGAGTCCTCCAGGGGCAGCGACAAATATCCAGTACCAGTGGGAGCATCATGGGGTGTGACTTCAGATGTATCCTGAGTAGACCTTCTTAGTCCCTTGACAATTTATTGGCCTCTTTTCTCCCTCGGATTGACTCTATGAGCTATTTGCTATCCTTCCAATGACTTTTTTTTTCTGATCACGTCACTCCAGAGTTGGTTTCTGGGGGTTTCTTTGTAATCAAGAACTCTGACTGATAAGGTGTCCTCGAGAGACTGTTTCCTGTGAAAGAGTTTTTAAGAGGCCGACTGAAGAAAAGGACCTAAGGACAAGGGTGTACAGACTTGGAGAAAAGGACCCCTACCTGGAGGTTGAAAGGCACAAAAAGACAGTTCTGGGGACACAGATGCCCCTTCTAGAAACCAAGAAGATGGGGTATACTTGAGAGTTGCCAAATGAAACACTTCATGCCTCCTGGTATTTGAAGTTTATTTAAATTACATCTGAAATGAGTCAGTACAGTGGTTTGCAGAATCTCTTAGGTGTACCAGAATCTCTCTGAGAGTTTGTTTAAAAAGCTTGCTGCGCTCACCCCCCTCGGAGTTTTGGATTCACAAGGTTACGGAGGTGCCTGAGAATGTGCATTTCTAACAAGTTTCCAGGTGATATACTTTGAGAACCACTGGGTTAGTGGATTCAGAAGCCCAGAGTCAAGGCAACCTAAGGCTCCAATGAGCTAAAAGATGCAGAAGAACCCTGGAACAATCTGGCTAGAGTTGGCCTGGGTTGGAATGCTGGTTCTTTTACTTACTACTAGTTAGGGGACTTTGGGAAGTTCTTTATGTGCCATAGTTTCCTTACCTATGACATTAGAAGCACCTAAATATCATTCTGGAGACCAGAACTTGAATTCCCCAACACTCACGTTAAAAAGCATGTTCTTGGGCACACCCACCCCAGACCGACTGAACCAGAATATCATAGGCCAATGTGATATTCAGCCAGGTCTGGGGACTCCTGGTACACTATCCTTCTCTTAGGCAGAGCATAAGAGCATGATTTAGTTTTCCCTGAATGACTCAGGCTCATCTTAATGACCATCAAGTACCGTACAGTCGTTTTATTGCTTTGTCTTGTTGCTGTCTCTCACATCTGCAGCTTTGTCCTTGCCTCGGGGCCCCCACCCCAACCCCCCACTTCTAATTTGCTCTGACTAATGTGCTATGGGATGATTAATCAGATCGCCGGCGCTGTCAGCATGGGGGGAAAATCTGAATCAGGAAGCTTTGCCTCATGCCTGATGAGAGTCTCTGGAACCCACTAGCGAAAGCACAGGGCCGAGGCTTTCTGGTTCAGAGCTAGGTTTTCGGAAAGGTGATGTTATTGGAAGACTGGTCTCCAAAACACACACTGATTTTGCCTTTGGGCCAGGCTAGGCACCACCATCAGATCAGCACACTCTTCCAAATCTGGTAGAAAGAACCAAGCCTTTCTTGAGATATACATACAGGGCACTGTCAACATTTCAATCCCAGTACGAATACATAATATTATCACACATCTATGTTTACCTTCTTATTATGGTTTCTGTTAAAGACAAATAAAATTTAAAGATCATTTTTAATATTAATATAATTTGAAATATGAAAGTCTGCTAATGATGGAAGCATATTTGTTTTTCATTTGGGGGCTGATTTCCAGATATTGCGGCTACACTGATGAGGCGGGGCAGGGGAGGGTATCTTAATTTTTCAGGTGTTTTAAATTCCAGTGTTTCAATTTCCTACCTTTAGAAAGGCCTGCGCTCAAGCTTTCTTCCCACAAAGTGACAACATTTACCTCACCCACAGTCAACGGAGTAAAGGGAATCACCAAGAGAATCCATTTTGAACTCTATTTCCCGTGGTTTTATATAATATTCAAATTTTTAAAAATTTCTTCCTGAAACTCTAAAAGCTGTAACAATATTTACTTTACATATGTTCTTTGTTCCCAGAGTAAAATTATATTCTTGGTAATTTTACAAGAGCGACTACAGACCCCATGAAGCCATGACGACGCTGTTTTGTCTTTTACAATGTGCTGCTAATTATTACTCTCAGACAAAATGGTTCAGAAATAGACTGAGGTTCCTAGGCTGGGGGAAAAAAAAGAAATGCATTATGAAAATTATGTATTTGCCCTCTGGGGACCCCACCCCCTTTAGGAAAACTCTTGCCAATCAATCCACAGAACAGAATCTGACTCAATTCTGGGGCAAACATTTGCCTGCTGTTGAAGCTCAAGAAAAGAAAGATGCTTCATGTTTTGGTGCCAAGAAGGAAAGTGGGAGAAAATGGGAGTTAAATCTAGGGGGCAAATAATGAAGTATGTACATGTGTATTTATGCATTCTGTATTTTGGCTCTAATTGCTTCAAAGATTATTTATTTTTCTTTTTTCCTTTCATTAAAAAAAAAATGCCTTCCAGCTTCTTAACATGCTTTTCAAAGTAGGAGCTGGAAGGCATAATAAAAAGCAAGCAGGGATATGCTTTTTGAATAGAGTGAAATAATTAATGGAAGAATGCTTCCGTTTGGGCATTTTTTTTTATGAAGTGAAATATATTATTTTTGCTTTTAAAATGGAGGTAATTGGTTACACAAAAGTGGTGTTTTCTTTAATCTGAAAATAATACTAATTATAACACTATTTGGGAGCTGGAGTTTTGAAGCTTAAAATTCCTTTTGTAGTTTGAAATTACTTAGCTGCCATAACGAAACTGGCCCTGCTCCCTGAATATTGTCATTTCTTTAGGCATTGTCCCTTCTCCGTCACCCGGCCACTCTCCTCCCTAGCTGTTCTATGGAATGCCTCTGAGCTCCCCAGGCTTTGGCCTACTGGTATTTATTTTCTTTAATTTAATTTATTCCCTTTGCAGTTAGGTACTGTTCCTTAAGCGATCCACAATGTCTCATTGTTCAGCAGGAGACGGGTGGTGTGGCGGGACTTCTGCTGCTTACAGAGAAGGGAGCAGTTTCCTCTTCACTCTGGAGGGTTCTAAGGCCCTCCAGTTTGACACCTGTCCCTACTTCTCAGAGACAAAAAAAGGGGCATCTGATTAACCTCCTGGGGCATCCCCTGGGGGCAGAATGGTGGTCCCTAATTTGTAAGTAAATTGCTGTCTGACATCTCTTTCAGAATCACAAAAAGACAGGGGGGTTGATACTCAATAAATTACTGCTTCCAGAACTTGGAATTTACCCAAATGTCAGAAAAATCTTAAATTAGGCTTTGCTTCCGCATGGACATGGGGTGTACTCTGAGAAGAACTGGGCCTAAACTGTACACAGATTTCTACTCTGCAAATACAGACTTCTGATGATTAGTTATCATCCTTTACTTTCTTATTGTGAAATAATAAGAAATGTATACTGGTCTCTGCCCTCAGTTCCTCACACAGAGCTCCTAAAACCCCTTGTAAATAGGGGTGTAGAGGAATCTTTTGTTCTAGCAGTTAGACTTCGACCCCATTGCTGACACACAGCTCCTAAGACTTCTGTAACGTCCTCAGGGATAGGAGTGTCTGACACTGAGCTCCCAAATCTCTTGGAATTTTCTGGGTGATAGGAATGTCTTTTGTTCAAATAAGGCCACTCTCGGGCTCTTTGATAGGTTCAGGAAGAGGGATGGTCACTAGAAAAACCAAGCCATGATTAAAAGCTTGGAACTTTCAGCCCCGTCTCCCATCCTTTGGGGAGGGAAGAGGGACTGTAGATCAAGTTAATGACTGAACATGCCGAGGTGATGAAGCGTCCATGAATATCTCAAAATTACAGGCTTCAGATGGCTTCTGCATTGGTGAGCACATCCTCCTGCCAGGAGGGTGGTACATCCCAACCCTATAGGCACAGAACGCTCCTATGCTCAGAACCCTTCTAGACCCTGCCCTATGTATCTCTTCATCTGGCTGTTCATCTGTATCCTTTATCAGATCCTTTATTATATAAAAAATTGTAAATGTAACTGCTTCCCTGAGTTCTGTGAGCTATTCTAGCAAATGACTGAATCCAAGGAGGTGGTCATGGCAAACTCCGACTTGTAGCCAAGTCAGACAGCAGTTGTAGGTAACCTGAGGACCTAGTGTTTGTGATGGGCATCTGATGTGGGGGGCAGTCTTGTGGGACTGAACCCTTAACCAGTGGGATCTGCTTTAATTCCAGTTAGTGTCAGAATTGAGTTGAATTATAGGATACCCAGCTGGTGTCACAGAGAAATGCTTGATGTATGGAAAAAACCACACATCTCATGTCAGAAGTATTGTGAGTGAGGCAAGAATATACAGTGGAGAAAAGACAGCCTCTTCAATAAGTGGTGCTGGGAAAACTGGACAGGTACATGTAAAAGAATGAAATTAGAACACTCCCTAACACCATACACAAAAATAAACTCAAAATGGGTTAGAGATCTAAATGTAACACCATACACTATAAAACTCTTAGAGGAAAACATAGGAAGAACACTCTATGACATAAATCACAGCAAGATCCTTTTTGACCCACCTCCTAGAGAAATGGAAATAAAAGCAAAAATAAACAAATGGGACCTAATGAAACTTCAAAGCATATGCACAGCAAAGGAAACCATAAACAAGACGAAAAGACAACCCTCAGAATGGGAGAAAATATTTGCAAATGAAGCAACTGACAAAGGACTAATCTCCAGAATTTACAAGCAGCTCATGCAACCCAATATCAAAAAAACAAACAACCCAATCCAAAAGCAGGCAGAAGACCTAAACAGACATTTCTCCAAAGAAGATATACATATTGCCAACAAACACATGAAAGGATGCTCAACATCACTAATCATTAGAGAAATGCAAACCAAAATTGCAGTGAGATATCACCTCACACCAGTCAGAATGGCCATCATCAAAAAATCTACAAACAATAAATGCTGGAGAGGGTGTGGAGAAAAGGGAACCCTCTTGCACTGTTGGTGGGAATGTAAACTGATACAGCCACTATGGAGAACAGTATGGAGGTTGCTTAAAAAACTAAAAATAGAACTACCATACAACCCAGCAGTCCCACTACTGGGCATATACCCTGAAAAAACCATAATTCAAAAAGAGTCATGTACCACAATGTTCACTGCAGCTCTATTTACAATACCCCGGAGATGGAAACAACCTAAGTGTCCATCATTGGATGAATGGATAAAGAAGATGTGGCACATATATACAATGGAATATTACTCAGCCATAAAAAGAAACGAAATTGAGTTATTTGTAGTGAGGTAGATGGACCTAGAGTCTGTCATACAGAATGAAGTCAGAAAGAGAAAGACAAATACCGTATGCTAACACATATATATGGAATCTAAAAAAAAGGTTCTGAAGAACCTAGGGGCAAGACAGGAATAAAGACACAGACATGGTGAATGGACTTGAGGACATGGGGAGGGGGAAGGGTAAGCTGGGATGAAGTGAGAGAGTGGCATGGACATATATACACTACCAAACATAAAATAGATAGCTAGTGGGAAGCAGCCGCATAGCACAGGGAGATCAGCTCGGTGCTTTGTGATCACCTAGAGGGGTGGGATAGCGAGGGTGGGAGGGAGACACAAGAGGGAGGAGGTACGGGGATATATATATATGTATAGCTGATTCACTTTGTTATAAAGCAGAAACTAACACACCATTTGAAAACAATTATACTCCAATAAAGATGTTAAAAAATAAAATAAAATAAGAAGTATTGTGAGTAAGTAAAAAGGATACATGGGAGGAGTGTGTTTTTTCTAAACAAGGGTCATTTTTGAGGGTCGGATGAAAAAGGTACACACATAGACATATGCATAAAAGTTTGTGAAATTTTTAAAAGGATTCACAGATATTTCCACCACCCAGGATCAAAGTCCCTCCAAAGGTTTCTTGGTTAAAAAGAACTGTTTACTGGAATACCCATAAGACCTATTGCATTCCTGTGGCATTCATCTCTGTCCTCACTTTGTGCCATGCTCCCACCACTCACACTACCTCTTAATTTTCCTGCAGTGTTCCATGTTTGTTCCTGCCCCAGCCTCTGCATTAGCTCTTCTTACTTCCTAGAATGCCCTTTCCCCAGAATAGCTCCATATTATCCTTTGGATGTCAGCACACTCACCACTTCTTCCGAGAGGCCTTCCTTGACCATCCTAACACAAAGCAACGACACCCTTTCTTTTTATCACATTCCTTTGTTTTACCTGTCTTTTGAGCACTATTATTTCAGAAAATACTTGCTGATGATTTGTTTACTTGTTTATTATCTGTATCCCTCCCCCTCTGCTGTGTAAACTCCAGAAGTGCTGTATCTCAGCCCTGATTACGGTGCCTGACACTTAGTGAGAAAACGGATTTTTCAACCTCAACAGTACTGACCCTTTGGGCTGGACGATGCTTGGTTGTGGGCTGTGAGGGCCTATTGTGTGCATTATGAGAGGCTGAGCAGCCTCCCTGGCCTCTACTCACGAGATGCTAGGAGCATCTCCTCTCCAGCTGTGACAACTAAAAATGCCTCCCGCAGGGCAAAATTAACTCTGGTCATGAACCACGATATCAGAACAATGAAGGGAAACTTCCGTCCTGCAGATCTTCTGATTCCCTGGATGGCAAGGAAGACTGATGTATGAAACAACTTGAGAAACCTAAAAATTAAGAGTCTGGGAGAAAGATCCCATGGTATTAGAATAGAGCCATAGAGCCCATGGCTTGAGAAGTAACTATTCTCCTAAATGTCATTAGAGCAAAGGAGGAATGATTTTTTCCTGGGGACCTGACAGAGGCCGTATGCATAAAGGAGCTTCCTTGGGCCCCCAAAAGGGCAAAGGCGACTCAGTAGAAGAGGGACCTCTAAATGTCTAGGAGCTACAGAAGGTGTCAAAAGCAATCAACTGGAATTGAAGTGGATTCACCATGTCAAATGAGCTTTAGGAGAGAGATGCCTACGGATTGGGTATCTGTCAAGAACTCACAGAAACACCCGAAAGAGAAAGGGTCAACTTGAAACCCCTGCCCAGAGAACATTCATGCTGGATCACCATGACAGGTGAGAACATTCCTGCATCCTTTTCCTCCCCTTCTATGCCCTGCTCCAAGTCTGCTGTGCTGAATCTGAGGTTAACAAACACAGTTAGGAGGGATAAAGTTCAAGACAGGGAAAGAAAGCAGGCCACAATGTCTTCCCCACCTGCAGCCTTCCTTTCTGCAGCAAGAACAAACTGGAGAAGAAGCAGCTTCAGATGTAAAGCAACTGTTAGGTGACTAACACATGAGCATGGACATTTAAATTATTAGATTGTTTGCATGGCCTAATAATCATCAGAAAAGGCTTGAGAGTATCTGAGCTTTCATCTAGGAAAGCTTCTGCCCACTGATTAAACTGAAGGAGACAGTAGGACACAAAAATAAATTTCGTTTGTGAATAAATCCCGTAAGTTGTGCTTGTTTGACCGTATTCACCTCTAGGTTCCCCATGCCTGGCACATAACAGACAACACATATTCACGTAATTATGTGCTTTAAAACGAACCTGTCCAAACTTCTGTATATTTGCGGGCATTCTCTGCCATGCGTCCAAAAAGAGATGAATTTTCTGTTTCATGCAAGTCACCAAAGGACGGAATGGTCTGTGGCCTCAAAATTCTTTGAAACTCTTATTAAGCATTTTCCTTTGGTTTGATTGGATTCTAAGCTTTTCTATTCAAGATCAGGGCACAATCCTCTTCACTTTCTTTTCCTCCTTATGGCTGGTCGTCTCCTCTATCAATCACTTGCCATTGGCAACTCTGACACTATGCAGTAATTTACACAGCTAAACTCAGCTTTGGTTTCCCATCAGGGCTTATAAGGTAAAACACTGTAATCATTAGGTCCTGCCTCTAAACTGGCAGGATGTGACAGACAATCTACGACCCGGGATAAGGCCAGTGTCAACTAACTGTGACATTCTATCAAATAGAGCATCCTTAATGTCATGGAGAGTTACTCTCTGCATGGGTGATAAAGTATGGGGACGCTGACAGGCTCTTCCTTAACTGTACTCATTGGCCTTGGTACGTTCATGCCAATTCATTGTTTTATAACAGATTGGCTCACATTGAAAATGAGGATTCAATTTGAGATTTTATTGTTAACCTTTAAGGTCCTTGGAGGCTCTGTTGGGCTCTTCTGCCGACAGGAGCTAACTGAAGTTTATGCTCCCATTCGTCGGTGTCTTTCAACCATGATTTTACATTGACACGTCCACATCTTTCTCCCGTGGCTTTCCAACAATGCGTAACATAAAAATTACTTATTTTCAGATTTGAATAAAAATTGGCGACTGGCATCCCATACTTGCTGTACTTTCTAGTGGAGTTCATTTTTGGATATCAACCTATCTGACTTTCTTTTTGTGCTGGATGACACTTTTCCCCATTTAGTACTGTGACTTGAATCTGAACAGAACTAGAGCAAAGTCTTATGAAGGGTGACTTTGAATACTGCTCCCAAGCCAATCATGCAAATAGTTTCCAGATTTCTTTTTTAGCATCAAACCTACCAGTTCTGAGGCCCTTTGACTTTATTAAAATAAATGATGACGACAAGTCTGAAATGAGTCTCAGGAAAGAAGCACAAGAAAAAAAGAAGGATATACTTGATCTGAAGGAACATCAGGAACTACCGAGCACTGAGCTTGACCAAAGTGCACCTAGAATTGCAGTATTCATTTTAGGCCTACAAGTGCTTACAACTGACTAGGCAACAATGGCATCAAGGCACATCAGGAATGATGACGACAAGTATTCCAGCCAAATCTCAGAAACTCTGTAAAAGTAAGTTGGATGAGAAAGGCCAAGTAATCTCAGCTTTCTTGATGGAATGTTTCTTCTTCTTTTTAAAGTACTGTAATGGGTACATGAGGTTCATTGGATTATTTCAGTTTGCTTTACTTATGCTCTTTTAAGGCAAATGGATGGGCAAGAAAAGAGTACCTTTTCCTGTAAATGAGTGAACTTATAAATAAGGATCTTGGTTGTGTAAAAAAACCTCCTCTGTTCAGAAGGATGTGTTTTAATAAATGCAAATATTTCTAGTTTTTTTACGTGTTCAGCCTAGGTTTCTTAAGCCTTGGGCTGTTATCCAGCAGAGCATCAGGTATGCAACGAGGTCTATTGTACCCCATATTGGCAAAAAACTTACTAAAGCAGGCTAAAAGAGAGATGGCACGGAGCCAGTTCTACTGTCAATTCCCCAGCTTGTTTCTCTGTTCCTCCCTTGGAACCCAACCACAACTCCCCTTTCATTTGTATAAAAACAAAGCAACCTGCCTCTGTTAGGAGTTTTCATTTTTTAGGACTGTTTGTTATAATAGGCAGTATCAATGCCTGTGGTAGTCTACCATGCTCAGACTCTAAAATGCCACTTTTCACCAGAAGGCTAAATTTCATTATGGGACACCCAAGAAGCTTAAGTATGTGAAATGTCAGAGACACCATAACAATGTACATGTGAGCTCTGAATTATGATTACTTTTGGCAAGTTTTTCTATACGACTAGACTTCTAATAGGTGGGGGAAGAAATCAAGTGTTGCTTAGCGGGAAGCAAACAGCGTATCGCTCTTTGAGTGCTGCAACTGGTTGAATGATTCTCATCACCTCAGAGCACAGCAGAAGATTTCTCTTTGGTGGATACCTATAATAATGTTATGGAATATGTCAAATATCTTCCATTTCTTCCTTTAGGTCCTTCTTTCCACCCTTCGCCATCTGCTCTTTGCTCTGAGAGACTGGTCTTTTGGCTTCTCGTTGGGTTCAGTCAACGGTGGACCCCCTTCAGAAGCTTGGTGTAAGTGAAAAGAGCAAGGTCATGTATTAGTTTGCGAATTCTCAGTTCCTTCCCTGTAAATTGCCTTGACTGGGCAGCGTACCTTTGCAGAAGATAATTGCTTCTTTAAAGGTAGTTCATTCTATACAATCCTCTCCTTCCCCATTCTGATAACCAGTGTCTCTGCCTGTTTCCTCAGGCCTAGGGTGGTACTAGCTAGGATACTACCAGCCTCAGTTACAGTTATTCGACACACACACCTTTGAAAATTCCCTTTGTCAACAAACCTTCCTTAAATCATCCTGAGTGTCCCATCAGTTTCCTAATTTTACATTTTTGCAGATACGTGGGGCAGTAGAAAATTGGAAAGATGTTAAATATAACCTGAAAAATCAGGAATAATGTATTTGGAAGTGAACCTCATCCAAAAGGTGACTACTAGATGGGGTGAAGAATGAGGTCCAAGTACAATTCTATCATTCGATCAAAGAAAACAGAATTTGCAGAAAAGATAATGAATATGTTTAAATGTCTGAGGAACTATTATATGAAGAATGGATTAGATCAAGCTGCCTTTGCAGAGAAGAGGATTTGTAGCATATTTGTGGAAGTAAGAGAGGTAGATTTTGATTGACTATAATAAACCATTTACTTTTGTTTAGAATTGAAATGATCTGCCTCATCAGGAAACAAATATTTTACTATAAAACCCACTGAAATGGTGGTAGGGAGATTTTTCTTTTTTTTTTTTGAGATGAAAAGATACATTCTTGTATTGGGAGAGGTACTGGACTGCACATCTTTAAGATTCCTTCCAACTCTAAGATTTGGTGTTGCCATGGTCTCATTGTAACCCAAATAAAACACAGGGCCTCTTCTGATTCATTTTATGGCCACGACGAAAGAAAGAGACGATAAATTGCAAGGCACGTTAAAAGTAACTCCAACCTTTTTTTGAATTGCTTGGACACCATTAAAAGGGATTCAATCAATTTTTTACAATAAAGACTTCTGAAGTTTTCATTTCTTCCTTCTCTCTGAAAGCTGCTTCTATCAACTCTCTTATTTTCTATTGTCAAATCTTTCCATCAGGGCTTCCCTGGTGGCACAGTGGTTAAGAATCCGCTTGCCAATGCAGGGGACAAGGGTTCAAGCCCTGGTCCGGGAAGATCCCACATGCCGCGGAGCAACAACTGAGCCTGTGCTCTAGAGCCCGCGAGCCACAACTACTGAAGCCCGTGTGCCTAGAGCCCATGCTCCACAACGAGAAGCTACTGCAAAAGAGGCCCGCGCACCGCAATGAAGAGTAGCCCCTGCTCACCGCAACTAGAGAACGACCGTGCACAGCAACAAAGACCCAACGCAGGCAAAAATAAATAAATAAATAAACTTACTAAAAAAAAATCTTTCCATCAATATTCTCCTAGTTACCACATCTACTAAGGCATTGTCTTCTTACTCACCCACCCAACTTTTGTACTTTTTTTCTTTCCCTCTGTACTAAGAGGTAATTCTCTATATCTTCTACTTGATTTTTCTTTCCATTGACTACACCTAGGTACACAATAGGATGAACATAGTAATGTAATGTTACTATGAACATTACATATGTTCATAGATGAACATATTAATGTAGTGTTGTGTTTTAAATGTCTAGGTGAGGAAGAGAGTGGTAGTATTGGATAGAGAGGAAAGATAGGAAGTTTTGATTCATTAAACAGTTTTGTCCCCATCACATTAGTTTCTCAAATAAGTAAGGTAACTGGAATGGCAACATATTACTTCTAATATATGATGCTTATATGAGAATTTATTTAGGAAGACTGTTGAATACAAGAAAAAATACTGATATGAATAAAATTTGAGGCTAATAATCACAAAGTTTTAGATGAAGCTTTTTTTTGGTTGAACTGCAACGACAACTTTCCATGCATTTAAGTCCCACCATTTTATTTACTGTCTGCATCATCCACCACTTTGGGCAAGTTAGCTGAGTTCTCTCTTACCTCAATTTCCCCACCTAAGTAACAGTGAAAATAATAATAGTATCTATCTCACGGGGGAAACTATGAAGTTTAAGTAATATATTTCCATAGAGCACTTAGAACTATGACTCAACAAAGGTCACCATAAGTATTGCTATCACTGTTATAATTTTTATTATAATAAGTATTATTATAGCTACAAAGCTCTATATGATATACATATTAAGCTTTAGCTTGAAAGTTTTTAGAGAAATAAAGTTAATCTAAAAGTTCTGATTATATTTATGGTAAAGATTGGCTAGGTTCAACTAGTAAACTAGGTTCAACTATGGTAAAGATTGGCTAGATTCAACTAGTTTTCTCTTTTTCTTAGACTAAATTTTCCAGTCTCTTCTGAGGTTAGGTGTGGTCATACATCAGAGATCTATCCAATGAAATGGTATTGGAAATAATATGTATCACTCCCAGGACTGGCCCATCAAACTCCTCTCACGCCCAAGGCTTCATGATCGACACCCTTCTGCGACATGATCAACCTGAGATGGCAATGTTGGCAGCCACATCTTGAAGATGACAGAACCACAAGTTGGAAGGAGCCTTGGGTCCTTGAAATGCTGCTTGGAAGAAAGTCACTTGTCAATTTGAGACACTTGTTTTAGACTTTATCTGAGGGTAAAATAGACTTCTATTGTCTTCAAGCCCATTCATTTCTTACTTTTTTTGCTATAATACCTAGGGTTACCTCCCAGAGAAAACTATAATTCAAAAAGATACATGCACCCCTATGTTCATAACAGCACTATTTACAATAGCCAAGACATGGAAACAGCCTAAATGTCTACTGACAGATGAATGGATAATGAAGATGTGGTACATATATACAATGGAATATCACTCAGCCATCAAAAAGAATAAAATAATGCCATTTGCAGCAACATGGACAGACCTAGAGATTATCCTACTAAGCGAAATAAGTCAGAAAGAGAAAGACAGATACCATATGATATCACTTATATGTGGGATCTAAAATATGACACAAATGACCACATCTACAAAACAGAAACAGACTCACAGATATAGAGAACAGACTTGTGGTTGCTAAGAGGGGGAGGGGGGAGGGGAGGAAAGGATTGCAAGTTTGGGATTAGCAGAGGCAAACTTTTATATACAGCGTGGATAAACAAGGAGCACAGCGAACTATGTTCAATATCCTGTAACAAACCATGATGGAGAAGAATATATATGTGTATATATACATATATATATATATATATATATATATATATGTAACTGAGTCACTTTGCTGTACAGCAGAAATTAACACAACATTGTAAATCAACTATACTTCAATAAAATTTTAAAAAATACCTAGGTTTACCTAACTAGTACAACAATATGTTGAGCATACTGATTATTCTCTCTGATTTAAGCACCTTGCAAAACCTCTCACCAAAATAATCTTGTTGGAGTAAAAAGTCTTTGACATGATTTAAGTTAAAACAACAAACTTAAAAATTTTCATTCGTGTATCTTCCCTGTACCCTAAATATTTCTCTCACTGTATTTTGCAAGGCTTCTCCTCTTAGTTGCAAAGTGCTTTAACTCTTTGCTTGAATATTAGGTCAATATTTTACTTCTACCAGACCTGCAGTTAATTTTTTTCTTCTTGTAATTTTGATCATGAATATATACAGATGGTAGCTGTGGTTGGTGCTCAATACAATGTCCTAGAAGTAGGTATCAAATAGCTTTGTTACTAACAGGAAGTAGGATGTAAGTGGAAAACAATGACAGAAATTTGGCACCAAAGTCCATGACACAGTGGGAAGCGCTAGTGGAAACTCTTTTGGCATTAGATAGATGGAGAAAACACGCCTTGATAAAAGTATTTCTTTTTAAATTTAGTTTTAATGGTATTTTATATATTCAGTTTCTTTGTTCCAAGTGGTATAAAGTGAGTCACAATCCCAGGAAGAGTACATAACCGAATTAGCACGACTATGACGTAACTATCTATGAACGCAAATTTGCTACACATTAATAGAAATTATGGCGATAATAACAACTCTCTAGGCTGCCTCAGAAACATGGAAGACACACCGCTAACATGGATAAAGTGCCCTTAATTGTTGAATAGGTGGGTGGTATAGTATTGTGATTTATAATAAGAAATATGTATTTGGTCTTCAACCCCATTCCTGGCACAGAGCTCCTAAAACCCTTGTAATTTCCCAAGTGATGAGAGCTATTAAGGTATCTTTTGTTGTGTTAATGAGGTGACTTTTGGACCACCCCTAAGGATGGGAGCTGGTAACCAGAAGAACCAACCAGGTGATTAGACACTTTCACCCCACCCTCCCCCCACCTCTTCTGGGAAGGGAGAGGGGCTGGTGGTCGGATTTCCAATGGCCAATGAGTTAATCAATCATGCCTCTGTTTTCACGCCTCCATAAAAACCTGAGAGGACAGGATTTGGAGAGCTTATGGGCTTATGAACACGTGGAGGTGCTAGGAGACTGGCGCACCCAGAGAGAGCACGCACGCTCCATATTCTTGCCCCATACACTGCCTTATGCATTTCTTTCACCTGGCTGTTCCTGAGTTATACCCTTTTATAATAAAAAAGGAATCTAGTACGTAAAATGTTTCTCTGAGGTCTGTGAGGCACTCTAGCAAATCAACTGAACCCAAGAAAGGGGCTGTGGGAACCTTCAATCTATAGCTGGTCAGCTGGTCAGAATCATAGGTGACAACCTGGACTTGGGATTGGTGTTGACAGTTGTATGGGGTGGGGGCAGTCTTGTAGGACTGAGCCCTTAACCTGTGGATCTGATGCTATCTTTCGGTAGATAGTGTCTAATTGAGTTGAATTATAGGACACCCAGCTGGTGTCTGAGAATGGCTTGCTGCTGTGGGAACCCTCTCCCTCCTTCCCCTTCCCCCCACCACATAGCAAACACATTGGAACTGGGTCCTTAATTCAAGCCAAGTCTCACGCATTAAAATGTAGTAATCCTGCCCTCATAAACATATAAATTATCGATGGTAGGGAGAATACTTTTATTCTTTTACTCCTCACCCACAGATGTGAATTTAATGCTGAGCCTTTGATTATTTAACTTACATCTATTAAATAAATGAAATTCTCATCCTTATTCTAAAGAGACTATATTGAAGAAGGGCAAATAATTAATATATTTTCCTAAGGACAAGACATCCTTTACTTAAAAAGTTATTTGTGTCAGTAGAATTTTATTTTCATATACTTAGCACTTTTTTCCCTATTAAGTTAAACAGGTTTAATGTTTTCTGTGTTTTTTAAGGTGTTTTCTTTTTTTTTTTTTTTTTTTTTCGGTATGCAGGTCTCTCACTGCTGTGGCCTCTCCCGTTGCGGAGCACAGGCTCCGGACGCGCAGGCTCAGCGGCCATGGCTCACGGGCCCAGCCGCTCCGCGGCATGTGGGATCTTCCCAGACCGGGGCACGAACCCGTGTCGCCTGCATCGGCAGGCGGACTCTCAACCACTGCGCCACCAGGGAAGCCCAGGTGTTTTCCTTTATAATGCTCTTTCAATGGATATGCTCCAAGTCCTAAGAATCCTTCATGAATTCACATTAATTAGAAAAGTTTGCTGATGATCAAATCTGCTACACTGTGAATAAGATACTACAGTAGAAGTTATTTGTCTTAAATCTGATAATTTCATTCTAAACAAAGATAATTTTATTTCCTGTGTGATGTTTTACAGTAAAAGTCTCATGATTTCAATTTACTGTAACTCAGAACATTTCTCAGATTTTAATACGTTTCACAGTGTCTGCCAGAGTGGAAAGAATAAGAGAACTTTGGGCTGGGAAAAGAAGAGGACTTGTTTCTACCTTATAGTCGGAGAAAGTGAGGCAGACAATGACTCACGTACATGGAGAAAATCACAAGGCAAAGCTCTGAAGAAACTGTGCCACGCTTTTCCACTAAATGCCCAAACTGTAAAGCTGCCACAGAAATACACGTATTTTCAGAGAAAAGAGGTACTCCCGTTATTTTAAATGTCTTTTAAAATAACCATTAGCTTTCATAGGAAGTCATTAATATTTTCAAAGATGCAACAGTCTAGATCAATGTCAATGAATGGACCTTCATACACATATATGATAGATATATTTTAAATTTTATTGTAGTTTTCTAGTTAAATCATATTGCTTATTGTTGCTGCAGCTCCAAGTAAAATACTCTGATTTCTTGTGCCCCACCTCCAGCATAAATAAATAAGCATTATTTTCACTTACACTGTTTTCTAGGAAGTTATTCTTAATTTATTTTTCAATTTCCCATCAGATCTGTCAGGTCTATCAGATTCTCTTAAATATGAGAATTCCTAATAAACTTTGCTTTCCATCATCCTCCCCTGTCCTCCAATGGAATCCTCACTTCCACAGTGCCCTGCCCTCTTGTGTGTAACAGGATTCTGACTTTCTGGGCCTGCAGCATCAATTGTATAATTTGAGAAAAAAAATCATCCTGTAAAAGAAGACTATTTCTATGACGTGTAAAGAAGAAAAAAAAGGGTGTCACCCTAACAGCTGTAAAACTTAGCACTTTGTCTTTCCTTGTGGCTACACAATGCTAAACATCCAGATGCAGTGTCATCATTTCAGACAAGCAGCTGGGCGCCTCACAACAGGAGGAGTTTGGTAGCTGATAAACAAAGCCGCCTGACTGACTGGCTTTGCTCATTTGCATCGGGCTATTTTGACACTCTCCAGACATAATCTTTATCATAACATGCCCCAAGATGAATGTGAGGTCTGGGTCCAGTGACTGGAGGTGAGCAGGATGTGTAAAATTACTCTCATTTACTGTGAGGCCTTAACGCTGCTCATCCTAAATTCTTAGAAATTTTATACCACGTTAAAAAAAATTTCAGAGGGCTCACATCCTCGAAACAAAATTTTAACTTAATAAAATCATTCACTCTAGGACGCTCTTGCAAGGAGCATGTCTCTCAAAACTTTTCCTAACACCCATCTTGCCTTAAAAAAAAAATTAGGTGTCATATTTTGTTGGGAGAATCCAGTTAGACTGTTAGGAAACAGAAAGAATTCCTTTATTCTTATTTATTTCTACTCCAAGTTTTATTTCTCAGCATTTAGACACAGGCTGAATGAAGTAAATCATATTTACAATCATAATGGATTTTAAACACACTCTTCGCCAGAGTTTTCAACAGTAAAAAGTACAATTTAAAAAAGAATCAGGGCTTCCCTGGTGGTGCAGTGGTTGAGAGTCCGCCTGCTGATGCAGGGGACGCGGGTTCGTGCCCTGGTCCGGGAGGATCCCACATGCCGCGGAGCGGCTGGGCCTGTGAGCCATGGCCGCTGAGCCTGCGCGTCCGGAGCCTGTGCTCCACAACCGGAGAGGCCGCAACAGTGAGAGGCCCGCATACCGCAAAAAAAATAAATAAATAAAATAAAAATAATAAAAAAAATAAAAAAGAATCAGTCTTGTCAAAAAACTGTTCTCTTTCCCTGACGCAACCTCAGCAAGGGTGGTACCCTGGCCTCCTGCTTAGTCTTGTAGTAGGAAAAGGAGGTCTGAGATTTAGGTTACAGAGAGGAGGAGACGGGGCACGAGGATTAATGAAGCACATCTTCAAACAATATTTTCTGGTGTTAAAATTCTAGTTTGACAATATGTGATGGGATTGTATTCTGTTCCCACTTCGGGGGGGCAGTCTTCCTCTGAGGAACTATTTTGATCCACTTTTGTTTCACCAGTTGGACAGTCAGGAGAGCCAGAGTTTATTGTCTCTCTAGCCAGCAATGTACCTAGATAACCGACAATGAGGACAGTAACTTCCAGTAATCTTAACCCTTTTATGAGTGCAAATTGATAGCTTAACATTTTTTAAAAAGTCCATTTGGTATCTGACCTGTTAACCTTCACATGACGCCATGACATCTTAAAAATCAGAGAAACTATTAGAAAATTATGTCTTAAATATGGGCCTTTGTATCTTTCACACATCCTCTTCTTCAGGGGTTATTACCTAATAATTTTTGACACTGGTGATTAAACATAAAGTTTTACATTTTATGATTCTCTTTCAAACACACAATTGCTAACATATATATCAAGGCAAAAATTAAGCATTCTTAAAGAGTCTGTAATTATATTTGTACATTAAAATATCAACTGGGTAAAAATGAGAAACTTCAAACAAGATTTTAATCTAATTGTTTTAAAACAAAACAATTAATCAGTATTTTATCATCACTCCTAAATAACCTCATGTTTTAAAAAATAGAAAGGGACACTGATATCCTTCTTCTTATTAATTTGAGAGGTGATCATCATTAGGAAAATTCAGTTAATTATTTGATATTTTCATAACCACCTCATATCTTTCTGATTAAAGAGTAGTCCCTAATCGTTTACAACGTGATGACTACAACATTTATTATGCTATCATTTATGCCTGAGTCTTCAGAATTTGAGGCCCCTTCTCAGGGTTAAGTCAGTGTTAAACCCTTCATGTCTCAAAAGAAAAATTTCAGTGCAGATTGTTCCATATGCTGGTAGTCTGTACTCAGTGCTGAAACTTAGGGTAAGGACCTTCTGAGGTAGAAGCTTTGTTTTGGACAGAGTAGGAATTCTTTGGGCAAAGTTAACCTTCCAGAACCCCCAGCCTTCACTTTCTGCACTTCCTGCCCTTCTTGAGAATAAATAACATCCCCGGGTTCTGAGAGTCTTCAAGATTGCCTTCTACTCCACACGTTGATTGCTTTCTACTCCACACGTGGTTTGCTATGTGTATCTGCCTACTCCAAGGAAGATATTTAACGAACTCATTCATACCGAGATGTAAATGGCTCATATGAAAAAGTCACCATTTGCCCTTTGGACTAACCAAAGAACTCACTGGTAGTTAGGGATGTTCCAGCATCAGCAAGTCAGAGTAAATTCCTTTATTCAACAAAGCAAACGTATGAGCCTAACATTCTTAGCAGAGCAGAAGATAAAAAAAAAAAAAAAGATGAACAAGACATTTCTCCAGACTTCAACGAACTTACAATCTAGTCAGACTAATGAAACACACAAATAAATGAGATTAGATGTGTCATCTTTCTTTGAAAGGCTTTTTGCCCCACGGGTAGCTCACAAACTCCTTCTACAGGATCAGTCTTGCGTGCTAGCCTGTGTTTATCAGAGCCCTTAAAATACTTCATGTGTCTGCTGACTGCAAAACTGTGAAATCCTTGAGGCCAGTGACTTTTATTTCTGAATATCTAGCATGTCACAGTAGGTTTTAAGTAAGTGTGTGTGTTTAAATGAATGGATATATAAATATACTCATTAGCTATTCAATCACTTTGTGTTTCTGGATGCTATCTGTAGCAGGCAGTAATTGAAGCTGTCTATGGCAGAAAGAAAAGAAGACGCTGAAGAAAAGAAAAGGGGACAGCTTGCCTATAAGGCACAGGAAGAAGTGGAGAAACCTAGACAATTGCTGAGGAAGGTCGAGGGGCCCACATTCCCCTCAGAGACACAGAACTAGTGTTACACAGCTTGAAATACCTGCTCACAACTTTGATTGTGAAAGAGACGTTTACCCTATTACCAAGGGATTGAAAACACTTCTTTGGAAAAAGTAAATGCCCAAATATGTGATATAATGAGTGGCAATAAAGAGAGTATCATTCTTCAAGCCAGGCAAATAAAAAAAAAAAATGAAGATCTCTGAGCTCAGAATTATAAGAGCTAATTCATTAAAAGTATTCGCAGAAAAAGACAAATACTATATAATATCACTAACGTGGTCGGAAAAACAGAACTAGTAAGGACAGAGGGTAGAATGGTGGTCACCAGGGGCTGGTGGGGGTAGGTGGCAGGCAGGGAACTGGGGAGATGTTATTCAAGGGTACAAACTTGCAATTAGTACATAAATAACTCCTGGAGATCTGAGATACAGCACGGTGACTACAGGCAACAGGACTGCATTACAGACTTCAAAGTTGCGAGGAGAATAGATCTTACTTGTTCTCATGGCTAAACAGAAATAATATGACAAGATAGAGGTGCTAAACACTATAGAGCTAACACTATGATGGTAGTTGTATTGTAATACACAAATGTATCGAATCAAGACATTGTACACCTTAAACCTACACAATCTTATATGTCAATTACATCTCAATAGAAAAAAGGATTTTCTCTTATACTGTATTTGGGAAATGATCAAAGAAAATGTACCATGAAAGCCCAGACTCTAAGTTTCTCTGCTACTTAGTTCTGATGCTACTAATAGAGAAATTGGGTTTCTGAGTAATAAAACTTGCTAGCATTATTTAATTATACCATATTCAGAAATTAAAAGGAACTCCTTGATATTTTGGAACCATTCTTAGTTTAGATAATTAATTTTCTGGTGTTTTAAAAACCATTCATTATTACCAGCTATAGGGAACAAATACTCTTATTTTTTGCTCAGTGGTATTATCCGACGAGGCATCTTTTGCCAAACTACACGTATGTATCTTTATGTTTCTTTGTACACCCTATGTATACTGCCAAAGTGCTCAGGGACATCTTGCCCTTGGAATTATTCTGTTTAAAAAAATAATCTCTGATTACTCCTTAGTACTTGGTTGAGAAGATCTTGAAAAAAGTTTTTTGTTATGAACATTTTTTGAACCCTATGTATTTTATGTATTATTTAATCCTCATCACAGCCCTTCAAGTTAAATATTTTTGCTTTCTGTTATCTCTGTGTTGTAATTTAGGAAACTAAGGCTTAGACAATAAATCGTTGAAGGGGAAGGTCACATTAGTTCTTCGGTGGTACAGCCTAGGTTTAACCCTAACGTCAAATTTCATCTTCTTAGCCACAAGCTATACTGACTCCTTTGGCCTTTGGGAAGCTGCTTCAACCGAGTTACTCAGAATACAAATATAGATCAGTTTATCTGAAGTATAGTGAATTATAAATACCTATTGGAAAAGTCAGAAAAGCATATAGAATAAAAATATATGTTTATTCAAATAGAAGCTTAGTTTCATTATCCTTTCTAATGGATATATATTTATATATCCGGGAATATATATTGAGTACCTGAAGAAGTAGCATTATTACAACTACTGCTATTAATACTACTCCTACTACTGCTACTACTACTTCCAAAAGCCAATCATCAATGTTCAGTTGTGCTACATCGTTCTCAGATAGTTTTATAAGTGACCAGTGAGTTGAATTTTCAACTCTTATTCACGGAAGACTTAACGGCTGGTAGAAATTAACCCCTGGGGTAGTGAGGAATTTGAGCTGGCAGCTGTCTTTTCTGCTCTGCTTCTTGCCTGCCTCCATGCTTCTCTCCCTCCCTGCTAGAGACCGCTGGTTGCCTAACCCACCTCTGCTCCTCCCTTTCACCTTTGTAGGTTCACTTCCATCCAGCTAAAATACCACATTTCCATGCCTCTCTTGCAACCAGGGCGGCCATGTATTTAGGATTTGGTCACTGAAATGCATGTAGAAATGTTGTATGAGGTATTCTCGAAATCTCCTCAGACACGAGAGGGCTTGCTTGTCTTCTCTTCCTTCCTTCTACCGCTTGGAGCTCTGATATGATGACTGGGGATCAAGCAGCCACATTTTGCAATGAGGATGAAGGCTGTGCATAAGGATAGTGAATCAGGGCTTCTAAATGATTTGGAGGAGTTGCTGTTTTTAGTCTAAGGCTGCTGAGGGAAATAAACTTACATCTTGTTTATGTCATGATTATTCTAGATTTTGTTTTTGCTTGTTATAAGCAGCCTGACACTAATCTTACCTGATAGTTACTAATTATCTCTATATTTTGACTTAAAAATTAGCACATATTAAATATATATGTATATATGAAAATAGTGCCCTCCTTCCTTAAGATCTAGGTAAAATTTTGGTAACAGTGCCTAACTGCTTTATGTTCTAATTTGGGTTTCTTCCCAACAGTTTCCTTTCACCACACTTTTATAAAAAGGTGGACCATTCTTGATACTTTCTTTGAAATGAGATATGAGATAATGCACGTGAAATTACTGATAAATTATGCAGTGTTACACGGAGTTTCTGGACTGTTACTTATAAGTCCCATCCTCACACACTGAAGTTTGAGAACATCTGACTGCATCCCAAAGTATAACCAGATCCTAGAGGGTAGTGAGTTAGATGTACAGGTTTGGGGACAAATTTCTCATTAGTACCTCATGAAAAGTTGTGTCAAAAGGCAAAAGAATTCTAAGTCAAATTATATTCAGGCTCTAACGGGAACCAGAAATCTTTTATTCCTATTAATTTATGATTTTGCTTATTTATGGTCTGTGTGACCCAGGGCTCTACAAGAGAGATATCTTATTAATCTACAAAATGAGCAAGTTCAATGGAGTTTAGTTATTATTTTTAATGTATCAAACAATAATACAAACAAAATTTTGGCTACCTCAAAGCCTATAAGTAGGAAAAATATATACACAGGGAGTGAGTGCTGGAATCTATGAACATGTGGCTATCCAATGTTAGGTCATGAATAGAATAGCAATGGCCTGGGACTTCCCTATAGCGGTCCAGTGCCTAAGACTTCATCTTCCAATGCAGGGGTTGTGGGTTTCAGCCCCAGTTGGGAAGCTAAGATCCCACGTGCCTCATGACCAAAAAAACCAAAAACATAAAACAGAAGCAATATTGTAATAAAATTCAATAAAGACTTAAAAAAAAAAAAAGCAATAGCCAGGTATCACCAAGAAGAAAACAAATAAGTAACTCATGTCAAAATGACAATTACTGTGACCAAATTATCAAGGACTCATTCACTGAGATGCTTCTGAATATTTAGATTTAAATTTGGAAATACGTAACTAAAAGATGTACTGTATAATGTCTACATCAGGGTCTAACTGCCAAAGAGAGAATAAAATACATCTCAGTACCTTGTTTTATCTTGGCAAAATGTAAAATGTATTTGCAAATCGTACAGGTAATTCTATTTTAAAATTTTCTTCATTAAGCTCTTTGGATTTTCACAGGAAATCCTGAATTATATTAGAAAATAAGACAGGCAGAGGGAAAATAAGAAAGGGAAGAAAGAGACCCAGGTAGCAAGAGGAAAAGAAAGAAAAGAATGTAGGATTTCTAAGAAGACATAAAATGAATGAAATTACAAAAAGTGAGCAGAGAATAAAGAATCATATGGCATATATTCTACACAAGAATATGTAACTAGTTTCGTTATTTCTAACATTACCATTTGATTCACATATTTGAGGGTTTATTTCTCTCCCTTTAGAACCAAAAACACAGATGGCAAGGGCGTTTTTACGTTATTTTCATCACCCAGCAAGGGCTTAAAGGTTTAATGTTAAAGGAAAAAGAACAAAAGACAGGCTAATTAAATGTAAGTGGAAAAGAAGAAGAAAGAATGGGAGAAAATGTCTGCAAGAACAAACATAAGATTTTTCTCTATGACTTATCATTACTGGCCCCATATTCTTTATGGCGCTAATGCTTTCAGTACTTATTGATTTACTATACTGGTAATTATACTAAGATCGACCTGCATTTTCCTTCCCTGTATAAATGCTGAATTTGTTTAAAAGCTGGTGTGATCAGGTAACTGTAATGCCAAAATATGACACAGTGGACATAGTGAAGTTCTACTGTGTGCAAGGCTCAGTGTTGGCACTGGGGTTACGAAGAGCCCATTTAGCCTGAAGTTTTAATTTGAAGAAGCAATCACACTACTGTAGAGATTAATTATATTTTCAACAAAATTATCATGCAATGTAAAGAGAATCATAAAAATATGAACATTTGCTGTTGGGAGCTTTCAAAGAAGAGAGAGCACTTCTTATTTACCAGAATTTTTTAAAAGCACAACTGGCGTGAAAATTGCGTGACCTTCACCAAATTACCCGTGCTCGGTAAACCTCAGTTTCCTTCCTTGTAATATTTACATAATGATAAAACCTATTTCATGAGACTGTTTTTAAAGGACTAGGTAAGATATAAAGTACCCAGAACAGTGCCTGCACATAGTAAGCACTCGATAATAAATGTTAGCTCTTAACAATTTACAATTATTATAGTTACTGTTATTATTAAGCTTGAACAGGTACTCTCAGGATTCTAATGGGACCCAAGGTACTTTCATTTTTTTGTCGCACCTAATAAATTAATAAAGAAATGACAAATAGGGTTGTTAGAGAATGGAGGTGTATTTGAAACATTCACATATAAGAAATTAAGGCTTTCACCACCAAGAAATAGAACATCTCTCTCTATTTGACCATCATTGGAGGTAAATTTGAGGGGCTTTTGTGCATGTAAAGCTCTAAGGCAAATGGCCCTCCTCCCATCCCATCAAAGGCCCTGATACTGAAAAAACGAACATAAATAAGAAGGTAGGGATGGACAGGAGGCATTTCTGGTAGAAGAAATAAAAGGAGCAGAGGTACGGAAGTAAGAAGACAGGGTGAGTTTGGGGAATATGGATTGTTTATTTTAGTTGGGGCATAGGCTGTATCTAGGAAAGAAGATAGATATTTTGGGGACACAAGGTGGTAGATCTTAAAGTATTCAATCTAGTAGGGAATGCAATCAGTTTCTTAAGTCTCTGTGTGTATGTATATGTGTGTGAGTGTGTGTGCTTGCCTGTGTATATGTGGTCATGGTCATATAATTGAAATTATATTTTAAAGGGATTAATTTGCAATAGTATAGAGTGTGTATCTTATAGAGATGAGTGGCAGATAAACTCTCGGTCAGAGAGTTGCAGTGAGGACTTGGATATGACACTGGGAAGAAAAAGGGAGAAGTTATGAAAGAATGGTCTTGGGGATGTAGATCTACAACATTAATTTCTGCCTCACAATGGTTTACTAAGACAGTCTACTTATCTCCTATCAGTATAAAGGGCAGCCATTAGAGAGGAAAAGAAAACCAAAGAGAAAACAACAGAACCCTCAGCAAATATCCTTCCTCATTGACAGTCATTTTCACTCACAACTATCTTCCCCATTTTCCTCCTGCCCCAAAGGAAGGAGAATGGCTTTCTCTTCCATAGTTGAGTCCTTTTTCCCAGATAAACTCATTCCGCCACCCAGGAATGCAAAAATATCTTTCTATAGAAATGTCTCCACTCTAGGCCGAATCCCTTTTGCTTCTAACCTACACAGAACTTCTCAAATCCATTATCTTCTACTGCTTCTGCAACCACTCCCCTCTCCGGGTTCCTCTCCCCTAAGACTTTACAGCCGCTCAAAACGTTCTCATTTTTGGTTTCTAGCTTTCTGGCCCATTCCCATCCTCTTCTGTTGAATTTTTGTTGTTTGCTTTCATCTGCTCCACCAAGGGTCCATTCTTAGGTCTTATTCTTTATTCATCCTACACACCTCATCTATGTCTATGGGTTCAGTTACCACCACTGTGTTTATGATTCTCCAATATCTATCATAAGTACCATGAAATATATCCAATGGATTGCTGGGATGACTGGTGTATCCCAAATGAAACAGATTATCTTCTGTTTCCAGACTCTGTGAGACTCCATTTGAGATTCAAGACTCAGAGAAAGCAATTATATGATTTCCCAAATTGGGTAACTTTCCCAAGTCTCCACCAGGGGCTGGTGGGACGTCTGGATAGACAGTCCCACCAAGACTGCATGCATGACAAGGGGTGATGGTTCCATGTGTCCTCTCACATTTCTAAGCCTCCCTGAAGTTAAATAAGAACATGTAGCTCATTCATGTCTTATGAGCCAACGAGACATGAGAGGAAGTGACATGTCTAAGCTATCATGCCTAAGGGAAGGCAAAGAAGGGCCGCTTCAAGGCCCTCTAGCTATATCTGCCATGTGTTCCTGATGGTGTAGCTGGAAGAGGTGGAACCTTGGTTCCTGAGTGCTTGTGGGACAGTGAAGCCCTCTTTATCTGGTACAGAACATGTAGCATGAACAAGAGGTAAATTTTTGAGGTTGCTTTTATTTTAACTTATCCAGACTAATATATTTCTCAAACTAAAATTGAAGCAATGTCATAAATAAAAAGAGGAATGGAAGATGAGCCAGCAAAACCGGCAAGTGCCCACTCAATCCACTGAGGCTTCCTGACCTCTCTGGAGAGAGTTAACACTTGCCTACTATGAGAACATGCAGTACTTTGGTATATACCTTAACTAGCACATGTTAAGTAGCTGTAATTTTTTGATTTTATGATATTTTTCTTTCACCAGCTGCTGACCTTGACACCTAAGAGAGAATGAGCAAATATTGGAGAGATGAAAAAAAAGAATAACTGAGTGAAAAGGGAAGAAGTGAAAGAAAGACAAATCTGAAAATCAGCTAGTCATCTCTGTTACACAGAGCACCACAGTTTTCTCTTAATGGTTTTTCCTTTTGTGCACATTCATGTTGTGATTCAATCTTTGGTAAATAACAGACACTCCAGTACACAATGGATAAGGTGCAGCCTGCTGGTCTACCTAGCCTGTAAATGTGATTTTTTTCTGCTCAGCATTTTAAAAGATCATTTTTTAAATTGAAGTATATTTGATTTAACAATATTATATTAGTTTCAGGTATAAAACATAGCGACTTGATATTTCTGTAGATTATGCTCCATAAAAAGTTATTATAAAATATAGGTTATATTCCCTGTGCTGTACGTTACATCCTTGTAACTTATATATTTTATACCTAGTAGTCTGTACCTCTTAATCCCCTTTACGCATTTTGGACTCCCAGCACCACCCCTCTCTCCTCTCTGGTAACCACTCATTCGTTCTATCTTTGAGTCTGTATTAGTTAATTTGTTCACTTGTTTTATTTTTTACATTCCACATATAAGTTAAAACATACTCAAATCAAAAACAGTATGATACTGGCACAAAAACAGAAATATAGATCAATGGAACAGGATAGAAAGTCCACAGATAAACCCACACACCTATGGTCACCTAATCTGTGACAGAGGAGGAAAGAATATAGAAGGGAGAAAAGACAGTCTCTTCAATAAGTGGTGCTGGGAAAACTGGACAGCTACATGTAAAGAATGAAATGAGAACACTCTCTAACACCATACACAAAAATAAACTCAAAATGGATTAAAGACCTCAGTTTAAGGCCGGATACTATAAAACTCTTAGAGGAAAACATAGGCAGAACACTCTGACATAAATCACAGCAAGATCCTTTTGGATCCACCTCCTAGAGAAATGGAAATAAAAACAAAAATAAACAAATGGAACCTAATTAAACTTAAAAGCTTTTGCACAGCACAGGAAACCATAAACAAAACGAAAAGACAACCCTCAGAATGGGAGAAAATATTTGCAAACGAAGCAACTGACAAGGGATTAATCTCCAAAATATACAAACAGCTCATGCAGCTCAATATAAAAAAAATAAAAATTAAAAAATGGGGAGAGGACCTAAATAGACATTTCTCCAAAGAAGACATACAGATGGTCAAAAACCACATTAAAAAATGCTCAACATCACTAATTATTAGAGAAATGCAAATCAAAAAACTACAGTGAGGTATCACCTCACAGCAGTCAGAATAGCCATCATCAAGAAAATCTACAAACAATAAATGCTGGAGAGGATGTGGAGAAAAAGGAACCCTCCTACACTGTTGCTGGGAATGTAAATTGGTACAACCATTGTAGAGAACAGTTTGGAGGTTCTTTAAGAAAACTAAATATAGAACTACCATATGATCCAGCAATCCCACTCCTGGGCATATTTCCAGGTAAAACCATAATGCGAAAAGATACAATGCATCCCAATGTTCACTGGAGCACTATGTACAGTAGCCAAGACACGGATGCAACCTTCATGCCCATCGACAGAAGAGTAGATAAAAAAGATGTGGTACATATACACAACGGAATGTTACTCAGCCATCAAAAGAATGAAATAACGCCATTTGCAGCAAGATGGTTGGACCTAGAGATTGTCATACTGAGTGAGGTAAGTCAGACAAAGACAAATATCATATGATATCATGTATATGTGGAATCTAAAAAAACGCTACAAATGAACTTATTTTCGAAACAGAAATCGAGTCACGGATGTAGAAAACAAACTTATGGTTACCAGTGGGGAAAGGGGGGGGTCAGGATAAATTGGGAGATTAGGATTAACAGATACACATTACTATATGTAAAAGAGGTAACTAACAAGGACCTACTGTATAACACAGGGAACTCTGCTCAATACTCTGTAATGTCCTATGTGGGAAAAGAATCTAAAAAAGAGTGGATATATGTATATGTATAACTGATTCACTTTGCTGTACACCTGAAACTAACACAAAATTGCAAATCAACTATAGTCCAATAAAGATTTTTTAAAAATACAGTATTTGTCTTTCTCTGTCTGACTTATTTTACTAATGGATAAAGAAGATGTGGTATGTATAGACAATGGAATGTTACTTGGCCATAAAAAAGAAAGAAATTTTGCCATTTGTGACAACATGGATGGACCTGGAGAGTGCTATGCTTAGCATCTTAAAAATTTGGATTAAATTACCATTTTTTAAATACAGGACAGTTTACCCAAGTATCTGGAATTCTAGCTCCTTTTGAAAAATTGGAACAGCTTACAACAATGAGGCCTTCCTTACTTCCTTATGGAAACAATTAGCTGGATCTGAGGAGCTTCCCACACAAAGAGAAAGTTCTTCCACTTTTAATAGTGTCCATGCAGCCTGCTTCTCCCACTCCAGATGCCTGACAGGCTTTGGTGTGCATTTTTCTCTAGGATCCCTGTAGATTCTTTAGGAAACTAAACTGTGTTTAAAAAGGCTGTCCTGGGACACCAGCACTGTTGAGGGCTGTGTTGCTGTGAGAGTTTCCCTTCCCAGATAAGAACTGATCTCTGCCTTCACATATCATGAATAAAGTGCTAAAGTTTTTTTTTTTAAAAACCATCTGAGTAAAGCATTTGTTATCTATTATGCTGTAATGGTCACTGTCTACTAAGGGTGCAGGCAACTAACTTTCACTTGGTGATTTCTTCAATTTTAGGGAAACATTTTTGATTTGGTCTGGATGTCGTTTAAATGCATTGTATGAACTTCCTTTTTCTCTGAAAGAGTATAATTTGGTTCATAAATTGCAGATGGTGGAATCATGCTAAATGAATATCCTCATTGCTCAGAAAATTAATTCTTTTGACAGAATCATTCACTTAAACTGGAGTGAATATTTAACTTTATGTATTAAGAGGTTGGCATGAAGTATCAATGCCTTCATTTTCATATACTGCCTCCCTCAATAATTTCATAGTTCATTTCTCTTTTATTGAAGTTAGGGTATTTAAGCCATATTTGTAAGTTCTCATTGCCAAACATTTTCCTTTCATTCATTCTCTATTTTTTTTTTCCTTTTGGTGTGGTGTTTCTGGTTCCCCTGCATTTGCTACGTGATGGAAATGGTCATAATCAATGTACTTTTAAAAACTGACCTTAGGCTGTACAGGACAGACTAAGACAAGGGGCCCAGAGTCAGACTGGCTGGGATTTAAATCCAAGAGTGTCCATCATCTGCTGTGTGACCTTGGGCAATCAGCTAAACCTCTCTGAATAAATCTCAGTTTCCTCATGTATATGGAGAAGATAATGGGTTGTTCAAAAGAAGGAAATAGGTAATATATAGTCATAGATGCATATCTCTATCCATCTATATAATACTTGGCCACTGGTATTAATATAATACTCACTGCAAATTCTATATGCTACTGCCAATTTCAACGTGCTGAGGAAAATGACCTTGCATGTATTCAAATTTTCCAGGTCAAAGCCCCTCCACCACCAGTGCCCACAAAATGGAATCCAGGTATTTTTCTACTTAAGGTCTTCCACATTCTAAACTGCTCTTTTAAATTCTCTTCCACTTACTCCAGGCCCCCTGAGTTTTGCTTTATTTTGGTTTTGCTTCTGATTATCCTATGTGCCGTCCTTCCTTTATCCCTCTGCTTTTGCCATTCTCCTTGACTACAATAATTTTCCTAATCCTCATACTTATCAGAATTCCTCTTATCCCTGAAGGTCTGGTTCAAATAACACCCTTTCTCTTAGACTCCCTCTCTCGAATGTAGGAGCCTTCATTTTGGAACTGTAAATTTCGCACTTCTATGTCATTTATCTTTTTTATAGTTTCTGTTAATGAAAGCAAATGGGGGGGGAAGATTGTGGAGATAGAAATAGATGCCCTAAATTAGGATAAAAGAAAATACATGGATTTGAACTGTACAGGATCAGATTAAACACGGTTTAGCAGGTGCCTGGGAGTTAGTTGCCTCCAAGAAGGTCTTGGCAGTAATAGCAGGAGTCAAGGCTTAAGGCAGAGCTACCCTGGAGTGACAGTGAGGTGGATACAGGGGAAGATGGAGGAAGCAGCAAATTAGGATGAATTTTCAGGAGAGAAGCAAGAGGAAATGAGGACAAACCTAGGCTCTTGCCAACCCTTACCCTTGGTTTATTGTGTAATCAACCCCAGAATGACAGAGGGATCTGCAAACATTTTCTGTAAAGGCCCAGAAAGGAAATATTTTCAACCATATTTTCTATATTGTAACTACTCAACTCTATAGTTTTAGCACAAAAGCAGCCATAGATGATATGTAAAGAAATAGGCATGGCTATGTTCCAATAAAACTTTATTTACATAACAGGAGGCAGGCGTGATTGGGGCTGCAGTTTGTTGACCCCTATATTTACAAACAAAATATAGACCCGTGAGGGCAGGGCTGTGTCTCTCTTCTGCACCTCTGTCAGTATAATTCTGATATATTTTATACATTCAATAAAGATGTATTATTCATTAAGGGTGAAGATTATTTGTGGCATAACGCATCTCATTTATAATCTATGTATGTTAATCCACTCTGATACCTGGAACGTCTTCCTCCATTGCCATATTTGTGTTGACATTTACTATTTTGGGGGTGACAGTTTTACTTCCTAAATGTGTTCTCCTCCTACATTTTCTGAATGTTTCATTAGTTAAAAATAATATAATTCTCTTTATTTGAGTTTTATAAAAGTGCTTCTTCTGATGATTTTAATTTCCAAAGACTGAAATATAAATGAACATTATTTATTAACTTTAAAAGAGGAACAAAAGACCATCAACTTATATACCAACTAACTCCAACCGACTAATAACTGTTGCCCATAATTTTCTGATGATATGACATAAAGTTATAAATCCCAGGGATTGGAAAGCAGTAACTGATTGATGTTGTCTGTCATGGGTGGGTGAAGAGGTAGTGGTGATAACATTCAAATTGCATATCTGGCAACCGTGATCCAAATAGCATAAGAAATTCTATTGAACTACAAAAAATATATTTATATTTATATTCTGTGAGTATGTGCTTATGTTTGAAAGAGAGTCATCAAATTATTAACTAGGGTTATCTGGATGACACATGATACCATTTTTGATTTTGACTTTTAGAGATTTTCTAAATGTTCTACAGTGGAAAATGTTACTTTGGGGATTTCTGCTTCTGATAGTATTGTGGACTAGAAACCCAGAAGGGCCTAAGATAATGTACATCTAGTATATTTTTAATGCATTGCTTGACTCTCAGGAAGGTTAGGGAAATAAGCTAATTAACTAAGCTATTTCATCTCATTAGGGCGAGAGAAGTCCTGGAAGTAAATGTCACACCAATTCTGGGGCCAGGAGGCTTAACTGTGGGCTGCTACTGTCGATGAGGCTAAACCTCTGATTCCTGCATTAAGCTAAAAAACTGAAAAATGCTAAAGTGGTCCTAGGTTAAAACTGAAAACTCCCTCTAGAATAATGAATCCCAAGTGTAAGCCATTAGTAATTCTATAGGCCATATTCAACAAAATTTTAGCACATAATAAAAGGAATATCACCAAACAAAAAAAGAAATATGGCATAAGTGACAGCACAAACAATGAGGTTTAAGTCCCCAGATGGAGAGTATAGCTAATGGAATTATCAAACATAGAATATACAGTAGTGATCTAGTATAAGTTTAAATAAATAAGAAGTAGAGTAAAATATGAGCAAGCAACAAAAGGTTATCAATAACGACCAACCAAACTGAATTTTAGAAATAAGAAAGGTAACTGTCGGGACTTCCCTGGTGGCGCAGTGGTTAAGACTCCGTGCTCCCAATGCAGGGAGCTTGGGTTCGATCCCTGGTCAGGGAACTAGATCCCACACGCATGCCACAACTAAGAGTTCGCATGCCACAACTAAGGGGCCTGCCTGCCATAACTAAGACCCTGCGCAACCAAATAAATAAATATTTTTAAAAAAGAAAAAAAGAAAGGTAACTGTTGAAAATTAAATTCAATAGATGGATTATATAATAGATTAGACACTGTCAAAGTGAGAACCAGGGAAATGAAAGACAGATCCAAATAAACTACTCAAACATATTACAGTGAGACACAGATGCAAAATGTGAGAGGTTAAGATATATGGACAATAGAATTAGAAGGTTGAGTATAGTTTCAGTACAGACTAGTGATAATGGTGGAGAAGAGAAAATGTCTGAGACCTTACTACAACTTATGAAAGATATGAGCTCACAGATACAAAAAGCACAATACATGAAGTGCAGAGATTAAAAAAGAAATACTAGACAACTGTGGTGAAACTATAGAACACAAAGTCAAAAGAAAACATCTTAAAAGAAGCTCAAGAGAAAGAACAGGTCAAATGAATGCAAATTAGACTGAGGTCTCAGCAGGAACAACAGAAGCAAGAAGGTGAATTATATTCAGTTCTGAGAGAAAATCACTGTGAAACTAGAATTGTGAACCCAGCAAAACTATCTTTTAAGAAAAAAAAAAGTGAAATGAGAGCAGACTGATTCCATGGAGGAGTTTATTTGAAATTGTATTTCTTCTTTAAATAAAACTGGTGGCTTCATTTTAGCCTGGAATTTTCTTTGATGGAAGTTTTATTTACATATTCAACCTTTAAAATAGATAGAATTTCTCCTTGTATAACAACACAATAGTTGTGTTTTTCTGAGAATTTAAAAATTTAAACTAAAGTTTCAAATTTATAAGCATATGATTTTTCAAAATATTCTGTTATTGTCTTTTGAGATACACAGTGATATTTATCTTTTAATTTCTGACATTGATTATTTGTTCCTTCTCATTTTTTTGTTGTTCTGATTTGTTGAGGCTTTATCAACTATGTTTTTTTACTTTTAATCTTTGGGCCAGTTGACACTATTTTATTTTTTTTTCTTTTTAAGTTCATTTCTGCTCTTAGCTTTATTCTTTCTCTGACTTTCTTTTGTTTTAAGTTGTAATTACTTTTCTCATTCCTTGAGATGGGTACTCAGAATGGATGACACATCTTTATGATGTTCTAACATATATGATCTAACTTGGTACTTTACAAAATCAGTCCTTGGACCAGCAGCATTAACATTACCCAGGAACTTGTTAGAAATGCAATTTCTTGGGCCTAACCACAAATCTATTAAAATCAGAATCCTGATGGATAGGACTCAGCAATCTGTATTCTAGTAAGTTTGCATTTAAAAACAGAACATTGTTCATAACAGTTACTGTATAAGTAGACAATTAGATTAAAACTAGGCTAAAAACAGTACATGCACATGAAATAGTTCTTTTTCTATCAGAGAAAATTATTACAGAAATACATCCTGAACTAAATTTGGCTAAGAAAACCACACCAACATCAACAACAAAAACAAAGCAAAAACAAACCACACCCAACACAAAATTCCTACTGAAGTTGAATGGCTGATCACTCTAATATTACATGAGAAGATTCATAATTCACAATCATAATTTAATCCAATCCTGCTTTCTCATACCAAATGATCTTCCTCCTAAACAATGGAAAAGAAACGTTCTTAACCATTGTGCTGTACTTCAAGTTACATAAAAGAAACTTCCTCATTACAATCAGGCACTACGTTCCTTAAGGGTAATACTCCAGAAGCAAAATTTTAAGCTATTTCATCAAATTATTAAAAAAATAATTTTGACTAAACACTAACAAAAGAAAAAAAAAGCCACCAGTAACATTATCTCAAACAGATGGTTTCAAATAGTTGCAATGTTATTCTCTGCATGTTTCACTAGCTCCTGAAGTAATATATAAATTCATAAATATAAAGAAAAAAGCAAGCAGGCAAATTAGATATAGTACTGAACTTCACTTACAGTTGGTGTGGAGATTGCTGTGTTTTCAAAAGAAATGTCCACAACCAACAGCACATTATGCATTGCTAGATTTAACTTTCAATCATCATGAAGAAGAAAATATGCCAGAACAGCAATACCAGTAGATAAAGATGAAACATTCTGGTCACTTGAACTTCAGACAAGAGGATACCAGTGAGAGAAAATTATGTATGGAATCCTGAAATCCTATTCAAATCTACAGCAAAAAAACTGTAATTCACCTATGACCACTGTGTAATTCAGGCCGAAAACTACTTGTTTCATTATTAAACCGTACTTGATTATCGATAATTCCTATCAAGATATTTTGTCAGTATGCCTAAATTCACAACTTTTTAACTTTTCACCAGGAAACCCAATGAGTTTATACTTCCATATGGAAAAAAAATCTGATCAAGACTTGAAATATAACAAATACTATTTTACTTTTTAAGCTCAAATAAAGCAAAAGAAATTCCCAAATCTGTAAATTGTTCCTACTGTAACTACAACTGTTGAAATTTTGTCAATCAGTTCAGAAATAGATATTTTCTCTTTTCTTAATCAAATCACTGAAGACTGAGTCATATTTCCCTTTTTCACTTCTTCCTTTAAAAAGTCTTCCCTTAAAATAGTTCTGAGACATTGAAAGGGGATAAATAATGGAGGAAAAGTAAGAAAGCAAAATTATCAGGATGACCTACAAAATGTAAACAAGTTTTGAACTTATGGAGAAAAGTCTAAACCCCATAAGTGCCATATGTCACCAATTACTAAGGAGATTATTACAATCAAACTTCTATGCACAGGAATTATATAATATTTTATTCTTAAATCAGTAAGTCATTATAATTTCTACATACTTGACTTTATGGCGGGGATGACAATATTTTTATTTGAGATTCTACGGATGTCTTTTTCCATTATGTACATAGTAAAATATGAATATTTTACACATTGTACAGGTCCTATTAATATTGTCTTAGAGTCAGTGCATATTTTGAAGTAAAATAAAGGAATTTATCAAGTGTCTTTGTTCATTTGTGCCTTAGTTATTAAGTGAATATGCCCTAAGTAGATCTAAGTAATAACTTTTCTTATTCTTTTTATTCATATAAGTTTTATGACAAATAAGTTTCTACTATACATATTGATTTTTATTTGCCAAGTTTCTGCAGAATGAAGAAACTCCTAGAAAGATAACAACTTATACAAGTGACGTTTACTACTGTATAAATCCATTCTATCTAAAGAACTCACTATATATGGGAATACAGTATGGAGACTGGTTTAAAATTCACCAATAATAGTTTCACTGATAGAATATTTTGGTTGTGAAGAATACCAGCTGACATAGTGAGTGTAAACCATGTTAAATGTTCAAGTGTTAGCTTTGAGAAGGGATAATAATCTGCGTCCTAAATTCTATGTCAAGAGTAACAATGGCAGGGAGGGAATGAAATAGAAAGTAAACCAAGTGTTTAAAACAGAACAGAAACCAAGGAAAACAATGTGAGATATCAAGGCAAATAAGTAAGTGTAAATAGTGACTATGGTGGAGGGAAGTGTCTTACTGATGGTCTCTTCCTCGTTCTTTGTCTACGTCATCAGGTGGAGGAAACTGTAGTTGCAAGCTGTTCATGCATTGCAGAGGTGTGTGTACACAGCGGTAAATGTATCTCATGGCAATGATGACCAGTCAGAGCCTCAGGGCTAAGTATTTTATGCTCAAGTGGAGATATTTCTGCCAGCTACATGTTCTTGATGATATCATACCCTAAATGTTACTTGAAAGCCTATCACAGTCTGTGGACTTTATTTTCTTCCAAGATGGACAATTGTGTGAGTTGTTATCAATGTTATAATAAAGACACTGAGACTTGAGATTTTTTTAAAAATTCTTAAAATAGGTCTTCCCTGGTGGCGCAGTGGTTGAGAGTCCTCCTGCCGATGCAGGGGACATGGGTTCGTGCCCCGGTCTGGGAAGATCCCACATGCCGCGGAGCGGCTGGGCCCGTGAGCCATGGCCGCTGAGCCTGCGCGTCCGGAGCCTGTGCTCCGCAACGGGAGAGGCCACAACAGTGAGAGGCCCGCGTACAGCAAAAAAAAAAAAAAAAACTTAAAATATAAAACAGAAGTATGCTACTAAACCTGCAAGCCTTACTTCTCTTCAGTCGTGACATGTCGTTTGTAAAGAAACAGAGATAGGAAATAAAAAAAAAAATTCACTGTTGATAAAAGAAAGAGGACTAGATTTGGAGTCGGAATAACTTTCTTCTGTTTTTGAGCAAGTTCTTTAAATTTTCTGCCCCTTAGATTTCTTATTTGTAAAATTAGAATAAGGATATGAGTCAGTATATGTGAAAAACATCTTAGGAACTATAAACTGATACAAACAAAAGTTATCATTGATATACTATGTTAAGCCTCTCTTGGTATTCATACATTATTTAAAAAATAGTAATTAATGCTTAAAAAGTCATAATATACAACATTATTTTAAAACTTTCTAGTTACCTCTCAATACTTTCTTTTTCTTATTTTCAAGGATTTATTTTTGATACCAGAGATCATTTTTATTTGACTAATTGAATATGTTTGAGTTAAAGAAAATTTGAGAGAAAAAAATTAAGAATGCCATACATTTTTAACTTCCATTAATAAATTTTTAAAAAGCAGCTTAACTTATATTCACTCAAATATTTTTGAGGGCTGAGCATTGTTCAAAATGTTCAACACACAGTGGTGAACATGATATGGCTCCCTCCCTTGTGGATCTCAGGGTCTCCTAGAGGAGACTAGCTTTTAATCATAATAACCACAAAAATTACAATAGAAACACAGTCTAATGGAGAAAGATCTACTTTACATTTAGTCTAGTGGGTGATACGTTAAGAAAGGCTGGTTCATTTATCTGCTTACTCTGTACAAAGCACTATCTTACTATGTGCCTATTCCATAAAGCCTCACCTTCTACAGTGCATTTGTGGAGTAGCAGATGGAAAATCTAGGATGTCAGTGGACTTCTAGGAGGAATTTGGTTTTGGGTGTTAATTAGGATGAAAGCACCCTTACCTATCCATTCATCAATAGATACATTTTACATCAACAAACCATATGTAATTTATGCATACTTCCCCAAATGCTCAGAATTTATAAGGAGTTAAAGTAATTGAATCATTCTTTACCATAGGACAGATAGTAAGGCTTTCTATATTGGATGGATTGGGGCATGAAAGTCATGGGTTTCCTCATCAAAATGTGTTTGGGGATAACAAAATTCATTCTAGGGGAAAGAAAATAAATAACTTGGCATTTTATCCTAATTTTGTTGTACTAAAAATTGCTAAAATAGTATAGATTTCATGGGCATTACCTTGTATAGTTCTTTGCATATTAAATGAAAATGTTGATCCCCTATTTTGGTATGTGTGTGAACAAGAAGAGGTACTGATAAAAACATCTCAGTTCATTGCAAATATAAACAGTAAAAAACAGCATGTGCAAAGATTAAACAATATCCTATGTAAGCAAAAATCACTCTTTATTTCTTATCATGTTATGACATAAGGAGAGAAAAAATGTTTTGATTTAAAAATCTGTCAGCTATCATGTAATTTAATATGTAGTGACATATACTGCTAAAAGGTATATATTAACATTAAAGACCTAAACTCCAATGATTAATATTATAGTGATGACAGAATGAGAGTGCCTAATTTTAATCCACTGTTTATCTATGTGGGGTAATTTATAGATCACTCGACATGTTTTAATAGTAGACATAAAAAGATATCCTCTAATACCCACTTGCTTTCAAGATCTGACATTTGCAATTACAAATAACAAAGAAATACCAGGGGTTGCCTTCATTGGATATGTATACAAATAGCTAGTCATCCCATACACAGTTTATAAAAAGTGATCTATTAATAACAAAACTGCTCCAAAGACCCAGAGTCTCTTAATATTCTAGTTGAATATCAAAAGGTTGACTTAAAATGAGGCCAGAAACACAAAGAGTGGACAACACATTGATCTGCCTGCCAAATATAGTTTTACCATCATAAATCTCAGGCTGACAACTGCACAAAGCTTTCTTCACCCAAACACTGCCAAGTAAGGGAGTTTATTCACTGATTGGCTGATAGTCACCATGACAACTGATGCCACAATTAGACAAGTACAATCCCACTTTCAAACATGCACACAATTCATTAATTCAGCAGGACTTTGTTGACGATACATTATGAGGGAAATATTTAATACTATTCAGAGACTGATATATTTGCCTCTTATCTAAGGTAAAATAAATTATAAGAAGTGATGAAAACAGCCATTTAATTAGACCAAAGTAAGTTTGACAAGCAATTCGATGAATTTAAATGTTTTTTTAATAATTTAATATTTTTTAATAATTGCAGGTGTCTCATTCTGTAAACTGAATGACTACTGAATTAACCTTCAAGTTATTTTCCTATGGGCCCTTTTAAAAAAGAGGTTGGAAAGAATATGATTCCAATTTTCTACATACTAAATAAGATAACAACAAATATTTCTTTGGCACTTGAGAGGAAATAATTTTACTCAATGTTGAGTGATTATTGAATTTAACAGATATCCATCTGTAGGAACTCAAATGAAAACTGCAAAAGGAATAATTTCCTCATCCTTTGTCTACACAGGAACCATATTTGCCAGAGATGGGTCCTAAGACAGACTGACCATGTAGATTCAGAATTTAAATTCTAATAAGAGTAGCCTAATGAGGAGTCTAATGTAAGGGAAAATTGTGTTTATCAACTTTTACTTAATTTTATCTCCGCCAGTCTTATCAACCAAACTCCTGGAAGGGAAATGCTGACATTTCAAAATTCATTTCCTCATACTGTGATCCAATGGGTGTGTGAAAATGCAGTTAATGAATTAAAATCTTTTATACATGTGTTTAAGGTTTGTGTTTCTCTTTATTTATGTCTGAAAGAATACGCAGTGAAAGGTGTGGAAGGCTAGATACCAAATTGTTAATAAGGCTTGTAATTCAGAGATGTGGGTTAGGGGATGGTGGGGAAATACTTTTTCTTTATATATATTTTTAGTAATTGATTTCATGACAGTGAGGTTTAATTTTTAACTTTAGTACAAAATCCAATAAATTACTGAAAAAGTGATCATGATATCATTAAAAATCAGGACACCAAAGTACTGTTTAATATAATCTCATTTTATTATATATGCACTGTATATATCAATGCACATCTGTGTGTGTGTGGTGTGTGTATATGTGTGTAAAATGGAAAAAAGGACTGTAAGAATGTACTCTAATTATCTGCCATTGATTATCCCTGGATAGTGGGATTATTTTTTATTTTCTTCTTTTTACTTATTTGTATGGTTTACAATGAGAATGATTTAATTCTTTTATTAAGAAGGGTTATTATGCTATAATCAATAAAAATGAGTAAATGAAACATCTGCTTTTTACCTTCTATGTATAACACTCACTGTTAGGAACTAAAGGAGATGCAAAGAAGAGTGTCTGTCTTCAAGATCATAACAATTTAATGGAGAAACAAGGTGTAAGTATGAAAAATTATAATACACTGTATGAAGAATACAGATAATGATTGTATAGCAGTTCAGAGGAATCATCGTATACCTTTTTAAAGATATACATTTGCCATATTTATACTATCATTTTTGGTAAAGTGTAAAGACTAAATTATTTGATTCATGTATAATCTGAATATACATTTAAAAAATAACCACCAAAATTGAATTTGTTTAGGCAATAGAGGAAGAAATGTAATTTCAAAACCACTTAGAAGCAGGACAACAATTTTTCAGAAAAGAATTCAAGCCATTCCTTAAGAAAAAAAGACTGTCTAAATGGGCCAAGTTTAGAAATACTGAAATACAAAATACTTCACCTTATTCTTTGACTCTGGATGAAGCTATTTTTAAAAGAATGGCTCAGCCTTTAATGAGGTTGTATAAATTAACACCCATATTTGCTATCAGTCTGCATGCTTTTATCCAACCAGAGGTTCTCCTCCAGGACTTTGAGTTCTGAACTAATGACACAGAATATGGCGATACGTGAAGTTATATTTGTGAATGGTGTTGGAGAGCTCTAATTGGTTTTGGTGTGAATGTTCTTTGCTGTTGGACCACTTAGAGGGTTGCAGATTTATGCCTGCATTTCAAGAATTGTCCTCCTGGCTGCCATTAATTTTTGTGAGCCCTTTAGAGCCTGCCAATAAATTCTGTTTTTGCCCAAGATTTACCAGAATCAGTTTCTGTTGCTTGCAACTAAGAATCCTAACTGACACAACTGCTACGTCTCAAGTTGTATGGTGCCCAAATGACAGCATATAGAACACCTAAGTTCCACATGCTTGTAAGTTCCATATGGCTTATATGTGGTCAGATTTCAGGAGAATACATGTACCATTGGTTTAAAATTTATACTGTGCCTAAAAAAATTTCAGAATGCATAAAATTGATGATATTAATTAAAAATAAAATCCCAGAGGTTTCTTTTTCAGAAAGCTGTGTGATTTTTCTTCAATGGGAAGATCTATATAAAGGGTTTCAATTCTTAAATTTCTTGTAAGTTCATTTTTATAACATTTTCCCCTTAGATCAGCAACTCAGAAGACAGAGTTAGCTTTTTGCAATTGGCAAATATTTTGATGTAATAATGAAGGAGAAACAAAACCTTTACTTTGAATGTAGAGACACTCTAACTTGCTTGGCTTGTGGTATCCTGAAAAATACTGCCTCAAAAATATTGCCCATCCTCTGCACACCTTCCAGATACTTCCTTTTGTCATCTTATGTTTAAACTCACGAGTGTTTAAGGTTAATACTTTATGAGTCAACAGTCGGAAAAATAGCCCTCCAGCTCATCCTTTTTTTCTCTTGCTAAACACTTATTCTGGTTCAAAACTGGAGTGTCTCAGACACCATGTAAAAAAATGATACCTGTCTTTTTCTTGATGTCCTGTACTTTGTTTTAGGAAGCCAGTGAAGGGCATTAAACAGTAATCCTTGTTTACTTTCTTGTATTTTGCCTTAACTGGACCTTACTTCATGTAAAGTAGTTTATAGAGTGAAACTGATTCAATAGCAAAAAATGAGAACAAAATAAAAACACCTCTTCTGCTTGCTAATGGGATTCACTTGGGCTAGTCACTGACTTTCTCTGAGCCTCACTTGTCTCAGTTTTAAATAGAGAATTAATACCTGACCTTTCCTACATTAAAAAGTTGTTGTAAGACTCAAATGAGGTAATTATGTATGTGATAGCACTTTATAAATTAAAAAGTATTTAAAAAAATAAGGAGCTTCCCTGATGACGCAGTGGTTGAGAATCTGCCTGCCAATGCCGGGGACACGAGCCCAGGGTTCGAGCCCTGGTCTGGGAAGATCCCACATGCCATGGAGCAACTAGGCCCTTGAGCCACAGCTACCGAGCCTGCGCGTCTGCAGCTTGTGCTCTGCAACAACAGAGGGCGCGACAGTGAGAGGCCCGCGCACCGCGATGAAGAGTGGCCCCCGCTTGCTGCAACTAGAGAAAGCCCTCGCACAGAAACGAAGACCCAATACAGGCATAAATAAATAAATAGATAGATAGATAGATAAGGCTGATGTTCAAATAGGCATAGACAACACTGTGCAAGGCCACCCTTGTCTGAGCAATTTAACAATTCCCACAAAAGAGAATGCTTAAATGAAAAAATATTTACCTTTACCGAGAATAAAAGGAATGTACTTTCAAACAACAAAGAGATTACCACTTTTACTTAAAAAGAGAAATGTTTACAAGATAAGTTTACCCAGTGCCAGTAAGACTAGGCTGAAATTGGGACTCATTTAATGCACGTAAGTTGGTAACAAACAATTTGGTAACATGTTTGTTGAGTCTTAAACATTTTGTACCATTTACCCACTTATTTTGTTCACCCAGAATCACTACAAATGCTTTGCAATGTGGTTATTTATAACAGCAAAAAGTGAAAACAAACTAAATGACCAACAATAGAAGAACAGCTCAGCAAATTTTATTATGTTGACACAATGGACAGCCACACAATGATGCCATTAAATTATGCTTTCAGAAATTTTCAATAAGCTAGGGGAAATAGCTCTGAAATATTTTATTGGCTGTATTATACATTATGTACCTGTGTATGTGTGAGCATGTTATAAATTAAATAAAAAGGGAAGGATGTAATATTGATATATGGTATAATTTCAAAAACTTTAAATGTGTCAAAAAAAATCACACTTCAACTAGAACTAACACATAAAAATATTAACAGTTTGTCTCTGAGTGTTGGCATTATGGGAGCTTTATTGTTCTATTCCTCTTGATTTTTTAGATTTTCTATATTAAGCTTTTCTTTTTTTTTTTTTTTGCAATCAGAAATTTAGAATTAGTCATCAGGATCATGACATATAATCAGGGTAAGACAAGATGGCTTCATGTCTTAAATCTTTGGCTTACTTAAAAAGAACAATGATACTTTAAGGACTTTTTGAAATGTAACTGTATCCACTCAGCTTCCACACAGCTGGCTCTCTTCTTGACTGTCCCTTACTCAACACACCCAGAGAGCATACAGAATTGCCATGATTGGCACTGAGCTTTCTGACAGTCCAAAGACTCCTGCTTTCATGGAAGTCTTGGGAATTGCTGTACTTCTTTAAAAATAAGTCTGGAAAAGTTCCTAGTTTATACATCTTTGCATCTAATTTATATTTCAGAGGAGACAATCTAACTGCAAGCTACCCAGGAGGCTCTCTGCTTTCACGCCTCCCCATGGGAAGAGGTCTACCTAAGAGACATGGGTGTTGTGAAGAGATAACACCATTATAGTTCAGCCCCTGGATGCAAGGTGTCCAATTCAGTCCTACCATATCATTCCTCAGGGGGAAAACATTCACTGGCTATCATATCTGGCATGACATCACAGGCACAGAGGAGAGGGGGAGAGGGAGAGAGGGAGGGAGGGAGGGAGGGAGGGAGGGAGAGAGAGAGAGAGAGAGAGAGAGAGAGAGAGAGAGAGAGAGAGAGAGAGATGGCACAAAAAAGACTCTTTTATCTACTTGTGACATATGTAAACTAGTAGTCCAGAATAAATTCTTCATAATATTCATTGTCTGGTAGTCACACAATTTCACTGAATTCAATGCTGCGTAGTTTATTTTTCTATTTCTGGCTTGAAGCAGAATAGTAATGTCTGTGTGTCTTCCAGAAATTCAGAGATTATTTTCAAATTATGTTATTGTCTATTTTGTAGAACATACACATTCAAAAAATAGCGCTACATTAGTCATACTAAGAATCTCGCCAAGAAATCTGTTTAAGTGGTAAAATTATTATAAGAAGAAATCTATTAAGAAAATTTGCATTTCCTGCTTAGGGTTACTAATCAATATCAAATCAATATCCAGGACCATCAAACCATGGCACTGGAAAGTGGGCCACATCAACAAATGGAACACTCAATCTCTTCCTGTTCTTAAGGCTCACTTGCAGAGACATTTCCACAATGTTCTTTGCCAACTAAGTAAACGGTGGAGACAAAAAGGTGGGTTCAACTCCCAAATTCTAGAGGAATAACAATTAAAGAAGTGATCAGGTTGGACGGCAGGGACAAAGCTGGGATAACGAACGGTACAAAGGAAACATTTTCATTTCGGGTGGACAATGGCAGATCATTAGAGAAGTTTAACAATGACTTTCCAACGTGAAAGAGTTGTTGGGTCTATGATAATCAAATGAGATGCATATAATAGGAAAGAGTAATGCAAATAACTGGGGCCAATTAAATGGAGCCAGTAACTCCTTTATTGTAGCTTTTAGGACATGGGAGAATTGAAAAGTTTTGCAGTCAGATACCTAAATGTTGGCAGGAGAAAATAAAAAATGGTGGAGGTGGCAGACAGTGAGAAATTCTGTAATTTTCTAAGTGAATTTGGAATGCAACAAAAAGGCCTTTCTGTGCTGGCATAGTAAGTTTTGTTCCAAGTGTTTAAACTTGAGGTTGCAAACCTAAAATCCAGGGCGGGGTGGGGGGGGCAAGGTGGGGATGTAAACAAGAGATAGAGGCTATACGTGCGAGAATAAGGAACTGTGGGGAACATGGTGCACCAGAAGAAGGATGCATCCTCCAGCTAGAGGGCCAGTCCCTACTTGGCTGGAAATTGTCGCCATGCAAAAGCATCACCCTGACGTGATTTTTAAGAGAAGCTGAAAAGCAGGAATATACATGAATTTTAATGGTATTTAAAACAGTGGACTGTGGGCCACAGTTTTTAACTTCCAGCTTAAAGATAGAAAAGACATTTCTGAATAACATTTTAGTCATTTAAAAAAATGAGGTAACTGGTATGGAAGAGTGACCATAATATATTGTTTCACGCAAAAACAGTTGCAATTCAAAATATATCGAGTGGTTCCACCTTGTAAAAAACTGTGTATGCAATTATGGGAGATGCAGAACAAACTATTAGCACAGGTTAGGGAATGGAGAATACCTACATAGATGTATGCAGTTCGCTTTTTCCCAACATGCATCACGTGTGATTACCAAATTTCACTGATTCTAAAATATATTTTTTACATATCACAAAAATACATTTTTTCACATTTCTCAAAATTGAGATGAGTCTTATAATTACAGCTCTCAACAGTACATAAAATAATGGTGTGTTCTACCTTCAATGCATCTTAGATTCAGTAAAACATGACTGAAAAAGTTAAAAGCACAAAATTTAAAAAGATAATTCATTTAACTCTATTTCTTTTGACATCTGATGCCTGAGGAAAATAATCTGGTACTTATGTTTCTCGGAATTTAACTGATTATTGAAAAAACAATAATAATCAGATAGAAGCTGGAAAGTCAGTTACCCTCTTGGTTGACTACACATGATGCCACATTTCTGTATATTGGAATGTATATCTGACATATTTCACTTTTAATTTTAATGGCTGAGGTGTCAAGAATCAAAACCCAAACTCTTCCAGTGACCCACACAATCTCAGGAACAGATTTTGGTACATATACAAATTCTTGCTTCTGAAGAAGTTATGGCCCAAACTGTTAAAGACTCTAATTGTCAGAACCTCTCATCACCCCAGTAAGCAAAAAGATCTTTATTGCAAGTTTAAGATCAGAGGTGTTATGTGCTCCACGTGGCTAACGGCATCACGGAGCTGGGCAGTTGCACTCAGCGCCAGCCGAAGCATCCACGGGGTCTAGGGTCTGTCATACTGTGAGAAGAAATTATGAATAATTCCTAGGAAATGCTTAATGAATAATTTCTTCCCCCTCATATGTGCCATTATAGCCTAGACCCTAAAGAAATTTCTAATAAAAGTGTATTACATTCTCTTTTCTTCATTAGGAACTACAATATATATGCCATTGATGTCAGGGGAGTTCAGCATAAATTCGCAATGAGGTACATTGTGCAAGGTATCACAACAGCCAATATGAAAGTACAACACACCCAGATCTAGTGATGTGATATATTTTTTTTATGCTGTAGACCATGAAATTATAGAATCTCCCATAGTTCTGACATATTATTTCTCCTCTTAAATCATTATAATCACCAGCCCCATCTCATGCCTCAATCTCTAAATGATAATGGAAGCAGAATCACAGTATAATCAAGGAAGCTCTCAAGTTCCATTTTCAGAAAAATATGATACTCACCCTCACTAAGTAGAATTCTTCATTAATTAATTGTGTCATTGATGGCATTATGTTACCCTCCACCAAGTTTCTGAAAATCTTACTTTATGGAACCATAAAGATCAGAATCTGCGGAAAGTACTATATGAATAAATAGTCATATTATAGTCAAACAGGAACAATGGTCTGAAGAGACTCTTTAAAAATGCCTCAGTCCTCCCTGTTTTCAGGAAATGGTTCATTCTCCTGTGTCCTGAACGCATGGACTGAATTTTGGCCCCTAGACTTTTAATGAATGATGCCATGGAGAGGCTCATGGGAGGGACACGTACTGGAGACTATACAAGAGGTGGATTGTATGAACTTCACCCTCCCCATCCCCTGCATTCTCAACATGACTACCTTAGTCTAGGCTATTATCAGCTCACTCCTCAACTGTGGCTTAGGTATCAATGGAGCAAACTCATATAATGCTTCTAGATTAATTACAGAGCAATGGGATACAAAAGTGTAGAAGAGTGGTCCCTGGCCACAGCAGGTATACAATAAATATCTGTTAAATCAGTGATTTTTAGACATTGGAAATATAATACATGCTCATTTGAAAAAAAGAGAAAAAGAAGGAAGTGTAACCCTGTTGAATGTCACTCCATCCCATAATCTCTTCCTCCTTTATAGGCACTACTTCCAGTCATGTGTACAGTTGTGATTCTGTCCAGTATACACACATACATATGAATATATGCACACCTCATTCTATAACCCGTTTTCATCTTCATAACGAAGGTGACATCTTTCTAAGTATAGAGGTCTGCTTCATCAACTGCAGTGGTTGTATATACTATTCTACATTCCTCATCTGATCCCCTACTGATGTTCGTAACAATTGATTCCAGTGATGCACTATTGTAAACAATGAACAACTTGTACATTACGAAATACTTGAGCTTTTGTTGGAAGATGAGTTTACCCCCACTTCTGTCCCATCTTCATCGGACCTCCTTTCCCTCCTAAGTATATAAATTCGATCCATCTTGGATGAAATTTTCTCCTGACTGCTCAAAGACACAGTCTTTCATAGCAGATAAGAGCTTTGGTTTTGGAGTTAGACACCTGTGTGGTTGAATCCCAGATGTGCAGTTTACTACCTGGCTGGCCAAACCTCCTTGAGTCTTGGTACCCCAAAGCTCATCACGTTATGGGAGGATTAGAAAATGAGACGCGTGAGAAGCATTTACTGCAGTTCCTGGCACATAGAAATTCTCTCTATTGAAGAGGTTGCTATTGCAGAAGCAGCTTCTACTACAAAATGGCTTGTTAGGGGACCGGATAATAGCATAGTAGAGCAATACCTTAGAAAAAAGTAATTTTTTCACCAAGTAGGAATTAACCCTGTCTGCCAACCACCTGTACCAAAGGACAGTACACCACCAGGTGAATTTGAGGACAGTATCCTATGCTAGGAGACTGTAATCATTATTAATACACAATGAGTACTATATATATAATTTCCCCCTATTTCTTTACTTTTATCCTAATTTACAGTCCAGGAAACTGAGGGTCAATGAGAATTTTTAAAATCATATTTGTCTGACTTCTAAGCTACTGCTTTCAGTTAAAATGCTAACCTGTTTTCTATGTTATCAACTTGTAAAAAAGAACACCTTACAGGAAAATGTGAAAAAAGTGCAAATTTTATATTTATAAAAAGTAAAATGAGGGCTTCCCTGGTGGCGCAGTGGTTGAGAGTCCGCCTGCCGATGCAGGGGACACGGGTTCGTGCCCCGGTCCGGGAGGATCCCACATGCCACGGAGCGGCTAGTCCCGTGAGCCATGGCCTCTGAGCCTGCGCGTCCGGAGCCTGTGCTCCGCAACGGGAGAGGCCACAGCAGTGAGAGGCCCGCGTACCGCAAAAAAAAAAAAAAAAAAAAAAAGTAAAATGATTACTGTGCTTTGTAAGAACTTTTCAGAGGTATAATTCACGCATTTGAGTACTGTGTTTTAGAATTTCCTGATGAATAGGTTAGTAACTTCATAGTAATGCTCATCCCTTAATACATATCTGTTGATAGCCTACCATGTGCCAGGTCTTGTTCTGAGCCCTGGGGATAGGGCGTAATGCTATAAATCAGGGATTATCAACCTCTGCACTATTGGCATTTAGGGCCAGAGAGTTCTTTGTTGTAAGGACTGCACTGTGCACTGTAGGATATTGAGCCGCATCCCTGGTTTCCACCTGCTAGATGCCAGCAGTCCCTTCTGCTTTTGTTGTGAGAATCAACGATGTCTCCAGACATTTACAAATGTCCCCTCAGGAGCAAAATCATCCCTGCTAAGAACCACCACTCTAAACCATATGGTCAAGCTCCACACAGGCTCAAGCAGGCTTGGTTATGATCACACTTTCCATACCTTGCTTTGATTTAAACTTCAGTATACAAATTACACACACGTTTACTTATATATATATATATATCCTTGCATCCACCATAGCACCAAATGCAGCCTTGGCCCCTCACTGACTACGTAAATATTTGTTGACTCAAAGGGCACTGTGGTTTTGTAGTCAGTTCTCTATCAAGTGGTTCAAATCACTACTTTATTGCACAACCTGTGGTATATACATTAGACAAGATATTTACAGCCTACGATAATCTCAGAAATGAAAAACAAATTAAATTTCTTACTTTGTAAAGTTTGTGCTATATCCCACACCAGTGAATTTATTTATCGTTACACTTTAAATATTTGTATTAGAATGTGTCTGTAGAGCTCCCCTACTCAGCATTCATGCAGAAGAAACGATGAACCGTTCAATAATTCAAAAAATAAAAGCTACTTTCTCAGGATAAATTTTCTTGTCCAGATGCTGGATGGCACTGATTGATGCCCGCCTGCTGTCCCTGTTTAGACAGCTCAAAATTTAAGGCCATTCTGTGGCCTCTGCCGTGTCATTCCTAGTTCTAAATTCCTGAACAGACGCCATTTCACTTACATGGTTGTGCCGTCTGTCTTCAGAAACCTCTGCTTCCCTTACTGCCCACAATTCATGGCCATCTTTCTCTTCTGACTCTGCGTAGTCAAAGGAGTAGAATGTGGCCAGGAATGGTTGCTACATCCCTGTTTAACTTAAGGCCGAATGATAAAAGCCAAGAAGGAAAAACTCCTGTTAAAGTGTGGCAAAGGAAAAGTACATTATTCATTATTGGCTAGTCGGAAAGGTCCCTTGTGGTATTTTACACAACTCCTGAGTACCCAGATTATCGCACACCCAGTGCACAGGATTCCCATTTGACATACTTGATAATAATTCCTATCTGGAAATTACACAAGAACTATAATGAGACACCATTACCCAACAGCTACTTGCCTAACTGATTGCATTAGTGAGGTGTAAATCAATAAATGGTGATTAATGAGGTTACATTTCATTTGTGTTAATTCAGTGGTGCTCAATAAAATAAACCTTGTTGCTTATACTAGTTACAATAGAAACGCAGCCGTAAAAATGTTTCTCTTTCTTGTTTTACTAACGTTCTCTTTTATGATTTGTCTAGTTGTCTGGGTTTTGCTTGCTTGTTTGTTGTTTTGTTTTGTTTTTGCCTTAGCAACCCAGAAAGGAAAAGAACAGTGATTATTAGAAGGTAGGAAAATGTGCCATACTGAGGTCACACCACGGTCCTTCACTACAGTCAAATAGGTAAAGGTATATAACAAGAATGCCTGGCTTCCCTGAGCACCTGCTACGCGTAAGACACTGCTCAAAGAGCTTGGCGTGCCTTGTATCCTTCAATTCTCACAACAGCCATCTGAGATCATGTGAAAGGCACTCCACTGCACCAAGTCATTATAGAAAAGGAAATGAAAACCACAAGATGACACTCCAACCTGTCAGAATGGCTAACATTTTTTTTAAAAAGGCAATGCTAACCATCATTGGTGATATGGTGAATGACCAGAAGTCTCCTATGCTGTTAGTGGGAGAATCATTTGGTATAACCACAGTGGAAAGTTGTTTAGCAGATTTACTAAAGTGAAATCTGGAAAAAACCATAATTCGAAAAGATACACGCATGCCAATGTGCATTGCAGCACTACTGACAATAGCCAAGACATGGAAGCAACCTAAATGTCCGTCGACAGAGGAATGGATAAAGAAGATGTGGTGTATGTATACAATAGAATATTACTCAGCCATCAAAAAGAATGAAACAATGTCATTTGCAGCAACATGGATGGACCTAGAGCTGATCATGCTAAGTGCAGTAAGTCAGACAAACATCATATGGTATCGCTTATATGTGGAATCTAACAAAATGATACAAATGAACTTATTTACAAAACAAAAACAGACTCACATACTTAGAAAACAAACTTACGGTCACCAAAGGGGAAAGGTGCAGGAGGGAGGGATAAATAGGGGTTTGGGATTAACATATACACACTACTCTATATAAAACAGATAAACAAGGACCTACTGTATAGCACAGGGAACTTTATTCAATATTCTGCAATGACCTATATGGGAAAGAATCCAAGAAAGAGTGGATATATGTATATATAAAATTGATTCACTTTACTGTACACCTGAAACTAATACAACATTAGAAATCAACTATACTCCAATAAAAATTTTAAAAAAGAAAAAATGGAATGGCAGAGACAGTTCATTCATTTCTCAAGCAACCCTTTTACAGGTTAAATTTTAATCTAGATTTGAATTGCTTTACTAATATAACACTGATTAAACATGAGAAAATCAAGAACAAAAAGAATAAAATAAATCCCCAGTAATCCAAGGTATGCAAACCAAATTCATTTCTTAAGTACACTTTTACACACACATACACACAATTTCTTAAGCCCTCCAGACTTTCTAAAAATTTTAGCATGATGGATATCTTGGAGTTAATTGAAGAAATAGTTTAAAATGCATGTTGATATATGCTGGGAGCTGAAACAAATGATAGTGACACAAGTGGCTTAGAATTTCAAAGCATGTTATAAGACAATACTTCCTATGTTCTATACATACACCAGTGGAAAATACCATTCTTTCCACCCAAGGTACTACTTATGATTATTGCATGACAGCCTAGAAAGTTTAAAATTTAAAATTTTATTTAAATTTAAAATTTTATTTAACTTTATCCTACATGATTATTCTTATAAAAACTTGTTTTACAGAATTCTGCTTTGCCGGAGTGAAGTTGCTAGCTAGTGTTGTATATGTACAAGAAATTTTAGCCTCAGTTATTAGTATATTTATTAATTGCATCTTACATTAAATGACCAGAGACTATCCTATACTTTGACAAACCATTTAGAGGAAAGCCTTGAAACAGCTGTTCATACATGGTAACATAAATAGTATGTCATATACTAAACTTTAAAACATTTGTCTCATGTTGCCTAGATTTTAAGGTTCCTGAAAATCTGGATCATGAGAGTATGTTTCTGAGTAGGATGTAGTAGGTTACTGCAGATGGGTATTTGCACTGACAATGAGACAAAGCTGCATAAATTGCAATAGTCATGTTTTCACAGGCATCAGAAAGCAACAAAGACCAGATTGACTACAGTGTAAGTGAGAGGAGAACCAGTAGGTGGTGAGTTGATGAGTGAGATGAGTGTTGGTGTTTTTCCTGGGGGTATTTGTCATACTGGGCACAGGATGAGATCTTGGTGCAAGCAGATGGTCATTACAGAAAGAAGGAGCAAAGTTTTTAGTGGTATAGTGAAGCCAGAATAATACAGTTTGGAGACTTGAGGGCTTTCAACCAGACAGTCCAATTCTATCAATATATGAACTGATCAATCTAAGGTTGTGTGAAAGGCTAAAGAAATAGACTAAAAGATTCCAGAAGGCAGAATGAAAAATTCCACAATCTTGCAGACTTAGGAAACAAAGACCTTCTGGGGGAGAAGGCCTGAAAACAAATTGAGCAACACATGAGAAACCTTAAAGGAGGGATGAATTAGCTCCAAAGATTTGCAGTTAATGTTACTTGGGTCCGTTTACTGATTCTAGATTCATCTGAAGCTGAGGGACAAGGGGGATGAGAAACTACGATCTTTTGATATTTGTGTGGGACTGACACCTAGGGTTGGACACTTAGAGGCCTCCACTATGTGGCCTTAATACATTTACTCAATTTTGAAGCTGCATGAGGTAAACGATCAAAGAGCTAAACTGAAACTGAGGTTGGAAAAGTTACAACTCAGTCCCAATACAGCACAATCCCTGATTTCATTTAGCCAATCAGTCCTTCACACTATCAGCTTAAGCAGAGGAAAGAGGAGAATTCCTTCGTGGAAGTTAACAATGCTTGAAGTCTCTACAGTATTTTATACACAATGTCTTACATACAGTCAAAAATGCTTCAACACAAGAAGTGGAACGGCCATAATCAACAACCAAGTGCAAAACTAGACAACAGAAACAAACCCATGGATAATCCTGATGCTGATATTAGCCAACCAAGTCTTTAAAATAGCTATGATTAATGTGCTCAAAGAAACAGAGAAAAAGACGAACAAAATAAAGGATGGAGAAATACACAACACATATTTGATTTTATAAAAACCGACTCAAACGAACAGTTTAGCATTAAAAATACAACATCTCGGGCTGGTGGCGCAGTGGTTGAGAGTCCGCCTGCCGATGCAGGGGACGCGGGTTCGTGCCCCAGTCCGGGAAGATCCCACATGCCGCGGAGCGGCTGGGCCCGTGAGCCATGGCTGCTGAGCCTGCGCGTCCGGAGCCTGTGCTCCGCAACGGGAGATGCCACACCAGTGAGAGGCCCGCGTACCGCAAAAAAAAAAAAAAAAAAAAAAAAAAAATCTGAATTTAGTAACTTGGAGGAGGGGTTTAACAAAGCAGAAGATAGGATTCGTAAACTAATAACAGGTCAGTAAAAGACATTCCATCTGAAACTCAGCAAGAATAAAGGATAGAAAGAAGAAAAAAGAGCAAAAGAGACATGTAAGACACTCAAGAGTACTATCATATGTGGAACTGGTCCCAGAAGGGGAGGAAAAAGACAATGGAAAAGTTCCCAAACAAATAAAAGACTTTAACATACGTATGCAAGAAGCTTAGAGAACCCTAAACACATTTTAAAAATCCAAAAGATTGCAAGAATCAGGGAGGGCAGGATCATACTCCAGCCAGCCTTGTATCTTGTGAGATGGGGGGGTCCAAGCACAGAAAAGATGCTTAAAAAACCTTTGTTGAAGTAATTACTTCCTGCGCAGCTTCACACTACTGTCATTATTTTTTCAAATATTTCTGTAGAAACTTCACAACATGATTAAAGCTATGAATCAATTACCTTCTAGAATTGTGAATGTTCTTATGAAAAGGGACCTTAGGAATCCTCTAGTAAATAGTTTCAAATTGAACTTTGCTGATTCCCAAGGCTTTGATTTAGCTCCATTAAAGAGGGCCATAATGGGAAAGAAAGATATTGTACAGAAGAGCTCTGAGCCACCCATCCCTGCTTTATACAAAGTTTCCCTGCTTTTATCTGTTTTACTGGTTTGCACTCACATTTCATTTGAAAAAAAAATTCTTCATATAAAAAATGATTGTAGAATCATGAATCTATTGCACGCCCCCCACCCCTTTATATAACAGACAATAAAATTGAAGGCTGGAGAGACAATGTGACCTTCTCAAGGTTACATTGCTAATTAATGGCAGAACAGGGACCAGACGAAATGTCTCCTGAATTCTGTGTTCACGGCCTTTTCTAATACATCACACCTCTTCTCCTCATCCAAGAATTTATGCAAAAAAGGGTACTTTTGCAAAATAATCATTAAGACCATCGTACTTTCTACCTTGTTATTTGAATATTTGTTCTGAGCTATAAACCCATTATTTTGCTTTCATTGCAAAACAGACAATTTCATCTCATTGTTCCTTCCACTCTTTTTCTCTATTTCCATAATCTCTTTCTCTTTTTATCCTCCACGTTATCTTATACTTGCTTGAATGATGTGGCCATACCTTGTACCATATGGATATGGTTATGGCCATCTTAATTCATGGTAATACTATACTTCCTGATCTCCTTTTTAGTTTCAAGTCTAGCTCAAGACCTACTTATTCTAAACCTTTTCTGAAAGCATTATAGGGTGGTCATTTGTCACTTAAAATTTCCCCAGCATTAAACATTTATTTTTGTACTTGCCCTTATAATTGTCTTAAAAATAACAACTATTTTCAAAAACTAATTACATAGGCACAATAAATAACTGGACAAAATTCAAAATTTACAGAAGGATACAGAGTGATAAAAAAGTTGTCATCCCATCTCTGTTCTCTACACAACAAATTCATCTCTTCAGGGATAACAAGTATTCTTGTGTGCACCTGTAGTGATAGTCTATGCATATGGAAGCACATATGTATTTTACTGGTTTTGTTTTTACAGAAATGGGAGTACACTACAACACTGATCTGCACCTTGCTGTTTTCATTTAACAATATTCTTAGACGTAACTCCATATTTGTACTCAAAGAGATGCTTCGTTTTTCTAATGGCTGCATAGTACTCCACTATATGAATGTACTGAAAAACATTTACTGCATCCTCTACACTTAGGTTGTTTCCACGATTTTCCATGATTTTTATATAGCAAGCAGTGCTGCAGTAAGTAAACTGCATTTTGCCCATATGTGAGAATGCCCTAGAAATGAAATAATGTGCATTTCTGGGATAGATATTGCTAAATTGTTTTCCAAGCAGATCATAAATTATCTTCTACTCTTACAATGCTTATAACAAGTTATACTTAAACCTTTGCTAACAAGTTCGTCATAAAACTTTAAAAAATTTTTACCAGTACGCTAAATGGCATCTCATTAACTTGCCTTTATCTCATAAATGCTCATCTACGAGCATTTCTCAAACATTTTAGTGTCAACTGTATTTCCTTTTCTTTTGTCCATTTTCCTATTATGTTGTACATTTTAAATTAATTTGTAATAATATTATACCTATTAAAATTTAGTCCTTTACTGTGATATGAGTAAGAAAAGTATTTGTCTTTTGACATTTTTATGATATTCTTCTGCTGTGTGGATTTTTTTCACGTTTATGCAACAGCTTTTATCATTTTTAAATGTGGATTCTGAGGTTTTGATCACACATAGAAAGGCCTTCCTCTCACTCATACTAAGATGCTATAAATATTTTTAAAAGACCTTGTTTTCTTTAGTATGTTAATGATTTCATTTTGCAATTTTTCTTTTTTTTTTTTTTTCTGCGGTACGCGGGCCTCTCACTGCTGTGGCTTCTCCCGTTGCGGAGCACAGGCTCCGGACGCGCAGGCTCCACGGCATATGGGATCCTCCCGGACCGGGGCACAAACCCGCGTCCCCTGCATCGGCAGGCGGACGCTCAACCACTGCGCCACCAGGGAAGCCCTCATTTTGCAAATTTTAATCTGATCAATCTAGAATTTATTTTGCTGTAAGCTATGAGGTAGGGATACATCTTAATTTTTTTCCAGACACTATGCTGAATTTTAAGCGATTTTCTCTATTTTACCATAACTTTTCTAACAGGATGTAACTTAAGGTCAGAGACCTTTTCTTCTTATTTTTAATAACTGGCAAAATACCGAGCATGAATTTATCTCCCAGTAAATTCTTATAAAACTGAAATGATAAAGGCTGCATAGTACTATAATAATAATATACATATTATACACAGTACCATAATAATCACCTTCAATAAAACATGTGGATGTTAGATCAATTTCATCTTTTATTTCTTTTTAAGCTCAAATGAATAATCTAATTGATTCAATTTCTTTTTTTCTTTCTAGCTTATACTGTTGGAATACCTATTTTCACATACAAATTGCCTTCTCAAATGTGAATAATGCACTGCTATTTGTATTTGTTATTTTCTCATCAGTGTTATATATTTTAAACACAGAACGTAAGTCACTGTCAATAGCTTGTAAAAATTAGTCAAAAACTGGAAAGTCAATATAGGACAAAGCAAATCACATAAATTCTCTCAGAAAATGTAGAAAACATTTTTTGTTTTATTTCCATGCTCTTGTTACATCCTCGGTATTCTCTCTGATATGTATACTATAAGGTGGGGTTTGGAAACCACATTAAAAAGCAAACTTTATGCGTCAGATGAATAATAAAGAAATTGTAGTAAAAAAAAATAGGCTGTAATTAGAAAAATGGCTACAGGAGTTAAAAAAGAAATGGTAGTGACCATAAGTTATTAAAGCCCCAGACAGCAGACCCAACACCCATCAATATTTTATGTATGTTTTATTTGCCTATTTATTCCACAGTTCAATAAAAATTACACGTTACTATGGTAACATGAAAAATCACAGATACCTGCTCCACTTAGAGGTATGACTTCACACTTGCTTAATGAAACACACATATCATAGGGGCTTAAGCCTTGTATTTGGTCATAATTTTTGGAAAGTGAAATTTGTTATAGAATGATCAATTAGTTATTTTTCGTATTTGTACTGATTTAGCCAAAGTGCTAGAAATATTCCATAAAAAATAAAACATAAAAAAGCATACATCTACAACAAGGTAAGTAGAATCTCTGTCTTTCTCAAAAGTCTGAAGATTTTTCTTTTTTCACACTTTTAAACACTGTCTCTGGGGCAAGGCCCACCTGTGGGTCACAAAAGATTCTCTTTAAAAGGGAAAGAGACTGATAGATTGTTTTTATTCTTACAAGGGATCAGAAGGGCAACTGTAAAAAACACAAAGCCCCACCCTTCTTGAGCAGACATATTTAAACTCTGCGGTATTTTCAGAATCCATTCCAAGGGGACTAAAAACTCCACACCAAGATTTCCTGGTACCTGCCACTGGTGCAACCAGTACCTAGTGATGTCTGCACAAGTGTCAGAGAGGTGGAGAAATCCTTCAAATCTCTTAAATGTGGAATAAAGAGGAGAATAACTTGAATTAAATTCCTGTCCCCCCTTGAAATAGACTCTGACTGTGCCTCTGTACCTGGCCCTGATTTTTGCATGAAAATATTCCTTTTGTCCCCATCTGGTGCTAGCCTTCAAAAAGGAACAGGGTTTAAAAAGCAGGAAATAATGTGAGATTTTAAGCAAACAGTTCAATATTCTTTTAGAATGCTCTCTGTATTCAAAAGCACTTTGATTTATATCTTTAGGAGTCTTTGAAACTGTACCTCTTTTAAAAGACCATCCCTGATTTTGGGTCTTTGTTCCTTTATGAGCTTTGTCCCTGATTTCTAATACAGAGACCCGAGAGGCATGTTGCTAAAGGAAGGAAAAATAATTTTTAAAAAGCCTGGCAAACTGTGTTAAATATGCTTTTGAAAATTAAGTTTAATATAAAGTTCAGTATAACCATCGCCATTGAACGTATTGTCTGTGCCAAATAACTCTTCCAATAAAAATATCCTTTGTTTTCCTGTAATATAATTAAAAGTGAGCCCAAAAGGGCAGCAATAAATCAAGGTGCACAAAAGCAGAAAAATATTATAATTAATATTTAACATAAGTTTTGATTGCTTTTAGAGTAAGTATTAAAAATATCAATTAGAATATATATTCAAAGTTTTCTTCCTTTCCCATTACACAGTGGAAGGGGCTACAAACCAAATAATACACAGTCCCTAATTAAATAAAAGACTGGAATTGAATTGAGAGTTTCTGCTGATGTCATACATAATGAGAGCACAGCTCGAGGTATGAATGAATGGCAGCCGAACCCTGAGAATGAATTACAATGTTAGCATTCAATCAGGGACTAGGTATTGTTATTTGTAATAGATGTAAAATGATTATTATTATTTTTAAATACAGACAAAGGGAAGGAAATCTGAATTCAAAAATCTGAGACTAGGAGGCAGAAAGATTAGAAAGTATGTGGTTAAAGTGAATACACTACTGGAAAATGAAATGTACAAATTTACCAGTGAATAATTGCTTTATATATTACATATGGATAAATAGCTAGGTATAACCATATCCATATCTATGTGGGCATAGATGTGTGTCGAAAGCCTCTAAATAGAATAAGACTTTCAGTTTGCAGGTACCTATTTTAAAATATTAAAAAGAAACATGATATAATGAAAGGGTAAAATGGTATATATTTAACTTATCTAAGATTGGGCATAAAATGCTAGGATTTACAGCCTCCACCAGAACATATCAAAGACTCTCTTTTAGAGTCTTATTTTCAGAGGCACATTTTAATCTCTACATATGGGGAATTAAGCATGTAAAGCCAATATGGCCAATTATTTATTGTTGAGTATCGACAACATGCTTGACTCGGCATAAGGCAGAGAAAATAACCCTAAGGGGTTTCAAACTAAAGCAGACAATGAGTTCTACCTCTTCTCTCTTTTCCCTCCTCCTACTTCTTAACTCAGATCACTATCATACAAGTGTTCAAGAACATCATTCCCTAGGGCTTCCCCGGTGGTGCAGTGGTTGAGAGTCTGCCTGCTGATGCAGGGGACACGGGTTCGTGCCCCGGTCCGGGAAGATCCCACATGCCGCGGAGCGGCTGGGCCCGTGAGCCATGGCCGCTGAGCCTGCGCGTCCGGAGCCTGTGCTCTGCAACGGGAGAGGTCACAACAGTGAGAGGCCCGCGTACCGCAAAAAGAAAGAATGTCATTCCCAGTCTTTCTACCTTTTCCTTCCCCCCAGTTTTTCTGGCCACTCCTTCTGTCTTATTGCCATGTGAATAAAATTAGACTATATACTTATACTTATGTCAGTATAAGATGCATTCCACTCTAGAATGAAAGTGTGGAAATTGTACTTAATGCACCAAGACAGACAGAAAGGCTGAACGTTTTGAGGGAAACAAGTAGGACCAGGGAGTTTTGAAAACATTTCAGAAAATTAATATGTCAAGACACAGATTGATAAAAATGAGGAAAAGTAATACAACAAAGGGATAATTCTATAGAAAAACTCCATTAGTTCTGTAGAACCAGTGTTCCCTTGTTGTAATATACATCAGTTGAAAATATTACTAGTGTAACAACTTCGCTAGCTGTGTTCGGTTATTTGTCAACGTCACCAATATGGAAAAGAGCCAGTAATAAGGAAGTAAGCAAAGGTTCCTGAGTAATCAAATGCTCTACTGTAACTGAGTAGTGAAATTCATGCCGTATGTTCTCAAACTTTAATGTGCAAGACAATCACCTTGAATAGCTGTTGAGAACAGACTCTAGACTTTAACAGTTCTCATAACTATGTGCCCTTGGATATGTTTCCTACCCTCTCCACACTTCCGTGTCTATAAAACGAGATCATAAGAGTCCCCTTCTAGCCTAAGGTTTATATTAATATATGTGGAGCTTTAGAGCAGTGTCTAGTCCATAGTAATCATTAAATAAATGTTAATTATTTATTATTATTACATGATGAAGGAAATGAAGTGGACTCCCTTTGGTTTATCTTTACTGGTTTACAAAAAAATTTATTTTGAAATAATTTCAGATTTACACAATAGCTGCAAAAAAAGCCCAAGAACTTCCCCCTCTCCTTTATGCTGCTTCTCTTAGTGGTGTCAGCTCACATAACGATAGTACAATGATCAAAATCAGGAAACTAACATAACACAATACTATTCACTAATCTAGAAATTTTATTCAAATCTTGCCAATTGTCCCACTGATGCTTTTTTTTCTCATCCAGGATCTCACACTGTATTTGGTTGTCATGTCTCCTTAATCTCTCCCAATCTGGGATAGTTCTCTAGTCTTCTCTATCTTTCATGACTTAGACATTTTGAAGAGTCTAGTGAGATTTTCTCTTTTGTTTACTTGTTTTTGAAGTATAGATGAGTGACAGTATTGCGTTAGTTTCAAGCGTACAACATAGTGATTCAGTTATTTTTTAGATTATATTCCATTATAGGTTATTATAAGATATTGAATATAATTCCCTGTGCTATACAGTAAATCTTTGCTGCTCATCTATTTTATGCATAGTAGTTTGTATCTGCTAATCTCATAATCTTAATTTGCCCCTCTCCTCCCCTTTGGTAACCATAACTTTGTTTTCTATGTCTGTGAGTCTGCTACTGTTTTGTATACAGATTCACTTGTTATTATTTTTTAGATTCCACATATAAATATAACATACAGTATTTGTCTTTCTGTTTGACTTACTTCATTAAGCATAATATTCTCTAGGTCCACCCATGTTGCTGCAAATGGTAATATATAATTCTTTTTTGTGGCTGAGTAATATTCCAGTGTGTGTGTGTGTGTGTGTGTGTGTGTGTGTGTGTATGTGTGTATGTGTGTTATATTCAATATATATCACATCTTCTTAACTCAATCATCTGCTGATGGGTACTTGGGTAGTTTCCATGTCTTGACTATTATAAATAATGCTGCTATAAATATTGCAGCACATGTATCTTTTCAAATTAGAATTTCCATTTTTTCCAGATATATACCCAGGAGAGAGATTGCTGGGTCATGTGGTAGCTCTATTTTTAGTTTTTAAAGGAGCCTCCATACTGTTCTCCATAGTGGCTGCACCAATTCACATTCCCACCAGCAGTGTACGATGGTTCCCTTTCCTCCACACCCTCCCCAGCATTTATTATGTAGACTTTTTGATGATAGACATCCTGACGGGTGCAACGTGATACCTCACTGTGGTTTTGATTTGCATTTCTCTAATAAGTAGCGATGTTCAGTACCTTTCTGTGGGCCTGTTGGCCATCTGTATGTCTTTTTTGGAAAAATATCTATTTAGGTCTTCGCCCATTTTTTGATTGGGTTGTTTTTTCAAAATTGAGTTGTATAAGCTGTTTGTGTATTTTGGATATTAACCCTTTGTCAGTCACATTGTTTGCAAATATTTTCTCCCATTCCACAGGTTGTCTTTTCATTTTGTTGATGGCTTCCTTTGCTGTGCAAAAGCTTTTAAGTTTGATTAGGTCCCATTTGTTTATTAATGCTTTTATTTCTTTTGCCTTGGGAGACTGATCTAAGAAAATATCACTACAATTTATGTCAGAGAACACTCTGCCTATGTTCTCTTCTTTGAGTTTTATGGTGCCATGTCTTACATTTAGGTCTTTAAACCGTGGTGAGTTTGTTTCTGTATATGGTATGAGGGAGTGTCCTAATTTTGTTGATTTACACGGAGCTGTCCGGCTTTCCCAACACCACTTGCTGAAGAGACTGTCTTTTCTCCATTGTATATCCTTACATCCTTTGTCATAGATTAATTGACTGTAGGTGCGTGGGATTAGGATTTCTTTACACGAGTTTCCGATTGCTGCTGTGACAAATTACCACAAATTTAGTGGCTTAAAACAACATGAATTTATTACCTTACAGTTCTACGGGTCAAAAGCCCCAGATGAGTCCTAGAGGGCCAAATCGAGGTGTCAGCAGGGCTGTGCTCCTACTGGAGGCTCTAGAAGAGAATCTATTCCTCGTCTTTTCCAGCCTCTAGAGGCTGCTCATGTTGCTTGGCACGTGGCTGCGCATCACTCTAACTCTGCCTCTGGGATCACGTCTCCATCTCTGACTCTGACCTCCTGCCTACCTCTTATAAGACTGTGATTAAGTCAGCCCACTTGGGTGATCCAGAACACTCTTCCCATATCAAGATTCTTAACGTAAGCATATGGGCGACATCCCTTTGCCATGTAAGGTGACATATTCACAGGTTCCAGGGATAAGGATGGGGGCATTTTGGGGCACCATTATTCCATCTACCTCAGTCGCTATTCAATTTTTCTGATATCTGTTCATGTTTAAAATCAAGGTATGCATTTTTTGGCGTGACAACAGAATGGGGTGGTGTCCTCTCAGTACATTTTGCTGCTTTGCTTTTCTAAAAAAAGAGACAACTAAGAAAGATCTACAATCCCTTCATCCACCATTCTAAAACTGAAAAAGCTTTGCAAATCCATTTTTTTTCTCCTGCAAGTTTTGCATAAACTCATTTGGCAGCAAAATGTGACCCAAGTCAATAGAAGCCTATTTATAGGTTTTATTTATTCCACTTAGTGAAAGAATATTCATATATATTTTTTTTGCAGAATCATTAATGTGTTTGATGGTGAGATGCTGCCCCCAGCCCTGCTTGGGGGTGGGAATGTTATATAATGTAGAGTTTTGCACTAAATTACTTTTGTGAAACCTGAAGAATTCTAAAACATATATTGCCTCAAGGGTTTCATATATAGATAATGAACCTGTATATTTTACCACAATTTAAATAAGAAGATCTCTGTTGGAAAGAAACTATATCACATACCCCTATGACTTAGAATGTTGACTTTTGTCTGCTTGAAAAAACGCAACAAAAAGAATATACCTATGATGTTCAAATCGTAAGAACTAAGTGAACTGCTAAAACAGCTTTTGTAATTGGTATCCTCTTCACATTGAGAAACTGATTACTACCTCAAAAAAAAGGTACCAAATTCTAAGAGTTATCTTATGTTGGTCATGTTTTATTCCAAATGAAACTACCAAGTCACAAATACCTCTGCACATCTTCTCAGCTTCAGATACTATACACAAGGATATATCATATAAACCACTATTTTAGTGACGTGATGGTTTCATTTGGAAAAACAATTATGACTGCCATAATATATATTGTAGATATATGTCATAATTCAGTTTTGACAGAATTTCTAATAATTTTAAAAGTTGAATTTCTGTCCCCATTCCTCTGAATCAGCAAAGGCCAATTTAAATGAAAAGTTAAAATTAAACACTTAATATTTTTCTAAGCTTTAAAAAAAATTTGTGGAGTCAATAATTTCAATTCTGTTAATCCTAAAATGCAACTTTGAAGAAGATTAAAGGTAATTTCATAGAAATATTAAAACTCATAGGACCGTACTGAAAAAAAATTTTTTTCAGAAAATATCACTTCTATTGTATTTTACTTTCCTTCCTCGGGCCTTGAATCAGCCATATTTCCCTAAGAAGACCTACTTTCTTTTAATAGGAATAGTATTTCAGGACCATAATGCTACTCATTGTTTCTAGACCTTTCCAGTAGAGCCAGGAAATACTATATATATATTTATATACACACACACACACAGAGATAATGGTTAAAATAGAATGCCTTATGATTTCATACTGATATTTTCAATTCAAATTCAGGGTCACAGATTTTTCTGAACCACTGGTATATCTTACATGCTGAGCATCCTGGTTTTCAAGGACACAGGGAATGACAGAATTAGAACTATCTCACAATTACTCATTGTCTTTATCTTATGTTACAAACACAACTATCTTAGAATAATTATTCACTACCATCACAGATTGCATTCCTGAAAACAGTTATGTAATTTTTTTGTAATCGCTCTCCTGTTCATCATTTCTTTTAGAACTATACTATGCCTACATGGAAAGAGCACGTAAGCTTAGTTATATATACATCCACAAAAGTCCTCTGTTGATGTCTGGTCATTTCGGTTGTCAGAAACTCCCTCAACTCTGCACAGATTCCACCAACAGGAAGATATGGTGGCTTCTGTTGTTCTGTCCTCATCCTATTGCACTTTGGGACTCGTGGTGCTATCTTGTCACTTTACGTTATTGCCAACACTGTCTACAGGGTTCTCATATGGCTCTCGAGTGGCTCTGTTGATTCTATGCAGGGACTGAGGGGCATCTAAAATGTTCCACACGACAGTTGCCATCTTTCCAAAATTCTGTCCTGAATGTTTTTGATGCATTATTTCACTTAAGTTTCACAAGCCTAGAAATCAGTCTTTCTTTAAAAAAAGAAATCAGTTTTAATGCCTCCATTTTACAATAATAAAAACAGAAGTATCAAGAATGATAAATACTTGTCTAAGATCAAATAGCTAGTTGCTGATGGAAATTCATTTGAACTCAGGTCTATCTGACTCATGAGTCCATACTCTTTGCCCAACGCCACACAGCAATAATTTCATAGGTAGCATAAACATTTCCTCAATATCAGATAAACTAGAGCCTTGTGACTTCTAAATAAAATAAACTATCAAAGGAAAATTTCAATGCACTTCAAGTTGTAACAATCTTACCTTATACCAAAAAACACTGCATGTAGAGTCATACATGCACACCATTTTCTTTTAGTAATTTTGTATAATCACCAAAGAAATTGCGATTGGCTTATTTTTTAAAAACTCCTTCATGAATGTTCTATGTTACCAGTCAATGGACTGCTTTCAGCAAGTCTTTACTAAAGACTAAGAATACGCAACATCATTTGTGGACAGAGCACAAGACAAATGGTTGGAATTCCTAAGTTTCATTCTTGATTCTGTCATCAGCGTACTGTGTGGTCTCCTGAAAGCCCCTTCAGTCATATGATTATAGACTCCTTCAACACTGACATTAATTCACTCCTGCAAAGCTAGTCTCTGGTATCTAATGTCCTTCGACATCATCTTGAGAAAATAGTTGTAGCAAATACGATAAGAGGCACATAATGGCTTATGTATCGATGACATGAAGGAGGCATGCATAATAAGGAATGGAAAATAAATTCGAAGCAAGTAGGACAATAAGGGGATTGTTTCATGCTTTTCAAGAAGGAAAAAAGGCATTTTTATTTTCAAAAAGCCATTCATGGACAAGAGTTTCATCAATAAACTAATTTCTCTGATTGCATTGGTTGGAATCTGAGATGGATTTTTATACATGAGAAACTTCCGCGGAAAATAGCCTGTTTTCAGCTTCAAACCTGTGGCTTGGCAATAAAAGTGCCAAAGAAAACCCCAGGTTACTGAGGAGGAATCAATTTGAGACATACATACATTGGGATATTTTGCTTACTATGAGCTGGACACTGGATCACACGTTGAGGTGCTCAAAGTAAAACCGTAGGGACAGCAGAGAGTGGTGGGAATTCCTGGGCACTTTGGCTTCAAAGCCTTGAATTTTCATGCAGCTGCTCTGTGTATATGTAATGAGAATGAAAAGGTAAGTCCACGCTCTGAAATCTTTTCCTTCGCCCTCTCACTCTCAGAAACATATTCCTTGAAGTCTGTTTAGAAACAAATTTAGAATTATTGTGTAATGCTTTTATTACTAACCTCTGTCTGCGCCAAGTTCTATAGATTATGGAAACAAATAAATCTCTCTGGTTCAGATTCTTTCAAAATGACTCAAAACCTTTATCACACTTGGGGATTTTCTATGTATTCACAGGGAGGAGACATGGAGAAGGAGACAGCCTTCTTAAGAGACACCTAAAGACAGGTGCAATGCTTTAGAGAAAGCAAAGGAGCCAGGAATCATTTGAACTGTGCCCTGTAACTCAGACGATCTGGTTACCTAGCCATCCTTAACTATCCTTCATTGTGAGCTGACATTTTAGAGGGAATTTCACCTAATAGAATGGAAGTTTCAAAGTGTTTTTATTTTAAATATGGGAGAGGGAAAAAAAACAGTAATAGAATCACTTCACTTCATGAACAGGGCAAACCATGTTAATTCATTATAATCTGAGGCTAATTATGTGTGGATGACACTGAAGAGTAGTAATTATTTTAGATCCCAATCACAGTGTCTTGAAGCTATAAGACAAGCAGGGAGGAATATAACGTATACTAAGACTTCTAAATGATTCACTCACACAGTTTAGAGCCTCTATGAGGCCACTTTTCAGGATCTGAAAGTATAGATGCTCTTGGGTTGAAGTGTGGTGGGGACGCATGGGGGGATAAGACATTCTCCTAACCCCTCCCCACCCCTCAAAATCTGTCCCATCCTTTTGCACCCTGGCATTTCTTCTGTTCATTTCACTCCTTAATCTCACTTTGAAAACACTTACATCTTAACCATTTAATGGTGGAAGTTTAACATTTTCAGGGCAATGTTACAAATAAATTCCAACTTCAGCCATGTAACTGCATTAAACCCAGAACCAACAAGTTATATGGAAGAGAACAAGCAGAACCCAAGAGTATAAGATATAAGTTTTGATGCAAATGGGAGCTTGGGTAGAGTTCTGAACATGGAATCTGCTTCTAAAGCAGCTAAAACTGTAATGTGAAGTTCCCTGGAGCCACATAATCGACAGGATGAAAGATGATGACGGTGATGATGGTGAAAGATAACACAAGAGAGGGAGAGTGATCTGTTTCCTAGATCTGTTCGTTGTTTGTAAAATCTGGTGTCCTCCACTAAAATTCTGGTATAAAATATTTCTACGGTAGATAGACATCACTGTTTTTATTGTAAAGTGGCCTTCTTTCCACTGGGACACTGCCCCTTATCCACAATGCTCTGTTATCGTGGGACTATCAGTTATAGAACGCAGTACACGTGGAGTTGAGCACATGACCCAAGAGCGATCAATTATACGACATCTCATCTTTTTGGCCACAGTGATTGATCTCAGGGCTGCCACAAGACTTAGGCAGATAGAGCTCCTTTACAGATTTAATATATGAATACTAGGAAAGACAAGTTCCTCTTCTTTCTGGATAACAAGCTATACAGAACTACTTGTTGAAGCTAGCAGCAACCTTCTTCCATGTGAGAGGATGTGGACCATCTACTAGCAAAAAAGAAGAAAGCAAACATGCGAAAAGAATTTAGCTGTGCCAAAAGTTGGTGAGAGGGCCCTGACACCATCTTTGAGCCTCTGAATCCAGCACCTCCTGAAGCCAGCTCAACATTTAACTCCTCAGTTGCATGAGGCAATCAATTTCTTCTCCAATTACTTTAGGTTTTTTTAAGATGGCTAGTTTGAGATTGCCTTTTTTTACATAAAACTAGAAGAGTTTTAACTAATAAGACATGGAAGGGAAAAACTATTTTTTTTTCCAATTGCATAGTTAAAAACCCCAAAGATAATAAAAATAATCAATGATAGTGGGTAAATTAATTTCGTATCTACTTGACTGATGTGACTATTTACCAATAACTGAAACATAAGTAGCAAATTTGCTTAATGAAACTATACGGACTGGAAAGTAATTCAACAATAACAAAAATATATATCACTAAAATATTTACATGTATTCATTCACCTGGAGTTTAGGTGACAGGTTGCTAAACTTTTTCCTTAATAGGGCTGATAGCAAATATTTTTGGCTTTGCAGGTCATACAGCCTCTGTCACAACGAATCAAATCTGCCATTAGAGCATGAAAACAGCCATAGACAATATGTTAAAAAGTAGCATGGCTGTATTCCAATAAAACTTTATTTACAAATACAAGTGGTGAGCTAGATTTGGCCCAAGAGCTGTAGTTTGCCAACCTCTATTTAGAAGATCGACTTTGGACTCTTCTCAGTTCACTTCACCGTGATTTCCTGGAACAGCTACATTATACTAGGCAACATATTTGGCCCTAGAAAAGATTCAGAGCTGTGTATGGAAAAGTTCTGACCCTTAAGGAGTTTGCAACATCATAGGAAAAGAAGGCAAGTTTACCCCTAAATTATCACTCAAACCGAATATCAAGTGTTAAAAGATAAAACAAAATTATATGAAACCCCAGAGGTTATGATTAAGTCTATTGAGAGCATTTTCCCCCCAATGGCCCATAAAGATATTATTTACTCAGAGCGACACTTAATCCCATGTTATTCTTTGTTGCTATGTGACAAGGAGAGAAAAACATAATAATCGCACCCCTTTTTCTCTTTCCTTGTCCTGAAAGGTAGATCCTCTGTCCTGCTCAGCAAGAGAGAATTTTGTGTGTGTGTTGATCTGAAATTAATGGTGAAAATGCAGACTTAAAGATGAAGGTCAGTGGCTGGTGGCAATACAGCTCGACAAAAGAAAGGGCATGAAGATACATAAGGAAAGTTTTCTTAGGTGGTAAACATTTTAGTCTGCTCTGTACACCCTGGAACTTCCCATTTCCTGTTCCAGATTTGGAACGAGACCATTGGGAACAGATTATTAGTCTAAAAAACATCTCTATTGCTTCCGAATGTTTGGAGTCAGATTTCTGCTGCTTTTGAGTGAGAACATGTGACGGAGGGCATTTTGATGGGAGGGAGAAGGCCTAGATGAAATGGATGTGAAATATATAAATGACACTGGATGTTCAGAGTCAGAAGTGTCTTTGGAAGAACAAGCAGCGGGTCCTTTTTCAAACTGTTTTCTGCAGAATCCTCATGCTTAAGAGGCTCAGGTCATGAGCAAGTGGGTGAAGACAAAAGGAAGAGTTTCTATAGGTTGGATTCTGGGACCCTAGCCCTCAGTTGAACCGGAGCTAATAGGTTTGTTTTAATCTGTCTTATGTACTAGGGTTTCAGGGAAGATAGTTGAAAAGAAAAGGGCTAAGGCTAGAAAAAGAAATGCTTCAACACTGTCAAGTTAAACCAGAGGTGTCACACAGGTTGAGTCAGAGCTGGGACTAGATCTCACAGTTAGTTCCCTTTTGACTACCCAGGATGGCTCTTTCATGTGTATTCTCAAATAAGAAGGTGAGCTGCCCGAAGACATAAAGGGAATTAAACTGGGTTCAAATGATCAGCTCTGGACTCACTTGTTATGTTTAATATTAGAATCCCTGTTATGGCAAAGTGCTCTTTCCTGCCTTTTTGCTTAGACCAAAGGGCTACACACATATTTAATGAATCAAATTGACAATGTCTGTGCCTCCTTATCTGATAAATTAAATGTCAAATTCCATCATCCTTTGGGATCCATCTCCTTGGAACTGGACATCACCTTTGCCTCTTGAATACTGCTTCTACCTTTTCAGCAAAGGGTCTCTGAAGGCTTTCCCTTTAAGAAGGGAACCAGATTGTCCTTCTTTACTGTAGTACTGAGTTTTGGGACAAATGCCTCCCGATCAATCTGGTTAGTCTCTGGGACCATATATAACTTTACTCCTTCACAGTATGGTTTGCTTTTCTCTCCTACCACATTTTCGTTCTGGCTTGCAGAATCAATTCAAGATTGATTCTTATCAATTTGTGTTTGTGTTTCTGTTTGCTTCTGCATTTACTGTATAAAACTGTTCCATCTTACAGTGAACTCTGGACTACCGTGCATTGATCATTTCCACCTGAAAAATTCTCTCTGAATGTTTTTGGGTAACATTCTCTGACTCAGAGGAAGTGAAAGATGTCTACTCAATGAAATGATCTTGTTTATTTCTCTGGGCAACTACTCTGATAACACATTATTCCCTGTTAGAGAGAAATAAAGCAAGATCCCTGACCTCATCAACAAAAATGCTGCAAGAGCCATTCAAGAAGAAGATGGCTAAGAGAAGAATGGCATTGGTTAAAAAAAGAAAAAAAGACTGGAAGTGGGACGAGACATTAGATTTGGCTGTCCACAAGTTCTTACCCCTAAGATACATACCAGAGATAAAGCCTTAATGTTCAGTTCTTACTTACGTATTTTATCTACTGTTTCATTTAACAGCTGTCTTCAGCTATGCTCACCAAGAACACTAATCCAAAATCCCTTGGTAATCTCTTTAGGGTTAATGAGCAATGGCCCCCACAACTATAACAGCAACAGCATCAACAACCAATAATTTGAGAGGCTGACTGTGTTCCAGGCACTATTCTAAGCACTTTACGTTCAACATCTACTGAGGGTCAAAGGAAAAGTATCAGATCCAATCCAGCTCTCTTCAAGCTTGTCCTTTAGGCAAAGAACACAAAAAGAACAACACGGTAGTTCTACAACCTAAGATTCCATAGATCTTAGGAAAAACACAACCTATAGAAATTGAAGAGCACTGAGTTAGCCTCCAGGAAATTAACAAGCTTGAAGGAAAGTCTGCCACATTGAAGAACAGAACGGACAATGACGTACGCTTCCCTCTATTCTCTTTAAAGTATCAGGATTTTGATCAATCAACAAATTTATCAAGAATTTATTGCACTTTAACTTTCCCATATTTTATAAAACTTTTCAGAAAGCTCTGTGTGACGTGTTAACCACAAACCATTTTCTGAATTAAGGGCAGATTAGGAACGTCACAAATTAGATGACTTGGACCTTTAAGCAAAAGAGTTAAGTATGCACACAACTTCTGATGACTTTCATAGATGATCTTTCTTATCCAAAAACAGGATAACATATTTTAAGAACAAAATGCTTTCACCAACAGTCATTTGCAGTTATAACATGAAAACATTCAGATTGTAGTAGGAAATAGGAAAGTTTTAAGATTTCACTAAAAAAAAATGACTTTAAATGTTTTTTTTTTCTTTACGTAAATATTTAGTTGCTGGCATAAAGGCTGAAGTATCAGAAGCCAGGGGGAAGGAAACTGTAACAGTTAGAAAGGTAACAATAGGCTCAAAATATAAAAAGGGCCAATTCAGCTGGTTTAAACAAAGAAAAGAAAGCACAAGAGCACACCAGTAAGTTCACCTATTATATAATTACAGGTTTTGTATACAAGTGCAGACAAGCAGACAGAATAAAAACCTCCTCTAGGAAATCCAAAATACTTGGCAGGTCTGGCCAGGTGGGATGTGATGCCGGTACCAACAACAAAAAGAAACAGACTGCAACGAGGGTTTGGCCTAAGTCTGAATTTGGCTTCTCTTTGCTAAACAGCAGTTTGCTGCAGAACCCTGGGAAACAAAGGGAACATGGAAAGTGCTAGAGAATTAAGGCATAGAGATCAGGTAACGAAAAAAAGATGTTGTCAGTCACAGGCTTTGCCAGGCAATGCTTTTGCCTTCATTTATGAGAGCAACTCACTGGAAATCTTTCAAGAACTTCGGAAGACAGGCATTTCATAAACAAAGCTCTTCATCAGAAGGCAAAGGAGGAGACAGATAGAACTGTTTGTAGAACGTGAAGCTACGGTGACTATGTACGATCCACAGATGTGTTTTGGACTCAAAGCAGCTCTGGTTTGACTGAGGGTCATGGCAAGTGATGAATCCAGATTTTGGAAATTTATGGGCAATTTATTTCCTTCCCTAGAATGCTCATCTTTCTGACCAGTTGTTTTCCATACACTGCGTTTAGTTGTTATGTAGGGCACTCAAAAGGCAATCAATCCAGCACCTCTACATCTGGGTATATCCCCAAAGGATTGAAAGCAGGGACTGCCAGAAATATTTGTATACCCATGTTTGCAGCAATACTATTCGCAGTAGCCAAAAAGCAGAGGCAACCCAAGTGTCCGGTGATGGACGGATAGATAAGCACAACAGGGTTTACATACAATGGAATATTATTCAGCCTTAAGAAGGAAGGAAGTCCTGACACATGCTACAACGTGGATGAACCCTGAGGACATTATGCTAAGTGAAATAAGCCAGTCACCAAGGGACAAAGACTGTATGATTCCTCTCAAATGAGGTTCCTACAAGAGTCAAGTTCCCGGAGACAGAAGAGAAGTCGCCAGGGGCTGGGGAGAGGGAAGAGGGGAAAGTTAGTGTTTAACGGGTAGAGTTTCAGTGTTGTGAGACAAAAATATCTGTGGATGGATGGTGGTGATGGTAACACAACAATGTGAATGTATTTAAGGCCACTGAACTATGTACTTTAAAATGCTTAAGATGCAAACTGTTACATTACGTGTCTTTTACTACAATTTTTAAACGTTCAAATATTTGGGGCATGGAGAAAAGAGGCCAATAAACGATGACAGCAGTGCCACTGAAGAAGATCCTAACACCAGCCAGAGTGCAGGACCAATTATCGACGGACTGCTCTCAAAGTGCAGCAGATGCTCTCAGTGCATTACCCATAGGCCTTTGCTGACCACTTTCTTCCATGTCGGTCAGAATTCCGGTTGCCAACAGCACTAGCACCTCTCGGCCTTCTGGGTTTAGCTGCCAGAGCCTACTTTTCCTGGGTAGGCAGCAAACCAGAAGCGCCCAGGAATGAAAGCTCCTTGGGAACAGACCTCAATCCATGACTGATGGGAACTGGTGTACAAATACCCCAGTTCCCTCACCCCACCTTGAATGGGTTGGATAACTGTGCGACAGGTGTTTTATACCATTTCTCAAATTTCCCCAGCAGAACTGCACTCCCATTTCCAAGAGAACTTGCTGAATAACATACCTTTATTGGCTTTCTCCCTTTACTTTCTGTTGATGGTGAATTCTAAATGTCAATGTGATTAGGCCACAGATATTTGGTCAAACATTCTAGACGTTTCTGTGAAAGTATTGTTTAAATGAGTAACTTTTTAGTAGATCAGCAGATTGAGTCAAGATTACCCTCCACAATGGGAGTGGGCCTGAACTGATCAGTTACAGCCTTTAATAGAAAAAGACTCCTCCCCCCTGCAGAGGGAATTCTGCCAGCAGACAGCCTTCAGACTTGAAATTCAACATCAGCTCTTCCCTGGGTCTCCTGTCTGCCAGCCTATCTCACAGATTTTGGATGTATAAGTCCACAGTTGTGTGACCCAGGTCCTTAAAATAAATCTCTGTCTTCCTGTCTCTGTCTACACACACGCGCACACACGCGCGCACACGCGCGCACACACACACACACACACACACACACACATTCTGTTAGTTCTGTTTCTCTGGCGAACCCTAACTAACATGCTTTTCCACTCCTGTACCAGTGTTTCCTGGGTCGATTTCCAACTCAACTATGTTTGTACTTAGTTAGTCAAGGGTTTGCTTGAACCCTTGACTTGGAGAAGTGGTTTCTGCCCCAGAACACTCTTGGTCATATATGAAGACATCTGTGGTTGTCATAACTGAGGGTGCACCCAGAGGCTGGGGACGCTTCTCAACATCCTACAACGCTCAGGGTAGCTCCCGACAACAAAGACTTAGCCAGCCCCCAACGTCCACAGTGCCAAGGCTGAACAACCTTGACTTAGAGTTGGCTTCTGGGGACACCCAAACTAAGGCAGGGACTAAAACGAGAAAGGTGGATGTTGCTGAACTCGGAAGAAATACTAGATCAGGATTATTAAAAATCTGCACACCAAACACAAAATCTTAACATTCTTGCAGATGAGAGATACAAGGCTATTAGAGGGCCAAGCTTAGAACGCCAACTGAGGGTGCCTCTTCCCTTTGCAATGGCTGTGTCACAAAACGGGAACAAAACCACTGGGATTGACCTCTGTGGTCAATCCTCACACACAGAAATCAGCACTCAAGAAAGGCCTAGCGATATGGCTGGTTGGTGGTGAACAGATTCTTCCTGGGTGTTTCTGTGCTACACTAATGTGCTAAGTGACTTGTGTCCTGGTCCCAGCCCCACCTAGCATGGAATTCAAACTCATATCTCAGCAAAAAGACCAATTATTTAACATTACTGAGCTTTGGGAACGTCCTCAAAAGGTCACCCTTGCCAAGGTTGCCCCTGTGAATTCCCTGGGCCTCACGTAATGGGTTTCTAGCTCTATGAAAAACATGACTGGTTGTCATCTGCGTTCACTCAGTTTCCTTCACTGGAACTAAGTTCTTTCTTGGCCACATTAAGAACTGACCCTGTCAACACTTCCTTATGTTCTCCAGGAAGAACGGTCACTCCCTCTCAGCCTGCCTTGCCAGAAAATCTCTTTTCGGTGTTATGTGTCCAGTTCCTTGTTTTTCCTGGGAGATTCCCTTTTCTTCAGTCATCTGGACTGTTTGAGTTCTCTGGGAGTGTGACTTTAACAGGCCCGGTGAGGCGTTACAATATCTGTTCCTCTCTATCTGTGTGTTGTTCATTTTCAGACAATCCAATTGCAGAGCTTGCCTTGGCGTCTTTGATAATGGGGCTGGTTCCAGGGCAAAAAAAGTGGGGCTAGCAGTTGGTGAGAAAATAAGTGAGAATCAAAGAGAAGACTCCAAGAAAACGTTTCTGGCTGCTTCACTAATGTTTGGATTAATTTGATGGAGAGATATTCTTGGAGACTTTTGATTATTAATGTGCCTAATTCTACAGCTTCTATGTAGGTAGTGGCTTCTTCTATAGAGTGGGATCCCATGAAGATTCACAGGGCTGGGATTGATGTTAGTTCAGCCTCTTGTCCCAAGTAACGTGTTGACCAGACGTCCGTGATTAAAGCTGCAATTGTACCACTGCCAAAGCCAGACTCTATTCTGGGGCTGTAATAATAGCTTCTGTACCACCTGAATCTATTCCAACGTGAGAATAGCACAGAAGAATATCAGAACCTGGAGTTTTATAGATACAGTTTGAAAAACGATATGAGAGGGAAACAGTCAAACATTACATTTAGCTTTGAAAACTTTGAGCTGAGACGCTTGTGTACTGAAAACCAATTGGTTTGAATTCTAATTTTACCTCTGTTATGAATTACAGCCTTGGAAGGGTTATTTAATTCTACTGGACCTTAGTTTCCTCCACTGTCAAATAAGGGAGTGGGCAGGACTGGGTCCAAGAGCCTCCCGGCTCCTGCATCCTATGATATCTTAGCAAAGATGGGCAAATCAGATTTCACATCATAAATATTGTTTGCATAGAATTAGTTAGCCTATTCTCCAACCACTCAATCAATGGCAAAAACATTGCTGATAGAGAAAAATAATGGAAGAGATGATTTTGCACACATGGGGTTGATTTGGGATTGAATCAATGAATACCTTGTGAAAAAAAGGTTAGATAAACAGGTTTTATAAGCCAGTAAAATATACTAAAGTCTATGAAAAATGACTGGCATGACTGTATGTGGGAAGGGGAAAGATTTTAGGGGAGGTATCCTCTGTCATCAGATGTTCCACGATTTACCATGCAGAACTGTCTACAATGACACAATTTGAGATCCAGAGAGCAGGGAGTAGTATATATGAATATAAACTGTTCTATGTTAAAAGGATAAATTGGTCATTGTCTTAATTAGGATGCTCCCCCAGGCAGACCCTAGGATAAGGATTATGGTGCAGGTCGTTTATTCAGGAGGTGATGCCAGGAAGCAGAAGAGGGGGAGTGGGAAAAGTGAGACACCGAAGAGAGAAAAGCCAAGAGGGAGCATGAATAAGCAGGTTGGAAACTAGCGCTCAATCACACTGGTGCTATTCTGAGGAAATGTGTAAGAATGATATTCATAACTGACCCAGAAGGACAGGAGGCAATGGGCATTTATCCACTCATCCCCATTTCCTTTGGGCTGAAGGCTGTTCTACAGGGTAATCCTGGATTCTATCTATCTGCTGCCTTGTTCTGTTACCCTCTCACAGCTTCAGAGAAAGCAAAATGGAGGAAGCCTCAGCCCTATTGCTCGTGGGACACTGGGGAGTAGAGGGAACTGTCCGCCATAGCTGCCTTGAAATCAGCTGGGTCAACTAGACATGACAAGGTGCATCACAAGTGCCACATTTATTTTAATCAGATATAGTATATTTTCACATTTCAGCTAAGGGGAAAGAAGTGCATGTGCTAAAACATTTTTAAGCATATTGTAATAGTTAAGATGGGGACTTGAAAAAAATTACCTTTAATACCAAGTTAGAGACATCTTTCAAGGAAGTGGGCTTGGAGAAGAGGGGTGGAAGGTGCCCATGGGTGGATGGGGGTTCCTGTACTGAACACTGTGGCCAGCAGTTGAGTTCAATAGTCCAAGCTTCTGTATTCCTTATTATGTCATGACTATACCAGCACTGAGAGCCAGAAAAGCATGAGTCAGCACCAAACAGCTGATTGCTTACCTTTTCACCCCTTCCTTCTAGTCCATATATTTTCCCCTCTGGATTTGAAACACATGAAAAGAGGGAGAGACAGTAAAGGACTTTAGAAAGCCAGAAGTCCTATTCTTTGTACACCTTTATTTAGTATTGGGCAATCCTACCTGCTGAAGAATAAACTTAAGAAGCTTTGATTTGGAGTTTGATATTCCAACCTGCTAACCTCCAGAAGAGGACAGAGGGAAGATTTTATCCAGTTGACTATAAAAGGAATAGCTCATAACTTCATTGGCTAATTGAGGTCTTTTTGATTCAACCATCAGGGTTCCCCCTCAAGCTCAGATTAAAAAAGGGGGATTTATTTTAATGATACAACACAGATATGGAGAGATTCAAACAAAGCACATCCGGGCTTCACAAGGACTAGAATCAGAAACTGAAAGCTCAGCAATGAAATCTTTCTCCATTTATTAGGGGCTGTGGTTTTCTCTCGCTCTGTTTCTCTCCCTCCCTCCCTCCCTCCCTCTCTCGCTCTCTCTCTCTCTCTCTCTCTCTCTCTCTCTCTCACACACACACACACACACACACACACACACACACACTTCTCTCCCATCCCCCACCTCCGCCCCCCAACTTCCTCTTTTTTTTTAAATTAATTAATTAATTTATTTTTGGCTGCGTTGGGTCTTCGTTGCTGTGCGTGGGCTTTCTCTATAGTTGCAGTGCGCGGGCTTCTCACTGCAGTGGCTTCCCTTGTTGCGGAGCACGGGCTCTAGGGTGCGGGCTTCAGTAGTTGTGGCTCGTGGGCTCTAGAGCGCAGGCTCAGTAGTTGTGGTGCACGGGCTTAGTTGCTCTGCAGCTAAGCGGCTCGAACCCGTGTCCCCTGCACTGGCAGGTGGTTTCTTAACCACTGCACCACGAGGGAAGTCACTCCTCTACTGACTCTTATTCTAGTGCCTCAAATAACCTTCACTCATAACCTTCCAGTTCTAGTAACCCTTTCCAATCAAGAATTTCCTGTTTCTCTAACACCAAGTTCCCAAGAGAAGAATCCATTGGAACCGCTCCAATTCACACTAGACCAGACAGGTCATAAATTGTTAGAAACTACACAGTTAGGCCAAGTTCCCATCTTTTGTTCAATCAGCTGTTGCAAGGGCCAGGGTCACAGAGACCACACACACTCAATAGGGCTGTGGGCAGGACTGGTCCCCACAGAAGAGGGCATGTGTAAGGTAAGCAGTAAATCACATAGCTAGGGCTTCCAGAATAGCCTACTGGAAAGTGAAGGAATAAGTTACATAATTTTCTATACCACTGTAATTTATTGATTGATATACTTTAAAACAAATTTAACTAGTACTACTTTGAATTCACAATCCATCATTTACCTATGAGATCTAAGTAAGTAAAATAACCTTTTGGGGCCTCACTTCTATCTTCCACAAGTGGCAGAAATAATATTTATTTATTTTATTTATTTTATTTATTTTATTTATTTATTTATTTTATTTATTTATTTATTTATATTATTTATTTATTTATTTAATTTATTTATATTATTTATTTATTTTATTTATTTTATTATTTTAAATAATATTTATTTATTTACCAGATCAAGGGTTGGCAAACTGGGACCTGTGGGGCAATTCCTGCCAGCTGCCTGTTTTTGTAAATAAAGTTTTATTGGAACACAGTCATGCCCATTTGTTTATATATTATAAGGTAACAATGGCAGAGCTGAGTAGTTGGGACAGAGACCTTATGTCCCATACAGCCTAAAATACTTACTATCTGCTCTGGACTGAATTGTGTCCCTCCCAAATTCAAATATTGAAGCCCTAGCTCTCCCACAGGTTGGTAGAGGTGGGACCTTTGGGAGGTAATTAGGGTTAGCCAAGGTGATGAGGGTGGGACTTTCATAATGAGATTAGTGCCCTTATAAGAAGAGATCTCCCTCTCCATGTGCAATCACCAAGGAAAAATCAGGTGAACAAGACTGCAAGAAGGTGGCCGTATGCAAGCCAGAAAGAGAGCCCTCTTGATGATCCAAGTCATCTAAGCACCTTCATCTTGGGCTTCAGCCTCCAGAACGATGAGAAATAAGTGTCTGTTGTTTAAGCCACCCTGTCTATGGTATTTTGTTATGGCAGCCCAAGCAGACACAATCTATCCTTTTACAGATAAAGTTTGCTGACCATGGCTTAGATTGTTGTGAAAATTAATTGTGATAGTGCCTCCCTAAGTACAGAGCCTAGTGAGCACACACTTTCTCAGTGTGTATTAAATTCCTTTTGCTGCACTCAGAACACATTCAGGGCTCTAAGACCACATACCTTTGTGGGGGAAAAAAGGAACCTACAAAATCAAAATCAAGGAAATGGTTTTTACACATTTAATATACTCTTGAAATCTTCACAGGTTTTCAGTTAATCTGTTAAATGTAGCAGTGTGTTCATAACTTATTGTATATTTTAGCCATTTGCTTTTTTTTTTTTTTTTCTGCGGTACGCGGGCCTCTCACTGTTGTGGCCTCTCCCGTTGCAGAGCACAGGCTCCGGACGCGCAGGCTCAGCGGCCATGGCTCACGGGCCCAGCCGCTCCGCGGCATGTGGGATCTTCCCGGACCGGGGCACGAACCCGTGTCCCCTGCATCGGCAGGCGGACTCTCAACCACTGCGCCACCAGGGAAGCCCTAGCCATTTGCTTTAATGCAAGTAATTGGGAGGTACCACATTAACACACAAAAGTAGTTAATGCCACGTACAAAAAAAAAAAAAGCATATTTAGTTCTTTATTATTTCTGCTAAATAATATAATGCACAAATCATAGAACTAAAGGCCTGAAAAGATGTGTGAAGGTGGATTCATTCATCCCTCAGCTTCTGGGTAGCATCTCACATCAATTATCCTACAAAAATCGTTGCATGTTAGTCATTAATATCATCAGATAATGAGATTCCACAGAATCCCTTGGTAATATGCACCAGGGCCTCACAATTCTCCTATTGGGGTATTTTCCTGAAATGGAGCCCAAATTCTTCCTGCTGCTAGGTCTTTTCCTACTGTTCTCAAAGGCCCTAGCTGCTCCACCTGAGTTTGTATGTGGCATAAATCACTGAAATGACTGCTTCTCTCCTTTCCTCCATGTGAAGGGGAACACCAGCTACGCCACCTTCATAATACCCTGGACCTTGAAGTCCACACTTCTGCAGCCAGGGCCACATCCAAGCCAGGGGAAGAAGAATAAAGCCACCTTTCAGGAGCCTCGAGAGGTGAGGCAGAGAGGCTTCCGGGACAAAGAACTTATTTTTCTTCTGTCTTGTACACAGGAGCCATTGCCTTTTTGCTAACTATAACGCAAGAAGGTCATCATTGTTATAGTATTATAAACAATACCACCTTCTACACTGAAAGCGAGTCATCTCTTTGGGATGTTCTGTGATATTTTCTTTTAACATTTGAAATGCATTCTCTTAAATGTATGCCCTTGATAGGGAGAGAAACTCCAGGATGTTCTGACAGTAAAATGCTTAAAATGTTGAGAAAAATTAACAGCTACAGGATGAGAGAGGGTGATTTAACAGTCCTATCAAAGAAGAAGTTTGTTTTCCCGAAAACACTTTCTGAGAGGATCGGGTTAACTACAAATATATTCAAATGGATTTCTATGAAAACACTGTAGCTAAAAGTAAAATAACGTAAGTGAAGGCATGATTAAAACAGTATTTCTGTTTTTCTCTATCCTCCCAGAAAACTGTTTTTTTTTTAAAAAAAAAAAAAACAGGCATGAAAGCACACATTCATTATTTGAGATTCTTCTTCTCATTTTAATGATTAAATTAAAATACAGTGTTAGGGGGCTTACCTGCCATTCCTTGTGACTCCCCTTTTCCTGTAATCACACCCTATCAGAACTTCACCACAGATAGGTTGTTTCTGTAGCTTAATTGCCATCAGTCATCAGACTTGGTGACAAGAGGAACTGCCCAACGAATTCACAGTTGAATATGCACCTCTGTGTAAAGGCAGAAAAGGAAATAAAGGCTTCTACATAGCAAGAGAGCTGTTGAAGAGATCGACCAGCGACATAATTGGGTAAGACCGGTTCCCTCAAATCTGAGATATATCCATTTACCCCTATCATGAGAACTTTGAAATAGACAGTGGTGAAAGAAGCAAACCATTTGGAGCGTACTGACATGGAAACAAACCAGTAAAAATCTGAATGTTTCTGGGTAACTATGTCATATAAGCTAAGCAACATTCTGTCAATTTCTTTGCAGCTCTAAATAATTATAAGAGAGTTACTACATTCCTAGAAATATACATGAGTTGAAAACAAATATTTTTTGATGTTTTTAGGCCATACTTCACTCTTATTTAAGAACGTGGTGCTTGTAGGTTCAGCCACGGGATATTTCATACCAATGATAATGTTTAAATCACTAACCTAATGTACAGTTATCATCCAAAATGGGTCAGAGAGTTTTTGTAACTGAGCCATAAGCTTATATTTACTGTCTCAAGGACCTGTGAAGAAATAGATGAAAACAGTTCCATTTGGATCCAGGTAGAACTTTGAAACTTTAAGGATCCTCTTTTAAAAATCTGTTTCCAATTTTAGAATACCCTCTGCATTTGTGCCATTTTCTTAAAGAAGATTCTAGGATGACTTTTTAGGTTGGATGGATTCAACTTTCCAATTTGATTAATGAAATACGTTATATGCGAAAGGCTACTGATTTTTAATTTAGTTCCCCATCACATACTCACCGGAACACTGTGAGAGGCACCTTTAATCATGCTAATTTCAGGCAGGTTCATAATGTCCTGGAGATTTGTATATTTCAAATTGAATTAATCATAACCTCCCCTCCGCCCAACCCCTTATCAAGCAGTCCCCTTTTCCTATTCCTTTCTTTTCTATTAATGGCACTGCCATCCTCCCAGCCACCCAGACTTAAAAGCTCACAATCATGATTGTCACATTTCTTTTGTTACCTAATATTTAACCAAATGACAAGCACCAGCAATGCTACCTTGATAACATTTCTTACATCTACTCTTCCTCTTTACTGCTTTACCACACTAATTCATGGACCTACTCCCTTTATCTCAAACCAGCCAGTTTGTTCTGAAGCCCAAAAAGTTCTGGTAGCCCAAAGATTTTTTGTGGGTTTTTTTTTTTTTGGCTTGTTTTTAAATAATCTATTACCTGAACTGACATGAGGCTTTTATAGCCATCATTTATAATATTTAATTTAAATTTATCTGGAAAAAAAGGGAGCTTCTCTACACCCCAGTGTTATCTAATATATGGTATATGCCTTGTAGCACCTTTCTAAAATCCGGAAAATTCTGAATCCAAAATACACCTGGCCTCAATGAATTCAAAGGAGAGAATGTGGATTTTAGCTATCATAATAACATCTTGAAGAAGACTCTACTTACGATTTTCCCTTTCTTTAATCCATTCTGTACATTTCTATCAAAGGAGGCTTCCTGAATATATTTACTCCAAAACTGTACTCTTTAGCAGATCCTTACACCTCGACATTTTGGCTTTCAGGCCCCTTGTGATCTGGTCTGCCTTTTCTACCTACAGAAGATGGTCCCTAAAGGACACGAGATTACATACTGATTAGCTTTGAGAAACAGAAGCTGTCTAAGTTCAGCCTCATGCAAAATGCACTGTGTATACCTATAGGTTAGCTACTGACTGCATGAGTACAAAATAAATACAAGAACGAATAACTGGCTGAGAAAAGAAAGACTGAATGAAAGCGTGAACAAGTATTGATCTGAGAAGGTATGAATGGTAATGACAAATGACAGGTTTTAGTTCCTATGTCTATGTCGAACTTTGGCCAGGCTCTATTTAGAGTCAACTTTGGAATTCCTTAACTCAAGAGAGACAATGAAATTTGAGAGAAGACCTAGAGAAGAGGCAACTAAACAGTGAAGGTTTGCTATTAAGAAAATCTAAATAGGCTGAGTTGTTTTTTCTTTTTTTTGAGTGAAGAAGGAAACAAATGAAGGGAGTTGTATGACAGGTAGTTGCGGTGGCCTTCACTTATTAATTGCCTATGTGACTAACTATAGAAAGGGCACAGCATCAGAAGACAGGGAGGGCTTACAGTCTGACACACTCAGCAAGAATATGCAGGGGTAGTCAGGGCCCATGGCCATCTGCCTCTCCCAACATGGATACAAACTGGTTTAAACCCAGTCAGAGGGATTTGGTTTATTGAGATTTAGATCAATAGAATGCAGAAAATAGAATATATTTGAGTAGTTAAGTAAAAAAGAACTTCATGAAATGGGTTAAAGACATTGAAACAAGTATGACAATTTTATTTTATTTTATTTTATTTATTTTTTTGCGGTACGCGGGCCTCTCGCTGTTGTGGCCTCTTCCGTTGCGGAGCACAGGCTCCGGACGTGCGGGCTCAGCAGCCATGGCTCACGGGCCCAGCCGCTCCGCGGCATGTGGGATCTTCCTGGACCAGGGCACGAACCCGTGTCCCCTGCATCGGCAGGCGGACTCTCAACCACTGCGCCACCAGGGAAGCCCTGACAATTTTATTTATATTTAGACCTCTAAAAGAAAAAGAGAGACACCTATCTTCTCGGAACAGTCTAAAATCATTCTAGTTTGGAATCAGGCAAGCCAACTCAAGAGCTTTTTACAGTCTTTTGTGATGGAGGATTCTGAAGAACTATATTCAAAGGGCATTAGGAGAAAAAAAAAAAAAAACGGCAAGCAAGCAAGCTCCTGGTGACAGAAGCAGAAGCAGGAGAGGGGTCTGTGATCCTTTTGACAATTCATAAGGAAAGCTTCATCTGTCATAACCTTAAGCGCAGTAGAATATCTACGAGTACTCCAATAACGGTGGCTTATATTTGAATCACCTAGTCAGCAGCTCTGGTAGTATCAATATGACATATATGAATGGACCTGCTCAACCTGCATTCCAATCATTCACTTCACTTCTAACCCAGGACTTTAATGACTGCCAAGCTTCTACATTCATTGGCAGGCACTCATCTCTGTCATGCTCTTCTGACAGCTTGCTCAAACAAAAGGAATATGACTAAACTCCCCAAGCAGGACAGAGGGAGTTCTACTGCGGAAAAGCAAGCCAAATTTACAATTTAAAAAATAAATTCCAGCCCTGTTCAATAAAACCTACGGCATACTGTAAGAATTACATTATTATTGCCATAATAATATATGGCCATTATTAGAATTACAGCAATAACGTATGCAACTGCTAATGGACTTATAATGTAGCATGCCACTGGGAAATAAAAACGAACTATATTTTTTCCCGTTACCAAACAAACGCTGCTAGAATCTATACAGTAATTTGAAACTGAGTAGTTAGAAGTAGAAGTTTATACCCATATTTGCGATGCATATATGGGCCTCTGTCACATAATTTTCCACTAAAGTTAAATCAGAGGAAAACATTACGCACAGACTGTTTCTATACACCCAACCTGTTTTGATTATTTTGAGGGACTCAACTGGCTAAGTCAAGTTATCCAGTGAAAAAAAGGTGACCTCAATCAAAAAAAGTCAGAGAGGTCAAAACAATCATCAAGTCAGTCAAAAATTGAATTGTAATTTCCTTTTTTTTTGGTTTCTTCCTGAAGAGATTGATTTGACTGGTCAAGTCAGTCAAAACAGTCAAACCAGTTTGTGTATATAGACATAACCACAGTATTTAGTCATATCTAGCTCAATGGAAAAAATAGTTGCAATACTTCACATTTATTAACTAAGTTGATACTCAATACAAGCTCTCTGAGGTAGGTGGGACAAAGGTTTCCATTCCTATTTTTAAACTGAAGAGTTTTAGACAAAGTGGCTAGAATGTGTTATCTATAACGGCATTACAGACCACCCCCAAAACATAGTGACTTCAAACAATGATTTATTATTTCTCGCAATTCTGTGAGTTGAATGGACTGAGCTGGACAGTACATTGGCTCCATTTGGTATAGACGGAGGTCATTCATGAAGTTGCATTTAGCTGGGAGCTTGACTGGGTAATGGAATATCCAAGGTGACCTCTTCTCCACAAAGGTTTCTCTCCATATAGCTACTCATTATTTAGTAGTTTAACCTGAGCTTCTAACAAAGAGGTTGACTTCCAAGGGGAAACATTTCAACAGGACACCCCCAATGTACAAGCATTAACTGAGCCTCTGATCGCATCACGCTTACTAATGTCCCACTGTCAAAGCAAGCCCAGAGACAAGGTGGGAAGAGACTCTGGAAGGGCATGAATACCAGAAAATGTGATTCCTCTGGGGTCACCCATGGAACGTTCTACTAAAACACGGCTGGTACGTTACAGAGCAAAGATTGAAACTCAGACCTCCTTCACGTGGTTTCTTCCCATCAGACTGACTCCCCAATGTCACATTTGACTTTTCCGTAGTAATATTACGAGTGTTCATCCTTTTTGCAGGGGTTGTGTCTTTAAACTCGGGGTAGAGCTGACTTTAATATCCCATATCTTGAAGTTACCAGTTAAATTTACCTTCCAGTTTCAATTCCAGTCATTTTTATCTAAGAAGGAAATTTGAGACAAACATATCTTTGCTACTTTCCATATGCCTTCCTTTCCAACAACTTAAAACCTTATGAAGACCCAAGAATGATCTCACTGTCTATCACCTTGCTGTATATAGGTCCAGCACTGGGAGGAAGAACTAGGATTATTAATTCCTATACTGAATAGTCGAGGAAACTGAGAATCAGAACGTGAGCTACTTGCTCAGGATCTCATGGCACGTGAGGAAGCCAGGCTTCCAAATCCAGAATGTTCTTGCTCTGGAAGAACTCATGGTCTCTTGGGAACATATTTGCATAAAACTTTGAACACATCAACATGGAGCTTCTCTACTTGCTGAATGTTTAGAGCACAGAATGACGGTGCTATATCTGACAGCATTTGAGGAGTTCTATGTCTGACAATCCAGCACAAATGACACACCAAAGCAGCAGTTCTCCACCTTCTTGGTCTCAAAATCCCTTTAATTCCTAAAAATTATTAAGAACCCCAAAGGGCTTTTGTTATACAATTGTTACTGTGTTAGAAACTGAGAATTTTCTTTAATCATGAGAACATAAAAGCATACACTCTGTTAGTTGTCAGAATGATGACATCACATGTCATGTTGCCTTTGTACACTCCACTCTGAAGGGAATGGGAAGGAAAAAAGCAAACTCTATCTTGTTTATTATTATGGGAATAGTTTTGACTCTGAAAGGGTCTCAGAGGCACTCACAGGCTCTCAAACCACATTTTATGAACTGCTGTTTCAAACAATTCTCTCCTTGAAAAATAATAAATAGTGCAATAATGAAGTTACTAAACATCTCTTTATTTTCACTCCTAAACTGACAAAAAATTAAAAGCTATCCTTCGAGAATAAAACTGAAGCAAGAGCACAAATCCAGAGAGGTAAGGGAAAATTGACCCTGGGGTACCTGTCCATCTTTTGTGACCAATAAATTTGACTTTGACAGATATGTTGGGTGGAGAAGTCAAAAGAACAGATTAGAATTGCCCCAAAGTGGTTAGTTCAATGGTGGCAACTCCAATGAGCTCTCAGCTTTATGCTAAGACCCCAAAGGGCTACCATATCTCAGCAAAAGGGTGAATAAAGGAAAAGACCTGCCCCCCTAGAAAGGAACACAAGGAAATTTTCTCTCAATATTGGTCTTGGAAGGAAAAAAATACCTTTGAAAATCTGTAACCACAGGCTTGCCCTTTTATGGGTTTTCAGCCCATTTTTATTATAAAGTTGTCCCAGGTCAGTGGTGCTTCCAGGCTGTTGGCAAGCACAGATTATTTTATAATCTGACAAGCACAGATTATTACATCTGGAGGAACACACTTTTAACCTGGGCTTCAAAAGAATTCCTACACACATGTCACTAAAAAATAAGCTCACAATTTAAAACAAAAATCATAAAACACAAAGAAACAAATCACTGAGTTACATGGGCAAAGACCACATATATAAAGAGTATAAAATAAGAATGTTTAATGTGCCTATCAAAATAAAAGTTTAAAAATATGTCAAATGACCAGTCAAATCTGAAAAGGAATCAAATAGGATTTCTAAATAAAATAATCAAATGACTTTGAGAAATTATAATATTGATATATGAAGTTAAATAGTAACAAGGGTTTAGATCAACTGGAATTCTCACATATTGCTGATAGGAGGGGGTAAAACCACTTCGGAAAACCTTTTGGCAGCATTCACTGAAGGTGAATGACATACACTCCACAACAAATCGATTCTTCCAAGTATAAACTCAATAAAAATGCTCAACGTATTCTCACCCAAAGAACTATGCAGGAAACTGTATAGCAACTCTATTCCTAATGGTTATAAATGTGTGTCTATTTATAAAAATTCACCTAGCTCTGCATTTAGGATTTGTGTATTTTTCTGAATGTATGTTGTGAATGAATAAAAATTTACACACATACACACACACACACACACACACACACACATACTGCTCACATAAGAAAAGTTCCCTAATGTCCAAAGAAAAGGATAACCCTGATAAATCAGAGCAAATGCCACTCTCACATGGATTTATTGCCCAAAATAGAAAAAAAGAAGTCAACAAACTAACCAAGTAAACTAGATAACTTTATCTAGCTGGAGGAATCAGGCTCCCCAACTTCAGACTATACTACAAGGCTACAGTAATCAAGACACTGTGGTACTGGCACAAAAACAGAAATATAGATCAAATGGTAGAGGATAGAAAGCCCAGAGATAAACCCACGTACCTATGGTCACCTAATCTATGACAAGGAGGCAAGAATTTACAATGGAGAAAAGACAGCCTCTTTGATAAATGGTGCTGTGAAAAGTGGACAGCTAAATGTAAAAGAATGAAGTGAGAACACTACATAACACCAGACACAAAAATAAACTCAAAACGGATTAAAGACCTAAATGTAAGACCAGACACTGTAAAACTCTTAGAGGAAAACATAGGAAAAACATTCTTTGACATAAATCACAGCAAGATCTTTTATGACCCACCTCCTAGAGTAATGAAAATAAAAACAAAAATAAGCAAATGGGACCTAATTAAACTTAAAAGCTTTTGCACAGCAAAGGAAACCATAAACAAGACGAAAAGACAACCCACAGAATCGGAGAAAATATTTGCAAATGAAGCAACAGACAATGATTAATCTCCAAAATATACAAACAGCTCATGCAGCTCAATATCACAAAAACAAACAACCCAATCCAAAAATGGGTGGAGGACTTAAATAGACATTTTGCCAAAGAAGACATACAGATGGCCAAGAGGCACATGAAGAGATGCTCAACATCACTAATCATTAGAGAAATGCAAATCAAAACTACAATGAGGTATCTATCACCTCACACCAGTGAGAATGGCCATCATCAAAAAATCTACAAACAATAAATGCTGGAGAGGGTGCGGAGAAAAGGGACCCTCTTGCACTGTTGGTGGGAATGTAAACTCATACAGTCACTGAGGAGAACAGTATGGAGGTTCCCTAAAAAAACTAAAAGTAGAATTACTATATGATCCAGCAATCCCACTACTGGGCATATACCCGGAGAAAACCATAATTCAAAAAGACACATGTACCCCAATGTTCATTGCAGCACTATTTACAATAGTCAGGACATGAAAGCAACCTAAATGTCCATCGACAGATGAGTGGATAAAGAAGATGTGGTACGTATATATAATGGAATATTACTTAGCCATAAAAAGAAATGAATTAGGTCATTTGTAGAGATGTGCATGGACCTAGAGTCTGTCATACAGAGTGAAGTAAGTCAGAAAGAGAAAAACAAGTATCGTATATTAACACATATATGTGGAATCTAGAAAAATGGTACAGATGAACCTATTTGCAGGGCAGGAATAGAAACGCAGACATAGAAAACGGACGTGCGGACACAGGGGGAAGGGGAGGGTGGGATGAACTGGGAGATTAGGTTTGACATAAATACACTACCATGTGTAAAATAGCTAGTAGGAACCTGCTGTATAGCACAGGGAACTCAGCTCGGTGCTCTATGACTTAAGAGGGGTGGGATTGGGGGTGGGGGGTGGGAGGGAGGTCCAAGAGGGAGGAGATATATGTATACATATAGCTGATTCACTTCAGTGAAACTAACACAACATTGTAAAACAATTGTACTCTAATTAAAAAAAAACAATAAACTAGATATCTTTAAAAAATTAATTAATCAGAAGTTCCATCTAAAGAAATGAAAGATATGGTCCAAAGAGACAAAGAGATGGAAGTTATGAAGAAAGTTATGAGATATGTATATCTCATAACATATACATACATACACACACACACACACACACACACACACACACACACACACACACGAAATGCCAAAAGGGGTTAATGGAGAGCATGAGGGACAATATTTGAAGTTAGGCTAAGAATTTCCCAGAAGTGATGCAAGACCTGAACCTCAGAATCTGGAAGAAAATACTTTCCAAGGTTGCTCTATATAAGGAAATTCATACCAAAATGCATCATTGAAAAATTGCAGAACAGCAAAGATAAAAGTGAGATTCTAAAGGCAGCAAGAAGAGAAAGGGTTTTATGGGGAAAAAAAATTACTTTTTAGGCTAGCAGCAACAATGGAAGCCAGAAGATCACAGAATGATGATTTCCAAAGAGAAAATCATTGTCAATCTAAAAATAGTTTAATTTGGGAGAGAATTATGGAGAATTAAAACATGTAAGTATTTTGTGTTGTCTAAAAAGATACAACATCACGGTACTGTTCTTTTCACCATGATCTGCTGCAAAAAAAGAGCGTGGCATACTCTTTGGTTGTTTGTGAGATTTAAACATGTAGTTAATAAAATTACTCTGTTAATGAAATGTGCTTGGTCACCTACAAAGGTCTAAATAGACGTGATCAGTCTAATCTAAAAGTTCTTTCACTTTCCTGGGTCCCAGCATTAGGCTGAATGTAGATGCTCAGGAAATACACAAACAGAGGGATGGATAAATGGATATTTATTGATAGATGGTTGGATAGATGGGGAGAGAGAGAGAGCCAGAGAGAGACAGAGAGACACACAGACAGACAGACAGACAGATATTTTGTGGACTAATCTGATCACCTGTATCTGGCCCTGACATTGAATACCTCTTTGGCAGAGTCTGATAGAATATCGAGTCCCAAATGTTAATTTTCTGAATTTTCAGCTCCCGGATCTGATTCGTGTTTCTTGGCCTAAAGGAAATGCAGGGAAACAGCTTTATGTGTCCATAATGGAGAGCATTTGTCTCCGTGAACACTCTTTGGGCGCCACTGTTATGTTTTGCAGTGAAATCAGCTGATGAAAGATCTCTGCCAGGGTGGAGGTCAAGGTCTTTCTCTGAGTGAAATGTGACATCAAATGTTGGGCCAGTTGTGAATATCTTTCTCCACAGCCCAGAACTTATTTATCTTCTCTGGACATGGACCAAAAAAAAAATTGTACGGGGCACTTTAAAAAGTGTGTCACCGTTTCCTGAGAGAAATGATCTCCTCTCTAGGATCTGACTGAAAATCATGGGCAATTGAAAGTCTGGTTTATCCCTGTGGACTATTAGTCACCCTATAAAAGTTAATTTAAAACAAATTAATCCATAAATCTCTACATTGTCTGCAAATACTTACCACTATAAAAAACCTAATTTAAACCCTTTCCCCTCTATTCTAAATTAGGGTTGCACTGCATTTTAGAAAATGTCTTCCTGACTGGGAATAAATTACTTGTTATTTCCTCTCTTACTGATGACAGTGGAAGTTCTAAGGGTAGTATTAGGTCCAATATCACAGTCTCGTAGCTCTCAAAGAGAGGGAGAAAGAACACACAGTATTTTACAGAAGCCTTAATACATAAACATTACGTATTGGAGAAGTTTAATTTTAAATGCAGCTCCTTGGGCCATTCTTCCTGAAAGTCACTGAAGAGAGTTTCCTAGTTAACACTTAAGTCAAACTTAGAATGTGGAAGAAAATGAAATCAGAGAGGTAGATCTTTGATAGAGACAGAATTTTTACTTTTATCAGGATCATTCATACTGGAGTCTCAAACAAGAATAAACGAGTGGCCTTCACTTAACGAAAAGGCTGAGAATGGCAACTTGAACCATCAAATGGCTCAGATTTCTGCTGAAAACCAAAATGCAAACTTTATTTACTCTAGAGGAGCGCTTTTTTATTTGTGAAGCATAGGCAACGACCAGTTTAAAAAAGGTATTTTTTTGTCTTTTCTAGGTTGATGACGGTGTAACCAGAAACAGTCATTTAAACATAAATTTATAATCCCCCCTATCTTGAGGAGCAGGCTATTGAAAAGGGAGCACTGCTACCTCTGGTAGTTGGGAACTTTGAGAAATGCAATTTTTGCATAGAAGAATCCTGTTCCGTATGGTAAGTGATTTCTACCCCAAATATTTTAAAACATGGCCAGCTTCCAAGTCAGAGGAAGACTCAGGTGGTGAAAAAATCAATTAAATCCAAATGTCCCCAATTCCATTGTCTACAGCCAATGAAGATAAACAAGAGAGAATTTAGCACATTGAGACATTTCAGGGAAAGGTGTTCCGGGGCTGTCATTCCATAATCTAAAAAAAGGCACTTATCCAGCTGCTAATTATAAAGGTCCTCCACACCACTGTACTGGCATTAAATGGCACTGTTCCATTAACTGTAATTATTCCATTTGTAATAAATAAGCATTAACCATTTTCAAATGTACACTCACAAATCATCTTTTTTTTTTTTTGCGGTACACGGGCCTCTCACAGCTGTGGCCTCTCCCGCTGCGGAGCACAGGCTCCGGACGTGCAGGCTCAGCGGCCATGGCTCACGGGCCCAGCCGCTCCACGGCATGTAGGATCTTCCCGGACCGGGGCACGAACCCGTGTCGCCTGCATCGGCAGGCGGACTCTCAACCACTGCGCCACCAGGGAAGCCCCACAAATCATTTTTAAAGGATGAGTTCCATGCATTTAAAATCATTTATTTCAAAACAGCCTAGGCGACCAATCTATGTGAAGGCCTAAAATTCAAACTGGAAGAGCATTCAAAAAATTAAAATATATTCAGTAACAGACATTATTATAGCCTGCAAGACCTTAAAAAGAGAGACAGAGAGAAACCAAGTTAAGGAGAGAAATATTTAGATGTTCAACTAGGTGGATGTATTAATTCTTTAAAAGGCCAGAATTTCTTTAGAGAACTCAGCATCTGGAACCTGGAAGTGATTTGTATGAAAATAGACTTTCATGGTTGGAGGCCAGATGTATTCACATAACTACACAACTGTCTTTGACCTCTGGATAAGTGGGATGCAAGCTACCATTTGTAAATGCAGAGATACGGATGGCAAGGTTTGGATGTGGAGGAAAGAAGTGGTTAGAATAGGCTAAGACCTTCCCCACAACTGCTATTCGGAGATCACTTTAAGAAAAGCAAGATTTACTGCATTCACCAATCCTTAGAAGTTTACCCACCTTACCTAAACTTATAACAAAACAATTAATTAGCAATACTATAAAAAGTCATGGAACCATACAGGCATGATGTGTGCACCTTTTCTTATGTATGCCGTACTGCAATGAAATTTACAAAGCAAAGCAAAAAATGAATGAACAAATTAAGTTTCTGTAAAAAATATTGGTGTATCTCTATGTGGGTAAAAAAAAAAAAGGCTAATGTTGATGTAAAAGATGAACCCCAACAATAATTTTTCAAAGCAAATAAAAAATAATTGCTTACTTTGTGAACTTGGAGACTCAAAGTTCTGTTTGCTACCAGTCTTGAATGGAAAGGGGGTGCCTACACATTGGTGCAAGGGTTCTCAAACTTGTTCTGGGCATGGACTCCCTGAAAGTCTCAGTCCTTTCGATCACAGAGTAGGAACTATTCTTACATCTCAACTGATTTTACGAACATCAAATAATTTTACTAGAAAAAAATACAACGTGTTATATATACATAATATAAATTGCCAATCATGAAAAAAAACCTATCAACAACCATAAAAACACACACGATTAATCTGTTTGCTCTTGCAAGTGACTGCTTAGTACTGCTGCTGTCCAATAAAGCACTAACGTAGCTATTTAAATTTAAATTAACTAAAATTAAACAAAATTAAAAATGCAGTTCCCCAGTTGCACTAGCCACATTTCGAGCTCTCAATAGACACACAGAGCTAGCGGCTACAATTGTGGACACAGAACGTTTGCATCACTAAAGAAAGTTCTACTGGACAGTACTTTCTAGAAGTACTTCCTAAAAGTCAGCTAGGAGAAGGACAGACCCAGACAGTTCACAGTTTTCTAACTAACCAAAGAAGCTGGTGAGTTGCCTTTATTCCTTAGGCTTTCTGCAAAAAATACGCTTTTCAAATTTTAATTTTGTGGTCGGTACAGGCTCTAAAGTTAAAGTTTATATTCCTGAGAAATTAAATCAAAACTTCAAATCTGAAGTTGAAGGTCTTAGGGGCCCTTATGCACATTTTCTGTAAACATTGGGAAGAAGACCTGTGATTTTCTGATGACAAGAAACAGAACCTGTATAAATTTAAACTTAAACAGATTCTTTATCCCTCTTGCCTGGTGCTGTCGGTTCATTGTTCATTTTGCTTCTGCCCTCACCTAAATGTAAATATTTTCTGAATGCCTCTTCCCTACCTTTGCTATAAGGTTAATAGCTAGTATAGTACCTTGAATTTTCAAACATAGGACAACAAGATCGCTTTATTTTAAGTATTCTCATCAATTCAATTCAAAGGACTGGCGGCTTAAAGTTTTCTTTCCAACTCTAAACAGTTTTTGTCTTTGTTCGCTTAAAGTACTTTGTAACAATTTAGCCCCCTGAGACAGTCCTAAGACTCAGGATAGAATTTTTAACAGGAGCTGTTGACCTGGTTTTCCCCAATATGGTACCCAAATCTTGACTCATAGCTAAGTAGGGGCCACCCTGTCAAATATATACTATATATAAATTAATATATTAATACATATACATTATATATTATAGCATACATATAATGTACATATACATATCTAGATCTCATATATTATAAAATGATACTTCAAGAAATGTGTTTCCTTCCAAGTTTTTAGCTGAACCCACAATCATTCAGGAAATTGGCATAGAGTTTACTCCTCCAATTTATGGACTTTGAGGACTAAGTTATGCGCAGTGACTTTGACTGAGGTCTGTTTTACAGTCGCAGGAACTTGGGAAAGGCACCCAGCATTATCCAGGAAAATTGTCACTGGCTGGTCTGGTCTAGTTGCCTCTGTATGGACCAAGCTGTGCTGGGGCCATGTAGTCCTTTGGTCTGTCCTGGAAAGTCCTGTTCTCACCTCAAGGCCTTCATTAGAAGGTTCTACCCCTTCTTATAAACTTGTGCCAAATACGATATTTCTGTTCTGAGTATTTAATTGGCTGATTTCTTCAGGCGGCTTTGTTTCCTTAAATTAAAAAAAATATTGCCTCTTTCGATAGCTGTAGCTCTCTGTCTCTCTTATTCTTTCTTAAAATGTGATTTTATCTGATCCTTCGCAGTTAAACCAGAATCCCTAGGGGTAGAGGCCAGGCAAAAGCATTTTGGAAGAGTTCCCTGGGCAAGTCTAAGTCACATTCATAGGTGAGAAACTGTTCCAATCGGAGCGTCATTCATTTCACTCCCCAGTAAGTGGCTGCACATTCTGGTCCTGTCACTCATTTAGGATGTGATTTGGGCCAAGACAGTACTCAACCTTCCTGTGACTTACTGTCCTCATCTGTAAAATGGGAATGACAATAGTCTCCTGCAATTGTCAAGACACTTAAATAGATAAAGCTTGCATTCTCTCCAAGGAAATCTTATTTTTTCTCATCCACCTGTGTTCTTTGTAATAGGAAGGCACTTTCCAAACTTATTTTGAGTAACAGGCATGTTCCTACTTGGAGGTCAACATGGAAGTAGGTTCCTGATTGGGGAAGGCCATTATAAATGGCCCCATTCTTGTGCTACTCCCACTTGGAGAAACTCTACTCTGTGCAGTTCCTGTGCATTTCTCAATGCCCAGTCTTGCATTGGTTGCAAACTCAGTTAATTTTATAAATTCCTTATTAGCATTCAGGGAGGTTCCAGTCATTTAAGAAAACCACGGGAGAGAAAAGGTTTCACTTGAGACAATTGGATCCATTTGCTTAATTTGATTTGGTGAACTGCGAAAAGATGATTATTCCATTTTAGTGTCAGAGTACCTTCCTTCAGCCAAGGAGCCTGGTCTGAGTACCACTGAGGCAGTCAACATTTTCTGAGCCAGTTACTAACTATAGGATAACAGAGGTATAGTATACGTAAGAGAGGTAATAAATATATAGTTCATGTTGGGGTCTCTAACATGCCTTGCAAATAGAAGACATTCAGTAAATACACAGGGAACTGCAATTGAGAGAAACAAGCAGGTGTTTTTATTTCAAATAATAGTCTGAAATTCTTGCTTTTTAAAACACTGGAATATATTAATTGTTTTCACCTTCCAATTATGATGTGCTTGAAATATTCTGGCTTCATTGTGTGTTACTTACGCCCAAACCAACGCATAAAGAGGATGACCTAAAGAGAGGACCAAACACAAAGGCTGCAGTTTTCCATGAGTAATCCACAAGTGTTGTCCAATATCTCAAGCATTTATAAAGTAAAATCTGAGTGCGGTGGCAGAGCCACTGATAAGACAGCCTTGACAGATAGATCAATTTGATTCCTGACAGTGTGAGGGGGGTCTGCTCATTTTTAGCATCATTATATGTAGCTCTGCAGGAGAAAAATGAGAATTACCCGGAATGTTTTCCCCAGCAGGTCCAGCCACAATCTCGCTAAATGACCATGAGCTGTGGGTTGAGGGTTTGTTTGAGGAATCATGAGATGAAGAAGAGATCTTCTATTTCAAAAACACTCTAGGAGCCAATTCTGGAACCATCAAAAGTTAAAAAAAAACAACTTCCCAAATCCTAGAAATATAATGGCCTCGACTCATTTTCCAAATAAAGTCAGAAGGGATGAGCCTTGGAAAATCGTGAAAGGCACAACATGTGTCCTCTTCACCTCTAACCTTTCTCTGCTCCCTCCCCCCACCTCTCAAAGACAACCCTCCTGGTGCCAGGAGCCTCTGATTTCTTGTCAATCATGTGTCAAGGCTCAGTGACTGGCACTCTCTGAATGAAACCTGTCACACTCAGGTGTTACCTTGAGCTCTCATTTGCATTTAAACCCCCTTTCTTTTTTCTGCGGAGTTGCCAGCATTTTTTTTCCTGAAAAGATTTTCAAGCAGAACACAAGAGAGATCTGGTATGGGGGCTAGGGTTTACGATCACCCCGTGTCTATTTTCTCAGGTGTGAAAGAAAAGCTCAGAGTACCTTTTATGTTTCATTTTGGGGAAAACCAGAGAAATCGAAGGATGGAAGGATGAAAGAAGGAAATGAAGGTAGGAAGGATGGAAAGAAGAAAGGGAAGGAGGAAGGGAAGGAGGGAGACATTTGGGTTTGTATTCCTGAATTGAAGATTTCCTGTCTGATGTCCCTTTAAGGGTGATCTTGGGAGTCACATAGGGTAGGGGAATGGGTTCTCTTGGCAATGATTCCTCTAGAGCCTGAAGTCTCTCTGCCTTCCCCCTCAACACAAGTGATAGAGAACTGATAACTCTCCGGATTCCCACAATTTCAACACAATCAATCCGATTCCATTCCTTTGGCCCATGAGATGGACATATATGCATGTTGTTCTGTAACATTTTTGGTGCTTTCTTACACATATATACTTCAATGACTTAAAATAATCCTTGCATATTATTTTATTGTTCCAACCTCTGTTTCTAACAAAATAAGCAGTTTGAATCCCTTCCTAGCAACTTGGGTGTCATCACAGAGCATGCTGTCATCAATTCCTTCAAGCTCATCCACTCAGCTGAGCGCTAGACAGGAAACTAACTTGAGACCAGGCAGGACCAGACTGAAATCACACATGGAAAGGTAGGCTCTCACATATAATTCTCTAAAGGTGGATTATGAAGTGTCTGACCAGCCTTGCCTGTTTAGCAGGAAAGACTGATTAGCAATGTCTGCCTCGGACCCAGGGCGACTACAGGACACTTGCTTACCTCCTCTTGTCTAAGCTTCTTTAAATGGTCGTGACACTGTCCAATCAGTGCCCAGGCACTCTAGTCACACCTCACTCTCTCTCCCACTCACTTTGTTAAATCTTACTTGATCAGAGTTTGTCTGTTGTTCGTTAAGCGGCTGAGTTAACAGAGATGACATGCGAATGCTCTCAGCACAGCATCCCAAGACGTCAGCTTCCCAGAGACAACTAATTTTGTAAATGTGATCTAGCCTTTGGATAGGTCAAGAGGTCATGGAAAGTCCAAAGTAGTTATTACGGAACTGCAAGCGATCTCACACTTGTAGCTCTGTGATGGCATGCAAATCGCAAATGTTTTGTATCAAGATGATACTAATGATGATGATGAGGACGGCTAAATACTTAGCTTTAAACAACAGACTCACATAGCAAGTCAGCCAAGAAGAGCTGAGGGAACAGCGATTGCCAGCTCCCACCTCACTCTCACACCAGCATGGAGTGGCAGGTGGGGAGACTGGCACTACTGAAATTAATTCCCCCATGCCTTTTGGGGGGGTTGTCGCCAATCTCGTAAAGTTGAAGTCATCTAAGCGAGACGTTCTTACTGTGAATGTGTACTATTTTCCCAGCCACAACCATACCGGGAGAGCAACCCTGGCATGTTCTTTTAAGAGACAAGAATGGGACGCCATTGAGACGTCCTAGTGGCCTTGAGTCCCCCAACACATCCCCCGTCCTGGGTAGTTTTCCTAAAAATGCACTTTGCTAATTAGAAAGGGAGAAGTCTGCGTGTAGTAGAGAATACCTTAGTCAACAGAGGAGATAAAACCCAAGATTTGACCATAAAAAAGAATGAAATAATGCCATTGGCAGCAACATGGATGGATGGACCCAGAGATTAACATACGAAGTGAAGTCAGAAAGAGAAAGACAAGTACCATATGATATCCCTTATATGTGGAATCTAGAAAAATGATACAAATGAACTTATCTACAAAACAGAAACACAGAAATAGAAAACAAACTTATGGTTACCAAAGGGGAAAGGGGTGGGGGGAGGGATAAACAGATACAAACTACTATATATAAAATAGATAAACAACAAGGACTGACTGTATAGCACAGGGAACTATATTCAATATCTTATAATAACCTATTTTGGAAAAGAATCTGAAAAAGAATAGATATGTACATATAACTGAATCACTCTGCTGTACACCTGAAATATTGTAAATCAACTATACTTCAATAAAAAAACCCCCACAAGCTTTGAAGTAAGACAGGTATGAGGTAGAATCCCAGCTCCACTACTTATCAGCTATGGCATTATGTGGCTGTTTAACTTCCCTGAGTTCTTTCTTCATCTGTAAAATGGGTATATAGTACCTACCTCATAGATAATAATACAAGGACGCATGGTATAGTAGATGTAAAGTGCTTTTTCTTTTTGCACATGGATTCCAAAAATGAGTGCACTCCAGTCATTTCAATGAGAGAAGCTGTTTTGGTATAAGAATAAAATTGGGCTATGGGGATGGTTGTGACGGGGAAAAAACAAGGCCATCAAAAGGAGAGGCATCCATAATTCACTCCACCCAATATCTGTCAGGCAGGAATCTATCTCAGTATTTCTAGATTTTCTAATTTTTCAAGGCAATTTTTTTCCCAAGGGACAGAAAAACATACACTTTCATATGAAATTTCTCAGTAACACATATTTTAGAAACACTACCAGATCACCTGCCTAGGCTAGAGAGAACCTGTTCTAGAACATGATTTGGACCTCGTCTGTCTCTTTCCACCTCTAGCCTAAAAATCATAAACAATCAATATATAAGTCATTACTATTATCATTAGTCTTGCCACTAGTAGAAAAACAGCCCAAATTGGAAATCTCTTAACATTTGCACAACAACTGTCTGGTCATATAGTGACGTTCATGTTGGAATCCTTGAAATTAACTGATGGCCCAACGTCCTCTCTGTTCAGAGCTAACTATGAATTTATCCGTTAGTACCTTCAGTCAATAAGCTCCATGTTATCTAAACTTAAAGAAATGTGCCAAGCCCAAGTGGAAATTCAGTATCAGCCCATGAACATAATAACAAAATGCAACGCACATGCCAGCGTATCAAGAATGCATTCTACTTGGAAAGCAGGAGAAAAAATGAAAAGTGCCTGTTTCTATGTATAAAGCCTACCCTATAAGTGCTAAACGCAGTTTTACATTATAATAGTACATAAGCAAAGTGCTTATGATATATTTATAAACATTCACATAGAGAGGGATTTGGGGAAAAAGAAGCAGTTGTGTTTAGTCAGGATGAATTTTCATCCCATGAGAAGCTGAAGAGGCTTGTTAAGTGCTGAGAGGTACATTTAGAATTTATTTTGTCAAAGCTCTTCCCTTCTTTAGCTGTGTGACAAGAGGACAAGTGACTCAATCTCTCTGAGTCTCATCTGTTAAATGGGAAGAAATATTACGTTCTACCTCAGAGGCTGACTCTGAAAAATAAAAAAATTTAATGTAGAGGCTGACTCTGAAGAACAAAAAAATTTAATGTAAAGGTGCTTAGTACAATGCCCAGAACATAGTAAATGCTGACAAGATTCGCTATTAGGATGAAATGACTAAAGTTAAACTAGAGAAATTGGTATATAGATAGCTTGGCTCTTTTAAAGGGCTAACAGTTTTTATCACGGTATCTATCTGGGAGCAAATTACAAAAATAAAGACTTCTGGCGTTTTCTAATATTAACATCTATAAGGTAAGACTTAAATGCCTTTATCCAGGACGAATTGTTGGAGCAGAGATATTCTCGTGCAACATTTTCGTGTTATGAACAAGGAGCTTTTGCCTGGTAAACTCATGGGGTGAAATCTCATCCCTTGATCGTCATAGTGTGACAAAGAGCTATTGATTGAGAGCATATTGTCATTTAAATTACAATTAGGGATGGGTGAAAGGTGGTTATTCAACAATTCAAACCTTTCTTTTAATACTGTCAAGGACGACTTAACCTTCACCCAAACACACTTCTAAAACTTCTGAGTTTCAATGTCTGCAATCAATGTGCTTTTCTTCAAGGATGAGAATCATGTCATTACTCTCAAACGCTGAAATTCGGTAGTTTTGAATCTGGTGGTAAAAATCTTTCAGAAGGCTTTGCTCTCAGTCACAAAACACTTGTGTCTCGACACAAATCCAGTACTACATTTGCACCTTAATATGAAATTAAATCATTCAGCACATTTTCCTAGAGTAGCAAGTTAGAAAAGCATATGCATTTTCAAAAATCAAGTGCTGTGTGGGTGATGTATGCTTTAATTTAGAGTAGTTTAAATAAAAAACCATCCTTCTGAAGGCACAAATGGCTATGAACCTCATGTCTTTTATTACTGGCCAAACAATGTTCAATTCTCAAGGCATTCGGCAGTACGTATGTTAAACGAGACAATGGATAGAATGGAAAGGGTGAGTATGTGTGTGTCCGAGTATTTATGCTATATTACAACTTCCTTGCATTTTGCAATACGAATACACTTCTTACATAATTTGCTTTGATACTTCAAACACACAGACAGACAGACACACACACACGGAGAAACAGATGCACACACAGACACATACACAGACACACACACAAACACGCTATGCCTGCACTGGCAGGATGCTGGACTCCATCTCACTATCTTGCCCCAGCCAAGTTCCCTGCAGCTTTCACAGGCATGCGGATAGCATGAAGACTGCAGCTTTGAGCTCCTACACTGGAGTACATTTAGAATTTATTGTGTCAAAGCATCTCTGTTCTCTCTTTCTCTTCTCTCTTCTTCTTTCTTCCCCTCTCTCTTTCTATGAGGTATGCACCTCTATCTGTTTCTCTAGAACGGCAGGCATTTACTAGCACGACATATAATTCCAGAGGTGCCTCTGGCAGCCTCTCATCCTCAGGGCAACCAATGTTCTGGCAGCAGTAAGTCAGTGAACAGTGCAAGATCACCCAGTCCCACAGTCTTTCGCCCCATTCTCTTGTATGGGGCTTGAGCTCTAAGGGACCCCTTCACTGGCTTGACATAATGAGATCATGGAAGACCCTCTCCAGCCCAGGCGCCTAACAGGTAAGCCACAGCACTAACAAGAGAGTTGGTGGTTCCCAGGGCCCGTAGAAAACCTACTATAGCAGTTCTGACTCAGTGGGAAAACCTACTATAGCCGTCCATTCTCACTGTCATTAGATGCTTTCTTCTCACTCGTGAAGGAAACCTACTAAAAGAGCAATTTTTTTGTACTGCAATGGTTTGTTGGGGCATTTACTAAACCAATGGGTACATCCAATTTTACATTTTATTTAAAAACTCTGAGCAGAAAAATCACATGTGAATGCCACGTTCACAGAATATGTTAGGAAGAGAGAGAGAGAGAGAGAGAAAAAAAAATGTATCAAAGGTAACACTGCTCAAATTGCAACTTCTCGTATCAGAAAATGTAGAGCGACTCTTTGTCACCCTGAAAAACAGGAAAGGAGTATTGCTTGTCAATATAAATAGGCAGTTCATGTTATCAAAACTTTAAGGATTTCTACTCATCGTTAGTAAGGAAAAGTAATTGTCTCATCATGACCAAGTCATATTTACTAGTGCATTCTGTTTGGATGACGAAATGAAAACTTAAAGGCAAAATAGGTTTTGGGATTATTCAGGCAAGTATAATATCTAAATATTTAGAAAATGAAGACTTAGGAATTCAAGATATTGGGGGGAAGAAAGATGTTTTACTGCCGCCTTGTGGACAATTTAAAAGAACTGAGTATTTATTTAAACCAGTGAGTTAATTTATGAATCTTGGTCACTAACAGAACCAGACAAAAAATGAGTACAGGAGAGAGGTGGGACAGAATTAAAGATTAATTCACTGACTTTAGTCCAAAAGATATTTCCTTAAGCCCAAGGAGATTCATAAAGTCTTCAAGTGATCACCTCACTGTATTTCAAGGAATTCCTGACATCCACCAACAGGAGATGGGGAGAAAGCGAGGCGGACTTAAATATTGGTTAATAGCGTTTAATCAGAATAACATTGTCCTGCTTTTTTTTAAATCAAAGGAGTTCCATAGATACTGGAAGTAATTCTGCCACTCTGTTTCAAGAAAATTTACAAAATCTGTTAGTCACCATAGAATTAACTGCAGCACCAGAAAAGCAGTGATAAGAAAAACTGGACATATTCTAGGGCTCAGTCCAGCAATTTAGCTTACAATGTTTATTTAAACATAACATGAATTTATAAACTTGTTTTCTAGGGAGATTTATAGTGCTTTCAGATTTTGGCTGGATTGAAAAAGTTCAACTCGACTTCCTGCAAAGGACATGCTTGTGTAAACCACCTTCTTCTTAAATTTTGACATGAAAATTTTTCATTACATACATTTCAAATTACAAACAAATGTCCAGGTGGATGCTTAATTTAAATCTAGCTATCAATATCACAGAAACAGCATCTTGGAACTTTTAGCATTACAGCACCACAGAAATCCTTGTTGACAAAACATCAAATAATATATTGTAATTTCTAATCTCTCCTTGTTCATCTGTTAGATAAATATTTGAAACGTCTAACGAATCCATTAAGGAAAAAGGTATCTTAGCACTTTTGAGTAGTGACTCTAATTTTAAATTGAAAGAACAAATTAATACACTTTTAATTAAAAAGGTTTTTAAGCATGTCAAGTTATACAATAAATGATTTAAACTTTAGAACATGATGTGCAATGATTTTGGTTGCCACTATTGAGTCATCATATTTTTTTCACTGGAGAGGAGGGGGGAGAAGCTTCTTCAGTGAAACAAACTGAAAATCAAACAACAAGGTAATCTAAATTTTGCTAAATAATCCAAAATTTAAATTATTCATTTTTTTATTATTAAACAATCTTGATTTGTGTAAGGAGTGGATATAGGAAAATTACTTAAATAAAACAAATATAAACCTATATTCTCTACCAAACAACAGTCAACACTTCATAAGCTACAAAGCTAGTGTGGTAAGAGTCCTGAGTTTTTTCTTGGTATTGAGCATGGAAAAACTTATGTAAATATCATTTTCAAAATTTCTGTCCTATTTTTGCAGTAGTAGAGAAAGCTTTCAGACTGTTGATAAATATACTGATTCCTATTGTTAACATAAGGGTTCAGTTCTATCTAAATTATTTTACAAACATGTTCTTCCCTGTCATCAGTAGGATAGTAATCACTTATTTTTCAAGGTCACTGAGTGTTCATTATATGCTGTATATTTTGGCTGCATTCTTATTACAGCCTCATTACAACCTATAAATAGGTTATTATCTTCTTTTTTACAGATCAGAAAATGAAGCTTCAGAGAGGTTAAGAACACTAGCCATTGTCACACAGCCTTTCAGTGCTGCTTCTAGCAGCATCAATGACTTTGTGTACCTCTCTTCGTTCTCCACATATCTTTGGGGAATCAACCTCACCTGTTTTTTTCAGTAGGGGTTGGTAATGTCTTTTTTTTTTTTTTTTTTTTTGCTCCGGCTTAAGACCAAAGACCATCCAACAGTGTTTAAGCAAGAATTGAACAAGTGCTAAATCTGTTTATTATTTACTGGTTAATTCATTTAATAAATATTTATTTCATGTCTTGTGCTGGGTATAGTGCTAGGAACAGGGCTACAATAATGCCACATCCAGAATGGTAACTGCATTTTTGGAGCTTACAATTTAGACATTAAGTTTGAGAAACAGAGAATGAGCAGGACCCAGTCCTTCACGATAGAGGGAAAAAAACAGTAGCTTTGGAATTATATGAAGTTCAAGCGGCTCTGCTATCTTCTGTTTCTGAGAAAGTTAGAAGCCGTCTGTCTTCCATCTTCATTTCCTCTTCTGTACAAACAGGTGTATCCAGAGGCTTAGCATAAAGCGTGTAATGTCCCTGGGCAAAAGCAGGTGTTCCATACATAGTGACAATTATTACAACAGGTCGGGGGGAGAAGGAGATGAGTAAACAACTCAGTGATCACGTGAAAAGTACCATCCTAATGATACTGACAACGTTTTCTGGTAACCCAGAGGGCCAGGTGCTAGAGAAGGTTGACAGAAATGTCACATCAGAAGTGATACTTGACTTGGGTCTCCAAGGATAAGAAGAAGCCTGCTGGGCACAGGGACTTTTATGTACAAAGACATAGATAGGTGAGTATTTCTATGGGATCAGAAAGTTAGCACTGGGAAAAGACTGCAGGCAGTTTTCAAAAGTCCTCAACTTCACAGTTTAAGGATTGTACTCTGGAAAGAATTTTGTAACATATTCCTCCTGTATCATTCAGGAATCTTTCACTGCAGGTATAAGTAAATGAAATTCAGGTGAGGTTAAATAAATAAGGCATTTCTCGGTTCAAATAACTAGAAATTCAAAAGTGAGACTGGCTTCAGGTGAGGTTTGATCCAGATGTCATCCTGCCCTGTTCTGCTGTTTTCTCAGCTCTTCTCGCTTCCATGTGGTGATGTCATCTTCAGGCGAGGTGCCACCCTTGGCAGTGATAATATCTGCAAGCAGTGAAGTCAGGTCTCCTGGGCCTAATAGCGTCACGTGCTCAGTCTCTTACCAAACACTCTGTCCTAGCAGGAAGATATGCTGATTGGTATGAGCATGCTCCAACGGCACGAGGACTCCCACCCAAAACACGTGGCCACAAATGAGGGAGGTAAAATATAGGAGCTGTGAGCCAAAGGGAAAAATGCAACCAACCAACATCTAATACTCTCTCCTTATATGATGGCGTCTCAGTTGGAGTTGATCCCTGCAAGGGCTGGCATCCAAGTCTCCTTAAAATGATTAAATTAAACAAAACCAAGAAGAAACAGAGTAAGTATATTTTCCTATTTTTACACAAGGAATATATCATTGACACATGTTGGAGACACAGCAATGAATGATATAGCTAAAAAGAATTCCAAAAAAAATTTACTCTCCAATTCATCAACGTGTATCCACAAAGGAAGGACTTAAGTCTGAATCAAGTACATTTCAAGGCTCTTAGAAGCACGTACTCCTAGAATTCCTCTTTAGTTTTTTCATGTTAATGTCTTCAGTTTTTTCATGTTAACAGAGGCCAGAATGAGTTTAAATCTGATGGCAACAAGAAAATTGAAATAAAACATTTATTGTATTTTTACTTTGTGTTTCCCAAAATGTTTCCCTTGCATAAGCTTCTAATATCTATAGCTGTAGATGTGTCATCATTACTTAGGTGGAATGTTTGCATTATTAGAACCACATTAGTCAGTAAGCAAAAACACATGCCCGGGAGTCTAGTTATGAGATTTGTTCATGTTTTCTTTGAGTTGAAACAAAAGAATAATGACCAGCAGCATACAGCAACTTAGCCTTGTCTCTATCCTATTAGGATCACAGTCCCAGGAGAGAGCTCTGGTTTTAAAAGCTATTTGCAAATGTAGAGCAACTTTTTTATTGTAATTTTTCACAAAGCACTTTCAGAATAGAGCAGGGGGAAAGCCCAAAACGTCATGACTTGAGGACGTCCTTTTTTTTTTTCTGAAATGATTCCTGAATGACCAGAATACCAAGGAAAATCATGATTTGTGCTTCTCATTTAGTACTGTAGGGGCATTTTTCCATTTGCAGCTTTTAGCTTGCGAGAATCGGCTTGGAACGTTCAGATGGTCAATGCACCTTGATTACTTGGAATTACAGTAATGTGCTGAAAGTCAGGCCCTAGTTCATTTTTATTCCTAAGACAGTAACGTGTATATTACCTTATCCTTAGTCCATAAATTAAGTTCACTGAAATATAACTTCATGAGGTCCCTCAATTCAATGGTGTTTCTGGGTATCTTACTAGAGAGAGTGCCTAAATTTCTGACACTTTGGTTGGGATATCCATTCATTTACTGCATGTTTATTGATTCTTACTATATGCTGGGCATTGTTTTAGGGCTCTGCAGATGTGCAAATCAATACAAGATCTATCCTCCTAGAAACTGTGTCGGGAGAAGGTCAAGGAATAATTAATTCCGAGTTTGAGGAACGTTTTTAAAAAGAAAGGAGAGACGAATTAGTAACGAGAGCTCTGAGGACACATGAAAAATGGATCTAAACTAGTCTATGGGGCAAGTGGTCAGAGATGCTGCTAAGGAAGTGACTTTTAAGCTGAGATCAGATGCAGACAACCGGATTAAGAAGATGTGATACACACACACACACACACACACACACACACACACACACACACACGGGAATATTACGCACCCATAAAAAGGAATGAAATTCTGCCATGTGCAGCAACATGGATGGACCTAGAGACTATAATGCTTAGTGACATAAGTCAGACAGAGAAAGACAAATACAGTATGATATCACTTTTATGTGGAATCTAAAAAATAATGCAAATGAATGCATATGCAACACAGAAACAGATTCACAGATATAGAAAACAAACTGTGCTTATCAAAGGGGAGATGGAAGTAGGGGAGGGATGACTTAGGGGTATGGGATTAACAGGTACAAGCTACTATGTATAAAACAGATTACTATTTTTATGTATATATATACACACACATGAAGGATATACTTTATAGCACAGGGAATTATAGCCATTATCTTGTAATAAATTATAATGGAATATAATCTGCAAAAATACTGAATTGCTATGCTGTACACCTGAAACTAACACAATACTGTAAATCAACTATACTGTAATTTAAAAAAAGATAGATGAGTATGGATTACCTGGGTCAAGTCTCTGACTTGAGAGAGAGCAGGGTTCAAGGCAGGATTCATAGACCAAAGCAGACCACCTGCAAGTATGTTCCTGCCAGCAGCGACCCTGATGTGGTAGGGTAAGACAGAACCTGGAGGGCCTTGAAATTAAGGCCAAGTGTTAGTACTTAATCTTACAGGCAATGGGAAGGCAATGTTAGATTCTAATCTGGGGGGCGACATGAGCAGATCTGAATTGTACATGGTCTGTCTGGCTGCTGTAGACGCAGTGGCTTTCAACACATGTAGACTACAAGTGGAGTATTTTCATTCTTGGTGTAAAACTCTATTTCTTTCTCCTTATTTGCTTCAAGTTGGCAATAAGGATTCCTGACTTCACGCCTTCCATCACCAGATCGACAACCAGCAGATTCACCCCGACCACTGATTTCAACCAAAACTTTATGGAGTTAGCAGTTTTGTGATTTATGTGTTTGTTTTCTTTTTTTCCTAGAGGCTCTCTAAGTAGTCTGGTTACTGCCAAGTTTACAACACGTAAGGGATTTCACCATGGAAGTTCTCTTGGAGGTAGCCAGAACTAAAGCCAACCAACTTCCAGCCTTTGAATTAGTTCCACTAAATTATCTTCTTTTAATTATGCCCCCCCACCCCATATTACAGCCCCAGAAGATTTTAGTCATATGACAAACAAAATTATTGAATGACTGATTTTCTAATTTTACCTTTTAGGAAGTCTATGCCACTCGGTATATGTAATTATGAGAGAACTTACATGCCCCCAGCAAGAGACAGAAGAAGAATATATGGCCCAGAAGGATAGAAGTGTTCCTCTTAATTCAGCAATTCTGTTCTTCAAGTCATTAACAGAAAATCAAATATATTGGACCTGATTATACACAAAAAAATAGAACTTCCCAGTGTTCAGGTGAATTAGCTTTCCAAGGTGCAATTCCCTTTTTGCTTTGGCCGCCAGGCATCACAAGGTTAGATTCAGGCACATATCTGCTCTGGTAAATGACACTTAACATGTTTCCAACACCTAATAAACCTACAATTCACTAACACTGATTTTTCCTTTCATTCTTTTGCCCAAGTTTTCTCTTCATTTACTTCTCATGAATGTATTTCTATAAGTCACCTAAAGGCATCTTTTTTAACAATGTGGAGGTATAAATAAATTAAGGTTTGGCTGTCTTAGATTCTCCCCCAAAAGATGCCCCTTTAAGTGTATTAAAATACATGTTAAATAATATTTCAAAATCAGGTTCCCTACTTTGAAATAGCTGTGGGATTGAAATGCTCCAAGGCAACCCAAACAAATTAACTGCACAAACTGCGCCCCCCCCAACCCCAAATTCTGTCTGCATGTAGCCAACAAGACAGTGAATGCTAGAATTTGGCCCCAGGCTTCTCCATAATTGATCTAAATGGGCTATGCATCTCAACAGACTTTGCAACTGCAAGGTCAGATGGAAGGAACTGACCTTAGTGAACTAGGCCGGAGAACATTTCCCTGCTGTGGCCGCCCCTTCTGTGAGTATAAACAGGACTTCAAAGGGAAGGGAAAGGTCGGCCTGAGAGGGGTTTAGCCACCGGCACTGTCAGCAGCCCCCCTTCCCAACAATCAGCAGAAATCCTACGGGCCCACCAGCGTTTTTAACTAAGAAGGAAATATTTTTGTCCCGTGGTCATTACAACCACTGAAGAAAAAGAGAGGCCATCCACTTTTTTATCCTTTCTTCTGTAGTCAACAGGTCTTTTCAAGAGATAATATTCGATTAAGTTTCTTTTTCTTCTTCTTTTTTTTTTTTTTTAACATTACACGGTTGGTAGTTTAAATGGGTTTAGTCACTTCTAGGCCATGGCTAGTTAGGGTGTCAGCAGTGCCCCCAACCTAATGTCATGAAATGTTCAACAATGACTTTAAAATAAGTAGCTTTTGGGAAGTTATGTCTTTGAAGTTTCATTAATTAGTCATATCATCGGGAATGTATGGCTAAAGTAAATTACAGTGTTTAAAATATCCACTCTTTCAATGTGAAAAATGAAAGGATCCTGCTACCTTGTCTTTACACTAATGAAGATATTATTAATTGGTTTAGCAAAAACATAGATCTAACCATAATGTGCAACAGTTATTAAAGATAATTAACTACAGATCATTGGTTTGAAACATCTAGTCCAAAATGATTTCTGAAGGGCACATTATTCTACGAGATAAAATAATTAAATTTCTAACTGCTGCACGAGACAACTGTGGCATATCTAGTGCTTTAATTTCTTTTGTTCTATTCTCAGGGTACTCTTACTGTGTTAGGTTTTGAAAAAGCTACCCGTGTTTCACAGGGAGCTCTCTGTTCAGCATGTTTTGCCGAAATCTTTCATGTCTATGGAAAAATTATGATTGAAAGAAAAGGATTACAATGACACTAGACCTCATAAAAAGCCCGCATAAATGGAAAGCCTCCCATTTGCAAAATAAATAAGGGAAAATATAAGAATGAACTCGTGGATTAATGAATGATGTAATTATGTGCATACACAGAAAATAAAATTAAACAATTAGAGTAAAAACAACTGAGGCACTGAAACAAAAGGCTGTTTTTTAAAACTGTAAGATTAGAGGCAAAAAATTCTGGCCATATTTCTCAAAATTGTTTTTCTTGGTTTTTACTATTTGACGATCAGTTAAATCAATGGGGAAAAAATTAAGACTCAGATGCTAATAATAGTAGTTTTGTGAATCCTTAACAAAATTAGGATTATAATATTTAAGACTGCTAGCACATTAAGATGTTCGTTGATGACCAAGTGTAAAGTGAGGTCTGAAGACCACATTAGCCTCAATGTGAGACGTCCAAATTTTAAAATATTTATTGCACTATCTTGTGACCAGGAACTGGCTTTGTAGCAAAACCAACAGTGAAAAATAGTAGGGATGTACTTTCTTTTTCGAAGTAATTCTAATTTATATTAAGTCTCAAATCATAAATCCTGTCTTAATTTGTGGGAGGCCTGGAAAAAGCAATGTGCTTAAAGGCCCACCTCAAGGCTTAGGTATAAATTATTGTTGAGAGAAATATTATTAATAACTTTAATCCAGTAAGTGTACACTTGGTAAAACAGACCTAAAAAACCATAAAAATAAAGGTGGTTCTTACTTGGACTAAAGTTTAGATACATGACTGAATATGAAGATTTTGAACTTGGGAAGTTTATACTGATATTGATACTTGGAAAGAACAAAACCAAAATATTTAACACATGTCTTTTTTTGTCCAACATAAAAGCAGTAATGCCAAAAAAGAAAAAAAGAAAAAGGAGGGTAAAACAGGTTTTGAGGCTAAATATGAGTAAAGTCATTACAAGCTCCTTACTGTAGATCAACATTTCTGAAGATGTGTACTGTGGGCCGCTAGACCCCTAACAAGAAGGAAAAAATGTCCTTTGGTCAAAGGTTTGAAAATACAGCATACGGAGTGCTCCTTATTTGCAGTGCACATAAGCAAAATCAAAGGTTCTGAAAAGTCCCACAATCACAATATTCACTTAACCGAGCTCTCAAATGTTTATTTTCCTAGAACAGTGGTTCGTTCACAGGGAATTAGTATTCTGTATAACACTTAAGGAGACAGGGCTTTACGGTCCCCTGGGAAGCTCAATTTGATTTGATTTCAGGGCCCCCAAAGTCCCTTTTTTTATTCCTCTGGTGTCACATTCTTTCACCTTCAGCCACAGATTCCATCTCTTCTTACTGAAACCACTTTTAAGGGTTTTGTTAGCTATTTGCAACTCAGGGAGTATTTAAGTTGCTTTATTGTCCTTCCTAGGGATATTTACTTTTCAATGTCATGTTCTAATTGTAGAATAAAAGACTTTAAAAATAAGAGAATACCTGGCATTGCAGAGCTTGGGGTGGGGGATTTTTAAGTCTCCCTGACAGTGTGACCCAGGTCTCTGCTCTTTTCATAGATGGGGAGGGCAGAAGCTCCCATGCACAACGGTCTTGGGCATGTAGCCACTAACATCTAAAGCTGAGGCTTGACCCTGTCCTCTTATTGGCAAATTCAGGTCTGTGTTCTCTTATATTTTTGTGCATACATCTAGAGGTAAATATCCTAAATGTAACCAGAAGTCCCAAACTTGTAGCCTCCCAGATGCATTCGACATGCAGATATATTTGTCTGCCCAGTGTTTAATGTAAAAATGACAGATTTAGTTGGCAACAGTTAAAATGCAGGAGATTCCAAACAATAACCTAGATTCCACCTTCTGAGAAAGCAGAGGGTCTTGTGATAGCAGACCCACTGGCTGGAGCTATTATGGTCATTCAATTTCGAAAGGGCATCCTGGACTTCCCCGGTGGTGCAGTGAAGAATCCACCCAATGCAGGGGACACAGGTTCGAGCCCTGGTCCGGGAAGATCCCACAGGCCACGGAGCAACAAAGCCCGTGCGCCACAACTACTGAGCCTGCGCTCTAGAGCCCGCGAGCCACAACTACTGAGCCCATGTGCCACAACTACTGAAGCCCACGCGCCTAGAGCCCATGCCCCACAACAAGAGAAGCCACTGCAATGAGAAGCCTGCGCACCACAACAAAGAGTAGCCCCTGCATGCCACAACTAGAGAAAGCCCGTGCGCAGCAACAGAGACCCAACACAGCCAAAAATAAATAAATTAGTTAATTAATTAAAAAAAAAAAGAAAAGCAAGGGCATCCCCTTCACTCTCCCTTGAGCCCTAATGCCCATCAATCCTTAGAGCCCTGCCTTGACATGAAGTGAGAGTAGGTTACCATTTATTGTTGTTGCTGACTCTGTACCAGGCTTGCTTCACTTATCTACATTTTGGGACTTCTTTTATTTTCAATCCTTGAGCTCAACAACCTTTCTCTAATGGTTCTTTTCTGTTTGAAAATTCTCTTTATCTCCCTAATAGGGGATGTATTTTAAGTTGGTCACCAGAAAATTACCTTTAGCTAAATAACTGGAACCGGGTGAAATCAAGGGCCCACCCAGTACTTTGGGTCACCCTGATTAAAACCTTTGGCTAGACCAAACCCAGCCTCGCCAGCCTGCTGGCTATCTCCCCCACGAACGCCGTAGCAGGTGTGTGTCACTCACATTGCACGGGGCTGGGAAGGCAATGGTCATTTTAACTAGTGACCCAACGGTCTTCAGTCAGAAGGTCTTTCCCTTTCGTATATGATTCATTCTGCATCTTTGCAAAGGAAAGACACAGCAAATAACTGGAACAATAGCTCAAGGGTTCATGACATTTAAGAAATATGGATGTTTCCTCCTCTACCAGATTTCACTTTATATGGCCTAAAGGATGTGTGATGTGGGGCTTCCCTGGCAGTCCAGTGGTTAGGACTCCGCGCTTCCACTGCAAGGGGCAGGGGTTCGATCCCTGGTCGGGGAACTAAGATCTCAAGTGCCGTGTGGCGCAGCCAGAAAAAAAAAAAAAAAGAATGTATGATATATGTTTTCAACTAAAGCAGCAGAACTCTCCATGGGTCACACATTCATGCGGATGGTGCATCAGCAAGTGATGAGTCTGTGTGCAATAAAGCAGCTTTCTTCCAGTGCGTTTCTGAAACTCAGAAAACTGAGTGGTCAAGAGACACATTATTAATGGGCTTCCAAACTCAGCCTGAGCTCTGAAACCTGAGCTGTGGCTCTTCCTGCCTCCTCTTTGGAGTGGCCGCCTGTCCTCTGTGGCTGCAGGAGTGAGCTGAGGGGAGGATACAGAGGCGCTGTCAGCAGATGGAGAGGTGGGGCCATCTGCCCGAACTCCCCCACTTATTGTTGGCTCAGTGGCGGCCGCTTTGGTTTGGGTCTTTTAACAGTTCATTTAACTGAGGAGGAGGGAGTGGATTCAGAAGAGGACGCCCTGGGTATTGGTGAAGTTTCCTCGCAGATGTTCTGCCCTTCTTTCTAATTGGTCCCTTCGTATCCCTCCTCTTTTCTCTAATCCACTATTTTTCTCTTCCTTTCTTTCTTGGCAAGAAACTGCTACTCCTGGATGCTTTCTGAGTCAGTTCTTCCCAGCAATGACCCCAGGACACTCACCACCAACTATCACTGACTCATGGTATTTAAAATGCTGGGTACACAGTGTCTTCCGGGGTATTTTTGTTGCACTTGAACTACATCCAGTAATACTGGTTCTTACCAAATTGTCGATACCACAAATGTGTCTTGTTAACTTAGGTTTTCTAGAGGTTAAAAAAAAAAAAAAAAGACACTGGAGCATTATTTCTATTGAACTTTTTTCATAGTTTATATTCTGGGTGGAGGAAAGGTTAGGTGGAAACTTCCATTTTTCAGTCCTTATCACTTGTCTTTCCCTTAAAATGTGTCCTTTATCCTCACTCTCTCTCTCCCACGTAAGACATTTCACCTTCAGGACAATGGAAATTGTGTTTAAATGAGATCGCAGTGACTCCAGCCCGCTCTGAATGTTGCCTTGCTTTTTGACTGTGCGACTGAATCCTTATACGAAGAAATATTTGACTTTCTTCTGGTTCAGTGACATACCTGTACGAGGATCTCCTTCCCCTTTTCCTTAATAAAAATTTTTTTTTAATCTGGCAGCTTTCTTTTAAAATTTAAGGAAGTAGCAAGAACCAAAGACAAAGAAAGAGGCTTGCAATTTGAAAATGAATAGACAGAAAATAAAGAACGCTGAGCAGATATTAGGTCTTTTGTTTTTAATCTACTGTAGAAAAAAACGTAAGAAAAGTCAATGCTGAAAGAGAAGGTGCAGTTGGAAATTTCTTCCAAGAGGAAGCTTATATTACCAAGAAGAAAAAAAGTGTCCCGATCAATTTACCGATAAAAACAATACATTATGACACAGGCCACGATATTCTCCCTTCTTGATATAGTTTTTCCCCAGTCCGGTCAAACGTATCCACAGATTCCTTCTTACCTCCATTTCCCCAGGTGGGCAAAGGCAACAGAACCACATGGACTGGGGCGCTGGAATCCCTTTGACATTCCTATGCTCTTTGATATGGCTTTTGATATCTTGACTCCCAGCCAACCACTCAATATCTGTGGACGGGAACCATGTCTAAATTGGCTACTGTGTAGGTTCAAAAACTGTATGCTAATAGACTCACTTATTTCATTTCAAAGGAATGGTGCCTTCTGCCACATGGAGGATGAAGGGTAAAAGTTATGAAGACCGATGACGTTTTAAACAAGAATATTAGAATCAAGAGACAAATCTGAATCCTGCCTCTGTCCGTGACTAACTGTATGAGTCCAGGGAGTCACCAGGATTATCTCGTTTCCAGCTTCCTGTAAAACAGTAGCAACAAAACAATAATATTCACTTCATAAGGTAGACTGGGGGAATTGAAGGAGATGATGAACCTTAGGCTTGAAAACTCAAACAGGAGCTGGGCAGGTAAAGTGAGTCAATCAAGTGGGCTGGGTATAAGACAATACATGGCAACTCGAAGTCTCTGACTCCGAGGGAATGGGGGAGCCACACCCAATAATCCCGAGGCCTTCGGTCCCTCTAAACCTCTAAAAGGGCAGCTGTTTTATTCGGCTCCAGCCAGTTTCTGCAATGGAAAAAGTGGAGACCTGGTATTGCCAGATTTTTCCGGGAAGCTGGAAATCCGGACTTTTAAGTGAAACCTTCCAATTTTCAGTTGTTGGCAATTAATTCAAATGTAAAGTACTGTGCAAGCCAAACAAAACACATCTGCAGGCCCCGTAAGCCCAGGGAGCCTCCACTTGTGACCGTGATAGATGCGAACGTGTCTGTAACAGACCCTGCCTCGTTACAGACATACCATAAAAGAGTTCTCATTTTTTCCTTGTGTGTGATAGCCAGCATGAGAAAAAAAAATTGATTTGATCTTTCTAGAAAGGTATCAGGTTGCCCACTCGTAAGGCTCGGATTTATTAGTTAAGACACCTACTAACATGTTTACTGTATCTCACTGACCATGGAAATGTTTAACCCGGTTATAGCTTGTGCTTTAGACAACATAATTGGATCCTGGGACTTTAAAACAGAAGTTGAATTTTTGTTAGAAAACACACACTTCAAAGATAGCCGAGACACTTCTAAATCACGTCACGGAAAATTCACCCTTTCTGATGCTGAGCTGAGCTCCTTTGGATTCTACTAAGTGAGCAGTTCCTGTCTGGATTATTTTTCTTTGTCTTCAGAGAAGGAGTATCTTGTTTGAACGGGTCCATCTTAGTGGCGCTCCCTCCTTAAGTAGTTGAACTTACTTTTTAACTGTTACATGCCAACAAAACAGGTTGCTTAATTGGTTTGACCTTTCACAGTATTTTTTAATTTTTCAATCTTAGTTTCATAGTTCCATCTGGCCCTTTAAAACGACATCTGGTTAACTGTACTTAACCAGCTGATCACTGTACAGTTATTTTTAAATGTAATGTATGCTTAAACAGATGTTATTTTTATAGATGTGGATCTAAACTGCACTTGTGTACTTGCTATGTCTGCATAAACTCTTTCTGCAATTCCAATGTTGACACCCAAAATTACATGCCAGAATGCTTATGAACTCCTCTATTATGGTACTGCACTTCTGTGCTGCTTGTTAGGTAAACATCAATTCACTTCTTTTTTTCTCTCTTCATTGCACATAAATAAAACATTAGCATTTAGTTTATAAAGTGATGAACATTGTGCTGTGTTGGATTTAGCTTTATAAATACAACTGCTGTCAGCAAGAAAAAAGGATTTATTGAATAAATAATAAGAAAGCTAAGGGAAAATGAAAATATATATATTATGCAAAACATGGTGCCTGTCAACAGGTCACAGAGGAGCCTCCATGCTTTTGGTGTTGCTGTCGGAGATAACTGCATCTCTGACATGCTGTATCTGAAGTATTCTGGACCTTTCTCTCATGGTATGGGTCTTAGATTTAATCCAGGAAGCACGCTACAGAAAATGAATTCACTTTTTAGAACTCTGAAGGCTTGACTGTCTGGGGCATAATTAACATTTAGAACAATTTAAATGTCTCCTTACAAAAGCAAGGATGACGCTGAGAAGATCTGAGAAAAAGAAAACCTAAATGGTCATTCCATCCCACTTTATTTTTATTTTTGTCTTTTTCTATCAGGAAAGAAAAATGCAAAGGTGACAGTAGTCTGTGCATCAATGGAAAGGTTTTCCAATCAGGAAAGCATCCTAACGTCCAGTCTGTCTTGTTTCAGGGAGAACGCGATCTCGCGGGACTAAGAGATCTCCAAAGCCTATCAGCATGGGTAGAGTTTGCCTAGGACACCAGGTTGAGTCTGCCTTGGGACAAAGAAAACGGTCACAGTTGAAAACAGTTTCCCGAGAACTTGAAAAGTCTCATTCTCAAGGTTAAAAATTGCTGTTATACATAATACCTCCGTAATTGATAGACATTTTCTCTCTCCAGAGTCCATTTTCTCTGAAAAACACCACTGAACATCTGTTCATAAACAGTCCTTCTGTGAACACACTGACACAGGCCTTGAGCTCCTACAGGCTCAATTCCCCTGCCATGTGCAGATGGCACGATGTATTTATACAGCTGAAGCCTGGGCAACAGAAGCCCAGCCGTATCTCCAGGTAAGACTTCAGGCCAACACGTGCGGCTGTTCTCCGGCCTCGCCCCAAGTTGTCCGAGGGGTTCCTTCTGACACAAAGACAAATTGTTTCCTACTCATGTGTGGGATTTGTTGGAAAAATGACCTTCGGCAATCAATGTCTAACTCTACAGAGGAAAGGACATTTCTCATCTTTTAAAAAGATTCCACACATTAATGAAAAACTAATTAGGGGACAGAGGTATTTGGGAAACTAAGTAGGGCTGTGATGATTCGGGTGCTTTGTTTCTGGCCTCTATGCTTTATGTGTGATGTTGAACAGGAATTAATTATTACCACTAAAAGCAAAAAGTTTGGGGTTAAGCGTGTAAACAATTAACTCGCAACTTTTCAAGAATGACCACGACGGGGGAACATGTCATTATAATGAAAGAAATGATTTCCCACATAACTTCCTTTCGCTTCTCCTGTGACACGTGAAATGGAGAGGGGTACAAGGATCGGGCTTTTCTTTACTGAGCTTTTGAGGGGAAATACTCAAGAGGCTTGCCAACCTAGGTGAACTTTGGTTACTTTTCCAATCTGGTTTCCCTATTAATCACGGGGAGGTTGGTTCTCTGGCAATCTCTCTTAGAAGCTAGACAAATTCCAAGGACAAGCATAGCCAGCTCCTCACAACTTGGAGTACATGGACTCTAAGTAAAAGCAGGATGCTGGAGCTTCCGGAGGGTTTAGGGGCCCCAAAGATCACCCAAATAAACAGAACAAGGGAGCTATGCACACGCGTAACCTGGGTTTATTTGTACCTGTCTCTGTGACACAGCTGCATTGCACATGAGAGCTAGGATCAGGGAGACATATCTACGGTACCTTAATATAATATAAACTATTCATATTTTATTCTCCATGAACACCGCAGGCAAATTCTTGTTATATTTGACCAGCTGGGGTCAAAAATGTTACGCAGTGCTGGGAGGATTTTTGCCTTAGGTTCAATCGCCATTGCACACACAAGTTTTTGGGTTTGTGTGTTTCAAAGATCCTTTTACACCATGTATGAACCTCCAACTTATTCAATAATCTTCAGATTGGCTTACCAGTTTAGTCTACAGAATCAACTCCGGTAGAGACTTGCAGGAGAAAAAAATTTTGCCTCTTGAGTATATGATGTTTAAGTGTCATATCTCACTGGAGGAAGGCAGATGAACTAGAGGACCTCTGGAAAACTTCTTCCAGGGGGAAAACTGTAGGAGTCTGTTTCTGTATTATGGGAAAACCTCAGGGACATTTCCTGTTAGCCCTTCCCTAGTTACTCCTCACAAGAAACCCCAGCTAAAACAGAAGAAATAATCAAAATGAAAATAAAGTTGAACCTTTAAATCAGACACCAAGACTGCTTGTCACTAAGTATTGAATTGCACTGTGGTTTAAATGAAATTATACAGTTAGGAGTATTAGAAGAGACCAAATGCAAATCATGTTTTACACTTGAGAAAACACGTGTTACGTTAGGCCAAATTTTTCTGGTTTTGGTTATTAACTTCTCTTATGGATACTTCATTTTTTTTCCCCAGGAAAATTAAAAGTTGAGGGATATACCTTCTCTTCTACCTGATGTATGCACATAATAATAGGAGCCTAAATTTGTTGGAAATATTTTTATCATATTCTACATTACCATAATATAATGGGTTCATTATGGCATTATTTATAATAGTGAGAAAAATGGAAAGAATACTAATATCAAATAACAGAGGCCTCATTAAATAACTATTGACATGGGAAAATTATGTCATACATTAAGTGGAAATTATAAAGATAAGTAATTACATATACACTCTACAATCTCAACTAGGAATATGACATAGATAGGCATGGGGAAAAAACCTGGAAAAAATATGCTCATGTATTAAAAATAACTATTTCTGGGTGGTAGGTTTATGGGTTATTTAAATTTTCAGCTTCTTATATTTAGGTATTTCCCAGGTGTTTTACATTGAACGTATATTATTTTAATAAACAAAAAAATGTGGTGAAAACATAATAAAGATATTTCTCCTAAGAAATGCATTTGCCATCTTAACAAGAGGAGTTTTGGCACATTCAGACCAGAATATAAGAAGATATGGAGTATACTGAGTTATACTGTGGACAGAAATTTATGATATTTGGAAAGAGATGATTTAGGGAAGTCTTTTTCTTCCTAATAAGGTACCTTAGGATATAATCATCATTTGCTGCCTAGATACTGAAATGCATCCTAGGTGACCTTCCTGACTTTATTAATCTCTCCCTCCTCCCTCCCTCCCTTCCTTCTCTTCCTCGATAAATATTTTTTTATTGATTACTAACTCTGTGCCAGGTACTCAGAATAGGGGTTGAAACCCAGGAATTTGTAGCCTAGGAAGATGGTCAATGAACAAGCAACAAACTATCCAATGAATAATGTCACAATTGTGACAAATAATAATGTCACAATTGTGAGAGCCGGTACACCTGAGGAAAGCAGGGGTGAGCAGCCCTGTCATTTGCAGACGAGGGGAAGTCCTCTATATGGCAACAACATTTGTGCTGAGAACAGAAAGCATCAGAAAGAACTGACTACCAAAGGTGGGAGGATGCTCGAGGGTGCGTGCTGGTCCCACGCTGAGTACTTGGCATTCCTGTTGCATACCCTCTAGGCACCCCGATAGGGTTTGACCTATAGGAAACACTCAAATATTTATGGAATTGGCTTGATTTGGAAGATATGCCATTTAAGTCTTCAAAACAGTAGGACCTAGGCAGACTGCATCAAATCCTACCATTCTATAGGTAACCTGATTTCCACCTCTATAAAGGCCTGCCTTCCATGAGGTCCACCTGACAACCAGACATACTCTGACTCACTGTTCCTAAATACAGAGGCTTTACTTGTAGAATTATGGAGAACTTGGATAGTTTAAAATGTATCCTCCATCTAAATGTAGTGCAAGTTTATCTCTATATTGTGTCTTGACGTACCGTCAGTAATACATATAAGTATCAGGCTGTAAAATCATTACCGAATTCCTGGAATGCTCCAGTCAAATTTCTAATCATTATAATGCAGTGTCAAATGATCAGTTAGTAGTGTCAGCCTATGTGACTAGCTGCTTATAATTCTCAATGTTTGTCCTCAATAAAAATATTTGGGCTCAACCTCAAAATCGTCAAAAAGACTAGACATAGGTTGGCCCAAACCACTCATTCTTTTTGAATTTGTAGAAACTGCTTTCCACAAAGAGGATGCCCACACAGCTGGAAAAAAGCTGAAAGAACGAAAGAATTTTTGCTCTGATGGTTGCCAAGAGTGACTGTTCCCCACTGGGTTGGTGAAATCAAGCATTTGCACCCTTAATAATATAAACAGTTCTGTCCCTCGTCTTGGGGAGGGCAATAATTTATCTACTATTAATGAGGGAATATCACTCTCAAATAAGATCAAATTCAAGAACTAAGAAAATATGTACTTTGTGATCATGAGCAATAACATATTTTTCATAGAATATTGAGTAAGAGAAGGTCAGTGATGACAAATATGGGAAATGATAAACCTTCCACCTCCAATGAAAACAAGATGTTGAACATGAAACTAATATTTCTAGTGCCTAGTATTTAAAAATCCATCATATATAACTATTGCCTTCCAGACGTGTATAATTGATCCTACTCACATCAATAGTAAGTTCCTTTTCAGTTTTTTTCTTACGTTAACTTCTTTTTACATGGTATTATTTTCCTTAAATGGCATTTCCACTGACAACTACACAGAATGCACTGTATAATTATCGTGTCTTCAGTTTCTTCTTCTACAGTTCTTTTTAATTACAAAATAATACCCTTTGAAGCATGCATCTTTGATATCTTAACCATCATTGGGTCAATATAGCAGTGTGCTCATTATCAATATATTTTAATTATTTCATTCTTTCTAATGCCTCATTTTGTTTTCCATGAACTGCCAGGTAATTATGTTTGTAGCAGGATAAATAATTAACATTCTCTGGAGCAGAACGGCTATTACTTTCCTTTTTTCTTTTTCTTTTTTTCCCCTCAGCCATGGCAACATAATAAATAGGCATTTACCTGGAGTGACTAAATGTGTTCTTTTCTTGGGGCAACAGTAACTTGGTGATTCAAGAACTGTTTTTGGTGAAGCTATGAGTTACCCAGAGCCAAGGTTTCTGGCTTCCTAATTTCTCTTTAAACAGAGCAAAGCTGCTTTCATTAGACTGTCAAATTTTCCTCTGTCCTATTTCATGTCCTAATTCATCCCCTCCAAACAGGGTGTAGGTTCTTGAGGCTGTATGTGCAAAGGCTATTTACATGCATAAAATTACTTTACTATTTTCTCATTCAGAAAAATACACCTTTAAAGTAAATCCTGACTATATAAGGCAAGAAAAACATGAATGCTTTCAAAAACACTGATTGAGAAGAACTGATGAGTGAGTCACAAGTTCAAAGACAAAGTAAAACAAGGTGAAGTTCAGTAGGGGAGGCTTTAGAGAAAGACCACGAGATAGGTGAACGGAGCAAAGCAAGGTGTGGCGCAGATCGCAGTAAATTTCATTTCTTCATTGTGTGAAGATTGCATCCTAGCAATTTGGAGTACACATTCCTCTAAAGTGTTACTGCAGAAGGAAGGGAAAGGTACTCTAGTACTAGTTGTGTGACCTTGTGCAAGTTACTTAACCTCGCTTTGCTACAGCTTTCTCATCTGTGAAGTAAAGCTAATAAGAGCAAATGAGCACACTTCGATAATGCCAGTTTCGTAATGCAGGTTGTTATTTAAAGACAGCTTTCAAGCCTACAGTTCTTCAAGCTAAACATCCCAACGTCTTCGGTCATCCCTCAGATCGGAGGCTTTCAAAGATCCTCACCACTTTGGTCACTCTTTTGTCTGTGCTCAAGTTTGAAGGTCTCTGATGAACTCTGGATGCTCCAAAAAGCGTCTGAACTGCAGAGAGCAAAACAGGGTAACTCTCCTCTCCCCTTTCATCCAACCAGAAAACTTAAATAGTCATGCTTTTAAATATGCAGCTTTCTGGTTTGATCTGTTTTTCTTCCGCCCTGTGTATTATTAAGTCTTATAAGTGTGTTGCTGACTCTTTTCAGCGTCCACACATCTGCTGATGACTGGGCTTAGTGCCAGTGACACAATGTGGTAACGCCTGTTCTAATCCCTGCCTTTGTAACAGAGTTAAAGTGGAGACAGCCAAGGGTTTGCCTTTATTTTTGATAAGTCAATATTCTCGTATACGTACGAGAAATAACTATATGGTAAGTCAATAAATGCCCCATTAGGAATGAAAATAGAAGAACCAGATTTTCCCTTTAAACCAATTAAGCGAGACGCAACAGGAGAAGAGCTGTTTATGGATATTTTAAAGACCATGATATGGGGAAGGGGATAGTTTACTTGAAGTGCTAATCTGAGACTGGTTGGTCCAAATTACATACCAATACTTACTGTAGAAAAAGAAACTTCAATAAAAGGTTGAATTTCATGACTCCTATGGAACAACTCTGCCTGAGATTTATGGGGTAAGTAAGTATGGTCATTCCTGGATGATATGACAAATAATACTACATTTTATACTCTGAACCCTAGACCTAGATTAAGAATAGGGCACTATCTAATCCTCATACATATTTCACTAAATGCATGCTTATGTCATTTCAGAATCTCACCTGTCCTAAAACCATGTTAATTCTTTTATAATTCATACAAAAATATAAATGAGCACCTACTGACTGCAAGGGAATGCTGGGTTTTGATAAGAGCTTGTGTAATAGCATTTAGCCAGTATAATGTCAAACATATTATTGTGTCGTCTTTCATGAGGGATTTGCTACATTGCATGGTTCAGATCCGAGTATCTGCACTTCCTTGTAGAACCCTGCAAATCTCCACTCCTACCATTTGCAATATTTAAAGAAGAGGCAAAAAAGGAAAAAAAGAACAACAAAAAAACTATGAAGTAATTTCATGCTCAGTGATATAAAAAGTGTTTCATCTTTCACAGAAAGAGTTTTATTCTGGGACTTAGGTAAATTCCAATGTAAAGAAAAATTTGCAGTTTCCTCTATGCTCCAGCTTATTCAAATACAATTTTTCCAATACTGCTATCTGAGGCAATATATAAGAAATCTTTAAAATGCACAGTTAATTTAATAATTATCATTTGTACTTTATTAAACAACCCCTTCCTAATAAGAAAATTTAACAAGAGGAAAATATGAAGAATTACTAAGATTGCAAAGATTTAAATCAGACAGTTCACACATTTAAGACAGCCTGAACCTCTCAAGTACTGTCATTTGGAGGCTGACGACAATGTAAACGAACACTTTTAAACAAGATCAGGCAACATAATTTTGATCTTTGTATGTTCATCGAATCAGAGAGAAACTAATACACTTCAGGAAAACAGAAAAATTTTTAAATCCTGGTAGTGATGTGATTTTAATAAAAGGCTCTCCCATGTAAAGGCTCACCCATTTCTTAAAATGGGCGCTGTCCATTCAGTAACAGCACCCGTTTTAAGAAATGGTTAAAATCCTCTAGCAGCATAAAGACTGTCATTGTTTATCTTGTAAAATCATCTTCAGAGCAGCAAGATAATGCTTAGTTTTACAAGATCCATGCCTCAGTGGTGGGTGTTTATAACCAAGTAACAGATCTAGGGCAAGAAACCTACATAGTCAAACTAAATATCTAAGAAATCTGATGCAAAAAAAGGGGAGTTTGCTCACATCAGTTTTAAGCTTTGTATCTTAGAAATCAGATGGCTCTACAGTACTGTAAAAGTACTGTGAGCCACCACAAAGTTGTCTTCAAATGGATTCAATTGAATCCGGCATTTATATACAGTCACTCTGCTTTCATTATCTCTTACCTCATGTTCTCACTTTGTTTGTGACTTTATTTGTAAAACTGAGCTCCATTCATGCTTGGAAATAAACATTTTAGGCACTCCCAAAAGAAAGCACTCCAACTAAAGAAATACTTCAAAATATTTGAAATGATAGGGCATAAATTTTTCCCTGATTTCCAATGATATGAGATTACAAATATAATAATGTTCTTTCTCCAAAACTGTTTTAAAACAAAACAAAACAAACAAACAAAAACAAAAAAATATAACATGTATACCTCTTGGGAGAAAAGGCTGAGAGTGTTGCCTTTAGCAGACAAGTAGAAGGGAAAATTCTGTCTGAATAAACTTTTCAAAACTTGCTTCTTTGCATGTTATAAGTTTTGTCTATACTGGTTGAACACAAAGAGGTTAATAATCTTGCACAGGACAACAGTGCTAGCAATTCAGTAACTGAATAAATATTCCCAATAGAAGGACCCATTTTCTATCAGAAATAACAGAACATGTAAAAGTAATATTCATTAGGGAAAACACAATTTTTTGTGTACATCTGAAGGAACAAAAGGGTAAATCAATTGAGGACCAAATATGGAGCTGAGAGATGACCGAATGTAGAAGCTGTGGTCTTGTCTCTTTACACTGACCAGTGACGATGGGGCAACAGGGACCATCGATATTCAGAATTCTGAATGGCTCCAAGTTTTTTGAAATTTTTTGAAATTACAGAATATGTAGTCACTGACAACTAATCTTAATTTTTAATGTGAAATTCTATGATCAAAGTTTTCACACTCCAAGAAGACGGAAAATATTATTACATTATCTTCTCAACAAATTAATATTCTGAAAGCTGTCAGGGTACGAAAAAAGTAATGTAGTCCTATATTTTCCAATACTGTCTAAATTATTCAGGTAAAGAATACAGAAGAATATTTTGCACGTAAAGAGAAACTTAATGTCAAATGTGGTAAAACATAAAACTCGTTACAAATTATACTTTTATAAAAATGTGCCCCCTGCACTCTTTGTCTGTGCCCATGTATTATTCACATTTAACTTTTGCTTGCCTCAGACTACAGATTCTGGCATTGGAGGTTCTGGGTTCCAACCTTAGCTCCACTATTCACTGGCTTGCTAACCGCAGCCAAGGTATTTGTTCTCTGAGCACAGCTCTACCTCTGTAAAAATGGAAATTACAGTCTACATAAGAGTTCATGAAAAAAGATCAATAAATTCAGTTGCTATGTTATCTTTTTATTACCATTATTATCATTACTACTACTACTCCTCTAATTATTAATCCCAAAATTCTCATTAAAATACTTCTCTAAAAACAACAGATGGAATATTTTTAACGTGGAGAAGAGCAGTTATTTGAATGATTTTAATCTGTGCCACAGCTTTGTGAGGTCCTACCTTTGTGATTTAAAAAATATCATGATTTCTAAGTGAACATTTGGTTTCCTATCTGTAAGAAGGGGATATGAATGTTTGCCTCTGGGTTTTCAGCGAATTAAGTATGATTCTGTATGGAAACCATCAAACACCCTGCAAAGCCTAGTAACTGTGAGGAAAGTAAGCAACTACAACTTTTGAAAGAAAAGATATTACCATTAAAGGTCTATAAATATTGTGGCAATGAAGCAATTTTTAAGATTTATGTGGGTTTTATCTGTCAGCTTCTCTCGACACACTGTGGTATTAAACGTATTACATTAAGTAGTTGAAATCAGACTGAATACAATTCATTCTGGTCCACTTGCTGAAACATGCCAATCCAATGTTTTCCAATTTGCTCACCTAATATTTCTCTTGTCCTTTGGGGTCATGGGGTAGTTTGTGCAGGGAAAATACTCTAACCACTGTAAAACTGATCACAGTGTGACTACGAATACTGCCTTAGGACAAATGATTTGAACCCTTCCTTATCAAAACATCTGCAAATGTTCTCGTATATGTACGAGTCAATGAGGGAACATATGCTGAATGAATTCCCTTCTTCCTCAGAACACCTGATACACACCTGACACATATAATCGAATTCCAGAAAAACTGACAAACGATGGGAATTTTTAGGAATTAATAAATCATCTAATAAGACAATACTCAAATCTTAGAAAGCCAGAAAACATTTTGCATATTCTTAACTAGAAATCCATTTTGCAATTTTCAGTCAATATTCTGGTTCCTAAAATATTACTGTACATAAATATTGCTTTTGCACCTTTTCCAGAATTATGTATGGTGGTCTATAAACCTCCCCGTAATGTAGGCCACCAAAGGTCATTCACATGCAGTTTTAAATAATCTCAGCTTGATTTCTGTCATGTATTGGCATAGTTCATGTTTTTTTAGACATGTGTTGTTTTTTTAAAAGAAGATCTACATCTTATTTTGCTAACTGGAGCCTTAAGTAAAAACAGGTAAAACATTTGCTTTGACTGTAATGAATAATGTTTCTTTCTTTGCGTGTGTGTGCGCACATGCACATGTGTGCAGTACATATCTCTTATTGAAATTAAGCTTTAAAATTACAATAGAATGAAAAATGGGATGACTGGTTGACTTTTGCCATCTTTTTGTTCTAATTGATTGTCATAAGCTAAGTCATTGCTTGATGCTTTGCCCATACATTTTAATGACTACAAATGAGTAGACTGGTCCTGGCCCACTTCACGTGTATGTGTCATTTAAGTGGAGTTGCGGTAAAGAAACATAGAGCAAAAAAGTGACAATTTCCTTCTGAAAATCTACATGTGAAGATATGCCTGATAACGTAACTGTCAAGATGGCAAATAGGAAAAAATATTCTAAAATCCAAATGGAATATATTCCAGAAGGTTGGATAATATGGTCCATGTATCTACTACATACACTGAGGGCTCCTGACCTATTTAAAGATCCAATCTCCATCTTCACATTCTGTGTAACCTAATCTTAATGCTCACAATTCTAGGTTTTCAGCTCCGTGGTTTTACTTTCATCGATTTATTACTGTTTCTATTTTTCTACATCAAGTTTCTTATTCAATTATAAATAAAAGTATATGTTGATGGTGGTATTCTAAACATATTACTTTGAATAATAGGAGTGTTTATTTCCTTTCAACTCTAAATGACACACTTGGTACTAGTTAAATGTTCTCTGACAATATAACAAAATATAAATCACCTGGTGGAACCCACATCCTAAAATATAACCCAGTCGATACTCCTATGAACTCATGGAAAATTCTTTTCTGCACTGTTTGAGAGTGTATGCTTGATGTTTTACTATTGTTTATTTTTCAATAACTAATCACCCTTCTCGGTCTTCCAAAAGTTCCTGGTATTTCACTAGTTTACACATCGATTGAATACCGTTCCCAGAATTGCTTTTGGCTCTAGGCCAACAGCTGTGATAATCAGCTATAAGATTTATTCCAGGAGGGAAGTGTTATAAACAGAAGGATTCATAAGGCGGCATGCTACAAATGAATACTAATGCTTTCGATGAGATGCTTGAAAACTTTTTGTGCCTTCAATGAGCGCTAATGTCAGTCTTTACGCTCTTCAACTCCATGTGAGCTTTGATTTTGCGGAAAAATGGCATGTTCACTAGATTTGGTGATTTGATATTTGCATTAATCATTATGAGCCGGTTTAGCAAATTGAAATGATTTAATTTCACAAAGGCAAATATAGAAAAATCACAGAGAATAATTTAAAAGCCCCACCTTTATGGAAATTAAGGGATTAACTGCTATGCATAATCTGACACATTTATTGCAATAGGATATATTAGTATATTGGTTGATGGGTGGAGTCAAAGTATAAAGGAAGCCAAAAAAATTCAAAGGGAAACAGTTGGCAGGTAAATGCACTGAGCTAGAAATTAATAATAAGGAGAAATGAGGTTGAGTGGAAAACAGGACACACAATCAATTCTTAAAGACAAGACACAGAAATAAAGAAAAGTAACTCAGAGTTTATCGGCTGAGAAGAAAAGCTTGCGGAATATTAATCTTAAGTGGGGCAAAAGAAAATAATGCCACTGAAACATCAGAAAGGTACAGAAATAGAATTCAATTAAGGTAATTTACGGCTACATAAAGACAGGTGTTTGGGGAAATTTGGGGGGCTGCAGAAGAATTAAGGAAGAAGTCTAGAAAGCACAGTGTCAAAACCACAAGACTAAAATGCTTTCCACTGTATTCATCCCTTTGGTGGGCTCTACGGGTACCCTAAGGTCATTCAGAGTTCACCAAAACTTCCCCAGGAAACATCCTCAGATTTCCCAAACATGTGTTGAAAAGCTCTCTTAATTTTTCCTTTTCAGTATGTATCACCACTTGCAATTATTTACCTGTGTCATGACATAATTTTCTCTCCCACAGGAATATAAACAACAGAAATTCTGGTAGGGCACCCTCACCATTAGAGCACAGAGTTTACTGCAGCACCTGGAGGACAGCAGGCATTCAGAAACAATTTTTGAATGAAAAAAATAAACAAATGAATGACTACACGGTTGAGTGAAAGGGCTAGCTTCCCCATGTTCAGTAATCCTGCCTGAAATTAGGAGTTAGAATAACAGGAAGAGAAAGGAAGGGTTAGGTACAAAGACAAAGAAGGATTCTTAGGAAGGGCTGGCCGATAGTTGGGAAGGAGGCAAAAGAAAACCTGGGGAGATAGAGCTTTAGAGGTTGAAAAGAATAAAGGTAGACAGTGAAGGAGATGTGGAATAGAGGAGATAAACAGAAATTATAGTTGAAAAGTAATTCCATACCAAAAGAGGCATCTAACAAAATATGTTGCAACACTTATATGTCTTGAATATTAAAATCTCAAATATTGTAAACATTGAAATTATAAATAGGAAAATCATAAATTCTTATACTTTTGGCTTTTCTCCAGTTCTTTTTTTCAAGCAAACTTCAAATGAAAGGATGACAATAGTTCTCATTTACTGAGTGCATATTATGTGCCAGCTACTGTGACATTCTTGCGTGTGTCTTGTTAACCCTCATGATGACCATAGGTGGGAATTTCTATTGTTATCTATGTATTCTGGCTTTACTAGCTCATTTCTCTCTCACTCTAGGACTATCCACAGCCCATATCCCAAACCCTACTCCCCGGAAATTCTTTTTTAAGAAGTCTGCTTGTGTCCTGAGTGTTGCCAGCTCTTTACAGAACTTGTTTGACCTGATCACAGACCATAGAGTGAGCATGTGAAGATCAGATTTAGAATGGCATTGCTGACACACTACCACCCTAAGGATACCTCTGGTGTCTTTCTCTGCAGAATGATTCCTAAGAGAAAGCAACTTATTAAGTGCATAGCTGTGCCAGCCAGGTGCATCCGAAACTGTAGCCCACAGCTGCTAAAAGCAGAAGCAGTGGCATGAAATGGCTGTGTTTGATGACTTCCTTTCTGCCTATCCAGTTAAGCTGCTCCCCTGTCTCTGCAGAGCACCGCAAGAGAACATCCCATAAGAAGGGGGGTAAAAACAAAAATTTTCACCTAACCCTGAGAATACAAGAGATTTCCTCAGTTGTAGGGCATGGGGAACAAAGATGCTGAGGTGACAGAATAAGGGTCATATTGAAAGGTACAGTGAAAGGGCCCTTCATTCAGAAGTACAGTTAATATCCAGCCACCCAGCCTTCATCTGAACAAGCAATGCCCTGGAATCAACTGAGAGCTAATTCGGTGCCCTCCAAATCATGCAGTTGCCATTCAACTGAACATCATTTATGCCAGCTTAAAAGAGCCATGTTACTCACGGAAATCTCATTTTTTCATATTAAACACTGGAAGAGATTTAACAAGAATATAAAGGATCTGGGCTTCCCTATTGGCTCAGTAGTTGAGAGTCCGCCAGCCGATGCAGGGGATGCGGGTTTGTGCCTCGGTACGGGAAGATTCCACATGCCGCGGAGCGGCTGGGCCCGTGAGCCATGGCCGCTGAGCCTGCACGTCCGGAGCCTGTGCTCCGCAACGGGAGAGGCCACAGCAGTGAGAGGCCCGCGTACCGCAAAATAAATAAATAAATAAAGGATCTGAATGAGCTGTATGTATCAAATATGAATACTACAAAGTGATTGACTATATATTTACATACATACATATATGTATGTAAATATATATTTAAATATACAGTACTTAATATTATAAGTACATACATACATACATATATGTATGTAAATATATATATTTATATATACAGTACTTAATATTATAAGTACTGTATATATATTGTACTTGAATTAGAGACAGCCTAGAAGAAAAGCCTTAAAATTACAAAAATGCCCATTTCTTCGTTTTAAGTCTAATACAAATATAATCAAATGTATAATGGAAACTGGAGAAGGTGACAGAACAATTCTAAACTTCAGTAACTCTTCACACTCAGCTTTCTTTCCTCCTGCCTCTTTCACAATCTTAACACACATACGGCAGCTAAAATGGACTTCTCAGTGTTTCCTGAATAAATGCTGTCCCCTTTCTTCCTGGTGGGTAGTCAACTTGAACTCATTCCTCCAGACCTCTTTCAAGCGTCAGTGGCACAGCCCAGCATTGAGAACAAGGGCTCCAGGAAACAGGTACCCGGGCTTTATGGTTTCTTCCAGGTGTTGTGAAGTTGGACAATTAATTCACCTTCTCTAAGCCTCCTTAAGCCCAACTCTAAGACTGAGAAAATATCTGCACCATCTACATCCGGAGAGTAGAAAAAAGAAAGCCTAGGAAAGTGCTTTGTAGTGTCCACTGGATACATCCAATCACGATACCTGTCCTTCTCAACTCTCTTTGGAAAGGAAAGGCTGCTAGGAAGACGATTCAATCCCACTTCTCAGTAAACTGAACTGAAAGGACTGAAAAAATTTCCCTGGTGGGAATCAAAAGAGTAAAGGGAGAAGAGAATGTGGAGACAGGCAAACTACACTAATAGAGGATCACCAAAACAAAGTGCTTGTACAGCCTGATGTCAAATAATATTGATGGGTGAGACTGTTCAGACCCAACCTTCTGCAGAAAACAACTGAAAATACTGAAAAAACAATTTTAACACCTTCTTTGGCACTTGAATTTGCTAATAAGGTAGTAAGGAATTATCACAACAGCAACTGAATGGAAGTGGGAACCAGACAGACAGTGGATCCTCAGAGAACTTGTATAGCCAAGAGAACCTGAGCTGTGATTTTGGAGATTTCACTGGATCCAGAGAATTCAAAGCTGGGTCTCCCCAAAATACAAAGTCTAGGAAGACAGCTTCCCTTCTTACCACTGAGACCCAGCAGGGCTTCACCCTCTAGGTAAGCACAAATCCAAGGGAGACTCACCACATCCCTTCCGAACCCAAAGGCCTTACAGGAAATTGTCCTGTTGCTGAGCAGAGCAGGGACAGAAAAACATCTCTGAGAAATGACAACCATGAGCCTGTCACTACAGGGATATTCAAGAACAAGTGAGAACACCTGGCTGGTCCAAAAATCTTCTTGCCCACAAATCCTCAGGCCTTGAACTGTTCTGTATTATTATTGTTGTTATTATTATTGCAAAACACATAGAACATAAAAATTTACTACTATAACCATTTTAAAGTGTACAATTAATGGCATTAAGTACATTCACAATACTATGCAACTATTACCGCTAGTTCCAAAACATTTTCATCACCCCAAATGGAAACCCCATACCCGTTCATTGAATTGCAAAGGTTCAGATACTGGAATTATCAAGGGCAGATTATAAAACAATGCATTAGGGGCTCCCCTGGTGGCGCAGTGGTTGAGAGTCCGCCTGCCGATGCAGGGGACACGGGTTCGTGCCCCGGTGTGGGAGGATCCCACATGCCGTGGAGCGGCTGGGCCCGTAAGCCATAGCCGTTGAGCCTGGGCGTCCGGAGCCTGTGCTCCGCAGCGGGAGGGGCCACGACAGTGAGAGGCCCGCGTACCGCAAAAACACAAAAAACAAAAAACAATGCATTAAATTTTTTTTTTAATTTAAACTTCATGCAACAAGTTGGATTAACAAAAAGTACTCAATAAATAATAAGATAGTTGGAAAGTAGATAAGGAAAAAATTAGGAAATCTGCATGAAAATGCATAAAGTTGGGCACACCAAAAACTAGATAATATCAGGTACCTGAATAATCATTCTATGTCTTGGAGAATATATTTATTATTTTTAATTCCCCAAGATCCTACATTCGATCTTTCTCAAAATATTATTACTCCTTAATATTATATTGTGCTTGATATTGAGCTCCTGACCAATTATAACATTGTTCTTAGGTGAAAATATTAGCTACTTTATGATATTCAGCATTTCAAACATATTCCTGCAATGTGTTAGGATAAAAGACAGACATTGTTGTATAGTTCATTCTGTAAGCTCTAAGATCCATGGAAGGACTTGGAAATGGAGTAAAATCCACTACGTCGGGCCAAAAAGCAGGTGTAAAATATTAAAATCTAGGAAGTCAGGTAGCTATTAAAGCTTACTTTTATTTGTAAAATTAAACATGGGCACAAAAACAGGTGAATAAAATTTAACAGGCAAGCAAATAATAAAATTCAGGGTATTTTAAAAATTATGACAAATACCTTGAGGTGTTTTATTTGACTAAATTTTTAAGAATTCTTTCCAAATGTGATCCCTAACCTCTTCCTGATAAGTGTATGCACAAGGCCAAATCAACTGAACGAAAAATGAAAACTTAACCCATCACTAGATTGCCTTGTCTCCAGAATGCTATGTAACCAGATGATCCGTGTCAGCATAGCTTGTATCCTGTTATATATCCACCCACATGGAAAACGAGGTAAGCATGAACGATTGCAAGGAAAAAATATAATTTTTATCATCAAATTGATATAGCAAGATATTCCATAATATGATATACACTTAGGCAAAACTGGTTCTATTCGACTCCCGCCTACTTAAAGAAAGAAATATCGATTTCTTATCTCACGTGACCAAAAACTATACAAAACTTTACGTTCAAAACTGAAGATGCGTAACAGAAATTAAACAAAAATATCTGAACACAGGCAGTCCTCGCTTTGCATGGCATTGGGTTAACTGAAACTCACACACTGAGTCCTCTCTAAATCCAGCACTGCCTGTATTCCACACAGCTATTTTGCACAAATATAAGCATACGCCAAGGAGCAAAATGTAATAGTCTCACTATGTGGGTGAGATATGGAACTCTCTGAGCTATTTAAATTGTTCTCTGTTTTCCCAAATACCATTCTGTTTTTGTAAAATACGGAGGGAGGAAAGGAATTTCATTTGCACACAGTTACGATGATTAATAAAAAAAAAATGCTGTTTTTATCTGAAAATATTATTCTGGGGTCTATTTAATGTGGCTGAACAGACACAGATTACCATATATAACCTTAAGTGAAACTGAAAATACTCATTCCCGCGAGCTTTATTTTATACTATGAATTCAGTTAAGTATCTCCTATTCTGAAAGGCTCTCTTTTAAAAGGGACTCTACAAGCACAAACAGATGGATTAATTACATTAAAAACTGACATGTTAAGTATAAAGTTAAAGAAGCCAAACTTATGCAAATAGAAAATTTATCATTTAATACCCAATTGAATCTAAATGAATTCTTTTTTTTACTGTCATCAGGTTTCAAAACATTTCAGGCATGGGATAAGAGGCAATTTATCTGGCATCACAGAAATCTGAGAAAATAATGTGCCCTTTCTTTTAGATTCTGAGCAGAATCAACTCCTATGTATAGACTAATAAAAATAATAAAAAAAAACTTTAGGATAGAGACTCATTTTTGAGGGCAGGTCAACGTAAGGAAAATACAGACCATTCATTTCCCCAAATCAGCATTTTCTTTTCCAAACCTCATTGTCCTTATCTCATATTGCTGGAAAAATAGCAATTACAGAGTAACAGAAGGTTTGCTTTTCTCCAGAGCACTTTCATGGGCAGAGTCACCAATTAAAAGTATTGCCAGATTTCAAACGATATCATAAAAGACAAGTAATTTTTTCTTTCTCATTTTTATAAATCACAAGGAAGGAACATAACTATCTACTATAAGCCATAAATTTATTAAATTTCTCTACTTATAACTCACTTATTTGCAAAACGGTAACTGTTAACTACCCCCACCACATACGCAGTGCAGTGGTTAAGAACACAGACTCTGAAGCCAGACTGCCTCAGCTCACATCCCACTTCTGTGATTATCAGCTATACAACCTTGGGCAAGGTTACTGAACTTTGCCTCAGTTTTTTTCATCAGTAAAATGGAATAATAATAGTTAATATCTACCCTATATGGTTAAGAGGATTAAGTGAGTTAATCATAAAAAGCACAGAGATGAACATAATAAACACCCAATAAACATTGCAAAAAGAAAAAGAGAACAATCACAGACATCTGGGTGATGACAAAACTATGGTAAATGGATAGATTTCCAACTTGACGTAATTGTTTAGAATCTTCCCGTTTATTTACCATTCTATTTCTAATCCTCCTCTTCCAAAGTGTCCTATTTGGGTAACAATAGGGTAGGGCCCATATTTTATCTTATCTTCAAAACTCTGCCAACTTTTCTCAGCCACAACAGGAGGAGAGCATGAGAGGAGAGGCAGGCACACATCACAATCTGCAGGGCGTAGCGTGAGTTGGCAGATGAGTTATCTGAAAAGGTTAGATGGTCATTTTAACTCAGAGACTAGTTCTCATACACTGACCCAAAGACATAATTTGTTCCTTACAGAACAGCAGCACCCACAGTTTAGCAGCTGTCAAGGAAAACGGAGCTGTTTTAAAGCCAAGTCTAGAGTTGGAAGTTTTATAAAAAACCAATTAAAACAAGACTTGGAAAATTATTTAAACAAATTTGTCAATAATGATCTCATATTTGCATGTGCAAATCTGAAAACTCCCTTATGAACATACCAAATGTGAAGACTTCTTTTATTTGCAGTAATAACTTAATAATGGCTGCTAGCTAAGATATGGTAGCATTGTGATACACCCTCTGTATGGATGATGTCATTTAATTCATATAGCTCTGTAGGGCAGTAACTATTAAACCTTATGACATAAAGATCTCAAGTTACTCATCAAGTGGCCATAGTCCAGATCTGAAATTAGAGTCTTCTGACTTAAGAGTCCATGCTCTGAAGCCCTGTTCCATAGTCACAAATTTTTGTAAATTATTTGCTTGATCAGATTCCTCTTCCTGTAGAAATTATCATGGTGCCCTTTCTCACCTTACTCAGACAGTAGAGAATTCAGCTTTTCTGGCAAGAGGTACCTCCACCTGAAGAATTTCCAGGGGACATCTCTGCGCTACCTGGAACCTAAATTCCAGAGAACTGGGTTTATTGTTACTCTAATTTTATTCTTTAGATGTCAACCCTGTTTCGGACATAAAAGAACATGAACTTTTGAAGCAATTTTCAAGGACTTCCGATCTTTTTCCCTTCTTAGAACTTTCAAGTACTGAGATTTGAATTATATGCCAAATTCTCAAATCAGATGTAAAAACTCTGAAAGACTTAAACAGCTTTCAAGATCAAGTTGAGAGGCTAGATATATCTAAAGGGGAAATGAAATGGATTCAATTTTCATGTTAAAATTCAAGTTATTTAAACTTATCTGAGGTGGTTAGTCGCAAGGTTTGTGTGTGCAAAACAGACAAAAATATTCAGTCCATTTTAACAGCGAGAATATACGGACTAGATGGAAAATTTAATGTGTGCATCTTTCTCCTGGTTTTCTTCTTTGTTATTAATATTTCAAGCAACAGCTCCATGCTGCCAAGTCATCACACTACACGGAATTTAGAACTCTTAAAATGGGCACATGCTTTCGACAGAAAGATTCCCTTACCATAGTATCAGTAATTTCAGGCACCTTATTTGAGTGTCAGTGGAAATTTAGGTTGCCCCTACAATATAACAACTTCCAAAAGTAGAAATGTGGTTCTAATATAAATGCTTGCAAATATTACTGTCGTCCTCTCTTGGGCTATATTTATTTCTGAAAAATGAAAATGATAGTTTTATTTTAGCAAGAGCAAGTATGGAAATCCTTAATTTAAAAGACACTGGTATACCTCACACCAGTCAGAATGGCCATCATCAAAAAATCTAGAAACAAGAAATGCTGGAGAGGGTGTGGAGAAAAGGGAACCCTCTTGCACTGTTGGTGGGAATGTAAATGGATACAGCCACTATGGAGAACAGTATGGAGGTTCCTTAAAAAACTAAAAATGGAACTACCATACAACCTAGCAGTCCCACTACTGGGCATAAACCCTGAGAAAACCATAATTCAAAAAGGTACCCCAATGTTCATTGCTGCGTTATTTACAATAGCCAGGTCATGGAAGCAACCTAAATGCCCATCAACGGACGAATGGATAAAGAAGATGTGGCACATATATACAATGGAATATTACTCAGCCATAAAAAGAAACGAAATTGAGTTATTTGTAGTGAGGTGGATGGACCTAGAGACTGTCATACAGAGTGAAGTAAGTCAGAAAGAGAAAAACAAATACTGTATGCTAACACATACATTTGGAATCTAAAAAAAAAAAAAAGGTTCTGAAGAACCTAGGGGCAGGACAGGAATAAAGAGGCAGACGGAGAGAATGGACCTGAGGACACAGGGAGGGGGGAAGGGTAAGCTGGGACGAAGTGAGAGAGTGGCATGGACTTATATACACTACCAAATGTAAAACAGATAGCTAGTGGGAAGCAGCCGCATAGCACAGGGAGATCAGCTCGGTGCTTTGTGACCACCTAGAGGGGTGGGATAGGGAGGGTGGGAGGGAGATGCAAGAAGGAGGGGATATTGGGGTATATGTATATGTATAGCTGATTCACTTTGTTATAAAGCAGAAACTAACACACCAATGTAAAGCAATTATACTCCAATAAAGATGTTAAAAAATAATAAAAAAAATAAGACACTGGTAACTCTTGTGTAATTGTTTCAGCATTGAATTTAACACTGAACTTTCCTTGTGAACTCATATATTCAAGAGTAGGACTCTCCGTGAAAGTTTTTAAAGATTAACCATATTGACCCCACTTATCTAGTAAGGTATGGGGAATTTATGGTAGGTATAGGAAGCGGTGCTGTAGGTACACATGTGGCTCAGAAGAAAGGGCAGCCATGGGATGAAGGGAGAAATTCAGGAACTAAATGCAGAAAGTGTTTGTTGCTGAGGAAGAGGAGAGAGGTATAACAGGGATTTTTCTCTGAGCATCTGCTGTATAGCTTGGCCCAGACAGACACTCAATACCAATTGTAAAACTGGTAAAGGAGTAAACAGTCATAGGAAGGAGGATAGTTTTGTCTTCTGATGAGTCTAGGAAGTTGTATTCTGCTGCAGAGTAAGACATCTTTTGAAATGGGCGATACTTTTAAAAATGATTCACTATTTTAAATAATCATTTCCTTTCATGAATAAAGCAAAGCCTTTTCATAGTAGGAAATGTAGAAACATACATATAAGAAGAAATAAAAAATATAAAAACTGCTTAAAAAACTACCTTCAGAGATAACTAGTATTAAGAGTTCCATGCACCCTCTGAAATGTCTGTGTGCATGTGTGTATATGTTTGTATGCTCACATGTTTATATAAAGCATGAATGGAAACAGAAATACGCATAACATTTTGTAATCTACCTTCTGCATATGTTGGGAACATACACCTCAGTGATAATAATTTTTTTTCTTCTAAAATTAATGTCTATTTGTAGGGCAAACAAGAAGAATTCGAATTCTACACTTAATACTGGACCACCTTTCTTCTAGACCAAAAAAGTGCCTGGAAATGTTGAAAAGGCATAAACTTTAAAGGGAAGAAATCTTGTTATATTGGATTTACTACAATCTAAAGAAATGAATGCTGGGCAAAACCAGAAATATATTATTCACACATTGGATACTGACAAAACTCCAGAGATAAGGGTAAGATGTGCTACTGAATCTAAAAAGGAATATGACTTATATTATTTCTTATCCACAGATTTATCTAATAAGCATTCTTTCCTTTAATATTTAGGAGACAGTAAAAGTACAAATAGAAGTCAGACTGCCTGAGTTTGAATTCTGAGTCCTAAGCCTCAGTGTGCTCCTCTGTAAGATGGGTATGATTAATAGGTTGTTGTGAGACCAAATGAAATACAGGGCTTGGAACAGTGCCTGATGCAATATTCCATGGAATATATTCCACATATATTCCACATATTCCATATATTCCATAAGTTAGGCTGTTATTGTTATTGTTTGCTTAGACCCCAGTAACTGACTACTGTCATTTGATTACTTGGAACTCCCCAACAAAATTTTCCAAACAGAATTACCTTCCTTAAGGAGAGGAATGACAACGTGGTAGCCGCCTATCATAGCTGACTTATAATGGGGTACAAAGACAAACAAGCAAAACAAATCAGACAAAGAAAAGTTCTCCTTGGACCCTACTTATCCTGCAGGCTTTAATTCATCCTATGAGCTACCTGATAAAATCCTTTCATTAAATTTTAAAACTTAAGTTAGCCAGTGCTGTCTTCTGTTGTTAGCAATTAAATATTACTTATTGTTATATTGACTCGGACGCTCCCAGGGCCAGAAGAGATGGTAGTGTTCACTGGGGACAAATGTTTAGAGGGAGGTTACTTTGCTACTTGGTCAGTTCATAGGGAATCTTTCCATGTAATGACAGTGTTTCCTTCAATATATGACCTCAATGGTGGGAATGTGAAAACTGAAAACTCATGTAAGACACCATTGCAATTAGGACCACAGATTTTGGACTTGATACCTGGGTTCCAGGTATCAAGTATTCTGCAGCAAATCATGGAAATTCTCAGCACTCTATTTCTTTACCTATAAAATTGGGAAAATAATCATTCTAAACTCAGGGTACTGTAAGTGTATTATGTGCTCAGTATACTTCCAGGGTTGCCAAAAACAAGAGGGTTGCCAGAAACAAGAATTCAATAAATTCTAGTAATAACAATTTTAATAATGGTTAATAGCAAGAAGAACGCCCTAGAACCAGCTCTGTGTCAAGTCGGTTCTGTAAAGAACAATGTTAGTGAAGTCCAGTAAGGGCCCTTAGTAAGTGGGCTTACTGCTAAACCCAACACTAATCTGAATCCTCTGCTTTACCAATGCACTTTAACGGATGCTTAGTTCTGGAGGAAACAAAATGAAATATAGTAGCCATTAAATTAAATGTGAGTGATTGACTTTTCCTATTAATGGGCAGAGATTATATCACTGGATTAAAAGAACCCTAGCTATATACTATTTCTCATTTAAAATAAAAAATGTTAAAAAGTAAAGGATGGGGCTTCCCTGGTGGCGCAGTGGTTGAGAGTCTGCCTGCCAATGCAGGGGACACGGGTTCGTGCCCCGGTCCGGGAAGATCGCACATGCCGCAGAGCGGCTTGGCCTGTGCGCCATGGCCGCTGAGCCTGCGCATCCAGAGCCTGTGCTCCGCAACGGGAGAGGCCACAACAGTGAGAGGCCTGCGTACCGCAAAAAAAAAAAAAAAAAGTAAAGGATGTGCAAAGAGTACCAGTGAATACATACGAAGGGAAAGTAAAAATAGTAGTAATATGCATAGTAGACAGCAGAATTAAGGAAGGAAAGCAGTAAGCGGGATAAAGAGAGTCATTAGGACATGTAAAGAGGGAAAATTTACAGATATAACTAACACATCTGAATCTCCAAACAAGCTAGCAACTAACACTTAGAGGAAAAACCATTAGCTATGCAAGATCTTAAAAAAAATAAAACTACAGTGAGAGTTTTCAATAGACTTGAAAGAATTAAACAGATCTACTAAATAAAAAAGTAAGTGGGCGGGCTTCCCTGGTGGCGCAGCGGTTGAGAGTCCGCCTGCCGATGCAGGGAACACGGGTTCGTGCCCTGGGCCGGGAAGATCCCACATGCCGCGGAGCTGCTGGACCCATGAGCCATGGCTGCTGAGCCTGCGCGTCCGGAGCCTGTGCTCCGCAACAGGAGAGGCCACAACAGTGAGAGGACAGCGTACCGCAAAAAAAAATAAAAATTAAAAATAAAATAAAATAAAATCCGGCAGTGTATCCAAAAATAATGCATGTGATCAAGCAAGTGACTTAGTATCAGCAAAGGCTATTAAATAGTCCCTCAATAAATTTAAGGAGAAAAAAGGAATTTATGATAACATTCATAGCCCATGAAAAGATATTTGTTAATTTCTAATGAAAAGTCTAAGTCAAGTAGGAATAGAAAGTTACTACTAAATTAAACAATACATATGTACCATGAAACAATACTAGTATTATCTGAAAACCATTTTACCTTCAAGTTTTACTATTTCATTTCTAACCCATCTCACTGTATTCCACCATTCCTTCCTCCCTTCCCCAAGCAAACATTTATTGTGTGCCTAGTATATTTCAGGTACTGTGCTGGGCTGCAATTCTAAGAAATTAAATATATAATCCAAAAAGAAATATGAAAAACAAGTAGCCAGTGAAAACCATACAGAGAAGGTGACAGATGAGGGAGCAAGTTAAAAAATACTAGCCAAGTTGAACTCAATTTCCCTCTTCTGAATTGGATAAGAATTGCAATTTAACTTTAAGCCTATCACAAGTTAAGAAGTGTTCTCCAAATAGGGTTCAAGATGTGTTAACAATTAAATGATTTCTATTTTTCTCATATATTATAACACTCTGAACCAAACCAAAAGCAATACCAGTAATAGCATATCACCAAAGAGAAGAGGATCATTTCTATAGCATTTCCATGTTCCCTGTGCTTCTCTGGGATTTTACAAAGTGTGCATTTAATGAGAGCACCCTGAAGTGACTGCAGGCAGGTGAAGATGCTATTATGTGGCAGGGAGAGCTGACAGACAGCTTCAGGAGCGTTTAGTTAACAAATCATTACATAGTGTTTGTAAGACTTCCACCTGAACCCAAACAGAGCATGGAACTGTCTTGGAAAGAACAAAGCCATCAATTGTAAAACAAACCTTGGTAAAGGCAGCTAGGATCAGTAGGGAGGGGAAATAAAGCAATTTATTCAAATTGTATATTTGAACACTAAGAACTTCTTTTTCTTCTAAACGTAACTGAAATTTGGAATCCTTTAAAAATATGAACGATAGGTCTTCGCTTGCTTTTAAGGACAAGGAGTATATCTGTTAAGTTGAAGGAGAGTGAAAATGAAAATGGGCAAGAATATTAATAAACCACTTAACTAAGAAATGACCATGTGTACACGCTCTAACTTGTGTAAAGCATGTGGCAATCTCAGGTTTAGTTTTGTAACTGAAGAGAAAGGCAAAGTCTTAATGCCATCCCGTCATTGTGATTTCTGAACTTTTGCCCTACTGAAGACACTTCATCTTTTTTTTTAATTGCATCAATTTATGTTTTTACAGTTTTTAATTGAAGTATATTTGTTTTACAGTGTTGTTAGTTTCTGCTGTACAACAAAGTGAATCAACGATAATGTATACATGTATCCCCTCCCTCTTGAGCCTCCCTACCCACCTCCCCCCATCCCACCCCTCTAGGTCATCACAGAGCACCGAGCTGAGCTCCTTGCGCTATACAGCAGCTTCCCACTAGCTATCTATTTTACACATGGTAGTGTATATACGGAAGATGCTTCATCTTCTAATTGCCAAGGCCACACATCGGCAGGGAAGAGAGGGCAGGGCTGAGCCAAATGCAGAACAGAAAAAAAAAAAAGGTCAAAGCAGCAGAGGTAACTATTATTTTTCAAAGACTACTCGAAGCATTGAAATTCTGATACCTCATTCCTGTGACAAAAATTGTAATGAGAACAGGAAATGGTACCCCATGAATCCATTGTCCTGACAATGATTTAATGAGAATGGGAAATGGTGAGAGCATAACTAATTCGCATTATGATCCTAAAGTTGTCATCTTGTGGTTCTGCTCAGATGCTGCGAAATGAAGGATGTCGGACATCAGCTGGGAGAGTGTGAGGAAAAGCATGAAGACGGTGACACTGCGTGGCCTGAAAGTAATGGGAGAATGTGTTAGTGATGGAGGGGTACGGTGTGGGAGGGGCAGGAAGGGGATACAAAGCATGGGGTCTGTCTGCTGAATGACAAACTAGGAATCCATTTAAAGATGGCATGGCTGCCAACTAGAAGGGAAAGACCAGCAGGTAAGGCAAGGGCTGTGATGGAAAACTGAGCTAGGAAGTAACCAAAAGATCGAATGAGATTTGCACAGACAGGTGAAATCTGGCTCATTTGGACATTCTGTGTGTTATCTTCTCTTGGAGATATTCAAGTTTGTTGAGATGCAGTTGATTTTGTGGCTCTAAGGCGCTATTTCTTTTCCTCCCTCAGTAGATAAAGTTTTACATCCACATGTCTAATTTAAACTGTGCATTTTATAAGTGAAGCTATCAAACATACCCCATCCCAGCTCCAAAAGCTCTGAAAGAAAGTGGTCAGTGGGAGAAAGAACGTCATTCGCCTCGTTTACGCTGGTAGAATCCAGCACGTGGTATATCAAGATTATGAAGAGTTTAAATTCCACAGATGGCAGAAAGTAACTTCCTGTTAACAAATGAGTTTTAACCTATTTCTCTAAATAGCACAACTCAGGTTCTAGACAGTTCTGAGTGCCGAATTATTCCAGAACTTCTAGACTTCTTTGAGCATGCCAAGGCAATGTTCATCGTCTGCTTACATTTCGGGAAAAAGGTTACCATACATGGGAGTGGGTGGAAATCAGCGGGAAAACTGAGAAATAAAACTTTTTAATTATGCATTTTCAAGTCTGACTTGCTGCTCAAAGTGCTAGCTAATCATTTAAAGTGGTTCCTTAAAATTCTCTCTGGGGACTTCCCTGGTGGTCCAGTGTGTAAGACTCTGAGCTTCCAATGCAGGGGGCCCGGGTTCGATCCTTGGTCAGGGAACTAGATCCCGCATGCATGCCACAACTAAGAGTCCGCATGCCGCAACTAAGAAGCCTGCGTGCAGCAACTAAAGATCACACATGCTGCAACGAAGATCCCACCTGACGCAACTAAGAGCTGGCACAGCCAAAATAAATAAATATTAAAAAAAATTTTTTTTAATAAGTAAAATAAAATTCCCTCTGTAACGCTGCCATAACATTTAGCATGCTTCTCACAGGTGAATCCTTCCAGCAACAGAGAAAATAGAGTCATGAAGGAGATCAAACGTTAAAAACCTCTTGGAAAGGAAATTGTTTTTTACTAAATACAATACCAAAGCAGCATAGTAATCACGATCCACACTCATTCTGTAAAATAACAATAATAATGGTAAAGGGTGGTGCCTTTCCGTTCAGTTTTCTCTTAGCACTTTTATTTAAACGCAATCATAAAGAGTGTATTTTTGAAGATGAAAAGCAACTTTCATAAAAATGAAAATGACTGTGATTCTCTCACCACTAGTCAAAAACCTTTCAGACTAAGATAAATGGCTCGAAGCCATTAGAAAAAAATTATTGCCAACTTATGTGTGCCTAAGCCCCCCTACTTTGCATTTTGATTCATATTTAAAATATTGATTCCATCAAACGGAGGAACAGTTAGTGTCAGCAAGAAGATGATGGAGAAAATGAAGTCAAAGGCGAACAAAGTAAACAGTGGATTTATTTATTTACCCTTAGGTGAAGGCGCCATATTTCACTTCTATTGAACACTTACTCAATTTATTTTATTAATTTAATCCTTCTAAAGTACTACTTCACACTCTGAGGCAATTTCAGATCAAACAGATCACTGCGTACTTGTTGAATTCATGGTGAACGATACATGAATTTATAATCCAGAATGATTCATAATTGAGTGAGCTACCTTATTTTACTCCCCTATTACAGGAGAGGTTCCCAATGAAAGACGATAATGTTCAAGGAAGAAATGTGAAAAATATTCTCAAAAGTTGAACTATATGATAATAATGTCTCATGAAGATGAAATATTTAATGTCCATATTTAGGTTCTCCATCATGTATAATGTGGTCATGTAAGGGGTGTCTAATGCTGATGAGAATTTCACTTTGACCTGGCAAAAATGAAGTAAGCAACATACAGTGTTTCATCCATTATGTCCCTTTTCACAGTGAAGGATGGGTTCTATAACACTTTTTTTCCATCCAATGTCAAGGTCTTAAAAAAACAAATTTTGAAAGCATTTAAGAGGTTCTTTTAATGGCTGTATTTAGTAACAAATGACAGATATCTATTAATGCAAGTACATCTTATATAAAATATTTTAATATGGATTTTAGGTGATAGTATATTCTTATTAACATCACATGTAAATTGACACATCCAAGCAGCTCTTTTAGATGAAAGATCCATTTAGTCCCATCTTCAAATTATGGATTGATACAATATTCTACGCCATAATGGTTCCAAAAGTATTGTTAGCACTATGTATTATTCATGTTTTCAGGTACCATTGTTTCAGCTCATAATAGAGTATCTCACAATTGTGAGTGAAGCTTATAATGAACTGAAGACAACTACTTAACTGTTGTATTTTAATAGGTCACCTAGTTGGCCCTGAGGACATGTGGGCATGAGAACTGTATCAGTCCTTGGCACTGGGCTCAAATTTGAGAAAATAAAAAATTTCAGCTCTGAATGATCTAGTTCTATCACATAACTGCAATGTATTTAAGGTGGTATTTTTAAAGGTGCATATAATCATCAACTATTATGGCTATTGTGGGGAATTCAAATTGTAAATTAAACTGTTTAATTGAATTAAAATGAACGTGGTTTAAATATAGGCCAATATATGTCCATTCAGAATAAAACAAATTATACGAAGTAGTTATGAAATCTAAACATTATAAAACTTGCTTCTCAAGCTTGCCCATGCATACAACATCCCCTGGGCATCGTGTTCACATACAGATTCTAATGCAGGAAAGCTGGGACAGGGCCTGAGATTTTGCATTTCTCACCAGCTTCCAGAAGATGCTGATTGGTAGTTCAAAAATCAAAAAAGTATTGGGAGGGGGGCTTCCCTGGTGGCGCAGTGGTTGAGAGTCCGCCTGCTGATGCAGGGGACATGGGTTCGTGTCCCGGTCCGGGAAGATCCCACATGCCGCGGAGCAGCTGGGCCCGTGAGCCATGGCCGCTGAGCCTGCGCGTCCGGAGCCTACGCTCCTCAACGGGAGAGGCCACAACAGTGAGAGGCCTGCGTACCGCCAAGAAAAAAAAAAAAAGGATTGGGAAGTATTCAAACAGCTGCTGTGGGCTCTGGGTTTACTACGCCATGCCTGTGACTAAAAGCAGCTGTGGCTCTGCCGCCCAAGGGCTCCTCACCTCCAAGCTGTCAATCCATCAGTGAGGTTTCCGCCCACTGCTGGGGCCACTCTGATGTGCAGTTCACACTGTCTGCCAGAGGATGCCAGTGGGGTGGAGCTGCTGTTGCTCACGGTGGTAACCTGTTTAATCATTCATCAGCTATTGCTTCCTCCCCTTCTCTGCTCCCCTGCCTATGCTTCCTGGGATCTCTTCCTAGAAGGCTACAATGAAAATCGTCAACTCAAGGTCAGCTTCTGGGGGAACCAAATCAAGTCAGGTCTGAAGTAGAAAGTCCCTCTCGGGTCCCCATCCTTTTCCTCCCTCCACCCAGTTCTCATCCCCAATAGGTAAGATATGTTCTTAGTTTCCAAGTTTTAATTCTACGAAACTCTAAGCAAATATAGACGCTTATTCCTTTCTTTTAAAATAAAATATACCAAATATACCCACAGTATTCTGTACTTTTTTTTCACTTAACGTATCTCGGACATCTTTCAACAGCAGTGCACAGAGAGCCTTCCCGTTCCTCTGTATGGCTGCGTGGTATTCCACTGTATGTAAATAACCCACGGGTCCAAACCCCTTTTGCCATTTCTTCTCCAGCCTATGTACCTCTGTTTTTTTGTTTTGTTTCGCTCTGTTTTTTTGGTACGCGGGCCTCTCACTGCTGTAGCCTCTCCCGCTGCGGAGCACAGGCTCCGGACGCGCAGGCCCAGCGGCCGTGGCTCACGGGCCCGGCCGCTCCGCGGCATGTGGGATCTTCCCGGACCGCGGCACGAACCCGTGTCCCCTGCATCGGCAGGCGGACTCTCAACCACTGCGCCACCAGGAAAGCCCTGTATCTCTGTTTTATTTGATTACTTATTGAATGACAAACTTCAATCATTCAGTGACCTCTAGCCACAAACCAATTTACTGATGTCATTCTGAAAACATTACACCTCATACTGAATAATTCCCTTAAAGCATATTCTCTCTAGCACAACAGAGGTGGGATGCTATGCCTCTTGACCGAGACAAGAATAAAGCCTAGGTCAGCTTGCTCACACTGTTACACAGTAGGCTGATATTGAGTCTGTAAAGAGGTAAAGCTCTTAAGGCTTGTTCACATGCAATTCCTCATCCTGTGTTTATATAATCAATTTCTTTTGAGCACAGGTCTGGGACTTTACCTTCTTCGTGTGTATTATATGCCCATTGCTTCAGCTCCTTGCCCTAGTCCATATTCATAACACAATCATTAACTGCCACTGACTGAACATATGTCCCAAACCCCATCACTTGTACTTCATACTTAATATTTATCAATATATTAATTGTCTTATGAGTCAATTATTATCCCTATTTACAGATGAGGAAACGGATGCTCAGAGAAGGTAAGTCATTTGACAGAGTCATGTAACCAGCAAGTGGAAAAGCTCAGTATTGCTATGCTTCAGTCTGAATCCTATTGGGCAAAGAACAAACTATCCTTCCCAGCTTTCTGTCAAGTGCACAGAACTATCGCTGTCTTCAGTTAAGCCGCTGATAAAATTACAAATTAGTCTATGACTAGGGATTGGCTCATGAATGGATATCTATAGAGAACACTTTCCTGTTACATTAGTCAAAGTTCTCCAGAGAAACAGAACCAATAGGATATATATATATATATATACACACACACATATATATACAGTTCTCTGACAACATTTTATATGTATATATACAAATGTATACGAGGACATTTATTATAGGAATTGGCTCACACAGTTATGGAGACCGATAAGTCCCACAATCTGCCATCTATAAGCTGGAGAACTAGGAAAGCTAGTGGCGTAACTCCCAGTCTGAGGCTGAAGTTCCGTAGCCCAAGTTCCCAAGAACCATGAACTCTAACGCTGGAACGCAGGAGAAGATGGGCGTCCCAGTTCAAGAAGACAGGGACTTTATCCTTGCTCCTTTTTCTTCTACTGAGGCTTTCAAAGTACTGGCTGACGCCCACCCCCATGGGTGTGGGCAAATCTTCTTAACTCAGTCTACAAATTTACCTGCTGATTCAAATGCTAAACCTCTTCCAGAAAGACCCTCACAAACATATGCAGAAACAATGTTTTACCAGCTATCTGAGTATCCCTTAGCCCAGTTAAGTTGGCATGTAAAATTAGCCATCACACCTGTTGAGCACTGATCAATAATCAATATGATTTAGATATTGTCCTTCAGAAAGTTAATATGCCTCTATGGAGATTACTATACCCTTTCACCACTGCCCAGAAGAGTATCACAGTTGTTAGAGATTGAAAAACAGGAACATAACAACAACAAAACCCCAAACCCTTTATTATATTCACTTTTTCTCCTTTATCAGGTAAAGAAAAGGGGTTTGTTTGGTATGACGTGGTATTATAACCTCTACTGTGGATTACAGAAAAAATGCTTTGCTTCCTGAGCCTCCCCATCTGTCACTTAAAGAAAGAGTTGCCCAATTTGGGTAGGAATCAATGCAGCCTCATTAGGTTGTCTCTTCTAGATTTTGAATTTTTTCTACGCTTTGGAAAATTATAACAGGATTTACTCATTTCTAATTTTCTAACACTTCTTCCCTCCCCCAGAATTCCTTGTAGATGACTGAGATACGTTCTAGTATTATAACTCCAAATGGTACCCTGGACAAAATCCTTATAAGCTTTAGGACAACCTACTCTAAAAAGCCCCATACAGTCTGTTTACTCCCTCTTCTGGACCACCTGCTTCTTCCTTCCATCTCAGTCCTAAGATTATTTCCGGTGGAGGAAGCAGGCGAGCTGGCATCCAGCAGTTTGCTTTCTCGTTGTCATTAGTTATCAATACACCATCATCAGCCTCATCTCTTCCCAGTGCTTTCTTTTCCTCCAAACAACCCACAAAAACCTTCTTTTCAAATATTATTTTTAGAGCATTTTGAAAGCTGCAGATCATTTTAGACACTGGCCTTTTATACACTGCTTTTCTGTTTCATGTCATCATTTGTTCAAGTCCTTTTTCTTTTTTTTTTTTTTTCTGTTACTAACTCACTGCAGGTCATTCTTTACAGACCCATTACTTCTATCTGATATCCTGCAAGAATTTAATTTATAAAAGCATTCCATTCTTGGAGTCACCTTTTCTTCTGCAGTCACTAGCGATGGAATTTTATGCATCATTTCCAGCAAACTTAAACCTTACTGTGAACTAGGTTTATGGGTTTTAAAATGCCCCCTTAGAATTTTGTGAAGGTAACAGTCAACTTCTGTAGAGTAGGAAGCAGGATGATATCTAGCAAATAGCACCTTGCTCCCCTTAATTTGATATCTGTGTCAGAGCAAAGCAAATGTACAGGTTTAATATCTAGTACTGTGTGATCTACCTTTATGAGAACTTGGAAAGGCTAAATTCAAGTAGTACAGCAAAAAAAGTATTGATGAATCTCACTTGACGCGAAAAGTTGAAATAATAGAAATTCTCCCAAATTTTAAAATTTCATCAAGGACTGCAGTTAAATGTAGGTAGTCTCAGTAAATTGTGTTTACAATACTCCCATAAAAAATTACCCCCTCTGATGTTATCACGTGAAACAAAGTGGGGTTTATGTGTACCTTTGGTGACTACTCTGATGGTTTTCAACATTCTAACATTCACTATTATATAAAAATATTTAAGCTCTCATAATAATCCACATATCTTTAATTATCCACCTATCTTTTTTATTGAACTATAGTTGATTTATAATATTGTGTTAGATCCAGGTGCACAGCTAAGTGATTCAGTTTGCATATACATACACATATATATATATATGCATATATACATACACACACACACACACACACATATGGACTAATCATACTGTTGGAGACCCAATAGGAGAATGTGGTCCTGCTAACTGCCAGAGAGCACAAGAGAGCAGTAAGCAGTACTGTTGATGCTGAATGATGCCTCTCTTCCCCTGTGTATTTAGCACATACTTGAAATTGACTGTTAATTTCATAAAATGAAGTTGCTCTGCCGGAGTTTTTATATTAATAAATGTCTTTCAGCACATTCCTTAAAAACAAAAACAAAAACAAAACCCTCACCAGGCTCAATCCTGCCACATGCAGGCCCTGTGCAGGCTAAGAACGGGAAAGTGTGGAGAAGCTTCCTGAATGTGTGCCCGCCAAATATATATATTCTTTTTCAGATTCTTTTCCATTGTAGGTTATTACAAAATACTGAATACTGAATATAGTTCCCTCTGCTACACAGTAAACCATCGTCGTTTATCTATTTTCTATATAGTGGTGTGTATCTGGTAATCCCATACACCCTCCCCACAGCTTTCCCCTTCGGTACCCATAAGTTTGTTTTCTATATCTGTGAGTCTCCTTCTCTTTTGTAAATAAGTTCACTTGTATCATTTTCTTTAGATTCCACATGTAAGTGATATCATATGATATTTGTCTTTCTCTGTCTGACTGACGTCACTCAGTATGATAATTTCTTTGTCCATCCACGTTGCTGCAAATGGCAATATTTCATTCTATTTTATGGCTGAGTAATATTCCATTGTACATATATACGAGATTTTCTTCATCCATTCATCTGTTGATGGACACTTAGGTTGCTTCCCTGTCTTGGCTACTGTAAATAGGGCTGCTTTGCACACTGGGGTGCAATTAGCCACCTATATTTATCTACACATCTTTATTTTTTAAATCTCTGAAGCACTTGTCTTCTCATCTATTCCCCTGAATCCTCCTTGGTCCTAGAGACCTCCCTTACCTCTGTAGCCCTCCATCCTTTGTCCTACTCTCTGTCCTCCCTCTAGACCAGCAAGCAGCTTTTCATCTCTTTGTTCTACATGAAGGCTCCTGCTTCGAATGGCATTTGAATAACTGTTTTATGACTAGTGATATTTGAAGACCAAACTACCTGGTGTCTATGTCTAACTAAACTGAGTATTCTATTTCTGGACTAGTTTAAACTGTAATGAGACATAATGGAAATATGTGGTTTGACAAGCTAGGTGAACAAATCTGCTTCATCCATCCACTCATAAAAATGTCCGATAAACACGAAGACAAAGCTATCCAAAGCCCAAATAGAATTTCCAGAAATTCCATCTTTTAGGGAGATGGGTGGCTAAGCATCTTCTTGCTCTGTTAACTTGGTGTAAGAACGAAGTCCTCACTAACAGCATCTTACATCAGAGACAGAAGCTGTGCTGGCCAGATAAATAGAAGCCCATCTCTAAACTCTTTTTGGAGTCGTCTAGAATCAGTATCTTTCTACCTTCAATAGCTCCTCTCGATAAATTCATTATAAGGCCACTGAAAAAAAATTAGATCTACAGAGATAAACGGACAGATATACAGTCCTGTGGGATACTCCTACACATTACTATCAGTCTAGGATAGACAAATTATTTAAAAATAAATAAGGATTTAAACGACATCTAATAACGTTGAGTTAAAAACCATATACCAATTTTCATGTGCTATATAAAACTATCCTTTTTAAGCACGAATGAGCTCTATTCAAAGGAATATGTAACAGACTGAAAAATATTGAATACACCCTATAAACAATAAATGACACAATATAGTCTCTGAGCATGATAAACAAAGTAAGATTAATATTAAAAACTAACATTATAAAAACTAGATATTAAAAAGCAAGCAATCTTCTCCCTAACCCCCCAAAACGACTGGCCTAAAACAAAATCAAATATATTATTATAAACTTTTTTGGAGATAATAAAAGTGAGACTTACCACCTTTTGTGAGATTCCACCAAACATAAGCTGAGTAACAAATTCAAATCATGACATTTCACATTTTACATTTAAAATACAAAAACAGGCAATAGACCAGATTTAGCTGCTTACCCATAGTTTGCCTACCCCTGTTCTAAGAGATGGCGCTGTTAAGAGACATGAAAATTTTAACAGGTGCTAACCTCCAATGAGAAAAAATAAAAACGCACAGGAGATGAGAGAGCTGAACCCTTCTGTCAGCACTTTTACATCACCTTTGTCACCCAGTCTTGAACACATATAATGATAATGCATGACCTCCTTGACAGACAAACCCAGCACCATTTCCCACTGGGCCTGGATAAGCCCTCAGAATCCTTCTCAACCCATTTCTCGAGGCAGCCACAAACAATGAGAATTGACAGAAGACACAAAACCTATTTGCCATCCCTGATCTTCTACCCTCTTAGAGTGTATTATCCAGAATTTGATCCAGCACTTTGGGGTCCCAGAATAGAGAGGAGCCATCACCTTGCTTGAGCTAAATTGTTGTACCATATGATCACAAACAGTTTTCAACCCCATCATGCCACTGACACGCATTCAGCTAACAATCAACTAAAACCTTGAAGCCTTCTCCATACCAGTTGCTATTAAGCCATACCTTGAATGCCTTATATGTTAGATTGTAATGTATAATCTCCCAACTTCAACTCATTTAAATCAAATTAGCATGCCTTTGGAGCTTTAAGCCAGTTCAACACGATGAAAACAGTGGTCTCAAAAGGGATCCCTTAACACACTATTTGGCAACATCTTCTTGATAACCAAAATAACCATGTTTTAAATTACTCTCCCCATCGGGTGTTGAAGTCTTTGGGGTAATATTTATATTCACACTGTACATAGAATCTACACCAAAAAAAATACATTTTTTGAGCACAGAGAGTTCTTTTTCAAAACCATTATCACTGTTTTACTAAATTAAGAAATAAAGATATCTTTAAGATTGTCCTAGTATCTTAGAGCCTCAAGGACTGACTCCAGCCAGAAAAAGCTTTAGCCAAGTAGTGTATCCCAGGAATTTCTTGTTTTCCAACTTAATCTCTCGGTCGAGCAACAGAATACCTGTCATCATGAAAGATAAAAAGAATGTACACACAACTGAGTTTCATAGTGCTAAACAATAAAAAAAAATGTGAGTTACTGCTAAAATATAGCTGCAAGACATTAAATACTATCACGAGAGAGCTCTGAAAAGTTACAGGTGTTATACAAACATAACGAATCATTTCTGTATGTATTTTGTGGCCTTAAGGTGGACATTGTTATTCCATCTATACATTTCTAGAAAAGAGATAGGAGAGTAGCACTCTGTAGTCTTAATTTACAATCCCAGATCGTACTTTCTTCATTTTAAGTGTATTTTTCCCAGATACAATTATTTTCCTTTTAGGTCTAATTTTCTTCATGAAAAATGTAGTAACCCATTCAGTAAACTCTCATTTCTTGGGAAACCGAATGCTTTCAATACAGAAGTCTTATTTAGATGTATTCTTGTACAGGGATCAGCAAACTTTTGCTGTAAGGGCCAGAAAGTAAATATTTTAGGCTTGGCGGCCAAGAAGCAATGTTCTCAACTCTGTTAACATCTATCCTCCCTGAAATACTCCCCATCTTTCTTACATTCTACATTTAAATATGTAAAAACCATACTTGGCTGACAAACCATCCAAAAACAGGTGGTGGGCCAGATTTGGCCATTGTTTGGTGACGCCTGCTCTCGAGTACTGACCACTGAACAAAAATAAGATCACAGTTGTCTGGCCGTCCATCAAAACCCGCAGCTTAGTAATTTGCATTTGTTGTGTGTGAGTGACAAGACAGATGACACAGTTCAAAAATCACCTCCATTTTGACCAAAGAAATTTCATGTGTCAAGTTTTGAAATCTTCCAGTGGAAAAAATGAGAACCCCAAAGCATCCTATTCCTTCTCTTTCGATTAACAAATATCGATTGTCATTTGTAGGCTGTGTGCCGGGCAATATGAAGAAACAGATACCAGTTCACCTAACTAGACCCCAGCCCCTTCCACTGAAAAACGATAGCATTTATAGATGATAATTTCCTACTTTACCTAAAGATAGATATAAGTCTCATAAAGGAATATATAAAAGGTTTAAAAAGAGCTAGTCACAGAAAAATCATGAATGAAACATGAAATCGTTTCTCTACATTTTTCAAATCTAAGTTTTTCTTCCTACACAAATAATTTAAATATAAATACCTTTAAGGACTTTGTAATAAATAATTACACAGCCAAAAGCTGAATACTCACAGGTTTTAGTCTGATAATGAACTGGAAAGTCAATGTCCACCAACGACAAGGAAGAGTAAGGAAAACTGTATTTTTTTTTTTTTTTTTTTTTGCGGTACGCGGGCCTCTCACTGCTGTGGCCTCTCCCGTTGCGGAGCACAGGCTCCAGACGCACAGGCTCAGCGGCCATGGCTCACGGGCCCAGCCACTGTGCGGCATGTGGGATCTTCCCGGACCGGGGCACGAACTCGTGTCCCCTGCGTCGCAGGCGGACTCTCAACCACTGCGCCACCAGGGAAGCCCCAGGAAAACTGTATTTTAAGTGAGAAAATATAAAGAGTCACAACAAGCTTCCCAAGTCAAAACTTTTTTGTTTCTTCTTTTTCCAAAAAAGAATGAAACTCATGTCTAACAAGGCAGAGAAGGTTCTATACAACCTGAGGCATTCTAATTTGTCACTGAGTCGAACTGCAGTGGTGGCTTGTGCTCTCTGTGTTCTCTGCCTATGTTGCACATTTGGAAAATTCCTCCTGTACTGGAAGAATGTCTCATCTTAGGAGTCCTGCATCCCCATGATAGAAGGTGAAAAACTTGCTTTCTCACCTCCCTTTCAGACCTTGGCTTTTTCCACATGAGACTTCACTTTGAAAGAAGCAACATGGAGAAACTGGTACCATACACAGAGCTCACATTCTCATGAGAGCAGAGGGGCCTTCCTCTTAACGGCAGGAAGGCAGACGTTCTAGAATCTCACACACAACAGCAGCAGCAGTAACCAAAGCTGTGGTGTCCGTAGTAAGCACAAGTGTCTCTTCTTGGGAACCATTCCTTTGTGGTAGGGTGGTGTTCCTGGCTTTGCAGTCTCCAAGGCTCAGACTCCGGCCCTTCCTGTGAGCTCCCTAACTTCATTTGTCTTAGGTTCCTGTCCTGGACTGACTTACGTCTCTCCAAAAAGATATGTGGGGAACTCCTAACTCCTGGCACCTGTGAATGTGACCTTATTTGTGAAATAGGGTCTTTGCAGATGTAATCAAAGTTAAGGTAAAGTCACCGGCTCATAATCCAATATGGTGAGTGTTCTCACAAGAGAAAAATAAAAAACACACGGGGAAAATGCCATGTGACGACAGAGGCAGAGATTGGAGTGAGACAGCTTCAAGCCAGGAAATGCCAAGGACTGTGGCTGCCACCAAAGCTGGGAAGAGGCAAGAAAAGATTCTACCCAGAGTCTCAGAGGGAGCATAACCCTGCTGGCACCTTGATGTTGGACTTCTAGCCTCCAAAACTATACAGGAATAAATTTCTGTTAAGCGACCCAAGGTTGTGCTATTTTGTTACGGCAACCCTGAAAACCTATTACAGCGGGGTTCCTCAGAAGGAGACCCTGAGACAAGGGTTTAGTATAAATGACTTTTTATAGGGCTTCCAGGAGAAACCAGTAAGAAAGTAGAGAAAGCAGAACAGGGAAGGATTTCAGAACCAAGTATGCCTGAGATCTCAGGCAAAGTCCCAGCCTCAGCCCCATCCTATTAAGGAGCTCTGGGGTTTAAATTACATCCAGAGTTTGTCCCCACTGGAAGCATAGGAGCTAATTTCATGCTTCCTGTCAGGGGAGCCAGTCAGTCATTTTCTGCCCCACTGGACCTAATCTCCCTGGCACTTCAGGCCCTCTGGACTGGCAAAGCAGCAGTAGCTGCCACTGGGCGGGTATCTGAAGAAAGCTGCAGGTGCCAACCTTCGAAGAAAATTACTGGAGAATCTGGGTATGAAATACACAAGCAGAGTAAGAGGAATTTAGGGGTACTTGGGCAAAGCACAGGCTGTATTTACTATACCCATCGGTAAATTTCTTTTCTGCTCAAATTTCCTAGAGTGGAGTCTGTTGTTTGCAACTAAGAACAGTGACTGATATGCCACCCAAGAGAATAAAATCATCTGTCCTTTTTAAATTTACAATAAGAGGTCAAAGTCATTCACCTTTTCAAACATAGATGAGTTCCTAGAATATTGTGGGAAAATCCAAATTTTATAAAGCAAGTCACATTTTAAATGCATTAAAGAAAACTCAATATTGAAAGAAAAACTTGGGAAATATTGAGTCAAGTGACGACTATTTCTATAAATATTTAAGCATATCAGTTTTGTTATTACACATATCTATAAACCTACTATTATCAACAGATACGTTACAAGTGCCTCTTAGTTATAGAACACTACTCTTGGGACTATAAAAAATATAAGTTATGCTTCCTGTTTTCAAAAGTTCATATTGTTAGCATCTGTAGGATCTTTGGTCAAGTCACTTAACATTTCTGAGCCTCAGTTTCCCTTCCTGTGAGATGTAGATGATAATGTCAGTACGAACTGCAGGGGAGATCATGATATAACTTATGTAAATGCGTTTTGTGAATGCAGAAGATTATATAAATATAATGATATTGAGAAACACATAAAAATATGATGTAAATAGAAAGTCCCACAGGAATTCCAACTGAAAAAAATATCAAGTCCATGGGACCTGTGGAGTCCTAGCAGCAGATAGATTCCTCTTAAAGATATAGGTGCACTGGACAATTGTCAATGGATTCTATAAAACCCTTGAACCACCCATATTACCCTGCTGCCTCTAATTCAAAATACATCAAGTAAAATTCTAGTTACAATTTATCTTCCCACACAGCTTGCCTGGAAACAGATATAGCGCCAAACAGAGGACAGGCATGTCCTTGAGGCCTTGACAATTACATTTCTCAGTGGACTTTGAGAAGATGGTACTCCAGTGAGTAAGTCTGTGTGTTACCAATTTGGTTAATGTGAGTTTGGCCTTAAGAGGTCACTCTACTCTTAGGGCATAAAGTCAAGTTTGTGAGCCTTCAAAGGGATAACCAGACCCTGAAACATTTTCAATTCACCAAGATACCCTAGGTCTTGGCTTGGCAAGTAACTAGCATCTTCTTCCTTGAAATTTCTGCTCGCTTTCGTACATTTTAAATGTATTAAATGCCATAATTTTCTTTAGGTTCTTGAGATTCTCTTTAATTAAACCTGCAGGATGCCTATAGAACTCAAAAAGTAATAATAGTCTATAAAAAAATGTTCATCAGTTCTGACAGCTACTTTGAATGCAGACAGTCGTTTCATGGACTGCTGATTTCCAAAACAAAAACTATACAAAGCCCCTGTCTTTTTTTCCTCTTTGGATAGAATCCCTTGTTCACTGATACTTGAAATGTGCTTACAGTAATTTGATTCTTGTTTGTTTTTCAATCTATTCTTAGTGTAGAGGAATGGCAGGAATTTAAACACTCCTCTACTTTGACATCTAGGCAAACATCATTGAAATAATATCCGTTCAAGTTCAGTTAAGATTTTACATTGATATCCTGGCCTGGCCACTCTGGCCTCAGAGAGAGGATTATGCATTCTCTTTTCCTTCCTTTCCCCCCTCTGTCCCCCCTTCCTGCCCCCCTTCCTTCTCCCCCTACCTGCCCCCCTTCCTTCTCCCCCTTCCTGCCCGCCTTCCTGCCTCCCCTTCCTGCCTTTTGTAATATGTGGATCACATTTCTTCTTTATCATTTCTATTCTCTTTTCTCTTTCTAGGTTCTTCAGATTCTACTAATCTACACACACATTTTTCCTTATTCGTGCATGCACAGGCCTCTTCTTTGTTAGAAAGGAAAGAAAAATAAAGCAAAAGACGAAGGTGGGAAAAAATGGAAGGAAGGGAAAGAAGGAAGGAAGGAATAAACAAAAGGAGGAAATAAAGAAAACAGCTGGATACATATATCTTTTAGTCAGGCATGAATACATTACTATGTTAAAAAAAATTTTTAATTAAATGCCTGCTCCATGGAAGACTTTGGGCTCCGTGGTGGGAGAGTAAAGTTAAATAAGACATGAATTTATCATCTAATAGAGCAGACATCTAATCGCTGTAAATAACCTAACACAAGGCAAAAGGTGGACAAGTTCCCTAAGAGAGGAAGCACGACGTGGTAAAGAAAGAAAGATGACCATGACAATGAGAAAGAAGAAAAGATGACATTTAATGAGGTAGAGGATGGAGAGGGCAGAAAGGGTCTCATGGAAAGATGGCACTTGAGACGTACCTTTGAGGATAAAATTTGCTTTCCCTTCCAATTTGTTCCATCAGTTTCACTACAAAATTCTTGAAGCAAGCTCTGTAGATGCCTTTTCTCATCACCCCTTCACGTCCTAGCTAATTTGCCTTCTACTTATACTCCATCCTCAAAATTGACACTTCAAAGAATACCCATAACACTTTTATATTCAAACCCCACATCTTAGAGACTTTGATTTAAAAAAAAAAAAACTTTTTAAAGAACAAAACTTGCTCTCTTCTTAACATCCCCAACATGGCAGTATCCCAGGTTTCTTCTTACTTTGACCCAGACCAGATACTCTAATGAGAACTGCTTTGCGATTTTATCACCGTCAGTATCAGGGATTTACCATTGTATACAACCCTGAAAGATTTACTCCAAGACATGCCAAAGGGGAAAGGTGGGGAGGGAGTGGGGGGATAAACTGGGAGTTTGGGATTGACATATACACACTACTATATTTAAAATAGATAACCAACAAGGACCTGCTGTATAGCACAGGGAACTTCATTCAATATTCTGTAATAACCTAAACAGGAAAAGAATTGGAAAAAGAATAGATATATGTATATGTATAACTGAATCACTCTGCTGTACACGTGAAACTAACACAACATTGTAACTCAACTATAGTCCAATATAAAATAAAAGTTTAAAAAAAGACGTGATTCAAGACTTATGTATATACTCTTGTAACCAAAGTGTGATTGCATCACCTTTGAAAATCTTTTTTGATCCATGCTCACCTTTGACCAAGATTCAGCACATGAAGTCACCTTTAAACAGCCTATTCTACTCCAAACTCCAAAAATTAATCGATATTTTACTAATGAAATTGAAGAAAGACAGGAAACAGGATTTACATCAAATGCCACCCTGGAGAACTATACCACCCACTGTGTACTACCATTCCTCTTATAAAATGCCTTCCATTGGCTGTCTAAGCCCCCTTCTCTATAGATAAAAATAGAAGACAAAATTATCTTTGTAGAACAGAATGAAAATTATATAAAGATTCAAGTTGAGATGTGGTATTATAATTAGGAAGAGACATATGGTAGAGAAAATAGGTGGAGAGAAAACAGGGGTCCTAATATTTTCATCTTCTATAGTAGGGTGTTGAGGGTAGTAGGTGAACATGAAATGGCAGTTTAAATACACTATTTAAAAGTATAAAGTTCTTTAGAGAGGCAAAAAACTTATCAAAAATTGGTAGTAAGTGGGGGCAAGGTAGGATAAATGTAGCATAAGCCTCTCATCGTTTATGTCCAATATTTTACATTCAAATTTGATAAATTGAGATATATAAATTAACCATATTATTTAACTTCTGGAAGCAAACACTCCAAAGAACTGCACAGAAAACCCTTGAAAGTGATTTCCTCAGTGAGTAAGACTAGAGACACTGAGGATGGAGGTGGCCAACTACTACTTTAATTATAAGCCCTTTGTCCCATTTGGTTTTCTCGAACTAAGTAAACGGATTCATGTACTAAAATTTCACAAAGGAAAAACATACTGGGAAAAAATATTTTTAACATCAATTACCTCAATGAATGCTTTTTATACACTTTTGGTTGAAAGGCTCTACCCTAAAATACAGATCTTTTTATTCTTAATATAACTAAACATCTATTTTCATGCTAAATCTAGATGCTAGTAGAGAGAAGCAGAGTCAGATATGAAGGTTTAATTAAGAAATAATGGGAGAACAATCTTCAAAGGGAGATTGTTTTATTGACAAAGTATTTTTTTCTGCGTGAATTAGATCATTTAAAAATATTCCGCTTCAAATGTCCAGTGCAAGGGCATCATCTGAGAATCAATGTCCTAAATATTCACCACTGGGTATATCTCACCTAAAAATAGAGAGCCTCTATTTTATCAAAATAGATGCCGCTGTAGGGAGTGGTTGTGTCAGGCTCCCTCTATGTCTCCTCTTTTCTTTCCATTCCTCTATGGGGGGTTCTAGCCTGTTGGGTGTTTTTGCTCTCACTGCTCATCTGTTCTTGTTCTCTTTTTATTTCCTTTTTTTATTCAATTCATCCTTCTCTAATTGCCATCCATAGAACAGTGTCTGAATATGTTTTCAATTATGTGTTACATCTGGTGAACAATTTGTTATTCCTTGCTCTCAATTCAAAAAGTAGATCAATGGACTGTTTCTGTATTCCTGCTATTAAGATAAGAAAGGAGGGCGATCAGGAAGGAAGAAAGGCTGGAAGGAGGGAAGGAGGCAGTGAGGAAGAAAAAAAAGAGAGAGAGGAGGAGGGAAGGAGAGAGTATGTGGGCAAGAAGAAGATACAAAAATAGGCAGAAAGAAGAGAAACATCTTTATCTTTATGCTTTTTGGTGTACAACAGAAACTAACACAGTATTGTGAAGAATTAGACTCCAATAAAGATCTATTAAAATAGACAGATAGATAAATAAATAAATAAATAAAGTAGGCCTGGTTTAATTTTTCTTTTGCTGCTTCAGTGGCCCTGATGGAAAAGAGCTACCACAACTCTACTTGAAGTGGTCTAAATATTCTGTTTTCAATTCTAAGAAATGGAATTTTTCTCAGCTTTATTGGGGTATAACTGACAAATAAAATTGTAATATATTTAAGGTATGTAATATGATGGTCTGATATACGTATATACAGTGAAAGAATTCTCTAGGATATGGAAATGTTAACTAAGATATCGAACCACATATTCAGAGAAAGGCTATCATAAGGGGACGAGATCCTCATTTTTCAAAGTTGAGATAACTTAAAAATTCAAATTTGATACATTAAGAAGGAGTGTGTAAGCAAATAACTACTAACGTCATCAGGCTAGGCTGACCTGATCTTTTGACAAGTTTCTAAAGCTACAGCTGCCCTTTCAAGAAAATATACCTTTAAAGGTGCTCGCAAGTACACATGGCCTGAGCACAGATCTAGAATCCTAGAGTGGGCGGGGACCTGAGGAACAGCCTAATCCCTTATCCACAGACAAAGTCTGAAGTCCAGGGACATCCGAAGACTTAACTATTGTGTTACAGCTCAGTACTGGGAAAAGGCAGCCTATGGAAAAACAACATATTCAAAACTACTTAATTCAAAAGCACTTAAAAATGGGTGCATTTTATTTATTGCAAATCAGATCTCATTAAAGTTGGTTAGAAGTCAATGGATTCACCTTTTTACTCACAGGTGTACCATGTCTGGATTACTCAGCATGATATTCATTACCCCTTCATTCAACATTATCTAATATATATTAGGGACTGTCATAGGTACTGGGAGAAAATGATGAGCAAAAGCAGACATGGTGCCTGTCTGCATGGAGCTTACAGGCTGTTGAGAAACAGGCATTAATCAGAGAATGACACCAATAAATATATAATTCAAGTATGCAGACAACTGCTACCAAGGAAGGTACCATGTGTCCCAGTACCCTGCAGTAGGGGCTTTCATCCTAGTCACAGAGGTCAGGGTCTCTTGTTTAGAGAAGGGACCACTAACTTTAAATCTGAAGACATACTGAAACTGGGACAGGGTGGGGCAAGGGAGTGAGGAAACACGTCCATGGGAAAAACATGTTTAAAGACCCTATGTTGGTAGAAACAGGTACTTTCAAAAGTCAGAAAGACAATGAAGGAGGAACCCAGAGAGCAAGGGGGAACATGGTGGAAAAAACTGCCTGAACTCAGTTAAGAAAAAACCAAGTTGGGACTTCCCTGGTGGCACAGTGGTTAAGAATCTGCCTGCCAATGCAAGGGACACAGGTTCGAGCCCTGGTCCAGGAAGATCCCACATGCTGCGGAGCAACTAAGCCCATGCAGCACAACTACTGAGCCTGTGCTCTAGAGCCCGTGAGCCACAACTACTGAGCCCACGTGCCACAACTACTGAAGCCCGTGTGCCCTAGAGCCCATGCTCCACAACAAGAGAAGCCACCGCAATGAGAAGCCCGCGCACCACAAGGCAGAGTAGACCCCGCTCACCACAATTAGAGAAAGTCCACGCACAGCAACAAAGACCCAATGCAGCCAAAACTAAATAAATTAATTTTAAAAAACACAAAAAGAAACTTCTTTAAAAAAAAAAAAGAAAAAATCAAGTTAAGCAAGGTTGTGTTGATGCCACAGAACCGTCGAGATCAAAGAACCCCAAATGCCAATATTTCCATTTGGCATATTTACCTAAAGTAATTAAATGATGGAATTAATTCATTGAATGTTTCTATCAATGATGCTAAAGAAAACAACAAACTGATTTGACAAATTTTGAGTAAGTCCCTTTCAGTTCATACGGTGGCAAACAAGCACTCTATTTAAAGGAAATATTCCTCTCAGCAGTTGTCTGATTGGTTTAACTACTTATTTGAAAAACATTCTGGTCTGACTGAAACGGTAAACTTTGACTGTATTTTTCACCTAAATGGAATACCCATCAACACTGATAACTGGAGGAGCTGTACTTTATCATACAGCTAGTCAAGTCAATGACGTTGAAAAAAAGAAAACCAGCCATACTGGTCAATGGGTCACATTTAGGCCAAAATTTGGGATTAACATGTTTACTTTTAAAGCAGCCTGTTGAAAGGCTTTTTGTTGAGGTTCAGAAGCCCCTGTCTGGGACATCAATGTGAGCTGAGAAGAGCAAAGCCTGGGGGCAGTATTGCTCAGGGGTTAAGAATTTAAATTCTGGAAGTTCAGAAACCTGGTCCTACATCTGATTACACCATCCTCCAGCTCTGTGACCTTGGTCAATACACTTAATCCCTTAACTTTCTAATCTGGATATTGAGGATAACGATAATTTCATCGTGGGTTGCTTGAAAGACAATAAGTACGTTATCCAATGCAAAGACTGACGCTCAAATCTTAACCATTATTCCTAGGCAATAGTAAGCAGCTTTTCATAGTTACCAAAGACTACATCAGTCTTTTTGGCATATCTAACAAAACTGTCAATTTCAACATCCAATGAGGTTGCAATCTGTGTGGATATGACCTCAAAAGTCAGAATGAGACATCTGTGCAACTGTTTGTGATCATCAACTACCTGGGTCAAAATCCATGGAGGCAAAACATCCCATCTCTTCTAGGATGTGGACGCTCCCTTACACAGCCCTCTGAAAGCTGGCAGGCTCCCCAGGCAGGTGGGGATACTCCAGGTCTAATCTATGATAAGACTGTTTTAATGAAACTAAGCATGTATCATAGATCAGTGTCTTGTATTTTTCCACACTAGACCGCTTTTCGAACAAGATGTTTTATTTTCATGGTAATTTAATCATTAAATGTTATTAAGTTGGAGTTATAAAAAGGCAATTGTTTCTCAGAACCTTGAAATTCAGGATTCTCTTTTGATTTTCCCCGATTCCCCTTTTGGTTGTGACCTTGGGATTAGTTATTTAGCTATTCTATACTCTCTTTTTATACAAAATGAGAAAAATGCCACTTTTACGAGCAGGCTGTAAATTCCTAACTAACGCTTAAAGCACACTTTAGTTCCCTTCATCTGAGAAAATTAAAGTAAATGAAAATATTTCATTATTAATAATCTAATTCTCTTTGAATCTTTGATTAATACCATTTTAATAGATGAGATTTTCAAAATTGGGTCATATTCTTATAAATTTTTGAAGGTGGAAGCTATATACAAATAGATAAATTTGAGTTAAAACTAATTCTCCTAAGAAGATTTAATATGGACATAATACCCCGTGAATTAAGCATAAAATAGCAGATTCAGGGATAGCCTCTTACAGAAACCAGTAGTGTATTGCTACTTTAAGTATTTTACTTTCATTAGTGGTGAGATAACCACTTTTATAATTTTGAACTTTTTTTATTTTTTATATATAAACTGAGGCGGTGTCATAGAGGCCTAACATACCCGGTGCAAATGGTACACTTTTAGAATGCCATTTTGGATTGGCGAAGTTTTCTTTTTTCCCCTACATCGCTAACTCAAGTGTACTGCGAAGTATTTCTCACCACTACATCCTTCCTCAGGATACTCTGTTAAAAATACAATGATTTAACATGAATGGATATTTCCAGGGAATCTTAAGGAATACTGACATTTCAGTTAGAGCTCATTTGGTTAGTTCAAACTTTCTTAACATCCTTCTATGACATGTGTAAACCTACTAAAATGTAGGGCACATTCCAGAGGAAGGGTTTGAAAGTGTTAAAGGAAAGTGTCAAATATGTTACAAAGTCCTACCATTGAACTCTGCATTACCCTTTCCCTTTCATATTTAACATGCACGCAGCTGCTCATGCCATGTAATCAACTGATTGTTACACAAGCATTTTCTAAAGCTATGACAATCTCAGATTTATGAGGTCAAGAAGTGCAGACTTAATCCATTCAATAGCTGCAATTTATCGTCTGATTATAATTGTATACACAAACACAGTAATGATTTAGATGACATAGTGTAAAGATGAAATCCGTTTATTTTAAAAGGGTTTCTAACCTTTAAAATATGTTGCCATGAACACCTTGCGATGTCTGCTTTTAACAACACAATTATTATTGTTTTATTGATCAGGGTTTTATTACGGATTTGACACTTATATTTCATGCTAATCGAAAAAGGTGTAATTTTTCTGAACAATTTTAACAAGAATATGACTGTAATTAATTATATCACTATTATGTTTTCAGTGTCTAGAAAGAAGTGCTTAATTTATCACAGATGTCTCCTACAGCATATGGAAACCTCTTTTAAAAAGACAGGGTGCGTGCTCCTTCCAGAGATGATAGGGTATGACATAGGCACTACATTTATAGATTTCTGCTGCCATGCTGACCTGATTTTATAGTGACAGCTCTCCTGGAATGGGACTGTACATTAGCAACTCAGATAGCCTGGGTGGCACCCGATATTACCATCGTTTGGTCTTATAACACTAATTAGTGGTCATTCCCTAATGCTTTCACAGATCAAGAAAACAACCTGCAGACAAAGGCCAAAGTGGTGTTGAATAACACCAGCCATATATACTTCGGATATTTCTTTTCCCGTTTGCTAGCTGTGACAAATGATGAAATGCCATTACCAACTTGCTCGCTATATATGGCAGTTTTGTTCACTTAATATTTACTGTTATACATCAGTGGTTATAAGCTATACCTATAACACACACACACACTAACAAGTATGTATGTAGTATTTATATCGATCTTTGCTAATGATCTTATCACTCTTCTAAAATATCATGGCTCTGTTATACAAGAGAATTAGAACCCTTATACATAGCAGTAAAATTTATGTTTCAAATAAAATTTTTAAAATAATTTGTATCCCATGCTAATATAGCCAAGCTTTTCCATGTTCAATTTTTATGTTGTTCAATAACAACCTTATTAAATCACATAAATTTACATTTCAGTTTCCATATTACCTACATATATGAATTACATTTCATTATATACTGCTTTCCAGTATTTGTACCATTACACAGAGTTTCTATTACATGAATCTATAAATTCTAATTAATACATATAATTTGGTACATTTAATAGTGAGAGACACAGTTTTGCATTTTCTAAAAATGCTCAAAATTGTTATATGTCATAAGGTTTGATCTATATCTATACCTTTTTCCTAAATTTTCAGCATGATGCTGATTATTTTAGTTTATTAGAAAACATGTGATTTAAAAACCTAAATGGGAAGGCATTAAATATTAAAATAATTTATAAATATGAAATTCTATACCTAACATTATGTAGAATGGATGAAAAAGTATATAATATATTATAAGATGGCAAATGAAGTAAAATCAATAGTTGAATTGGTAGCATGTTCTAAATGTAATTAAACAGTCATGCTCACTTGCTTTTCTGCCCCACTGTTTTAAATAGCACAATCCCAATGGAAAAACACAGGCTAAGAGTTTTTGTTCCCTCTTTGAAAGAGCTGAATCAATATTATTATAGTCAATATATCTTTATCTTTAATAGAATGGCGAGGGGAAAACATCACAAATAACAATAAGTATTTCCTAGTAATTAAAATTTAAGAAGACAAATTATATGTGTCCCTTCCAAATGTCACCTTAACATTAATAGATTTTTTTCCTTTTGCTTTTATGTGAACAGTCCCTATCTGAGCGTTTTCATCACCAAAACTGCAGTTTTAGTGCTCGGCCTGGCTGTACTTGGAACTTTGTTTTCCGTTTCATCATTACCCTTCTAGTTTTAAGCCTGCTGTGCTTGCTGTTAGTGAACTTTGAAACCGTTAGAAACACACTGCAGCAGTGGTAGAAGGATTTGTGAAATGCTGATTAACAGTCTTATTCATTCAAGAGTATTTATCGGGCACCCACTGTATTCTCGGCACTATTCTAAGCCCTGGGAACACATCAGTGAACAAAACACAGAAAGATCTCTGCCCTTTTAAAGCTTATGTTTTAGAATGGGAAAGATGGGCAGTTAACATAGAGTGAAAACTACAGAGTAGGCTAGGAAGTGAAGGTGATACGAGCAAAGAAAAGGGAACGAACCGGGGGGGGGGGGGGCGGGGGGAGCGTGTGGAGGTGAAATTTTAAATACCGTAGTCTGGATAGGGATTATTAAGAAGGTGTCATCAGAAGGAAGCGCTCAAGGAGGGGAGGGAGGGAGCCCTTCAATATCTGCACGGTGATGGTCCAAGCAGAGGAAGCGGTGCACAGAAAATATTGGAGCGTTCTGATAGGTAGAAGGGTCCGAAAGCACTGAGGCTGGAGCAGAGGTGAGAGGTGGGCGTAGGGGAGAGAGAGAGAGGATTGGGAGATGTGGGTCCAGGACAGAGAGGTAAGAAGGACACAGAGCCACGTAAGCGAAGGTCACTGGCTTTCTACTCTGAGCAAGATGGCGGGCTATGGGAGGCTGCCCGGCAGGAAGGAGCCTGAAGTTATCTAATTCACATTTTAAGAGGACTGTTCAAGGAAGGGGCTGTCCTGAGAATAGGCTGTCAGGAGATGTGCATGGAGAGGGGAGAGGACGGCAGGAATCCACTGAAGAGGGAAGGGAGACTCGAATCCAGGTATGAGCAGTAACAGTGTGATGGAAACACAGCATACGCTTAATTTAATACCATTCCTAACTGTTTACACCTATCTAAATGCCTTTCCTACGCAAAGTTAGTTAGAAATCAGAAACTACTTAGGGTCACACTTCCATTTTCAGATCTTGAGGTCAAATGCAAGAGACAGGACTTTCTTAAAAAGCATAATTTATGCAAGGTTCTTATAGGTTCCTTTCTCTCCCTCCTAGCCAAAATAACTGTTTCCATATTACTCGTTTTGTTATTTGTAAGTGATACAACAATATAGAGAATTATTGATTAAATATAGCCTTATCTCGGAACTTCCAGATTAACTGATTATCTCAACAGATCTATGGGCTACCAATTACCTTCGTAACCATTCACTATTTCCTTCATTAGATATTTGAGTACATAATATCACCCAAGCATTGTGCTCGGCAGTTAGGTGTTAAACAACAACTTTCATCCTAGTTCACCTAAGATGATGTCTTAGAACCTTTATTTGTAGCAAGAACTCTTGTAATTCCACACAAAGCACTTCTTAGGATTCACACCTTGAAACAGGTTATAACAGCAAACATAGAGTTCCGGCCCTTCGCCTTTGGTGAAAGGAAGAAGGACACACATGTCTCACCATCACACAAAGTAGAGGGATAAATGCCAAGGTGAAGCCATGAGTATAATCCAGAAGCAGCACCGCGGCAGGTTTTAAAGAATGAGGAGGACTCAGGAAGCCAAGATGAAACAGGGATAAAAGTTATCTTTCCCTCTCCCATGAGGTAGGAGTGGTGAGAGATACGTGCTGAATCATACACACCTCTCTTCTCTCCTTTTCTACCTTGTGACAATTTCTGCTATTTTAGGTTTAGATTCTTTGGGCAATAGCTTCTTCATGACTGGAACTAAATACATCAATTCCACTACAATGCAACATAGGTGCTGCATTATAGAAATTATCACATTATGCAAATTCACACAATAAAGACCCCAGAGAAAAATGGGGTCGGGGTGCAGCACTCAAAAACAGTGACACATAAACATAAAAAATTTTAAAAGGAACCTAATAAAAGCAGTGGCACAATTTTACACATTTAATAAACACAGAAATATGACAATAAATACAGCACTTTACAATAGATACAAACTAAAGTTTGCTCTTAGAAGTGGGTGTTAGAAGGGTTCAGCTTGTAAGTTATTGTGAGCAGTAGAAACAGGGTTATCTGGAATTGAAACGGGGTTATCCAGATGTGAATGGGTGTGTATAACACATGTTGAACTGAAGTAGATGGTTTAAGGTATGTTTGCGTGTGCTTTCTGTATATACCTATGGGACTGGGTTTAGCTAGGTGCATTTCCTGCATTTATCGAGCGTTTCCTGCAGACAAAAGCACACATACACAAGTGCAAAATTCACGTTGTGCTCAAATGTCCCCCAGTATATTATTCGAGTTGTAACAAATCACATTTTCAAAACTAGCAGAACTTCCGTAGTTTGCATTGGTTCTGCACTTAAGATTTAAATAAGACTTATTCAGACAACTGGTTGTCAAAGGGCTTGAATCAACACCTTCAGGGCTGATGCAGTCTCCCTAGAAGGCTTTTTTGAGGGACGGTACCTTTGATTGATTAGAAAATAGTGCCCCTACCTCTGTGGGTGCTGCCCACTGAGTGCAGGGCCAGCTGGCTAGATTTCCCGTCTACTTGCTTTCTCAGGCAGGCTGATATTATCTAAACTAAGGTGAACTCTGAGGGGTTTATAAGCTAAAAATTCACTGATTGCTTTGCCAGAAATTCTATGGTTTAAGGTCCATGTTCTGTTTCTTTTCCCTTGCTACAGTTGTTTGTTAGCGTGGCTTATGAAAGAATTCATTCTCAGTAATTTTTAACGACTCCAAAATGCTGTTGTTAAAACGTCCTAAATTATTTCCTACTGTTTTACCGGATAATGATGAAAGAGAATCCCATTACAAAGAAGTCCAGATAGGACACAAAAAGCAAAAACCATAAAAAAACATGAATGAGATTTTATCAAAAAGTTCTGCTTATCAAAAGATAGATTAATTGAAAATTGATTAATGTACAAACTATCACATCAACAGGCTCAAGAAGAATAATCATATGATATCAGTAGATGCAGAAAAACATGTGACAAGATCCAATATCCATTCATGATAAAAACTCTCAGTAAACTAAGAATACAGGTAACTTCCTCAACTTGGTAAAGATCATGTGCAAAATACCAACAGTTGACACAGTACTTAGCAGTAAGAACCTAAATACTTTTCTGCTCAGATGAGGAACAAAGATATCACCTCTCACCACTTCTTTCAACAGCATACTGGAAGTCCCAACTAATGCAGTAATATAAGAAAAAGAGAAGAAAAAAATAAAACTGTCTCTGTTCACAGATGACATGGTTGTCTATTGTCTAAGTAGAAAATCTTAATCTGGAACTAAGCAAGGTTGCAGGATACAAGGTTACCATGCGAAACTCAATTGTTCTTTTATATACTAGCAATCGGAATTTGAAATTGAAAACGTAATACCACTTACATTAGCAACCCAAAAAAAGACATACTCAGGGATAAATCTAACAATACTATGTACAAGATCTTCATGAGGAAAACTGCAAAGCTTTGATGAAAGAAATAAAAATAAATAAATGAAGAATATTTCATGTCATGGATAGGCAGACCCAATATTACCAAGATCCCAGTCTTTTCAACTTGATCTATAGATTCAATGCTATCTTAATCCAAACCCTAGGAAATTATTTTGTGGCTATCTACAAACTGGTTCAAAAGGAAAAGGAAAAGACCCAGAATAGCCAACATGATATTGAAAGAGAAGAATAAAGTTGGAGGACTGACACTACCAGACTTTAAGACTTAATATCAAGCTACAGTCAACAAGACATTGTCGTACTGGTGAAAGAATAGATGAACAGGTCAAGAGAACAGACTGAAGAGGCAAGCAGTAGACCCAACAAACGGAGTCAGCTGATACTTGGCACAGAAGCAAAAGCAATTCAATGGAAAAAGGATAGTCTTCTCAACAAACGGTGATTTTCAACGAACTGGACAACAACATGCCAAAAAAAAAAAAAATCTAGATATAGATCTTACACCTTTCACAAAGATTAACCTGATATGGATCATAGACTAAACTGCAAAACTATAAAACTCCTAGAAGATAACACAGGAGAAAAGTCCAGGTGACCTTGGAATTGGTAATAACCTTTTAGATATAATACCAAAAGCATGATACACGGAAGAAAAAAACTGATAAGTTGGACTTCGTTAAAATTAAAAACATCTTCTATGCAAAAGACACAGGTAAGAGAATAAAAAGACAAGCCACAGACATGAAAAAATCTTTGGAAAGCATACATCGGACAGAAGATTGGTATCAAAAATAGATTAAAAACTCTTAAAACTCAACAATATGAAAAAAAGCAACCCTATTAAAAAATGGGCAAAAGATGTGAACACACACCTCAACAAAGATGCAAATACAGATGCATCTTTGGCAAAGAAGCACAAGATGCTCCACATCATATGTCATCAGAGACTTGCAAATTAAAATAACAAGATACCACTACATACCTTTTATAATGGCTGGAATCCAAAGCACTGACAACACCAAATGCTGGCAGGATGTGGAGCGAGAGGAATTTTCATTGCTGGTGGGAAAGAAAGATAGAAGAACCAGTTTGGAAGACAGCTCAGCAGTTTCTTATGAAACTAAGCATACTCTTACCGTATGTTCCAGCGATTTCACTCTTTTGTATTTACCCAAAGGAGTTGAAAACTTATGTCCACACACAAACCTGTACATAGATGTTCATACCAGCTTTACTCACAACCGAAAGCAATCAAAATGTCCTTCAGTAGATGAATGAATAAACTGGTACATATATACAATGGAATATTACTCAGTGATAAAAAGAAATGAGCTACCAAGTCACAGAAAGACAGAGGAACATAAAATGCATATTGCTAAGGTAAAGAAGCCTATCTGCAAAGGCTACACACTGCATGATTCCAACTGGAGTACATTCTAAGCAAGACGAAACTATGGAGACAGTAAAAAGATCAGTGGTTGCCAGGGATTTGAGGTCAGGGAGGGATGAGCTCACTACTCCCACCTCAGCATCAGTTCCGTTTTTTGTGCTTTCAGTTACCTGCAGTCAGTTGTGGTCTGAAAATGGAAAATTCCAGAAACAACAAACTCTTAAGTTTTAAATTGCACACCGTTCTGAGCAGCGTGATGAAATCTTGGGTTGTGCACTCTCTCCTGCCCGGGATCTCCAACCATAACATCACCTGCTCCGGACATCCAACCGCTGACAACATCATGGCGGGTAGCCTAACGCTATGTCACAATGCCTTTGGCATTCACTTGTCTTCATCTCACCAGGTGGGGATTTTATCATCTCACATCATCACAAGAAGAAAGGTGAGTACAGTATAATAAGGTATTTTGAGAGAAAGACCAGTCACATAACTCTTATTACAGTGTAGCATTACGAACGTTCTATTTTATTACTCATTACTGTTATCTCTGACTGTGCCTAATCTTTTTTTCCACTTTCTCACTTCGTCCCAGCTTACCCTTCCCCCTCCCCGTGTCCTCAAGTCCATTCTCTACCTCTCCGTCTTTATTACTGTCCTGCCCCTAGGTTCTTCAGAACCATTTTTTTCTTTTTTTAGATTCTGTATATATGTGTTAGCATACGGTATTTGTTTTTCTCTTTCTGACTTACTTCAGTCTGTATGACAGACTCTAGGTCCATCCACCTCACTACAAATAACTCAATTTCGTTTCTTTTTATGGCTGAGTAATATTCCATTGTATATATGTGCCACATCTTCTTTATCCATTCATCTGTCGATGGACACTTAGGTTGCTTCCATGTCCTGGCTATTGTGAATAGTGCCGCAATGAACGTTGTGGTACATGACTCTTTTTGAATTACGGTTTTCTCAGGGTATATGCCCAGTAGTGGATTGCTTAATTTATAAATTAAACTTTATCATAGGTATTTATGTACATTAAAATTATAGTATACATATATATGGGGTTTGGTACTAGCCACAGTTTAAGGCCTCCACTAGGGGTCTTGGAACATACCCCCTATGGATAAGGAGTACTACTGTAGATGGAGCACAGAGGATTTTTAAGGCAGTGAAAGTATTCTCTATACTGCAATGATGGATACAGGTAATTACTCATTTGTCAAAACCCAAAGAGTGTACAACACAAAGAGTGAATGAGCTCTGATGCAGACTACTACACTTTGGTTTACAATGATGTATCAATATCGGGTCAGCAATTGTAACAATTGTACCACGCTAATCCAAGATAGTAATAAAAGAGGAAACTGTATTTGAGAGGCTGAGGGGTTATATGGGAACTCTTTGTTCTTTGTACTCAATTCTTCTGTAAATTAAAACTGCTGTAAAAAAATAAAGGTTATTAATCAAAAAAGAGAAAGCTTAAGAAAAATGAGTAAACAAGCTACATATTATATATACACACACACACCCCACATAATTCTGTTAAATATTTGACAATTCTTGTAAATATATATATTCACAGTACATTATACATGTACATATATGCCTCAATATATTTTCTTTTATGAGTTATCTGTTAACCTTTTTTTGTTTATTAGGCTATTCTTCATTCATTGTTGATGTTTAGGAGTTCTTTCTATATCCAGATATAATATATATATATGCACATACACGTGAATTCATATATGTATATATGTGTGAGTATATGTACATGTATATGTGAATTCATATACATATAAAATATATGTGAACATATATATATTCATAGTACCTAGATTTGACAAAGGAATTGTATCCAGATATATAAAGAACTCCTAAAGATCAACAATAAAAGAAAAATATCCTAAAGACAAATAGTAAAAAAAAAAAACTTCTATACCTCATTAAAATATAAATATTAAGGGACAATAGGTATATGAAAAACTCCACAATGAGCTAGCACTTCATATCCACTAGAAATGCTAAAATTAAAAGGACTGACAAAACCACCTGTTAACAAAATGGAACAAATGGAACCTTCAAACATTAATGGTAGGGATGTAAAACGATACAACCTCACTGACACAGTATTTGGCTTTTTCTCATAAATAGTCTTACCCCATGGCCACAATGACCAAGTAATTCTATCCATTAGTATTCATACAAAAGAAGTAAAAACCTATGTTCACAAAGACTTACATCTGAATCTTCTTAGCAGCATTATTCATAAGAGTGGAAAAGTGGAATACATTGTGGTATATCTATACAATATATAAGCACTCAGCAATAAAGGATGAATGAACTAATTATATATGCAAAAATATGCAAAAAGTATCAAAAACATTCTGTTAAGCAAAAGAAGCCAGAACCTAAAGAACACATATTGTGTGATCCATTTATGTGAAATCTAAAAACAAGTAAAACTAATCCATTGTGATAAAAATTGGATAAAATAGTTGCAAGGGAAATTGCCTGGAAAGGGGCATTAGGTAAGTTTCTGGGAAATATTCTGTCTTGTTTGAGGTGATCATTGTATGGGTGTATACAATTGTCAGAACTCACTGAACATTCAAGACCTATGTACTTTACATTATGTTAATTACAGCTAAATATAAATGCCCAGATGCCAGCACAATAAAATATACACACATGAATTAAAATGTTTCCTACTATAGAATTTGGGCAGACCCTGTTCCCAAGCTAATCATTTTGAAGACAGATTGAAATATTTTATTATATTCTTATTACTCTCAGCAATTCTTATCCTGAGAGAGTTTCATTCTATACTAAACAAGCAAAAATGAATGTCTCACAAGAGAATCACGTAATGCTCCTAAGTGTCAGACACGAAGGTATGTTTTACCTAATGAGGTGTCTCAGAATTTTGTTTCACCCGAGACAAACTGATGAACTTTGGAACTACCGATGCCGTATTTCTGAAGAACATCACCACCTTAACATTTGAAACTCAAAGCTCATAAGAATCAACACTTTAGTGAGAGCTTTCTTTCACTGCAGAGGGACACTTTTCCAAAATTTAGAGCATTTTGAGCTTTTCTGAGGACTGCATCTATTTTTTAACTGTTTCTTTGTTCTTCTCATTTGAGCTTTTTCAGTGAGTTTCTGCTCTTTTCAATGAATATCTCAATCGGTTGTCCAAACTATTCTCTAAGAAACCAGGAACTCAAAGAAAAATTCAGTGATCACCCATCCACGTCCAATCACTAAACAGTGGAAATGTATTTAATTTCTCAAGTGAAAAAAAAAATGGAATGAGGGCCCAGGTATTGAATTAAACGAAGTATCCTCTTTGTTCAAAACCCTGGTAGAATTATCTCAAAACTAAAATGGAAAGATAAAAAAAGATTGACTAGAAATTATAACTATATTGTGATAAGGCACAAATGTAAAACCATAGCCGAAGTATTTATCAACCAAATCCTTGATGAATCTGACGAGGGGAAGGATCCTTTAAAACCTGACTTTGTCTGAATTTGCGCCTAGTAGATAGCCACAGGTGCTGCTATGAACAATAAAAAATAATGTCCTTTAATGAGTCCAAGGTTAGAAGCTTACAGTTTAGGACTTGGGTCGTTCCTTTGGTTTCATCAAATCACGGGTTCCAGTTATGATGTTTTGCACACTCTTTGCCTGGCTAAGACAAAAAAGTAATGGCTAAGAACCATTCAGGTCTCAACCTCAACATCTCTTTTTCTTAGAAACCTTTCCTAACTGCTCCCCCAACTCTTTCTACTAGGTTAATCTCAAGTCACATGCTCTTACAACAACTTGGAATTTGCAATCAAACATATTAGGATTTTTATATAACTAGTGTTGTGATGATTCATTTACTGTGTCTCCACCACTTACTATCTTCAAAGATCCATCAGGATAGGGATCATGCTTATCTTGTTCATCACTGTAGCGCCAATCTCTTTGTTGAATGAATGAATCATCACAATAAGACGGGAGGATAACAAATAAAAGCCTTCACAAGAGCCTATACTCGTGACCTATATCAGGTATCAAAGAAAGAAGAGAGAAATACCATTTGTAGACTATAACATCCTCACTGGTGATGTCCATTAGATTTCAAGCTCAATTTTTTGCACATAGATACCCAACTGTTTCAGTATCATTTGTTAAAAGCACTTTCTACTGTATTGCCTTTGTACCTTTGTCAAAAGTCAGTGGTTTATCTATATGTGGGTTTATTTCTGAATTCTATTCTTTCCACTGATTTATCTGGGTTGAAGACAATTCTATACCATTTTGATCACTGATTCTTGAAACCAGGTAGTTTTAGTCCCCTAACTTTTTCTTCTTTAAATTTTTTTGGCTATTCTAGGCCCTTTGCATTTCCATATGAAGTTTAGAATCGGTTGTCAATCTCCACACAAGCCTGCTGACATTTTGATTAGATTGCATACAATCTATAGATCAATCTGGGGAGAAGCAACCTTGATTATAATGAGTCTTCTGACTCATAAGCAAAGTACATATCTCCATTCCTTTAGATTTTCATTAGTTTCTCTCAGCAATATTTTACAGCATTCAATGTCATGGTTTCTCACATATTTTGTCAGATTTACCCCTCAGCAATTCATACATTTTTACACTATTTTAAATAGTATAAAATTCTTATTCTGAATTTTGTTTCCTGATTGTTGGTTGCAAGTCTATGGAAACACATTTATTTTAAATATTGATACTATATCCTTCAACCTTGGAAAAAAAGGATTCTACATTGATTGAAAAAGATACCCTTGAAGTTACCAATGAAATCAAGACATCTACAAATGTCAGGACTTTACAATTTGTGTGAATAATGGAGATTGTTGACACATTTTTATGAGGATAGTTTCTACGTGTTACTACAATTGTACCACTAGAACATTTCTGTTCAGTGTTGTTGCGTAAGTGAGAAAATATGGAAGAAATACACATTGTAAGCTTTAAAACTCTACACAAATACCATCTAGTACACACTATTAACAAATCACATTTGAACAAATGAATGAATAGATGAGGAGTACAACAATGAATGCTTGGAAGATCAACTCCGAATACAGAAAATTTTGAATTGTCTGCCACCACTGGTTTTAGAATATGCTATGCCATCTCAGTGGAAACTCGGATGTTAGAAGGCTTTCCTTACCCATCTCTTCAGTCTGATCACATTTTACGATTAGCAATATGTGTCACATGATTTGTCTTTGTCTTAAACGATACAGAGATTAAGAAGCCAGTGGAGTAACTTTTTGAAGAATTTATACTATTCATCAACTATTAGTATATTTATCATAGATACCTTTTAAGCAAAAGTTAAAGCTTTATTCCACCATTACCTTGGACAAGCTGAATATAATCTATCTGGGAAATTCGGAATGTGAAGGTGATCTGGATGTGAGATCAGTTGCTCAACTAATCATGAGCATTCTTCTGTGGGATCCAGTTAGTTAGGGCAGATTTACTTTTCCTCTACATAGTTTCACACTCATCCTTTCTGCATTTAAGGTCTCAAAAGATGCCAAGAATCCAAAATAGACCCATGTTCTTCAGGGCATACAAATAACTCCACTATCTTACGAAAACTTTAGTCTGGGAATGGCCAAAAGCTCTGTCTACTGACATGGAAGTGATGCTGATGTTTAAAAAACTATTAGTGGGAGAGGAATTTAGACATTATCCTTTGTCACACTTATTAGAAGAAGAAAGAGAAGGAGGGGGAGGAGAGGGTGGGGATGCAAACAAAATCCTTGCCTTTCCACGTTAAGTATCTAAGTTTAACAGCCTCAGAATCCTCAACCCAGGAATCCTTGCAGATTATGAAGGGAGACTTTCTTGATCAGGGTATGTCACCTCCTCAAAATGATTTAGTGTTTGCAGTTCCTCTTCAAATCTCTGCTTCAGCTATCATAGTGGTTGTGTGCAATATACTATTGTTTCTAATAAAAGATATGCTCTGTTGAGTTAAAGCAATTTGGGGGCAGGAACCTCAACCAAGCTGTCACATTTGGTCTCTTCACTGTCAGACAAATGGTTAGGATCAAAGGACTCAGCCTTGAGAAACAGCCTGTTGGATGACAGAGGACAACAGGCTTGCCACGTTTCTTAATATTTGTCATGTTGTTCCATGTTCAATAAAAGGACCCAATGCTACTGAATTACTGAGTGATTTATAAAGGCTTAAGCAAGCAGGTACCAAACAAGAAAATATTCTAGATGCTACATTTCTAAACCTTTCCTTCCAATCAGTATTGCTTCTGCTAATGTTTCAATGAGAACTATAAATTTAGGTCAGTGTAAGTTTTTGACAATATCACTGAATTTAAAGAGCCATGGATGTGGATAGTAAAAAAGTAACTTCAAAAATATTTCTCTGTTGAACTTGACCGCAGGAGAATTAATAGAATTATTTTCTTTCAAATAACATACAACTAAATTTTAGAGGTTATTCATCCTGAGGCCTCACACAGGCCTCAAATAAGAAGTAATTCTTACTGGTTTAAAATAATTGCTAAATTAGTGTTCCTAGGTATTTTCATCAATTAATATAGAAAATAGGCAACTCTGAATAGGCCATTAGTCCACTGGTTGACAGAGTATACAAGCAAAATTTCAAGGTGTGACAGGGAACTTCTTGGTTCAATTTCTTTGGTGCTCGTAACAGAGAAAGGTAATAGTGCTAAAAGTGAGGCTGGAGATCAAGAAGTCCAACATTGTTATTTCACAAATGAAGAAGCTGAGAACCAAGGAAATTAAATGATGTGACCATATTCTCTGTGCTGATTCCTAACAGGGCAGCGCTTAGAACACTCACTCTTGACACATGGTCTAGTGCCTATTAGGTCAATCTGCCTCCTACAAATGTTCCTGGCTCCTCTCCTTCTCCTTCTCCTCTTTCTCCACCTTCCCCTCCTCTTTCTCCTCCTTTTTCTTCTTCAGTCCTTTAGTTCAGTGGTTCTCAAATGAGGGCAATTTTGTCCCTCAGGGGGCAATGTCTGGGAAGGGAGTGCTACTGGCATCCAGTGGGTAGAACCAAGAAATGCTGTTAAACATCCTATAATGTACAGGACAGCCTTCCTGCACACCAACAGCAAAAAAAAAAATCAATCTGGAAGACCAAAAATGTCAATAGTACTGAAATTGATAAAACCTACTCTAGTTACATTCTGCAGTGATTAAAAGTGGGTATTATTTAGATTAGTTTTTTTTTTAGGGTAGAATCTTCTATATTCTTAATGATCTCTTACGTATAACTCCAGTATGAAAATAAAAGCAGTTTTGATTTGAATAGATTTATTTTATGAGCACAGATCCACAATTTTTACATATTATGGAGTCATTCACTGAAAACCCACAGTTACTATGTCAGTGACATCCAGTGCGGGGTGGGGGGCGAGGGTACTTGGTATTTAACACATTTTAGTCTGTCTTTCATTATCATTTGAAAAAATATGTAAAAATGTATTTAAAAGTGAGATCCAAATCAAACATTTTTAAGATTCCTAAATGGACCACGTCTTGCTCTGATCTGTTTGCTATAACCCGCAAATAATATAGTCCAAGTACTAAGACCTGATTTTTCAAAAAATATAACACATGACTTTTATGCAAATATAAAATTAACGAGTCAAAAAGGTATTTAATCAATTAATGAGGGAGCCAGTAAAATTACTAAAACTGGTTCAAAGGAGAACTTGAATAACAGCAACACACACACACACACACGCACGCGCGCACACACACACACACACACACACGTCCAGTCAGAAATGTTGACATGGCAAAACTAGTTACTAATCCATTGGGTAATAAAATGTAACATTTAGGGTCTTTTCTACAGGATGGAAATTAATTGTATATCTACTGGAAGAAGATTCATTTACTTCATTATGAACAAAAATCACTGCAACTTAACCTCTATTCCAATAGAGGTGTACAGTGACGTAGACACAGACCACCAAAGGTGCATACCCCTGTAGGATCTCATAATCCCAGACCAGGAAGGTCTGCTAAACAATGCCCAATACTCCACTCAAAGACACGCAGTAATCTCTTTTGCCCATTTTCAAGTCACTGACAGTTTTTCCTGGCACAAGTCAGTCCAGAAGCTTCTGTATTATGAAGAACCCTTAGAAGAACTCAGAGTCATTTCCGAGTTTTATTTAAGGATCTCATTCCTCCATTCTACCCCCACCTAACCCTTCTGTTTCTAAGAAGTCCTACACAATTAGGTCCACTGAGCCTATACTTTTTAGACCTCATGTGAGTTAGAGAGGAAAATGTTAACTACTTAATGTAAAAATAAACCAGGAGAACATGTTTTTTTTTCACTGATTGCCTGACTGTTTTCTGGTACTTACAGCTGAGAGGGAAATTAAATTATCATCACTGATTGGAAGCTCAATGCTTGTTTTTATTTGGGGAGCAATCTGGAAACGGGAGATGCTATTAGATAGAAAGGTAAAATGTGATCTCCATGTTGAGCGCTCTGCATGCCTACCTGCAAGGATGCAGCAGTATTTCTAGAACTGAAATTCTTACAGGTCATAAACCATCTTGGTCCTATTTCTCCATGAAAAGGAAAGGAAAGGGACTATTTTTATAACATTTTATCTGATTAAAAGAGAAACACATTAGTTCTACAAAATTTGTAAAATACAGAAAATCACAAAGAAAAACACAAAATATATCTGTAATCTCCAGACCCACAGGTAAACACTGCTAATATGAGTATGACATATATCTTTCCTTGTCTTTCTCTCTCTCAGACAACTGACCTCGGTTTTTCTCTCTATTTTTCTGCCTTTTTTATATACACATATCTGTTTATTTAAATAAACTTAATTTTTAGTACCCCTTGTATACATCGTTTTTTGTAACTTGCTTTTTCATGTAATGATATATACTTCCCATATCACTAAAAAATTTTGCAACTCCATTATAAGTATGTGAATTTTATTATAAACATGAATTTCATTAAAATTATATTAACATTATAAAAATTTATAATTGCTTGCTTTTGTGTCAAATTTTAGGATATATGGAAAGAAAATAAAAAGTTTTATTTTAATTATTTATATAGGTACTAACAGAAGAAAAAGTACATACTGTATTAATCAAATTTTAAAATCATTTTTGTTTTAAATATTCTGAAATGAATTCTCAGCTTTATTATCATCCTGATTAGTTTTCATAGGTGAATCTGACATTAATGAAATGAGAAAGCCTTAAGTTTGTTAGATAACTTACAGAAATTGTTATGTAAGGTTCACAGTACAATGTGGCTACTGTTTTATTTTCTAAATTCAGATAGTATTATACAATATATTTGTGCCAAATAACTCGAACTGTTCTTTTGTGTTCTTCTAGTACAAATTCCATAATCTCAGAGATTGTTATAAATCAGAAATTACTAAATAATATGTTGTTTAGAATAAAATAGTGATTAATATGAAAAAAGGAAAGCCAGTTATATAATGTGGGATAGTCAATGAAGATAAAAACTATTCTCAGATTCTAAAAACAATATTTGGTATTGAGTATCTCTTTGTTAGAGCTAAACGTGAAGTTGTGGGGATCAGGTGTGAGGAAAATGGGAACCACAGAAGATAATCAAAGAATAACAATCCATATATTTCTCATTTTATTCCTCTGTCCTCCTTTTTAGTATGGGTTTTCCCTCACACAGACTTTATTAAATACACAAGTGCCTCTAATTTTTTTAACTTTCTCAATTGAATATCATACCTTATCTAACACAATATTTTAAAATTACAGTTTTAAAATTTTTAACATACTAAATACAAGGTTCTTAAATACCTCATACTGACTTTCTCTTTTATGATATTTGCGGGTTGTATTTTTTCAACGGACCAGGCATGAGTCAATTCCATCTACATTTTTTGCTGGTGTAAAATACCGGCATAATTTATTTTAATCAATGTAGCCCTCAGCCATTTCATGTTCTTAAGGGAAGGGAAGGGAAATCTCTAGAGAAGAAGAAAACTGAAAAGTGTGAATCACCTACATTTCTCATTTACCCATGCTAATTAAGACCAAGCATTTGAAAGTTACCATCTGAAGGAAAATTAAGCCAATTAACCCACTGATGAAGATAATTTTCAATATTCTATCAGGAGGCAAAAATCTTCACCAGCCGTTCTTATTTCTACTGTGGAGGTAATTTCCGTACTGTCTCTGAGCGTTAAGAACTCAAACTGAGTGTCACGCCCGTTCTGGGGGTTCTAATTGCAACTTTTATTTAAATTCTGATTTTCTGCCCCACAGCTTGATTTCTGATTGGCTGGACCTGATTACTTTCAGACCTGACAAGATTTTATTTGTAGGCCCTTGGAAACTTGCATGGATGAACATTCCCTGAGTTTAGAGGGAAATCCTCCTAAGATCTAGCTTTCCATGTCAACTGGAGCATAAGAACCACTAGAGGTTCTTTAGGAAAGGGATTAATTTGGGAGCATTAATTACCAAATAATTATAGCCTATGTATAAGTTACTCAAGAAGATGTATTTCTAGATCTAAAGCTGTTTCTCAGATGAATACGTTTCCTTTTCATTTCAGCATAGGCAGCATTTCATCTATTTATCGTTTTTCTTTACGCCTGGAGTCAGCTACCATGGCTAGCATAAAAGACACATTACAGTAAAAAAGCCTTTGCTAACCGAAATTGGGCAAGTTACTTTGCCCATTTCTTTGTAAAAATCTTTCCTTTTTGGGGGGAAGGGAGATTGAAAGAATGAAATGAGATATAGTTTAAAAACCTGGAGCCTTTTAAATATAAATAAAAGTAATTATTATTTATCTAAATATTTAGACACTTTCAGTTTTCCAGACAACAATGAACTAGCTTGCACAGAATAAAATTAAATTAAAATTGTTATTTTACATGTGGCCCTGTTCATGTTTTTAAATGATCTGCAGGGCTACTCTAGGCTTTGAGTGTATGATCCTTGCTCTGGGTTCTCCACACTGGCATACATATCCGCTTAGTCTTGTTGGGTTCCAGCTTAAATACTTTTGGAAAAATGTTATTACCCCTGCTCAATGACGAAAATAAATCAACAATCTCTATCTAAGCTCCCACAATCTCCTCCTATACATTATTTCTGAAACTAGACCATTTTAACTGCCCTCAGTGCAAGCAAGAAGAGATAATAATGCTGTGAGTCTCTTGGGAGATAGAGGTTGACATTTTAGGATGAAGTTTTTACACAGCTAAAATCTGATTTTTATTCATTTAATATTTTTATAATAAGCTTTTAAAAATAAAAACTTTAAGCAATTTGACTATAATACTACTACATTAGAGACGTTCAAATAGCCTTTAGGAAAACTCTGTTTGTCATTCCTAATCAATCACGATCATCTGTCAATGGAAATAACTGAATATTACATTGAATTATATTTACTATTAATGATAACTTAGGAAACAGTGGTTCTTATTGTACATTGATTTTTGGGAAATCTACACGAAGAGACAGTTGCTCTCTCCACTTTAATCAAAGCAAAATCAAATCATGGACCCACTAGCTACCAGCACACTTCTGAAAATAAATGGTTTTTTTCTTCTTAAAAGCATGCAATGAACTCCTTTGAAATTTCTTTGACCTTGTGGTTAGTTTGGAAATGTCTACATGTGTGTCTTTCCTGGTTTGGGCTTCATGAGTTCTCTGACACAGTGGAAACGACTCTGAAAGTACACCAGAAACCACCAGGTATATAAGAGGACATGGGAGGCAACTAATCATTCTATTACCATTTTGCTACAAGCCAGTTAGCCTGTACTACCTAGGGCCTAGCCAATGAGTCATAAAATTTGGAGACCTCTCACCAGAAAGGCTCTTCATACAGGGCATATGCCTCGCTTCAGTCTCTTCTGCTTCTCTCTCAAAGAGTTTCTGGAAAACTCTTAGTCCCTTTCTTAACAAGGAATATGACAATAAACCAAGATAAAAGAAGAAGCTCTATATGTATGATACCATTTTACATAGAGTATAATTGTGGTTGGGTTTTCACCTGTTGGGGAATCTGTTTTTATTTCCTACATAACCTATATCCTGGAATTGACTGTCTCAAACCCTTCCCATCAGCACCACATTGGCAGATACGGAAACATCTAGTCACAGCGCTAACCTGAGAACTGATCAAACAGAAAGGGAACCATCTGGGGGCAATAACTATGTAGTAGAATGAAATTTGGAGATCTTACGTGAGACTTGTTACTTCCATGCATTACCTCATTGACTCAATGAAGAAGGTAAACAGACCAAAGAAAACAGAGTTCAACTTTTGGGTTTTGAGTTCTACCATAATGTTTTGATATTTAAAAGAAAGAGGATACATTTTACTTGTAACAGTTGACCATGGCACATAGAAATCAATGAAGTTAGAACACTCCCTCACAGCATACACAAAAATAAACTCAAAATGGCTTAAAGACTTAAATATAAGACAGGACACCATAAAACTCTTGGAAAAGAACATAGGCAAAATATTCTCTGACATAAATCGTAGCAATGTTTTCTTAGGTCAGTCTCCCAAGACAATAGAACGAAAAGCAAATATAAACAAATGGTACCTAATCACACTTAAGAACTTTTGCACAGCAAACCATAAACAAAACAAAAAGACAACCTACAGACTGGGATAAAATATTTGCAAATGATGCAACCGACAAGGGCTTAATTTCTAAAATATACAAGCGGCTCACACAACTCAAAAACAAAACAAAAAAAACAACCCAATCAAAAGATGGGCAGACACCTAAAAAACATTTCTCCAAAGAAGACATACAGACAGCCAAGAGGCACATGAAAGGATGCTCAACATCACTAATTATCAGAGAAATGCAAATTAAAACTACACTGAGGTATCACCTCACACCGATTGGAATGGCCATCATTAAAAAGTCTACAAATAATAAATGCTGGAAAGGGTGCGGAGAAAAGGGAACCCTCCTACACTGTTGGTGGGAATGTAAATTGCTGCAGCCACTATGGAGAACAGTATACAGCTTCCTTAAAAAAAGAAAAATAGAGTTGCCATATGATCCAGAATCCCACTCCTGGTCATGTATCCAGAGAAAACTTTATTTTGAAAAGATACATGTACCTCAATGTTCACAGCAGCACTATATACAATAGCCAAAACATGGAAGCAACCTAAATGTCCATGGATAGATGAATGGATAAAGAAGATGTGGTATAAATATACAACGGAATACTATTCAGCCATAAAAGAGAATGAAATAATGCCATTTGCAGCAGCGTGGATGGACCTAGAGATTATCGTACTAAGTGAAGTAAAAAAGACAAGTATCATATGATATCACTTATATGTGGAATCTAAAATATGATATGAACGAACTTATTTACAAAACAGAAACAGACTCACAGACGTTGAAAACAAACTTATGGTTACCAAAGGGAAAATGGCAGGGGGGAGGGATAAATTAGGAGTTTGGGATTAGCAGATATAAACTACTGTATATAAAATAGATAAACAACAAGGTCCTACTGTATAGCTCAGGGAACTATATTTGATATTCTGTAAAATAAACCATAATGGAAAAGAATATGAAAAAGAATATATATATAAAACTGAGTCACTTTGCTGTATTTTGCTGCACACCAGAAACCTAATACAACACTGTAAATCAACTGTACTTCAATTTAAAAAAAATTTTAATTTCATTTAACAACAACAACAAAAGAGTTGGCCATGGGAAAATCTAGAAATTTGTTATATTACAAAATCTCAATGGTGAACATCAAAAGCATGTTCTGAAAAATCCACACGTCTTGTATTAGGTTCCCTGGAAATAGGCTCCCCATCAGAAAGCTGCCTGAGGAAGGTTAACTGGGGTGCACTCCTGGGATATACACTTGTAAAGCAGTGAGAAAAGCAGGACTGGCCTGACAGAGAAGCTGACCTGCAGTGTGGTTGTGACTGAGACCTCCCCGTTCCCACGGGGAGCTCTTGAGCTGGGGACGCCCTTCAGTGTGGTCCCAGTCCAAGGTAAGGATTCGGTGCCTTTACATCCCCCTTTATTTGTCAGTTGCAGGCTGACAGCCACCCCTAACCCTAACTATAACCTTGGGAAGGCAGTTCACGGCTGCAGAGGGACACAGCTGTAAGCCATCTGCAGCCGATATTTGCAGCAGCTGGAAGATGAGTGCATTGGGCCCTGAATTGTGGACCAGGTGGAACACCAAGGTATCTACTGCAGGGCATAAAGTTTATTATATAAATGCTGGAAAGAGAAGGACATTAGCTGACCACCTCTTTTCCAGATAAATCTTGCCCAAATTAGAGAGGAACAGCTGGAAGGAAAGGAATAGAGTTATATTCTCCCAGGTTTCTAAAATGGGGCTTGTACTCTGCCATGTGTCTGGGGTAAAAACCCCAGAGGGAAGGGAGGGAGGTAGATGGAGAAGCATCTGAATTTCCCCACCCACTGAGGGAGACTGAGAAGTTGACTGAGGAATGGCTATTAGATTTCAAGAGGTCTAATGGATGGGGTTGGGAGAAGACAAAATAGCAGACTGTCCATTAAAGCCACTGGGAAGTACACATGCCCCAGCCAGTGTTCGAATGGCACGGTATCAATGCCCAGGACCTCAGGAGAAGGGCTGGATCTCAGCAGAGCCAAAAGTAGGAGAGCTGGGCCAGGGGGCAGATGCCCTGACACCCATCCCCACTTAAAAATAATACAGTAGCACCTAACCACCCTAGGAAGAAGGAAGATGGAGAAGGGAGACTCACAATTGACAAAGTATAAACCTGCAGCAGTGAGTACACAGAAGTGACAGGGCTAAAGTGGACTTTCCTAGGTGAAGTTGTCCAACATCACACGCTTGAACAGGCTTTCAGTTTTGAGGGAAGTTACGTTCATTGTACCTGAGTTTGCTCACCGCTTTCTCTGAAAGGGAAAAATAAAGACCCCTTCAGAAGTCAGCATTAGTGAGTATTATCAAAGATTGAGAAGTACTTGAGGTTAGTACTCAGACCTTTGACACAACAATGTGCTAAGGTCCTGGAAGGGTGAAGGACTGGATGGACAAATGGTGACAAAGTTTCCCTAGTGTCTCTTTTATTTCTTCTATTTAGAGAACCATCTATCTCCTATCAGTCTGGCCCTATCCCATCAGGATAAGGTAGAAGGAGGACAGCTGCTCATCACATGTCCTTCTGTTCTTTCAATACAAAGTATGGGCCTACGACCCAGTGTGGCTTTAAACCAAGTGTCATTTAAGCTGGGAGTGGGAATGGGATCAACCAGAACCAATCAGAATCCTTACGTGGGACAAAGAGGATGTCTCCCCTTTGATACTCAAAGTCCTCATAACCATAAAGACCTTCAGTTACTGGTCTTTACTGCCATGGGGAAAACTGGCTTCCTGGAAAGGAAAAGAGAAAGTCAACGAGAAGAACACAGAGAGGAGGAGAGATGATTCTCCTCGTTGAGCCCCTGGATCCAGCCATGCTTGAAGTCAAGTTCATTCTTTTTTCTTTTTTTAAATGAGAAAAAAAATTCCCATATTTTAGTTGAGTCCGTTGGAGTTTGTTATCAGTCATTTGGGACCAAAAAGTTCTGATGAATACATCTTCCTATAAGCCCCAATTAAAGGAGGATTCAAGGTACTATTATAAAGAGAAAAATAAGGTGGCCTCAAACTGACAATTGCCCTGGGAAAGACTGTGTAAAGGACACTTGAATAGAATGATTTTACACTTTGTTCTGCTGAGGGTTCCTTAACTTAATGAATGACATCCATTTTAAACGTGTCCTAAATCATTTTCACCTGATGTTTTGGTTAGAGGAAGTAGGCTGAATAAGCCCCATGATGACTGACACGGGCAAAGGGGTGAAATATTCTGAGGGGGTGAGTCTCCCTATTCAGGAAAGGGTGCTGGGTTTTACTCCTGGGGCAAGCTATTTGATAGCTTTGTGCCAGGTGGCTGCCGGGAACAGTGTGTAGAACAGCATTCTGAGCCTGGGTCTGGGCACCGTAGAAAAGTGGTCTCAGCTGGTTACTGCTGTCTGTCACAGGAGTTGGAGGGGGAAATGGTGTGATCTATGGCAGGTGTTTTTGCTACTTCTGCCTGGCTATAGAGTCTTATTCTCAAAAGTAGAGCTTTTGAGCAACGGCTTTTACTCCAACAGGAATTTCCTGGGTCAGTGAAGAAATTCAATAGCTTCTGTTAGCTTCTGATATGTAAACTTGCAATATTTAACATTACAACTAAAAAAAGATTTAATCCTTGGCCTGAAACTTTCTCACAGAAAATTCTTATGAATTTCACTAAATTCAAAGGGATGCTTCCCAGTGATATGTGTCCCTTTCAACAGTTAAAATGAGGGTGAGAGGAGCGGGGGAGGGGAAGGAGGGGTTCTATACCACACAGATGAGTAGCGATTCCATTTAAATCAGCCATAAAATTATGTGGTTGGTTAAAAAAAGAAGAAACTGACCAAGGTCTGCACAATACATGCAGTAAAATCACCTCATTGTATTTAGATGGATTTGGAAGACAACAGCAGGAGAAATGTAATGTAAGATACCGTGAATTTTACCACCCATCCGTGAGCAATACACTGCTAAGATAGAGCCTATTTACAGTACAGAGAAGGAGTCCAGATTTGTCCCAATTAACCTTGTAACTAGATGTACTCCAGTGCTTATTAATGACAGTAATGAGATGCAGACAAGACAATGCATTAAACATCATTGGCATATAAATTAAATTCACATACAGTTTAAAAGGAATAGATACCTTTATGTACTGGACACGAAAGGAAATTATTAAGAAGCTATTTCATAAGAAAAAGCTAATTAGAAAGAAAATTCAATACTTTCTCTAGTGTTCATCTCCATCAGTGTTGGAAACAAGTTTGACCACGAACTAAGAAATTGTTCCCATTGAAATTACTGTGCAAGGTATGAAATTAATTTTATGATTGTCCCAATGGAAGCTACAGTAGCTACAAATACTTATATGCCCATTATCATTTTCCTCTATATTGGCCTACATTTTAATTTGCTTAGGCTTCTATCTAAAGCTTATGAATAATTTAAAATAGATCTGCTGTCTTTACAGCAAAATCATGATAGATAGAAGAACAAGATAGACATTTTGCTGTACAAAGAATCCTAACTAAACAGCAAAAACAAAATGTGAAATATATACCGGAAGACTGTTTTAAAAGGCCATTTACAGGCCATTTACAGGACCCTTTACATAATTAAAGGGTAGCTCAGTATGCAACATTTAGCAATATGACTCTTGTTCAGTATATTTCATAATTAGTGAGAAGGAATTCAGGCAGAACTGGGGTGTTCTGTGATTTAGTCTTTAGAAGATGGTGTCCCAGACTTTAGAAGAAGCATCTAAATTTTTTTCAGGGCTAAAGACAGTGAAATTTGATTAGGACATTGACCTCTCCTGACAGTTTTTAGAAAGTATTACCATACTGGGTCTTCCCAATTGTCACAGGCTAACAGCTACTGCTTTTTCCCTGAGATCTAACTAAAAATGGGATCCAGTCTTATAACAATAGCAGCAACCAAAAAGGAGGGGGAACTCCTCCCACTCACCTATGTAATAAACATCAAACAATCAGGTTGGCACCGAGATTAAGTACAATCGTGTCAGAGCCACCATCAGAAATCAATCAAAGACATTTTTCTTTTGTGGTGGTTTTTTTTTTTTTTTAAATTCACAGCAACTCAGAGCACCGAAGAGGGGAGGTAAGCGTCTAAACAAAAAACGAAATTAGTAACAGCAGACCCACTGCCAAGGGCAACATGAATCTGACAGAAGATTCAATGATGACAGATGAGGCCTCATTCTCAGTCTAAATTTCGTCTACAAAATGAATTCATAATATCTTAAATATTATCAGCCATGCTTCATTCACCTTTGTTCTATAGAATGGAAGGGGGCTGTGTGGGCAGAAGTCAACAGAGACGTAATTTCCTCCATTTCCCCCTTGTGATCCTCTGCACTTACAGCGGACAGTAATTGTTATAGTTTTTCCCTCCGCCCCCGCTCCCATTCGCTTCATTTGTTTCTCTGTATTCATGGATCTTTTTCCCTCTTCTCTCCTTTCTGTTACGAAGTTGCAGTTGTCTAGTTTCTGCCACTGGGACCATGAAATTTGTAACTGATTTGAAATACTCTTAACTAAAATCATGTTTAATTTTAAAATTTCTTCCTTTGAAAAATGTTACTTTTCATTCAAATGATTTCTTTTTCTTTTTTCTTTTTTTTTTTTTTTTAACACTAAAAGCTGTCAGGGGGCTTCCCTGGTGGCACAGTGTTCCGCCTGCCGATGTGGGGGACACGGTTTCGTGCCCCGGTCCGGGAAGATCCCACATGCCGCGGAGCGGCTGGGCCCGTGAGCCATGGCCGCTGAGCCTGCGCGTCCGGAGCCTGTACTCCGCAACGGGAGAGGCCACAACAGTGAGAGACCCGCGTACCGGAAAAAAAAAAAAAAAAAAAATCTGTCAGGGTTCATCTAGTGCAAACTCATTTTATAAATGAGAAAACTAAGATCCAGGTCACATTAAATACCTAATATTGGCATAGTCTCAAAAATTGTTTAGCAAACTGTTTTCAGTTGTATTTTGCTCTCCGATTTTGATGATCTCAAAACCTCACGGGAAAACCAGGTATTAGCTATCACCACTTTACAGATAAAGAAATGCAGGCTCAGAGAAGATAATTCATTCACCCAGGGTCACACAGTGACAGCCTTGCTCACTGCAAGTATGGACACCTCCCCATAGGGTTTCCCTTTATTATGATACCATAATAGGTAAGTTATTTATAAAAATATAAATTCCCATTTTTATATTTCATACTAGTGTGTTTACTTTCATTTTCAGTCATTTCCCCCACCTCCAAAATTCATAAATCAATCACTTTGATAAAGACTCTCATCTCATTGTACTTATCAGCCCTATGAATCCAGTTAGAAATGGACCCGGAGAGATTGTGCCTCAATACTTAGGTCCTGGGATGAGCTGAAATGACCCCATGATAACGGAGTTTTACTTCTAGACCAGAGCAAATCAGTTTTTTTACTTGTCAAAATGTGTGCCCCTCACAGGAGCCTTTACAAACTGTCTAATGATCAGAGACTAGAGATTTTCAGAGAGCTCTCAATAAAACAAAACTATCTAAGACAAAGGTAGGACACATATCAAAAATTACTCTAGTATTCTATTTATTAAGCTCTTTCCTACAAAAGACTGGATTCTCCCTTCTCCCACTTTTTCTTTGCCTGATAAGCTGCGGAACAGTTTCTACAAAGGACTAGCTGGAAAACAATATCGAGCTTTCAAGCACACTATGTTTAGACAGACTGTAAAGGTAACAAAAGGTACAATTAACAGAAGCGACCGCAAACTAATAATGGCAGAGCTATTTATTATTGAATCATCTTCCTCTAATTTTAGAAACCGAAGAACCTTCATTCCCTATTGTCCATATTTTAATTAATGCCTATTATTTTCCCTAAATAGTGCCCTCCTTTGACATGCTATTTATACACACCATTTCTGAAAATACACAGGATATGCATGGCAAGCAGAATCTCCACAAAATGTTTTGTAAGAAGTATTTGGGTCCCTTTTGTCTCAGGAATGTCTCGAGGACAAATTTCTGGTTGTGCCCTCTTGGGGGGTATTCCAGCTTTCAGCTGCTTTTTATGTAATTTTAATATATTTGATGTTGTATTTTGATTACTCTGCATACATTTTCTGCTTCTAACAATTAATTTGGCTTCCGTAGGACAGGCTTATAATAAGCACTTCAGTTGGGTGCTGATCTGACTTTTTCTGGTCCTTTTCAGGGCGACTTTGCAGAAGCCCACTGGTGCTATTACACACAGAAAGAGAGTTTTTAGAAAGCCTAATTTACAGAGAACAAATGACACAGGATATCTGTCCAGCCTGAATGAAGTGTAGCCTAAATGTCTTTTGAAGCAATAGAACTCAGCTTGATAGATAGAAAGAATTAAAATGGAAGGCTAGAACAGATTACTGAAGAAGAAGAAAAAAGAACCTCCATGTGTGGGTATCTAGAATTACAGCGCTTAAAGAGAATTTTCAGGGGAGAAGCTTCAGAACACACCCAACAGTTGACATCTCATCCATTTGTTTAATATTTTGATTTCCTTTTTCTCAGTTTTCTTAAATTAGGAAAAACGGGTTTGAAAAGACTTATCTTTAGGATATTTCCTTAAGAACTGCAGAGTCTATGTTTTTAAAAAAAAACTGTCAAGCTGAAGATGCTGTCATTCCCAAAGTTGGTCATTCCCAAAGGCCTCAATTTTGAGGAGAAATGTCTTATTTTATGATTGGGCAAGTTAAGAATATATATTTTTTTGTAATTTCTAGAAGACACTGGAATATTGGCGAGATGTTAAGAACACCTTTATTCAGCATAGTAATTTAAGTCCCTTACTTCATTCAGGATGTCACCAGTTGCTTGATTCTAGGTGTTTAAATGAGTTCCCTTGGGCTTCTAAGACGATTCAGACCTACGAACTATATTATGTTTAATCTCACAGCAGGTACATTACTCTGACGTCAATGCAGGCAAAGGAGACACTGCGTTTAAACACTGTGAAGGTGTCACTGAGCTGTGCTATTCAAGTCCTAGTCAGAACCCAGCAAGCACACCTACTTGTACCTTACTTTACTGCAAACATTTCTGCATGTTCGTTAATATATGAACAGAAAAACCACTCAGTAAACTGACAACTCTTGATACATGTTCACTGGGCTTTTGGCGCTACCCCTTTGTATACACCAAAACTTTTCTTAAAGTTTAAAGAAAAAGTGAGCATCTAGGCATTTCACTCTCGTTTCAAAACCTATTTTAAAGATCAAATATGTTGTTAAATGTACCATGCATTGAGAAAATATTAAACATAAAATTACGGGACAGTTGACAGTCTGATATGTTTAAACTAGGATGGATGTGTGATATAATGTGGACTTGACTCCTAAACTACTTCACATTTAAAGAAGTCTGTCTGATCACTTTGGTAAGATAAGTCCATAATGGTTAATACGTTTCTACATATTCAATTCATGAAGTTTAACTGCTTCTTTTAATTTCATCAGTGTTGAATTAGTCCTTTAAAAGCTTCCCCTCATTAACGTGAAAGGAAATTGAAAGGAAGAGTGAATAGAATGGGTCGTGAGATCATTAAAATTATTGGAAATAATAATTCCAATTATTATTGCAAGTGTCCTTCTTGCTTGCAAACATCCAAGGACTTTCTGTTACATATTTCACAGGTACACACATTTCCCTTCATTACAAAGCATAAGCAAAACCATTTTCATCATTATACATATACTGTCCTATCCACTTAGCACCAGAACCAAAAACTTCCAATGTCTAGAAATAAACAGTGAAGAAAATAGCTGTAGATTCTGTTCGTGAATGGACACGAATGTTTCTCATCAAACTAAGAGGTGGAGGAAAGCTTTGAACTGAAATATTCAAGATTTTTCTCTAAAATGAAATTCATATCCACAAAGCAAGAACTAGTTCACTGATTTAAAATCTTAATCTCTAGAATGACTCAAAGCTAAGCCACCTAAGACAGACTGAATCTGACAAACAAAATGCAAAAATCTCATTTGGATATAAACCCTAAATCTCAATAAATCTGTCTTCGTTTTAGCCTAAACAATTCTGCAGAATTCTCGCTTCTGTTGGCTTGGCAGTACTACCAGCTTTCCAGTTCATACTTGTGCAACTTTAGGTAAATCAATGGCGGCCTTCAGAGGAATGGAAATCCTACTGGGGAGGTGGAATAGAGGAAATTCAAAGGCAGTACATAGTGTTAACCACGCTCCACCCCGATGCTTCTTAGATATGATGGTGAAAGAGACAGCGTTCTGGGCCTCAAGAACTATACAGTCGAGGGATGATTACGATACAAAGAGGCTATAGCCTCACCAAACTTAAGTGATAATAACAAATTATAAAATGGGGGTGCTTCTATTTTATTGCCCTTGTACAATCTTCATTACCACGTGGAAGGTTCTAAAAAGGCCTGCAGTCAACAAATGCGTTTTGTCTTAATTACCACCATGTATCAATATCTCTAACTTGTTTGCTTCGGGATTCCTTCTCTTCCTTCTCAGGTACCTTATATTTAGATCTCCTGGGGGTCATTTCTAAACACATTTTGGAAAATAGACCTTATATTTGTGTTCTATGTTCCTGTTGTTGACTGTCAATGTTTTGTATCTGTTGTTTTTTTTTTTTTCTTTAATATCCTAGCAGAGGATAAGCCCAGAGGAATGATTAGAGAGTAGGGGTGAATAACAGTCAAAGCGTCAGGACTAAGGGCTGTGTCAGCTTCATTTCTGCCGCTATAAAAGGAACAGATTACCTGGTTTACCAGAATACTGCATTTAGCTTGGTAGAAAACAGGTTGTAGAAAGGATTCACAAGCAGGGACTAGTGAGGAAGTCAAATATGGATGCCAGGGCTTCCCTGGGGGCGCAGTGGTTGGGAGTCCGCCTGCCGATTCAGGGGACGCGGGTTCGTGCCCCGGTCCGGGAAGATCCCACATGCCGCGGAGCGGCTGGGCCCGTGAGCCATGGCCGCTGAGCCTGCGCGTCTGGAGCCTGTGCTCCCACGGCAGTGAGAGGCTCGTGTACCGCAAAAAAAAAAAAAAAAAGAAAAAAAGGATGCCAATAGCATAAGGCAAGTGAAGAGGTAAAAAAGGTACTGGAAGATCAGATGAAGAATAGTTCAGGGAGAAAAGATGTTTGAGTTCAAAAGCCTGAGTCTTGAGTATCAAAAGCTGTCTCTGAATGACACCAGGGTTAAATATATCTCATTCTATGAGACTCTCCTCTTCTAATTCCTGAAGCCACAGAGGATAATGAAAGCAGGAGTACATTTAAAAAATATTAGATAATTACTGATATATTAACTGCACCTTAATTTGATTTTTGGTCCCAAAGCACCTTAATAATACAGACCCTACTCTGATTTTATAGAAGAGGATGCCAAGTATCAGAAAGCTTAAATGACAGGGATAAAGTCACACGGTTACTTGGGGACAATGTTGCAACCAGAATACATGTCTCTACCTTTCACAGTCAGCAACTAAATATTTAAATTTTTCTTCAATTCTTTTCCTATAGGAAAAGCGTTTTAGTTTTTTGAGACTTTTATTCTTTCTCTTAAGTGATTTTGGTTTTGTAAAATTTGGTTTCTCATGATATTTTTAAAAGGTAATCATATTTCATGAAATTAATCTAAGAAAATTAAAACTTCATTATCCAATTATTGTGCCTTCCATTAATTTATTTACAACAAAATATATTTTGAGGAAACAGTCACAAAAGAAAATAATGGTTGGTACCAAGCATTATGTTGGATTATCAAAATACAGGCTCACAGCAAGATCCTCAATTACATGAGCATTTAATGATACAATGCTGCACTTTGTCATTTCACTGTTTTCTGCTTGCCAGTTCTGTTCTTTGTTCTCTTCTTACTCCTTTCCTGCCTTCTTTTGGATTTTCTTTTTCGATTCCAATTAGTCTTCCCTATCAACCTATCAGCTTTCTTAGCTGTACTTATTGGCTTTGTTTCTGAATGGTTGGTCTAGGGTTCCATAGCATCTTTACCTTGTCACCATCTACCTTCAAATAATATTGTATTATATCATGCACAGTGTAAAAATCCTCCATTTCCCTTCTATCATCCTGTGTGCTCCTGTTATCATGAATTTTACTTCTACATATTCTCTCATGTTCTACATATTCTCTCAATACATTATTGCTATTTTAAGTGGTCAATTATCTTCAAGGAATTTTAAAAACCAAGAAAGCAAAGTCTTTAATTTGCTCCACATATATACCATTTCTGGACTCCTCTAACATTTTTTGAAATACAAGTCTGTTGGCAACAAATTCTCTCAGATTTCATCTGTCTAAAAATTACTTTTATTTTTTAAAGAATATCTTCATTGGATACAGAATTCTAGGTTAACTGTACATTTTTTCTTTCAGCACTTTGATGATGCTGTTTCATTGTCTTCTGATTAGAATTGCTTCTGATGAGAAGTTAGTAGCGATTCTTATTTTTACTTCCCTGTATTTAATATGACTTTTCCTCTTTAAGATTTTTCTCTTTATCATTTGTTTATAAAATTTGATTATGATGTGCCAGGGTATAGTCCTCTGTGGGTTAATCCTACTTGTAGTTCATTGAGCTTCTTGGCTCTCTGGGTTTAAACTTCTAAGAAAAAATGGACAAATGTTGGCCATTATTTCTTCAAACATTTTTCCTGCCTCCTGTTCCTCCCTTTCCTTCTGAACTCCAACTGCATGCATGTTACACTGCTTGATTTGTTCTACAAATCACTGGGTCTCCATTCGTTATTTCAATTTATTTTTCTTTGTGCTTAAGTTTGGAGAGCTTCTATTCTATTGCTATGTCTTCAAACTTATTGATTTTCTTTCTGCAGTGTCCAGTCTGTTATTAAACATATCCAGTGAATTTTTTATATTTGTTGTTGTATTTTCATCTTTAGAATTTACATTTGGTTGTCCTTTGATAATTTCCATTTCTCTACTTCTATGTTTTTTCTTTTGCCCTACCCAGGTACATGGGGAGTTTCTTGCCTTTGGGGAGGTCTGAGGTCTTCTGCCAGCGTTCAGTATGTGTTCTGTAGGGGTTGTTCCACATGTAGAAGTATTTCTGATGTATTTGTGGGGAGGAAGGTGATCTCCGCGTCTTACTCTTCCGCCATCTTGAAGCTCCTCTACTTTTATGTTTTAAATCATTTAACATGTTCATAATAAGTATCTCCAAATGCTACCACCGCTGTCATTTCTGTGTCTGTTTTTATTGAATCATTTTTCTTCTGGTCATGGGTTGCATTTTCCTGCTCCCTCTACCAGACTATGTGTAGTAATTTTTTTTTATCAGATTCTGATAATTTTAAATATTGCTGAGTGTTTGGATTTTCATTTCTGTAAAAAGTGTCAAGGATTTTAATTTTTTTTTCTGGCCAGCAGTTAAGCTTTATCCTTTGGGTCTTATTTTAATAGTTTGCTAGGGCAAGTCTAAAATAACCTTTAATGTAGGACTTGTGTAGCCTGCCTAATACTATGGTGTGATCTTTTCTTTGGTATCTACCAAACATCCCATTGTTTAATGAGGTTGTGTCACTTTAGTTGGTTGGAACTTGAATGTCTCCTAGGCTTGTGAGAGCTCTGGGAATTGTTCTACTTACAGCTACCTGGCAGTTCTTCTTTTACCAGTGTTTTTCGTTTGCTGGCCTCATGGATTCTCACCCTACACGTGAACGGCTACATATTATGGCAAAGACTCAAAATAATCCTTTACAGATTTCTGGGTCTCTTTCTCAGTATGGTTTCCTTCTCGCCTATGCTCTGCCCATCAAACTACAGATGCTTCAGGTTCACCAAACTCCGAACTCTGTATCCTCAGCTAAGGAAAACTGTTGTGCTTTGCTTATGTTTCCCACCTTACACTGTTGTCTAGAAATGGCCTCATATAGAAATCAAGGGCAATCATAGGGTTTGCTTTCTGTTTCCCTTCTCTTACAAATTGCAGTCTTGTACTGCATCTTATCTGATTTCATTTCTTAAATTTTGTTCAGATTCTGGTTGTTGATGATAGGAGTGCAAACCTGGTACCATTCCTCCATCATATTCAAAAGCAAAACAGAATCATACTCACTTAATAAGATAACATCTAAGCTAATTCAAACTACGTACAATACTTATTATGGTTTTATTCTTATGCCTGAATCCCAAGAAGATTAATTTTATCAAGTCAGCATAGCTCCTTCCCATCTGGTCTTCTATGTCTACCAGGTATCTCTGAATCTTGACAAGATCAAAACTGCCATATGGAAGGATATCTACATGGGTCCAGGTCGATACAAGGTTCATGAATGTCTTATATGGGTTAAATTTGATGTACAGCATTCCTTGGTCTCAAATTCACAGATAATGAGTTATTTCTCAATCGCATGACCCTAAATATCAACAAATCCTCCAAAAAGAATATAAGCAAACATTGTGGTAGTGATGGTAATGATATGAGGAAGATAAGAAACTATATAACATCCATGATTATATAATACATAATTTAGCATGCTAAATTAGCTTAAACGTAATAGTGGTAAAAGTTTTAATCACTCAGATACTTAACACAGAATCAAAAATTCATTCACAGCTCATTTGAATGTTTCAATATAATTATTTTGAAAGTTGATAAAAAAAACATTTGAGACTGCTTCCAGACATAGACCTTGTATTTTGAAAACTATAAGCTATTCGTCAGAATCTAGAAATTTTATGTAGAGCCTAAAAGTGAAATTTGATAGAAAACATACCTGTTCTATGTCAAGAAGGTTAGCAAATGTAAGGAAGTTTCTACTAACATATATATACACACACACACACACACACACACATATACATATATATACACATACATATATATACACACACATCAATATTATATACATACACACATACATGTGTACATCTTATCTATGATCAGATGACCAAAATGAAGACATTTGGTATTCTATTATGAGATTTCTTTACAGCAGGAATCAGCAAACATTTTACGTAAAGAACTCTATTGTGAGTATTTCAGACTTTGTGGCCACAGAGCCTGTCACAAGTGCTTGATTGTGCCTTCACGGGGTGAATGCAGCCATGAAAGATCACTAAACGAATACATGGGATTGCGTTCCAATAAAGCTTACATACACAAAAGGTGGTGAGCCAGATTCGGCCTGGGAGTCATAGTTTGCCAATCCGTGATGTTTAGCACTAGTCCTAGAGCCACTTTAAAACTGATACTTTTCCAGACATTAACTAGGGTCAGCTTTCAAGTATTCAGACAGTCAAACGTGGGTGCCCAGGTCTTGTTTAAGTGCCAACAAGAGGGTATCAGTAACACTCAAGCGCTAGAAATCAACTCAGACACTTTTCCATCTGTTCCCGTTCCAGTCCATTTTTGTGCTTGTTTTCATCTTCATTTTTGGCTCCACTCCTGGCTTTGGGTATTTGGTCTCTTCAGCAACTCTCTAGAAAAAAAATTTGACCAGGCCTCTCATCTGCAGCTTTTTCTGCTTTGGTTGCTTCAGGCAAAACCATCAAACATGGTTTTTTCTCTATGTCCCAAACCTTGGATGGGTCTACCCAGAGCAAGGTGAGGGGTGGGCATCTGACCTCTTAAGACCATCATTTGAATTTCACAGATCACTATGCAGAATAACGTTACCCAAACCGGCTTTTTTCTCTGCAGAATAACGTTACCCAAACCGTCTCTCTTTTTTCTGCACCTTCCTAAACTAGGTTTACTAGCAAAATGGAAATGATTTATGAACTGGATGTCTGTGACTATAAATTAGTAGTCCTGCCCAATATCAAGATGATGAAGGAAAAATGTCCAGCAGGCATACAGTTTCTAATTTTGAAATAAACTATCCTAAGAGACTATATGCTATACTCCACCAGTCTTGTTAAAGTATTTTTTTTAAGTTTTCCGAAAAATATGCCAACTTAAACCCATGTGTGATGAGCCTCCTGAAACAACAGTGAGTTGTTGGTGAGATTTTAATTAAGAGAACATACAGAAGTGCCCATGATAGTACATGGCAAGTGGTAGGCACTCCAACATGAATTCCTTTATCCTAACATATGAAATGTAGGAGAAAATACCAACAGGGCCAATTCAATTTATGAAAGTCAATGTATATTTTCAGATGGTGTTTCGGTAGGAAATTCCTTAAGCTGAGTTCTATTACCCCAGAATGAATAACAAGTGAAATGACAAAGGAACCAAGATTTTGCCAATAGCCACATACTCCCCCAGAAGGTACTCTACGTAAGTATACATATTACCTCTGCAGAACAGATTTGAGGTAATGGATAATACGTGAAGACAAGGACCTAGGAGATTTTAGCAGAGTGTACAGGGTCACACTTTTATGTAACCTGGAGAAACGGGGCTGGCTAATTATCTGTTGAATTTTAGTGAGTACTAAAGACATGCTCAAGAAATATGATTAGGAAGAGTAGAACAAGAAATACTTTAGCCGAGGTTTATAAAAATAAACTTCAGTATAAAGAAGAACCTTGTAAATGTTTGCTCATGACTTTTTTTTTAAAAAGCAAAATAAAATATTTAATACTCTCTTTCATATGGCATAATTTCACTTGTTTTTGCCTTAGGCAAAAGGGAGATTTTTGCCAATAAATTTGCTTTTGAGCTTTTTCAAAAAGGAAACCTAAGCTAAAAGCTGTATTTCAGCGAGAAACAGATCCTCACACTAAATCTTAAACACATTTTCAATAATGTTTTTGAATTGTAAAAAGTGATTATTTTCACTTGGAAAAAAAATTCCAGAACAAATTAGAACGAAATTTTGAAAAATTAGAATTGGACATTAGCAAGAAGAATTTTTTTTCTCAAAACATAATCTGATTTGTACTTACATTTCATTTTCATATTATTTTGAGAAAACAGTAAACCATGTGACTGAATTCGTTTATCCAAATTACTAGGGATTATATTTCATCCAAAGAATATTAATGAGAATTCTTTAACCCAAAGTACTGGAGACTGCCTTAGGTGAGAGTAAGGCAAGAGCCTACATTGAAACCTGCATTCTGCAATCGCCTAGAATTTCTTCAGCATTGCCAACTTCATTATTTACCCAAGTTATTGCCTAATCTAGCAAATAAGTTGTAGCTCTTCATTTTTACTTTCCTACCTTGGATTATATAATAATATGAAGACGATCCAGAAAAATCTGTGCTCTTTTGGACTCTACTAACGTGTAATGGGAGATACGTTTTTTCACTGTGGGGAGAAAGAAAACATCTATTCTATAAGTTGTCAGTATGAAGTGGAAAAGAATCTGGCCATAGAAATGAAGGCAACAACAGAGTTAAAGAAAAAGAATAAGACTAATAGTTTAAAACCCTGGTGGACCATATTTTGACATTAATCCTTAACTGCAATAAAAATGATTATCGATTATAAATTCTCTGATTATAAATGATTATATATTCTCTCGAAATTCTCAGTGACAATCATCTCTAACTCCCTTTAACTTTCCCCTAGATTAATGGTTTCCAAATCACAGTGACTCAAGTACCAAATTCGAAATTCTTGCCTTGTTTGTATGCAACGTCTAATTGTTTTTTGTTTCTAACATCTTTATTGGAGCAAAATTGCTTTACAATGTTGTATTGGTTTCTGCTGTTTCTAATTGACCTGATCTTTTCTTAATTAAATGCATTTACAAAGAAAACTTACTACCACCATGAAATCAAGGGTTTGATGTTCCAGCTATATTTTGAATACATATTAAAATAAAAACCATATTATTAAAAAAAGTTGTAACTATTATCACATAAAATTATCATATACTCTGCTTACCCTAAAAAAAAACTACCCTATATTAGAAATGTATACTTCACATTAATGAGAAAAAACTGATATCCATTAAAGTGTTTTTATAATTGTGAACATTTTGGTAAAATGCTATCAATAGGTATATTCGTTGTGGTTTTCTTTTAATTGCATGAACCTCTATTTGTCTATAGCCTGGGAGAAATCCAAGAGTAAATAATAATCAAGTTCTTTTATGAACTGCTATCATATCTCCTGGCATTATATCAGGCTCTTGACTTACATACAATTCATTCACATGATAACTCAATGAACTTGGTACCTTTGTCACCCCCCACCAGCATTACAGATGGGAAAACTTATGTTCAGAGAATTTGAACAATTCGCTTAGGAGTATATAACTGGAATTTGCCGGCTAGGGTGTCCTGTTACAAAGTCTCCCTCTAAGAACTAAAACAGGAATGTTGTGGAATATGAGGGGGTGGCTTGCCAACCAGCAAAAGGAGAAGACAGAGAGGGAGTGAAAGTGGGCTGGCTGCTGACTCCAAGGAAAAATATTTCTGCCTCTATTTCCATTGTAAATATCTCAGAGACTAAAACCGCAAGATTCATATATTGTCCTTCAGATGTTTCTAGCTCTAAAACAGAATGAGTCTAAGACTCACATTTTCAAATGATCTCTAAAAGACGAATTAAAATACACTTCTCATTTGCTCAAGTCCATTTTTTTTCAGCCTATTACCTTGTGTATATGGAGGCCCTAGTTTCACAAAGCAATATAAATCATATTGTCACATGCTCATACTTTTGGAATTAGGGAATTCTGGCTCCAAAAGCCACGAGGCTGACAGACAGCTGTAGTAATTCCAACAAATCTATATTTATGTGCGTTTCAGCAGAGCACTGAGCATTTACATTTTCTACCACACACACTCCCTGTGTTGTTGATGAAGTGAAAAGTCAAATTTGAAGGGATGGGTATCAAATTTACAGGACATTTTTAGGATTCCTAAAATTAGGAAGAATAACTTCAGGTCATATAAATGCTCTTGTATAGTATATTCTTTTAATGTGAAAAAAAAAGCTTCAGAAACATCTTCTATCCACTTAAACTGGTCAAACGAATAGTTTGGTTAAGGATCACAAGGACATGTGCTGCTGAGAAGAAAACTAGTAATAAGATTGTGCTATGTTTAATTTGGATTGTTAAAAAAGAACATGTTACTTGAGAAATTTCTCTGTTGATTTGTGGAAGAAACCAGGTTTTGTAAATTACAGCAAGAGCGAGAAATACATCGTAAGATATCATCTGCAAGATGATTTTGAATTCATTTTGGATGAAAAGCCTTTGATTTTATTTAGTCCAAAATATACAAGAAACCTCATTCATTCTCTACTGAGATCAGTAAAAATGATTGCAGGTTAAAACCAACATGAGTAAGTGTCTCTCTTTTCAAGGAACAAACAAATTTAAACCACCCACAGACATGTGTAGTTTTATATTTTTCTTTTAACAACTGCTCTGTAACTTACGTAATTTGTTCCCAAGTTGCTCTGTTTAATTGTTGTGTACCATGGCTTTGCTTCCAGACATTGTGCTCCTAGACATTGGCCACTATGACCATTGTTACTTAACGTTGTTTTGGAAATTATAAATAATTCAGTAAGAAAAAATATGAAACTATTAGAAACCAGGATATAAAATTATGAATATTTGCTAAGATACTAGAAAAGCTCAGAAAATCAGAATTCAAAAGCACATTCAACATTATTCATAATATAAAATGCAAAGAAAAGATTGTGATATTATATTTTGTCTAATACATCATCAAGTAATAACCAAATACTCTCAGGTGGGCACTGGGAAATGAACTCTCTTTTTTCCGACGTTGAAAGTGTAATTGATATCATCTTTCTCAAAGGTAGTTAGATCATGCATATTAAGATATTTATACCTTTTGATACAGTAACTTCACTTTTAGGATTTTTTCTAAGAAAATTAGATGAAGTCATATATATATATATATGTATGTGTATATACACATACATATATATATACATATTCACATATACATGCACACTATTAATTGAAAAGTGGAGACAAATTTAGTTTTCAACAGCTGAGGAATTGCTAATGGATCACCGCATCTCCCCTCCATCAAACATTTCCCCAACATTAAGAATAATTTTTCTAAAGATTATTAGAGAACAAACGCTGAAAGGTTAGAGAATCTTCTGACATAAGAGTAAGCTAAAAATTGAACACTAAACTCAAAATATAGCAATACTCAAATCTTGGCTAAAATTATATATATTGCTTATGAAAAAGGAACTGTGAGAAAATCTATCAACGTAATGGTGACAATTTTTTAGTGGTGAGATTTAGGGTGATTGCTATTTTCTTTATCACATTATGTACTAAAGAGTGTGTGTGTGTGTGTGTGTGTGTGTGTGTGTGTGCGCGTGTGTGTGTGTGTGTGTGTGTGTGTGTGTGTGTGTATATATATAAAACAATTTGGAATACTTTTTCAGTGTTTTATGATTTTATGTAGTAGACGGTAGTCCAAATAAAGGACTCATTAAGCATTAGCTAAGTTTATGAAATTTTCTTTTCCACTCCAAGCCAAATTAAAAATTAGCAAGATAAGCAAGTATCATTTTCTTTTAAGTTGTTCTCCTGAGTGACTTTTTCTTCCTTTCCCAAACTCTCCCTCCCCCAACATTTAAGGATAAAACAGATGATCCTTGCTTTTTTTTTCCTTTTAAGAAAAAAAAAATGGTTTTTTGTTTTTTTTCTTGATTTGGAAATTAGAATTAAATTTTAAGATGATGCCCAGTTTGACTTTGCAAAATATTATCTACTCTGATTATTCCTGAATTTATATTTCTAAGCCAGGCCTCCCTCTTTCCGCAACCCCAGAATCCTACATTTAGCTGTCCACTTGAAATCTTAATTTGGCTATCTATAGGCTTTTCACAGTTACAATATCCAAGGCCTAAGATATTCTGGCTTTGGTTTACTCACTGCCCCATATCCCTAGAACAATGCTAGAATCATGTCTTGTGGCTTTGGTTTACTCACTGCCCCATATCCCTAGAACAATGCTAGAATCATGTCTTGTATATAGTAGCTGCTCATTAAATATTTGCTGAATGGATAAATACATGCATTATTGCCCATAGGGCCTGTGGGCTCCTGCAACAGTCACAGAACTCAACATGGCTGAGGATCATTAAAGGCTTTGATTTCTTGAGTACTCTACAATTACGGTTATTAGTCACTGAATGATACTTGGAAATCATTGTAAAGGAATCCCTTATACTGGCCTAACCCTTTATAATACATAATGCCATTTTTTATTTATGATACCACTTCAGTCTTTCAATAAACTATGAATCAGCCATGGATGATATTCTTTTTTCCTGTTATAAATGTAGACAATATCATTTACTAAACACTTACTATGTAGGAAATACCAATGCCCAGTGCTTTGCAAGCATGATCATGTTTAACACTCAGTGTTAAATATCACATTTTAAAGATAAGGAAATGGGCTTGGATGAGCCTAGTATCCTTGTAAGCTAGGTAGGTGCCTTGTAAACTGGGGATTGTAATTATTAGGAAGTGTAAAGAAGAGAAAACAGGCTTAGAGAGATGAAGTAACACCAAGTGTCTGATAGGACGGGTGGGATGAACCAAGTGAGGGTTAGACCCAGGTCATGTGATTCCCAAACTCACGCCTTTAAATACAATGCAATGCAAACTCTTAGTGAAGAATCTGGTTCCTTCTGGGCTGGTCAATGCTAGAAACCAGACTGCTGAGTCCTGGCCTGGGGCACTTAATACTTCCCCTTAAGCTTATTTAATCATACTTAGTGGGATGATGATATTGGGGCTATGACGTGGCTGTCTCTGCCACTCCAGGCTCCTTGAACCCATTACACTTCCTAACCATTCAGCTGCTTCAGGGAGAGTCACATAAAGCCTACATCAAATACATTTCTGAGTGGATTTTGTATAACTATAGCAGAGGTAATAACCTAAATACCAAAGTGCTTTTAACATGCAAAAACTAGGCACTTTGGGGAGAAAATAAAGGAGTTTTGCTGGCATTTCTTAAGCTTGGTTTCAATATCAGTATCACAACTTTAGAGGGAGAATTCAAACCAGAGACTGTGGGCTAAAGACACGAAGTCACTTTCTTGCCACACGGGGACGAGATCAAAGTCTTTTATGGGCAAGTGGGAAGTACAGGAGGGGACAGTGACAAAAAGAGAGACAGCTGGGGAGAGGAGAACTGGTGCAGGCGATGGGTTCCCTACTCCTCTCCCACCTTGGCTGCGCCCTGGGGAGAGGAGAAGAGTAGCATGGAGAGAAGAGAGATACCCTTGGCAGGATTAAGGAGGCTTAACAGCAACAGAGAATGATATAACTCATTCTCCCAGGGTGACACTGAGAACAGCTCTGTTTCTGAGAGACTCTTGGTCCTCTGCAAGACTGCAAAGCAGTTAGGTGATGGTTCTCAAACCATAAACAAAGAGGTGAGTGAGATCCTGGCCTTGCCCCGTAATACTTAAGGGAGGATCAAAAAAAAAAAAAAAAAAAGAACCCCAACAGCCGAAATAAATATTTTAATGCATGATTTAAAAAAATAATAATACGGCAGAAACTAATGCAACATTGTAATTCAAGTATACTCTAATAAAAATTTTAAAAAAGAAAATTAATACAGAAAACCAATGATAAACAGAATATAAGTGGCTGCCGCTCCTTGACATTCACATGCCCAATCTCTCAGGGAGTCCTGTGGGTTCAACTTGCAAAGACTCTCAAAGGTTTCTGACCAGGACTGTTGCTGCTGCTTGAACCCAAACCATCAACATCCTTCATCTGCACTCACCTGCAAGTTCCTCCTCTCTCAGCACTTTTGCACACGTCTCCCTCTAATCCATCCTCCACATAGCTACCAAAGGCATCTTTAAACAATACCGCATCAAACCATTTCCCAGCTTAAAACTCCTAAGTTTTAAGTTATTTATTCTATGTGAGTAGAATAAATCCAACTCCTCAGCAAACCTCACACTGCAGCCACTTCTCTGAGTTCAGCCCCTACCTGTCTCACGTTTTTTGCTTTGCTCAGAGTCAGAACAGTGGAGCTCACTCCCAGCTCCAGACCTTTGCACTTGGTGGTCCCTCTGCTCTTTGCCTGGCTGACCCCTTCCCATTCCTCAAACTTCCACCTGTCTCATCTCTTTAGAGAAGGGCACTAAATTATTCTTTCACACCTTATTTTTTTAGAAGCTCTTATCATAAACCTTGTGTAACTACATCATTCTATTTATGGGCTTATATATTTATTTTTCTCCACCTCTAGAAAGCAAGTGCTACTAATTAAGGGACCACGCTCTCCTTGCTTATGGCATGCAGTAGGTGCTCAAACAACGTGCTGAATGACTAAACAAGTGATAGGGCTTTGATGAAAAAGAGTAAAACAGCCACCATTGGTTGCAACCAAGTGAGTGCTAAACATCGCACAAGACACTCTCCGTATACTCTCTCATATGAACGTCCCAATTTAATGGGAGAAAATGGAGGCTCAGAGAGTCCTATGGACTTGCCTGAAGCCAAATATGGCAAGTTGAGCTTTGTGAATTAAAAACTGGTATACCAGTCTCTGAGAACCCAGAAAACGTCAGCGCAGAGTGAACATAGAAATTGACCACAAAGCTTCACAGTACAAGTCATAAAAGGACAGAGTATGGGAGAATCTATCAAAAGCATACTCAAATATTCAAGCTTTTTTTTTTTTTATCAGAAACATTCCCGTCAGTCCCTACTCTGTTCCTGCTTGAATCACATTTCTTTGGAAGAGACAGGAATTACCTTTTCTGAGCAAAAATCTTCAGTGGAGGTCCCCAAACTCGCAAAATTCGCTCTGGGAAGCAAATCAAAGTGCGCCCGGCTCCAAAGCCTGAGTTTGTCGACTATCCCATGCTCCCCTGGGGCTTCTGCTAGTTGAATCCTCAATGAGTTAAATTGTATTCACCTGGTATGGTCCATCATCACCTGGCCTGAGTCAAAATGATTACAGCTTTCATCTCACTTCATCCCTTACCAACCCTATGAGGCAAATCCTGTCATTATTTCCACTCTAGAAATCAAATACTAGGAATCAAATCTTTTAGTCAGAATCACGAAGCTGGTGGAAGAGGCAGAATTCAAACACGGGTGTGACTGTGATAGAGCCTCCAATTTTAACTTGTTGGTCTCCCTTCAAACGTTCTTCAGAGCAGCTCTGTGGGACCGCTCTGGGGGCAGAACCATGGTCTACTAGCTAGCACCGGCTAGAGTGAGTCATATAAGGATGCAAAGCCCCAGATGTCTGCAATTAGTGAATCCTTTATCCCCGGGGAGGCCATATGCACGTTATTTACTTACAAGGGATTTGAAGTCTGGTAACCCTAGATATATGCTGCAACTCCCTGCGTGACCCTGGCTAAGTTACCTAACCGCTCTGAGTCACAAATTCATGGCAATAAAATAGCACCTACCCTCTATGGGATGGTGAGACTTTGAATGGGATAAAGGATGAAAAACACTTTCTATGTTATTTGTCACAGAGTAAGTATACAAAAATCAGAGGATTATTGTGATTAATATCTTCAGGGACTTCCCTGGCGGTCCAGTGGTTAAGACTTCCCGTTCCAATGCAGGGGGTGCGGGTTCAATCCCTGGTTGGGGAGCTAAGATCCACATGGCTCGTGGCCAAAAAACCAAAACATAAAACAGAAGCAATACTGTAATAAATTCAAAAGACTTTAAAAATGGTCCACATGAAAAAAAATCTTAAAAAAAAAGATCTTCAATATTTTTCAGTCCTCTATTTATATTTTCAAACAGAAGAAAAAAGACAAAAAATTATATCAATTTCCAATCTGTCTCAGGCCAGCCTAGGTGGTGATGCACCCACTTCTTTCTATTGCTGGACCCAGGAAGCTTGGTATTTGTGGGCAGATGGGCTTATCATTCACAGAGATAAATAGCAGGGCTCTCCTGATGCAACAGGAGACTATGTGGCATCTAATAAGAACTAACCAATAAACCTTGTAAATACTGTTTTAGGGATCTCTTCAAAGGTGAAAATACTTCATTATTTTATACAACATGTATCAAATTCTTGCCATAGATATGTGCCATGATAGGTCAGTATGGTTGCCTTTGTGTAAGAAAAGTAAAGAGCAATTTTAATTGGTATAATTAAAAGTCCCATTCTTTTTTTTTTTTTTTGCAGTACGCGGGCCTCTCACTGTTGTGGCCTCTCCCGTTGCGGAGCACAGGCTCCGGACGCGCAGGCTCAGCGGCCATGGCTCACGGGCCCAGCCACTCCGCGGCATGTGGGATCTTCCCGGACTGGGGCACGAACCCGCGTCCCCTGCATCGGCAGGCGGACTCTCAACCACTGCGCCACCAGGGAAGACCTTTTTTTTTTTTTTTTTTACAAATGGAAGAAGGTTTATTATTAAACTTTTTTTTTTCACTACAAGAATTCTCAGCAAAGTTACCATATACTGGCAGTATTTACCCACATTCTCCCTATTTATTTATTTTTCTTATTCTTTTCTTGATTTTTTTTAAACATCTTTGAGTATAATTGCTTTACACTGGTGTGTTACTTTCCGCTGTATAACAAAGTGAATCAGCTATATGTGTACATATATCCCCATATCCCCTCCCTCTTGCGTCTCCCTCCCACCCTCCCTATCCCACCCCTCTAGGTAGTCACAAACCACGAGCTGATCTCCCTGTGCTATGTGGCTGCTTCCCACTAGCTATCTGTCTTACATTTGGTAGTGTATGTATGTCCATGCCACTCTCTATACATGGAATTTAAAATATATAGTTTCAACTGCGAAAGTGAGGGGATTCTTTTTTTGCAATGGCTCTTAGCCTTTCTAAATTATCACCACTCTACCCGAGACATGGCCTGACTATGAGAAAATATGGTAACATATTTTTTAAAGATTGTAATGGCACAATAGGGTCAACATAATATAAATTTATTAATGGACTATCTTGCTGAATATAGTAAAAAATAAATAATTACTAATTAAGTTTATAGTATTTTCATCTCCCACATATACTCCTCCCATTTTTTAACTGCCATGTTCCTCTAAAATTTGGGGGAAATCATAAGAATTATTTTTTATTTGGTACCTTGCTTTGTTAAATAGAGAAAAATATCTTATTTATTAATGTTTCTCGACATCAGTTTTTGTATCTTATACCAAGTTCAAACAGAATAATCTGGAACAATGAGAACTATCAAATTTAAAACCACAAGTGAAGAAATTTTATAAGGGCAATTACTCTATAAAATGCTCATTTTTATTCATGTTACAAATGCAGAAACTGAAATACAAGGAAGATAATTTGCCAAGATGTTACGTGCCAAGCATTAACATTGCTTTTAGGAATCCTGTTTTTACAGTGAGTCCATACCGTCTTTAAACTATAGGTTAAACCCAAGAATTCTTATTACAGGATTTAGATAAGCTGACACCACTTCTGCCACCTTCAAAACGTGTTCTTGCCCTATATCATCATCCCTCCTTCAGTTGCTCTTGGATTTTTCAGGAAGAAATGAAAGAGTTACTAGTACTCATTTCTTTCTTCCAAATTTTTCTTGAAAACAATTCAGTTAGGACATTGCTCCAAGCACTCCACAGAGATTGCTACAATCTGGGTCATGAATGACATCCACCTATTACATCCAACCACCAGTTCCTGATCCTCTTCCTACTTGAACTGTCAGTCGCATTTGACACAGTTGATTACCCTTTCCTCTTTGAATCACTCTCTTCTCTTGGCCTCCAGAAAACTCTGCCAGTCCTCTTAAAGCCCAGATGTCCCAGAATGTTACTTACACTGCATTTAACTGGTCAAAGCAAGTCACGAGACCACTCTAGATTGAACACAGATTCCAATGTATGAGTGGCCAGAGAGGGAAGGAGTTGTTGGTAGCCTTCTTTGGAGACTATAGCATAGACCTCAAAAGTAAATTGAAGTTAAACAGGTGGATGAAGGAAAGGGGGGAAAAGAGGGCTAGGAAGAGAGAAAGAGAACTATGTCCCATTTAGAGAGTACAGTCATAATTTAGTACAGTACGTTTAGACTTCCTCAGACCACCTATTTTTACTTTAGACTGAATTTGTGGTGACTCTCCTTCCCCATTTACTCTCCTGCCTCCCCAAAATTTGAGATTTGTAAGATTTCAAATTACCATTTCATATTAGATAGGCTAATTTATGATTGTGATTAACAAAAATCAAAGAGAATCAGGACTAATACTTTTGCTTTTTCCTTGACCTTTCCCACACAGATCAACATAGCTGCCCCAACTCAAGGTTTCATGTTCAGACTCAAAGCAAGAACGTGGTGCTGGCCATGGTTGTTCTCAGAATCCCACAGCCACCTTTCAATCCTATATCAAGGACTAGAACTGAGTCATATGGCTGCCTTTAAGTATAAAGAAAATGGGAAACTGAGTGTGTAGATTTTCCCAGTCTATATTTTAGAGATAGTGGCAGAGAAGTGGGTTGGACTAGCATTTGTATTCATGAACCTCTAGTGATTACTACATTTAAAAGAAAAAAAACCCAAGACAAAATAAAAAGAAACACATCAAAAACTATCTTTTACAGCATGAGTTGGATAACTTCTTCTGTAAGGGCCCATACAGTAAATATTTTAGGCTTTGAAGGTCATATATCTCTGTCAAAATTACTCAACTCTGCCATTATAGTGCAAAAGCAGGCATAGACAATACATAAACTAATGAGCCCTGACTATGTTCCAATAAAACTTTATCTAAAAAAACAAGTGGTGGGCCAGAGTTAGCCCTGCGGGTCACAGTCTGCTCACCACTGCTTTAGAATGATAATTTGAACAAACATTTGTCTAACCCAAGTATATCCTCAGAGTCCTATACCTCTACTCAACTAATTTGCATGGTTGCTAAGAACTACACTTCCTGTTTGGACCGAAAAAGCATTCATCACTTCATTGTTCCTGGGGGGTGGGAACTAACAAAAAAGCAGTAACAAAACAAACAAATAGAAACAGGCTCAAATGTAGCAAATGTTAAGTTGGGATGTCATTATAGAAAGAAGATATATTTTATAATACATTTTAGTCCTGTTCTACAATAAAATTTCATATAGGCACTTCAAGTAACTCCTCTATCTTGATGATATTCAGTCATTGGAGAGGTAGCCAGAAGCACTGAATACAGCCCCTGTATGACTGCTAGGATGGGATTTACATAAATACAGCCATAAGAGAAGAAGAAGTGTATCTATATGACCTGTGTACCCAAAACCTTTCTCCTCAATAAAACAATTTCAATTGCTATTTCGAAATTCTTCACGTGCCCCAGTGGTTACACTTTGCCCTTAGCTATTCAGCATCTCTTAACTTAAAATCAACAGAATTTTTCCCAAGTATGGTATCAGCATAATAGCTGAAAATGAAAACGATTCCAAAAATAGCTTCAAGTTAATTGTGCAGGTGAGAAAATACATTCACCCACACATCAACCAGTGCCAAACTGTCTGAGTGAAAAAATGAAAATCTGGAAAGGGAGCAACTAAGCCCCAATTCAAAAATATGCCACAATATATTTAGCAGTCCTTACTACTACAAACACCATTATTTAAAGCATTTTACAGGACAGAGCTTCCTTCACAAAAACTAGATCAGAAAAGTTTTTTTCAAAAGTATGCAAAGAACAAAATGATTTGTGCACTCTCCTCTGTCCAGAAGATTATTTCCAGGGGTTTCCATATATGGCATGTGGCATTCATGATTCTACTTTGTCTCTTACATCGACCTTCTACACTGTGACAATAACTGCTTGAATTTTTTTTTTAAGAGTTTAATTCTTATGCTAAAAAGAGCTCTTGTGGTGATCTCAGGAGACCAACGTCTGGCCAAGAGTTAGATACAGTCTCTACTATTTCCTTTCCTTAGCATGTCCTCCTACTTGTTTCCAGAAAATCTATAATACGTAATGATTTAGAATTAATACCCCAATTCCCTAGGTCTTTTGATGAATTCACTTACACTTGGGGATCTGACCAAGGCATCTGTTCATGAATAGTGGAATGATTACCAAGTCCTGATGGGGAAGGCACAATGCCATCTTTTCCTGAAATACATCCCAAATGAGAAATCAACTGTCTCATGCCTGGATTTTTGTGTGTGTCATTTTTTTCATTAACTATAAAATGCTTTTGGACATCTTCTTCCGAGCTACTGCCATTTACCCTCTTATATCTGTTACATGGTAGAGAAGAAGATCCAGTATCTGAAACTTCCCTCGTGCATCTACACCAGGTCTTTGAGAATTTAGCGTTTGAATAAATTAATAGCCATTGCTAGGCCAAATTTCAGAAATCATTTTTTAATTACACTAGGCTGAACGGATACGTCCTCATTCTCCATCTGCCAAAAACTTAACATGAGATGAATCACAGTCCAATTCCCACAGTACCTCTAGTTCAAGCAGTTGATATTGGAGGGCAACACACAATCCTGATTTCATCGGTTCGTTCATTACTTATCAAATCTTGCAAGCATTAAAGTTCAAGAGGATTTAGTTTTTTCATTTTATATACTTAAAAACTAAGTCAAATCCCTTCATGAATGGCATATAATCTCCACAGCACATGTTTTCTGACTCTAGTGGCCTCAAGAAAACCAGCTGGGAGGAATAGTGGCCAATAACCCAACTCCCCTCTTGAAATCAGTCAGGCAGAGCTGTTGACTCTGAGATGGGAGATGAGGCCGTGCTAGTAGGGACCCTGACCAGCAGTGGAGCTGCTGTCACTGTATGTCTGGTGTGAATTGAAATTGTTGACCTGATAGCATAAGGCTGAGATTTTCACTCACATTTTCCAGGCTGCTTCAAAACTCTCTTGCCAATGGTAGTGTACAGTCCTACTCTCTGAGCACGGAGGCAAGCAGCCAGTTGATTCCCCACAGCGAATAAATATTCTAACTCTTGCAGATTTGTAATATTCTAACTCTCGCAGATTTGTGACCCTGAGTTTGGATGTTTGTTCAAAAGCTTACCTCATTTGTCCTGGGCATGACACCGCTAGTTCAAAACTCATGGTGGAAAAGCACAGCTGAAAAGAGACCATTAATAGTGCTCTTCAAGCATCGTTTGACACTGGTTAATCTTTACCATCATCCTTAGGAATTTTTTGAGAAACAGAATGTGAACTCTGCCACTATGTAAATCAAGTGAGGGCAACATAGCTGTCCTTTAGGAGCATAAAATCAATAATGGACAAGAGTGAAGAAATAGGGGATATACTGAATTAGCGCCACTAATCAGGTAGCTCTGGTTTTGACATCCTTCACCGCATAGGTCATGTCATTAGTCAAAATTTTCACTATAGGTAAACCATGGCTGCAACCTCCCAACTCACGTAAGCACAGGCTGTCCTGAACTACACGCCCTAAGAACTCAAGAGCTGACGGTACTCTTGCTGTCTCCTCGTCAGCCTCACGGTGCCTGGCAGAGTGCTGTGTACAACCTGGCACGAAGATATATATTGAATGAGTGAGTGGAATACATCTAACCTCTGAATGAGCTCACATACACAAATTCTGGCTGGTTTCCCAGGAATCCACCCACACCTACAATAATTAAAACTCTTTGGCTAATGGCTATGCCCAATTTAGGCCTAGGTCTTCAATCACCTATGTATTTTTTTTTTCACCTATGTATTTTTTTTTTTTTTTTTCTGCAGTATGCGGGCCTCTCACTGTCGTGGCCTCTCCCGCTGCGGAGCACAGGCTCCGGACGCGCAGGCTCAGCGGCCATGGCTCACGGGCCCAGCCGCTCTGCGGCATGTGGGATCCTCCCAGACCGGGACACGAACCCATGTCCCCTGCATTGGCAGGCGGACTCCCAACCACTGCGCCACCAGGGAAGCCCCTCACCTATGTATTTTTAATGATTAAGAGGAAGGATTAATAGTTGATGAGCACCTCTTATATGACAGAATTTTTGCTAGTTGTCCTAAGAACATTTTCTGTTAATCTTCACAACAAATAAAGTAGTATTACTTTTATTTTACAGAACTTCAGCCTTAAAGAAAACTTGTCCAAAGGGCAGAATGCCAGGACTGGAACTGTGGTGACTGGACTCCATCACCCCTGTTCCTTCTCCTACATCATCTTGCCTATCATAGCGCATGCGTCCAGTCTTTCCTTAGAAAGGATGGATACACTCTGGGTTGGAGATGCCTACTATTTTGACAAACTCATTCCCCTGATGCCTAGATTGTGTAATCCCTTATGCTGACCACTTAGCACACGGGGCCATTAAAATGAATGGAAATTACATAAACATAATTTCAGACGTGCTCAGGAACCACCAGTGGCTAGTGCCCGCCCTCCTGGGACAGCACAGATATAGACCACTTCCATCATCACATGGACTTCTATCAGATAACACTTACTTAGAAAAAAAGCTCTTGATTTTCTAGGACTCTTAACTAGCAAATCTGAATTCTACCACCTTTAGATGAGAGAGGAAAGTTAATTTAGAGTAAGCTTGTTCTTTATTCTGACAGGGAGTAAGATGCTTCTCATTTAACCTATTGATTAAAATGTTGTATTTTTGTTTATAGCTGTTACTGGCCCCTTACTATGTCAGAGGTACAAGTGCTCCTCCTTCCTGGTGACAATGGAAAGGGATTTACAGTAATACGCGTTCGAGCTCTTCTCTTTGACCCTTATTTCCAGTTTGAGACTGAGGTGTCCAGAGGAGAACAAAACTATTTCATCTACTCAGAGATCAAAGTCAAAATATCTCAACCAAAGGGCTGGCCCCAGGTCATCACAGTGACCCATATTTATCTCTCTGATTCTAAGGATGTAAACACCAAAGAGTTCTATATTATAATGACTATATAGAGCTGCAAATAGACTTTGATGCATTCATACTACTTGGTTTACCTTTTTCAGGAGGTTTTAAAAGGTGCACTGGCCACCTTCAGATCACTTTCATTTTCCATTAAGAAAAAGAAATCCCAATGTGTTTTATTAAAATTTTTCATCACGCATATTACACTCCAATTTCTATTTTTTAACTGAAAAGGATTGATTAAGTCAGCAGGTAGCAACTGAATCGTGTTTAACATTCAGTGTGACTGAAGTAGATTATTTTTTCCTTTTTTTTTTTTTTTTTTAATATCCCTAGGCAAGGCTTGCTTTCTGCTCCTTTATTTACTGGTACTCAAATGTTGCAGCTCTAACCAAGGGTTTTTTTTGTCATTTCACTCCCCAACAAGGACATGTAGTGTAAAAAAATTCAAAATGCCTCAAATTACTTGGCTTAATAAAAATTGACAGGTAGTGTTGATACAAGAGAAAGAAATTGTTGGAGGTGAAGAATGGAAGGCAGAAAGCATGCCTCGCTGCAATACTGCTGGGCAGATTTAAAGGCTCATTGTAACTTGTAGCAAAGTTAAAATAATGCTTCTATAGTAATAATGCTTTTCCTATTTACAGCGTTTTCATCTACAGTTAGCCTAAGGCTTTTTACATTCTATATATAGATACCACTTGAACTTCCACTGAAATCCAGCTACCTTTGCCGTGGAATCAAACATCTTCTCTCTGCCAGCAATATTACACAACAGTTTTCAGGAGGGAAAATGAAGAATAATTTCTCCTGTTGAAACTGCAGAAGGAATTTCTGAGTGGGAAGAATGTAATTTCTAAATTAGAATTGGCACTTACACTAGGACTTAACATCCCAATTCATACAGAAAGTGGGCATGGAAACTGCAAAGAACACAAGCGGTCACCGCCAATAGTTTTATTCCTCAAATGGTTAATTATACCATTTATGAAAATGAAAGCTATTTCCCAATATGACTTCTTGCTTTTACCTGTTAAGCTTGAGAGGACCACAGGTGTTTTTTTTTTTTTTTTTTTCCTTTTTGTAAGGGAAAACAATTATAAGAACACACCTACACTTTTAATCATGCAGAATGGTCAACAAGGGTAACGTGTATTTAAGCCCTGGTAGGTACTGGCAGAGTGGTATATCTTTTCATATGTAATTAATTATTTTGTAGGTTTATGATTTTCAGAGAAGTATAAAACTTAAAGGTAAACAATGCAAATGAAAACTATTGGAAAATGTAGAAATTTACACTTTATGGTTTTTCCTACATCTAATTTCCTATAGAAAGTATTTATCAAGGGAAGTTACCTATTAGACAATAAGCAAGGAAAAGAGGGGCAGGGGTTGAAAAGAGTGGGAAAAGGGAGGAAGGAGCAATTTTCACGTATTCAGAAGTAAAAAATAAACCAACATGAAACACAACAACAACTTTCACCTTCCAAACCAGAGAATGACTAAAATACTCTTTTCTCTCTAATATTCTCTCAAATTACTTTTCTCTCAAATTAATCCTTCTCAAGGCCTGCAAAGGAAAGGGCTCAGAGATTTATATAATTTAAACCAAGAGCTGTGTATTTGAGCCATACTTGAGTACCTGTGATGGAAATTTTAAAAATCGGCTCAAGTAGGAATTAAGAATAAAACTTCAGAGCGAAGAATCCCAGAATTTCAATCCATTTTTGATCTGTGATATAGTCATTACAACACAAAACCCTCACCCTCTCAAACTCCAAATTACTGTACAAATATCTACTGACTAACAAACAAAACTGCATCCCCTTGAGAAAAAATTCTGATAAAATGTTTTAGGGTTATCAGAGGAGAGCAACGATCTGTCAAAGGTTTCCTGGTTTACCATGCCAGATTATTTTGGTTTTCATTTATTCATCAATTAATTAATTAAATAATTATTCGCTAAATGCCCATAGTACCCCACACTTGTATCATCTACAAATATCTCCAGCTATTGCCAAAATGCTCCCAACTGAGAACCACTGATATAACCTATGAGTATTTAAGAAGTTAATTTCTTTCAGTTATTAAGGGAATATATGCTTGAGTAGAATTATGAAAGAGCACTTCAAAGAGAAAACTAAGAAGAGGTCATATATCAAACTTAAAAGAAAGTGAAAAGAAATATCTGTATTAAAATGAAATCTCAGATAAGGTTTCCTTTTTACTTTTTATTATTTAAGTTTTCAGACACACACAAAAGTAGAGAAAATAAAAAAGTGAACCTTTAGGAACCCTCCTACACTGTTAGTGGGAATGTAAGTTGGTGTAGCCACTATGGAAAACAGCATGGAGGTTTCTCAGAAAACTAAAAATAGAATTACCATAAGATCCAGCAATCTCACTCCTGGGAGTATACCCAGACAAAACTACACAGCAAAGAGATACATGCACCCCTATGCTCATAGCAGCACTATTCACAATAGCCAAGACATGAAAACAACCTAAATGTCCATCAACAGGTGAATGGATAAAGATGTTGTACATATATACAATGGAATACTACTCAACCATAAAAAAGAATGAAATAATGCCATTTGCAGCAACATGATGGACCTAGAGGTTATCATACTAAGTGAAGTAAGTCAAAAAGAGAAAGACAAATGCCATACAATATCACTTATATGTAGAATCTAAAATATGACACAAATGAACCTATCTATGAAACAGAAACAGAATCATGCACATAGAGGACAGAGGTGGTTGCCCAGGGGAAGGGGGTTGGGGAGTTGGAGTGGGAGGCTGGGCTTAGCAAATATAAATTTTCTATATATAGAATGGATAAACAACAAGGTCCTATTATATAGCACAGAGAACTAATACCCTATGATAAACCATAATGGAAAAGAATTTTTTAAAAAGAATGTATGTATATATATATTATATATATATATAACTGAATCATTTTGCTGTACAGCAATAGTTAACATAACACTGTAAATCAACTACACTTCAATAAAAAAATTTAAAAAAAGTGAACCTTTATATACTTTTTTTTTAACATCTTTAATGGAGTATAATTGCTTTACAATGGTGTGTTAGTTTCTGCTTTATAACAAAGTGAATCAGTTATACATATACATATGCTCCCATATCTCTTCCCTCTTGCGTCTCCCACCCTCCCACCCTCCCTATCCCACCCCTCTAGGTGGTCACAAAGCACCGAGCTGATCTCCCTGTGCTATGCATCTGCTTCCCACTAGCTATCTATTTTACGTTTGGTAGTGTATATATGTCCATGCCACTCTCTCACTTTGTCACAGCTTACCCTTCCCCCTCCCCGTGTCCTCAAGTCCATTCTCTAGTAGGTGTGTGTATTTATTCCTGTCTCACCCCTAGGCTCTTCATGACCTTTTCTTTCTTTTTTTTCTTAGATTCCATATATATGTGTTAGCATACGGTATTTGTTTTTCTCTTTCTGACTTACTTCAGTCTGTACGACAGACTCTAGGTCCATCCACCTCACTACAAATAACTCAATTTCATTTCTTTTTATGGCTGAGTAATATTCCATTGTATATATGTGCCACATCTTCTTTATCCATTCATCTGATGGTGGACACTTAGGTTGCTTCCATCTCCTGGCTATTGTAAAATAGAGCTGCAATGAACATTTTGGTACATGACTCTTTTTGAATTATGGTTTTCTCAGGGTATATGCCCAGTAGTGGGATTGCTTGGTTGTATGGTAATTCTATTAGTAGTTTTTTAAGGAACCTCCATACTGTTCTCTATAGTGGCTGTACCAATTCACATTCCCACCAGCAGTGCGAGAGTGTTCTTTGTTCTCCACACCCTCTCTAGCATTTATTGTTTCTAGATATTTTGATGATGGCCATTCTGACTGCTGTGAGGTGATATCTCATTGCAGCTTTGATTTGCATTTCTCTAATGATTAATGATGTTGAGGATTCTTTGATGTGTTTGTTGGCAATCTGTATATCTTCTTTGGAGAAATGTCTATTAAGGTCTTCTGCCCATTTTTGGATTGGGCTGTTTGTTTTTTGATATTGAGCTGCATGAGCTGCTTGTAAATTTTGGAGATTAATCCTCTGTCAGTTGCTTCATTTGCAAATATTTTCTCCCATTCTGAGGGTTGTCTTTTGGTCTTGTTTTCCTTTGCTGTGCAAAAGCTTTTAAGTATATACTTTTTATTTTATACCTATTATTGGGATTGATAATTATTTACATCTTATTTACATCTTCTATATGTGTTTCATCTATCATTTTTTACAAAAACAAACCTTAAGTATCGTGATATTTTATCCCTAAATATTCATTATGTATTCCTAAAACATCAGGATATTTTTATACATAATCACAATGTCAGCCTTACTCCTAATAAAACTGGCAATTCCTTAACATCATCTAATGTGGCACATACTTGTATTTCCCCAATTGTCCCCAGAATGTCTTTTTATAATTATTTCATTTGATTCAGCATGCAAACAATATCGACAAATTGATTCCATTGTTAATATCTTCTAAATCCCTTCCCCCCCACCTCCTTTCCTCCCAATGCTATAGACTTGAAGAAGCAGGATCTGCTTCATCCTAGTTCTTTTAAAATGTTCCACATTCTGTATTTGTCCAATTTCTTCTTTTTGGCACCATTTAACTTGTTTCTCTCTCCCCTTACTTCCTGCAATCCCTCCATTATGTTCAGATACTTGATTAGATCCGAGTGCAACTCAGTTCATGTACAATATGTACTCCGTATTGTCTCCCAACAGAGGTACGTAAAATCGGGCTGTCCCTTTAGTAATTCTAAAATTCATCAGTGGGTACACATGAGTTCACGTGGCAACAACCTAAAAGCACAAATGTGAAGTTACATTTTGCCCAGTAAAGTTATCTGCAGTGGGGTTCTTTGGCAGCTGGCAACTAACCAGTTGTCCATCAATCTTTCACTTCATGGTTTGGGCACCTGTTGATAACCACTGCCTGAACTACTTCATTAAGGATTGCAAAATGAGGATTTCTAAAAATTTTGTCATTCATTCTGAATTCATTGGTTGGAATTCTTTTTCAAGAAGAATTCTTCCTGCATTCTTTTCTTCACCAACCAGTCTTTATCTGGTTGCCCTGAAATCCAGTTCATAGGGGAAAATCAAAGGGAGAATACATTACACACTTTTTGGCACTTTGCTTTCTTCACTGTGAGGGATATAAAAGTTAGTCACCCAGGTTTTCTTTTGGAAAAGGACTTTTTGGTCAGCTCCTGGGAAAGGCATAGGCAAATGGTCTTCAGCTGTTGGCCCCTTCAGAGATCTGCCTTGATCACATCCAAAGACTCACTGATGAAGAAGCTATAAAACCCAGTCATTTAGGCCCAATGGAGGACACTCCAATGGACCACGTCAGCTCTAGAGCTCACTGTGGGAAAATCTAAGGTTGTCATTTGGACTTTCACTGCAATATCACCTCTCTCTGCTTAGTCTTTTCCTGCATTGATGGGTGTTTATACCAGGGGCACTGCTACAAACATCCTGCACACTGAACTCCATATCAGAGCCTTCCCAAACAGGGCTATCAAATCTAGCAAATAAAAATATGCCCAGCTAAATTTGTATTTCAAACGAACAATGAAATGTTTTTAGTATAAGTATGTCCCCTACAATATTTGGGACATACTTATCCTAAAGAGTACAGAGTTCACTTAACAAGATATTCTACAGATCACTCTGCACTTGTGTATATATCTTTTTTTTATTTCTTTTTCCTACTTATTATAAGAATCTACTGATAGATATCTGGGATACTTACAATTTTTGTCATTACATACAATGTCTTCATGAAAAACCTTATGCACATATTTCACACTTTTTTTTAACATCTTTACTGGAGTATAATTGCTTTACATTGTTGTGTTAGTTTCTGCTGTATAACGAAGTGAATCAGCTATACATATACATATATCCTCATAACCCCTCCCTCTTGCGTCTCCCTCCCACCCTCCCAATCCCGGCCCTCTAGGTGGTCACAAAGTACTGAGTTGGTCTCTCTGTGCTATGCGGTTGCTTCCCACTAGCTATCTATTTTATATTTGGTAGTGTATATATGTCCATGCCACTCTCTCACTTCGTCCCAGCTTACCCTTCCCCCTCCCCGTGTCCTCAAGTCCATTCTCTATGTCTGCGCCTTTATTCCTGTCCTGCCCCTAGGTTCTTCAGAACCTTTTATTTTTTTTTTTAGATTCCATATATATGTGTTAGCATATGGTATTTGTGTTTCTCTTTCTGACTTGCTTCACTCTGTATGACAGACTGTAGGTCCATCCACCTCACTACAAATAACTCAACTTCGTTTCTTTTTATGGCTGAGTAATATTCCACTGTGTATATGTGCCACATGTTCTTTATCCATTTATCTGTTGATGGACACTTAGGTTGCTTCCATGTCCTGGCTATTGTAAATGGAGCTGCAATGAACACTGTGGTACATGACTCTTTTTGAATTATGGTTTTCTCAGGGTATATGCCCAGCAGTGGGATTGCTGGGTCGTATGGTAGTTCTATTTTTAGTTTTTTAAGGAACCTCCATACTGTTCTCCATAGTGGCTGCATCAATTTACATTCCCACCAACAGTGCAAGAGGGTTCCCTTTTCTCCACACCCTCTCCAGCAATTATTGTTTGTAGATTTTTTGATGATGGCCATTCTGACTGGTGTGAGGTGATACCTCATTGTAGTTTAGATTTGCATTTCTCTAATGATTAGTGATGTTGAGCATCCTTTCACGTGTTTGTTGGCAATCTGTATATCTTCTTTGGAGAAATGTCTATTTAGGTCTTCTGCCCATTTTTGGATTGGGCTTTTTTTTTTTTTTTTTTTGATATTGAGCTGCATGGGCTGCTTGTATGTTTTGGAGATTAATCCTTTGTCAGTTGCTTCGTTTGCAAATATTTTCTCCCATACTGACGGTTGTCTTCTGGTCTTGTTTAAAGTTTCCTTTGCTGTGAAAAAGATTTTAAGATTCATTACGTCCCATTTGTTTATTTTTGTTTTTATTTCCATGTCTCTAGGAGGTGGGTCAAAAAGGATCTTGCTGTGATTTATGTCATAGAGTGTTCTGCCTATGTTTTCCTCTAGGAGTTTGATAGTGTCTGGCCTTACATTTAGGTCTTTAATCCATTTTGAGTTTATTTTTGTGTATGGTGTTAGGGAGTGTTCTAATTTCATTCTTTTACATGTAGCTGTCCAGTTTTCCCAGCACCACTTATTGAAGAGGCTGTCTTTTCTCCATTGTATATTCTTGCCTCCTTCACCAAAAATAAGGTGACCATAGGTGCGTGGGTTTATTGCTGGGCTTTCTATCCTGGTCCATTGATCTATATTTCTGTTTCTGTGCCAGTACCATACTCTCTTGATTACTGTAGCTTTCTAGGATAGTTTAAAGTCACAGAGCCTGATTCTTCCACCTCTGTTTCTCTTTCTCAACATTGCTTTGGCTATTCAGGGTCTTTTGTGTTTCCATACAAATTGTATAATTTTTTGTTCTAGTTCTGTGAAAAATGCCATTGGTAGTTTGATAGGGATTGCACTGAATCTGTAGATTGCTTTGGGTAGTAGAGTCATTTTCACAATGTTGATTCTTCCAATCCAAGAACATGGTATATCTCTCATCTGTTTGTATCATCTTTAATTTCTTTCATCAGTGTCTTATAATTTTCTGCATACAGGTCTTTTGTCTCCTTAGGTAGGTTCATTCCTAGGTATTTTATTCTTTTTTGTTGTAATGGTAAATGGGAGTGTTTCCTTAATATCTCTTTCACATTTTTCATCATCAGTGTATAGGAATGCAAGAGATTTCTGTGCATTAATTTTGAATCCTGCTACTTTACCAAATTCATTGATTAGCTCTGGTAGTTTTCTGGTAGCATCTTTAGGATTCTCTATGTATAATATCATGTCATCTGCAAACAGTGACAGTTTTACTTCTTCTTTTCCAGTTTGGATTCCTGTTATTTCTTTTTCTTCTCTGATTGCTGTGGTTAAAACTTCCAAAACTATGTTGAATAATAGTGGTGATGTTGGGCAACCTTACCTTGTTCCTGATCTTAGTGGAAAGGGTTTCAGTTTTCCACCACTGAGAACGATGTTGGCTGTGGCTTTGTCATATACGGCCTTTATTATGTTGAGGTAAGTTCCCTCTATGCCTACTTTCTGGAGAGTTTTTATCATAAATGGGGGCTGAAATTTGTCAAAAGCTTTTTCTGCATCTACTGACATTATCATATGGTTTTTATCCTTCAACTTGTTAATATGCTGTATCACATTGATTGATTTGCGTATATTGAAGAATCCTTGCATTCCTGGAATAAACCCCACTTGATCATGGCGTGTGATCTGCTTAATGTGCTGTTGCATTCTGTTTGCTAGTATTTTGTTGAGGATTTTTGCATCTATGTTCATCAGTGATATTGGCCTGTAGTTTTCTCTTTTTGTGACATCTTTGTCTGGTTTTGGTATCAGGGTGATGGTGGCTTCGTAGAATGAGTTTGGTAGTGTTCCTCCCTCTGCTATATTTTGGAAGAGTTTGAGAAGGACAGGTGTTAGCTCTTCTCTAAATGTTTGATAGAATTCACCTGTGAAGCCATCTGGTCTTGGCCTTTTGTTTGTTGGAAGATTTTTAATCACAGTTTCAATTTCAGTGCTTGTGATTGGTCTGTTTATATTTTCTATTTCTTCCTGGTTCAGTCTCAGAAGGTTGTGCTTTTCTAAGAATTTGTCCATGTATTCCAGGTTGTCCATTTTATTGGCATATAGTTGCTTGCAGTAATCTCTCATGATCCTTTGTATTTCTGCAGTGTCAGTTGTTACTTCTCCTTTTTCATTTCTAATTCTATTGATTTGAGTCTTCTCCCTTTTTTCTTGATGAGTCTGGCTAATGGTTTATGTTTTGTTTGTCTTCTCAAAGAAGCAGCTTTTAGTTTTATTGACCTTTGCTATCGTTTCCTTCATTTGTTTTTTATTTATTTCTGATCTGACCTTTATGATTTCTTTCCTTCTTGATTTCTTTTGTTCTGCTAACTTTGAGGGTTTTTTGTTCTTCTTTCTCTAACTGCTTTAGGTGTAGGGTTAGCTTGTTTATTTGAGATGTTTCTTGTTTCTTGAGGTAGGATTGTATTGCTATAAACTTCCCTCTTAGAACTGCTTTTGCTGCATCCCATAGGTTTTAGGTTGTCAGGTGGGTTTTTTTTTTGTCTTTTTTTTTTTTTGTCATGTTTTTATTGTCATTTGTTTCTAGGTATTTTTTGACTTCCTCTTTGATTTCTTCAGTGATCTCTTGGTTATTTAATAGTGTCTTTTTTAGCCTCCATGTTTGAATTTTTTACAGATTTTTTTCCTGTAATTGATTTCTACTCTCATAGCATTTGGTCGGAAAAGATACCTGATACGATTTCAATTTTCTTAAATTTACCAAGGCTTGATTTGTGACCCAAATATGATCTATCCTGGAGAATGTTGCATGAGCACTTGAGAAGAAAGTGTATTCTGTTGTTTTTGGATGGAATGTCCTGTAAATATCAATTAAGTCCATCTTGTTTAATGTATCATTTAAAGCTTGTGTTTCCTTATTTATTTTCATTTTGGATGATCTGTCCATTGGTGAAAGTGGGGTTTTAAAGTCCCCTACTATGATTGTGTTACTGTCAATTTCTGCTTTTATGGCTGTTAGCACTTGCCTTATATATCGAGGTGCTCCTATGTTGGGTGCATAAATATTTACAATTGTTATATCTTCTTCTTGGATCGATCCCTTGATCATTATGTAGTGTCCTTCTTTGTCTCTTGTAATAGTCTTTATTTAAATTCTATTTTGTCTGATATGAGAATTGCTACTCCGGCTTTCTTATGATTTCCATTTACATGGAATATCTTTTTCCATCCCCTCACTTTTAGTCTGTATGTGTCCCTAGGTCTGAAGTGAGTCTCTTGTAGACAGCATACATATGGGTCTTACTTTTGTACCCATTCAGCCAGTCTATGTCTGTTGGTTGGAGCATTTAATCCATTTACATTTAAGGTAATTATCAATATGTATATTCCTATTACCATTTTCTTAATTGTTTTGGGTTTGTTACTGTAGGCCTTTTCTTTCTCTTGTGTTTCCTGCCTAGAGAAGTTCCTTTAGCATTTGTTGTAAAGCTGGTTTGGTGGTGCTGAATTCTCTTAGCTTTTGCTTGTCTGTAAAGGTTTTAATTTCTCCGTCGAACCTGAATGAGATCCTTGCTGGGTAGAGTAATCTTGGTTGTAGGTTTTTCTCTTTCATCACTTTAAATATGTCCTACCACTCCCTTCTGGCTTGCAGAGTTTCTGCTGCAAGATCAGCTCTTAACTTTATGGGGATTCTCTTGTATGTTATCTGTTGCTTTTCCCTTGCTGCTTTTAATATTTTTTCTTTGTACTTAATTCTTGATAGTTTGATTAATATGTGTCTTGGTGTGTTTCTCCTTGGATTTATCCTGTATGGGTCTCTCTGTGCTTCCTGGACTTGATTGACTATTTCCTTTCCCATATCAGGGAAGTTTTCAACTATAATCTCTTCAAATATTTTCCTAGTCCCTTTTTTTTTTCCTTCTTCTGCGACCCCTATAATTTGAATGTTGGTGCATTTAATGTTGTCCCAGAGGTCTCTGAGACTGTCCTCAATTCCTTTCATTCTTTTTTCTTTATTCTGCTCTGTGGTAATTATTTCCACTATTTTATCTTCCAGGTCACTTATTCGTTCTTCTGCTTCAGTTATTCTGATATTGATTCCTTCTAGAGAATTTTAAATTTCATTTATTGTTTTGTTCATCACTGTTTGTTTGCTCTTTAGTTCTTCTAGGTCCTTGTTAAACATTTCTTGTATTTTCTCCATTCTATTTCCAAGATTTTGGATCATCTTTACTATCATTACTCTGAATTCTTTTTCAGGTAGACTGTCTATTTCCTCTTCATTTGTTTGGTCTGGTGGGTTTTTCCCTTGCTCCTTCATCTGCTGTGTATTTCTCTAACTTCTCATTTTGCTTAACTTACTGTGTTTGGAGGGGTCTCCTTTTCACAGGCTGCAGGTTCATAGTTCCCGTTGTTTTTGGTGTCTGCCCCCAGTGGGCAAGGATGGTTTAGTCGCTTGTGTAGGCCTCCTGGTGGAGGGGACTGGTGTCTGTGTTCTGGTGGATGTGGCTGGATCTTGTCTTTCTGGTGGGCAGGTCCACGTCTGGTGGTGTGTTTTGGGGTGTCTGTGAATGTATTATGATTTTAGGCAGCCTCTCTGCTTAGCAGTGGGGTTGTGCTCCTGTCTTACTAGTTGTTTGGCATGGGGCGCCCAGCACTGGAGCTTGCTGGTCTTTGAGTGGAGCTAGGTCTTAGCAGTGAGATGGAGATCTCTGGGAGAGCTCTCGCTGATTGATATTACATGGGGCCGGGAGGTCTCTGGTATTCCAATGTCCTGATATCAGCTCTCCCACCTCAGAGGCTCAGGCCTAACACCCAGCCAGAGCACCAACACCCTGTCAGCCACCCGGCTCCAAACTCCAGAACTCCACACTCCGGAGGCCCTCTCCCCTTCCGCACAGGTCCTCTATTTCACACTTTTACCAGTGTACTTTAAGGAACATTCTTAGAAATGGGATTGCCATATTTACAAAGTAAATGCATATGTAATTTTTTAGATATTGCCAATTCCCCTTGACAAGGATTAACAGCATGATATGATGGGAATGATAAAGAAAAACATGCTAGCAATACGTTTCTCCATAACAGTGGGTTATTGATTAGTCTTAATAGAGCTTGCCCTTTTTTTTCAATGCATTGCATATTTAAAATTACTACAATTGTTTTTAAGTGTGTACACACTAGAGTTTGAATTTTTAAAACAAAACACTCTCCAAAAATTGTAAGACAAAAAATGTAAGAAATAGCATGATCAATTCAGAAACTAATAGAGGAATAAAAGCAGGCAGAATTCGGAAGTATTATTCTCTTAAAACCTGAATAGTATATGGTAGGAATAATTTCTAAAAGCATTTGGCAACAGATATTGAGAACTTTCAAAGTAGTCGTATATCTTAGTCTTATATTTATGCTTTTGAAATGTTTTCTAAGAAAATACTATGAAATATGGATGATTTACATACAAAGTTGTTCACAGCCCACATTTTGGATACAAGTAAAATAGAGTGTGGTCATAAAAATGAATGGTATTTTTAAAGACTTTAATTCAAACCTGCTATGAGAATAACAATGACAACCCAAAGGAAAAGTTTCCAGAATTTCATCACCCAATCCATGTTTCCATTTTTATAGAGAACCCTTCAGTACTTCTGCGTGTATATGCAACTTGGGCAAAGTTACAATAAGTTAGAACTTGATATTTTAAATTTTAGAAAACATACCATCAGTCTGTTTCTATTTTGCTACTGTCTTGGTATTTCTTACCTCATTCTGACCCCATTAAGATTAGCCAATTTACCAATGTGTTTGTACCTTTCTACACCTTTCTCCGGGCTCATAGAAGTTAATGCACAAATTCAATTCACATGCAGGCAACATTTTTGTCTTTGCTTATTTTTATATAAATGTGAGCATTCTATAGACATTTCCCAATAACTGGCTTTTCTCACTCAACATCATACATCATGGACATGGGTCACCAGGTACAATTCTAAATCATTCTTTTCTATTAGCTGAATGATATTCCTAATATGAGTGAAACATACTTTATTTTAACCATTCTCCTATTTATTGGCATTCAGTGTAAACAGGTTTTTGTTTTTATTTTGCCACTCCATGCTGAAATAAACATCCTTACACATATAACTACACATGAGCGATTTTTATTTTAATGTAAAAGTTTCTTAGGAGTGGAGTAGCTAGGTCAAAGGGGATGTACTTTTTAATTTGAAATGCGTATTTCCGTATTACTTTTTTAAGGTCTATACCTATAAACGTTCCCACCAGTAGTGTGTGAGAGTGACTTGCCTCCTGGTACTCACCAGCACCTTATTAAATTTTTGCCAATCTGATGGGTGATAAGTAGTATCACATTGTTATTAATGAAATAATTCATTCTTTCATGTTTACTGGCCTTTTGAATTTCCTCTTCTGTCAATTGCTTATTATGCACATTTTTCTATTGGGCCACAATGCTTTTGCTTATGTAATTGTATGTATTTTATAATACTATAGCTAAAATTTTTTTCCTGTCATACGTGTTGCAACATTTTCTTCCAGCTTCTCATTTGTCTTTTGATTTGGTTTTAGTACAGTTTAACATACAAAAATACTTTATGGATTTAAATGTCTCTTTTCTTTTACGGCTCTGAGTTTTCTGTCTTGCTCAAATTGCTTTCCTTCACCCTAAAGTTATAAAAACATTCACTTAAAGTCTCTTACCAGGTTTTTAGTTTTATTAAAAAGCATTTAACCTTTTTATCTACCTGGAATTTATTTCTGTATATTGTGTGAGCTTGGGCTGGGGGTGGGGTCCAAGACCGCTGTTTATCCAGATGGAGAGCCAGTTTTGAAAGCACATTTAATAAATAAATAAACCACTCTTTCTCTCCTGAATCAAAATGTCATATTCTTCATATTTTAGTTTTCTAAGTATAATTCAGATATATTTTTCCACATAGTTGTCTCTTCCTCTGCTAATATTTTAAGATTCTGATTATCATACTAAAATACAGATTTTAATTTCTGGAAGTTAATCACCTCATGTAATTTTTTAAACACAATTTTTAGATATTCTGAACTTGTACTCTTCTACATGGATATTAAGATAGTTTGACCTTTTTCCTTCCACTCTTTCCAAAAACAGTTTGAAAGAAGTTTTGAACTTCTAATACAGATGATGTTTTACTTACATATTAATATACTAATTTTTCGATGATTGACATTTTTTGATACATCTTGCTGTCCAAGAATGGTATGGCTTTGCTTTCTTGTGGTCTACTTTTATTTACTTAAGCAAGAGTGAATAAGAATATTCAATGACTAGAATGACATTTGTGAAGATTTTTAATGACATAGAATAACATTTAATATTAAACCAAATAAAAGCAAAGAAGTAAAATTACATGGACAGCATGATGCCAATTAAGTAAAAATGCATGGAAAAAGACTGAAAGGAAATATTCTAGAACATTAACAGTGTGACATGTCTGAGTGGAAAATCTGTAGATGACCTTTATTTACCCTGTATAATTTTCTATAGCTTTCAAATTTTTATTGTGGGCTCTGGATGAATGGCTGGATGAATGGCTCTGGATGAATAAAACACATATAAACTCTCCTATTTTGCCCACCCAAAGAGGTAGTGAATTAGGAATCCTAGAATCAATAATGAAAAATAAGCAGCACCTCCTGCTGTGTGCCAAAGTCCCATTCTGTCAGAGAAGAATCTATAAAAAACCTTCTGTGACAAGGTGTCTGATGGATTCAGTCAAACTACATAGCACCATTATATATGGAGAACGTTTCTTTCCTTATCAAACAGAAACTCTAAAATAAGCATACCAGTTCAAGCTTCCAACATAAGCGTTACGTTGGAGTTCATGAGAAGTAATAGCAATTAGTGTATTGGGCATTTATAACTTCATTCTGACATATAATAAATGCTTCACACAGAAATTCTGAAAGCACTTTACCTGAAATCACCAACTAGTCAAAGGATGAATCGGAGATAATGCTTAGGTAACTCAAAAGACATTTCTGTGGATTTTCTAGAAAGTATTTTCATGAAGGCTAAACTGTCAACTGAAAATTGTTACCCCCGAACAAACCCTATCAACATGTTCTTTGCTGTCTCACCTTCCAACATGTCTTCTTTTGATTCTTCTGAAGTATGAAAATGAAAGGCTGAAACATTAGGTACTCAATAAACGCAGGTTAAAATTTTCCACTATGAAAATACCTCCCGGGGCTTCCCTGGTGGCGCAGTGGTTGGGAGTCCGTCTGCCCATGCAGGGGACACGGGTTCGTGCCCCAGTCCGGGAAGATCCCACATGCCGCGGAGCGGCTGGTCCCGTGAGCCATGGCCGCTGAGCCTGCACGTCCGGAGCCTGTGCTCCGCAATGGGAGAAGCCACAGCAGTGAGAGGCCTGCGTACCGCAAAAAAAAAAAAAACCTCCCGAAGTCAGCATTTTTTTCACGTTCTCCCCTTGGAAATCATATAACAGCAACAAGAAGTCGGGGGAAAAAGTCTGCAAACTCCATTTACAATGAAGCTAAGGTATAGATGTAACACAGAGACATGTATATGATCTGCTGAAACAGCTTAGATAGGGAAAAAGAGAGGAAAATTTTAAAAAATGAGATGATTGAGAGGGCCCAGCAACAGTGGGTATCAGAAGGAGTCAGGAATGATACACTTCCTGAAGGTGAGAGCGTCTCCCTGTGGTGAAAGAATTATATCCGGCATTGGCAATAAGAGGTCAGAAAATGTAGTAGCCAGGGTTGGCAACTGAGAAAACTCTTTGACTTGGTTCAATTTACAGGAGCAGACGAGATGGGCCTACACGAATAATCACATCAATACCATATTTTTAGGAGTGCCATATCTGCATATTTGTCCCTGTGGTAGTAAAGAAGGAGACAGCTTTCAGTCTGTGAACCTGGAGGACTTCCCCTGCTCTTCCCCATTCTGAACACTTCCGCCACCACAAATCTGCAAATAGCCAACCCACTCAGATGAGTAATAAGAAAGTTCTAGACATGCATCAGCACAAAGATATAACGTGAAACCTGCAGCAAAGAACAGCAAACTGTTTAAAAGACACATTTACCATAAAATATTGTCACAAAGCAGAAAAAAAATTACAGCTAAAAATACCATGGAGTATTCTGAAAACGTGAGGTAGCAACCACCACTAGGAACACCACAAAGAAGAATGCAAGAACACTGAATAAATGCAAGAATTTAGGGAAAACAATGAGGGATAAAAAAGGAGGATATAAAATAGGATGTGTCTGAATAGAGCATAGAATAGAAGTAGAATACAAAAACAAAAATTTAGGAGGGACCTCACTTATGGCAAGATGAAGTAGATGTACTTTTCAATATTCCTCCCACTAAGTACAGCTAAAAACTCTGGAGATCTATCTATCTATAAAACAATCATAGGAAGATTCTGAAAGTTGAAGCTAAGATGGCAGGCTCATTAAGGATCTTGGGACCCAAGGAATAACACAGTGCTGTGTTCCCTGGTTGATTTTTTTGTTCGTTTAATTTTGCCTCATATATATCAGACTGAATATTGGAAAAGCCAGCAATCCAGAAATGCGAAAGTGTGCAGACGAAACTAGGACCCAACCAAAGCCTGCTCTCTCTAGCCAAAGGATCAGGAAAGGGGACAAGAAACATTTAAATAACGGCCACTATACTCCAGCCAAATAACATACGAAAAAACTGTGGCCCTTGCCCCAGCCATGACAGCAAAGGCCAAGTTAGAAGCAACTCAGTGTCCCTGCTGGGGTAGTATCACAGAACAGAGTCAGGAGTTTCATGCCTCTTGGGCATCAATAATGCTTCTCCTACCTTGTGGTATCAGTGGAGGCCACATATAGAGATCAATAACAAGGCACCCTCCCAACCAGGGTTTTACCATCAGAGGTCTAGTGAGAAACTAGAAATCCTACTACCACCTAGCAGCAATGAGAAGCTCTTCCCATCTTGAATGTCAACAGACACAATGAGAGGAACTTGGACTTCCACCCCCCTAGCACTAAGGAGGCACCCCTCCTTCCCCTGTTGGAATGGTGTCAGAAGAGACTACCTAAAATAAAAGGTTTAAAAAAGACCCAGAGTCACCTAATAATTCAAATATTCAGGTTTCAATGAAAAAATAATCACTCATGATACCAAGAACAAGAAAAAGCTCTTCTTTAAAAAAGGGCAATCAATAAACACAAACACTGAGATGACAGCAGTGTTAGAATTATCTGGCAAAGATCTTAAACAATCATCATAAAAATGCTTCAATAAGCAATTATTAACACAGACGAAACAATTTTAAAAAGTAGAAAACTCTCAGCAAAGAAATAAAAGATACAGAGAAGGACCAAATGAAAAATTTTGAACTTGAGAAGTATAATAACTGAAATAAATAACTTAAAATTAAAGAACTCAGTGGATAGGCTCAACAGAAGAATGAAAGGAAAAGAGGAAAGAATTAGTGAACCTGAAGATAGAACAACAGAAGCTAACCAATCCGAAAATTGACTGGGGAAAAAAAAAGAACAGAGCCTAAAGGACCTGTGGGACTATAACAAAAGACCTAACATATTTGACATCAGAATCTCATAAGCATAAGAGAAAGAGAGTGGGGCTGAAGAGGTATTCAAAGAAATAATGAACCAAGTTCCCAATTTGGCAAAAGACATGAACCTTAAAGAAGCTTAGCTGGGGGACTTCCCTGGTGGTCCAGTGGTTACAACTCCACACTTCTACTGCAGGGGGCATGGGTTCGATCCCTGGTCAGGGAACTAAGGTCCCACATGCTGTGACCAAAAAATAAAAATTTGGGGAAAAAAAAAAAAACCTCTTTAAAAAAAAAGACGCTTAATAAAGGCCCAAAGGACAAACCCCCAAAAAGTACCCACCAAGGCATACCAGAGTCAAACTAAAAATGAAAAACAAAGAAAAGAATTGAAAGCAGCAAAAAGAAAACGATACCTTACCTATAGGAGAAAAACAGTTCAAATGTACAGTGGATTTATCACCAGAAACTAAGGCCAGAAAGATGTGGTACCACATTTTTAAGAACTGAAAGACGAGAACTGTTAACCGAGAATTGTATAAAAATATCCAGTGAAAATATCCTTAGGAATAAAGGGGAAACACAAAAGTTATATGCACCAAACAACAAGGCAAAAATTGATAAAACTGAAAGAAAAAATAGACATATCCAAAATTATAGTCTGAAATTACAACATCTCTCTTTCTCTCAACAATTGATAGAACAAGACAGAAAATCAGCAAGGATATAGGAGAAATCAACAACACCAACAATCAACAAGATCTAGTTCACATTTGTTGAACACTCAATCCACTAATATCAGAATACACTGTCTTTTCAAGAGCTTGTGAAATATGTACATTTACCAAAATAGGCCACATTCTTTCTCATGAAACAGATGTCAACAAATTTTTAAAAATTTAAACCATAGATAGCATGTTTTCTGACTAAAATGGAATCAAAACATATAGAAATAAATAATAGAAAGAGGAAAATCTGAAAACACTTGGAGAATAAAACCACACCCACATGACAAAATCCAACATCCATTCATGATAAAAACTCAGCAAAGTAGCAATGTAGGGGAACTTCCTCAGCTTGATAAAGCACATCTACAAATCAATGAAGGCTGTAACAACACAAATGCATTACAAATGTACAAAACAACTCACTGAAGGGGTTGAGCAGAAGGTACTGATCTAGGTAACTTTAAGGGTTGAGCAGAATGTGCTGATCTAGGTAACTGTAACTGAGTGGATTCTTTAAGATGAAAGACAAGAGAAACTATAACTAAGCACTATAGTTTAGTTGATAAAGTTATTTCCTACAGGGGCACTGGTTAATAATTCTGATACCTTATAAATGTTTACTGGAATTCATAATAAAGTAAATGGATGACAAATGGTAGGAGTCAGGTTTCTTACTGTTTGAAGGGGATTTTAGAGATAAGGAAAGGGAGGAGGCTCTACTGACATATGTGGAAATGAATTAGAGGTGGGCACATTTCTATGAACCCATGTTTAGTCTAATATAGATACAAATAGTTACACATAAAAATATCATTAATATGAATTCATGTTTAGTCTAAACAGATACAGATAGGGAAAATTATCAGATGATACAATTTTTTAAATGGATAAAGGACATAAACAGAAATTACAGTGAAAAGGATGTACAAATGGAAAATAAGCACATGAAAGGATGTTTAATCTCATCTATTGGGAAAATGCAAAATAAAACCACAATGAGGTATAACTATATACCTATCAGACAGGTTACAATAAAAAATACTGACAACACCCAATGCTCGTGAAGATATAGAGAAACCGGGTCCCTCATACATTGTTAGTTGGAATGTAAACTGGTACAGCCACTCTGGAAAATGGTTTGGCAGCTTCCTAAGAAATGAAACATGTAATTACCATAAGACCCAGCAATTGTACTCCTGGGCATTTATTCCACAGAAATGAAATTTTATGTTCACACAAAAACAGCTTTTAGCAGCTTTATTTGTAACAGCCAAAAACTGGAAACAACTCAGATGTTCTTCAGCAGATGGATGGTGAAATATCCTGATACCCACATCCCAGGAAATACTACCCAGCAATAAAAAGGGACAAACGACTGACAAAGCAGCAACCTGGATGAATCGCCAGAGAATAAAGCTGAGTCCAAAAAGTCAACCTTAACAGGTTACATACTGTATGCTTTCATTTATATAACATTCTAGAAACGACAATGGTATAGAGAGCAAATAGATATCAGTGGATGCTAGCGTCATGATTGTTAGGGAGCATGGAATAAAGAATGAAGTGGGTATGGCAATAAAAGGGCAACATGAAGGAACTTTGTGTTGATGGAAACTTCCTGTATCTTAACTGTATCCATGTCATTGTCCTGGGCATAGTATCATATTATAGTGTGGTACTGTATTGTGTCATAGTTTTACAAGGTGTTATCATAGGGGGATTTCTGGGTAAAGGTTCCATGGGTTCTCTCTTCATTATTTCTTACAGCTGCCTATGAATCTACAATTATCTCAAAATGAAAAGTTCAATTTAATACCAACCCCCCTGCAAATTACCAGAGAAATGAGCATAAAATTGGAAGGAAAACAAGTAGAAACAGCTACTGTGGAAAACACGGTAGGAGATTCAGAAAGAGAAAACAAACAAAACTAAGACAAAACGAAGCTTAGTTTAAAAAAAAAATAGCTATAGGATGTAGGGAAAGAAGATGAAACATCTTTCATCTTAGAGTATTATTAGAGTCCCACAAAGAAGATCAGAATAATGGGAAATTAAATGCAGTTGGCTTCTTCACGTTGGAACTTTTAACTTTCAACTTTCTGGTTGATACCAGAAGAGGGTCAAACAACATCTACAAAACACTCAAGGAAGTAAAGGGTGATGCAAAGATTTTATATCCCTCCAGGAATAAGGCTCTTAAAACACACATGTATACACACAGTTTTGACCATTGAAGAACTCAGAGATGATGTTTCCCATGAGCCTTTCTTGATGAAAGTACCAGAGGACAAACTTCCTCTAACAAAGAGATAACTGAGGAACTATGGCAGAGACACTAGTGGGCACTGAATAGGTTTAACTGTAGAAATAAAACAGAAATGAACACAGGAATTAGTCATAAACATTGTATACTTTGCAATATAGGAATGATAGAAATGACAGGTATTAGGAAGGAAAGGGGGAGGAAGGATTGAGATAGCAATAGATAAGACCTCAAGAAAATGAAAAACATTTCTAAGTTTTTTAAAACCCAGAGCCAAACTAAAGAGAAAAAATGCTAGACATATATTTGCAGCTCATACTACATGAAATGGCCCAGGTAAAACAATAAGAAAATATTAAAATCTCAAAAACTATATGGAAATTAGGTTACAGGTAAATCCTCCCCTCTCTTTCACACACACACATACATATAATGCAATTAAAAAATACCAGCTTTTAAAAAACTGATAAATTACACATGCTAATGAGGGTCAGTGAAACGGACACTCTCAAACAATGCTAGTGGCATTGAAAGTGAAAATGACTCTTTGAAAAGCAATGTATCAAATATCAAAAAAACAACAACAACCTTGTACTAAGACCTTCAAATGTTTATACAAAAAAAATGTTCATACCCAGTAATTTCTTCTGGGTCTCTATAAAAAGATAATCCTGAGCTTAGAAAAGGGCATATAACAAGGCTGTAATTTATGGAAGAGTAAGTATGTCCCATTCCTTTTAATGAATTTTACATGCACTAAATATTTTAATCCTCATAGCTTTATAGTACTACGGTAGATACTAGAAAAAGATAGATAACAAGACAGAAATGCTTAAAAAATAACATTAAGAGACAAAACAGGAATTTATCAAACATATACAGATATATTCTATGATTGCTGCCACATGGAAACATTTAGCAAGGCCCATGTAGTACTAAAGCTCTGGAATATGTTTACCAAAAACATTGCAGAATTTTCTTTATAAAACTCAGTAATTTCTTTTAAAAGACAGCTAGAGAAATAAGTGGGAGGAGGGGAAGATTAAAAGAGAGGGAGAGAGAAAGAGATGCATGCAGCTTGACTAAACACTTGCAATTTGGAAAAACATATCTTACGGCCCTTACGGGTTTCTTTTAATTATTGTCCTAAAGCAGAGGTAGCAAACTGTCTTCAGTTTCACCATGTGGCCCACTAGGCAATTTTTATTGGCATTCTGCAATTAACATATGCTCTACTTTTCTCTCTTTCCTGCTCTGCTTTTCCTTTCAATTTATTATTCTTTCACTCCTCTTTTTTCTCCACTGTGGTCTACACTGTAGCCCATACATCTGATAGGCCACTTCATCAGAATTGCCTGGAGGGCAACTGACATCCACAGAGATACCTGGGCTCTACCCTAGGCCTATAGGTATCAATATCATTGGAGACGGTCCAGGAATCTGCATCTAACATGTTTCCTGTGGGATTACTGCTCACAGGACACTTTGAAAACCACTCTTGAATCGAACACATAACACTTGCTCCTTATGTAGGCTTTGGAAGGAAAGGATGAAGGACAGACAAACACAGATCTTTCCTGGGTCACCAAAACTCCACAGAACCGGGTAAACACACTGGGTTAGAGTCAGAGTTCTTTAGATACAAGTTATGAGCAATTAAAGCAATTTAGGAACTCAGGGAAATCACACACACACACACACACACACACACACACACACACACACACACACACACACACACACACACACACACACACACACACACACACACTTTTTTTTTTTTTTTAACCAATTCAGGAAATTTCAAATAGCACCATGTAGGTGGTCTTTTCTTCCTGTCCCTTACTTCAACCAGACTAGCTGTCTGCCTTTATCTGTTTCACACTTAGTATTCCATGAAATTTTTCACTTAATAAAATGTTCTGCTTCTCAAGTAAAAGGTTTGAAAAATTATTGGTATGGTTCTACCAAAAACCTCTTAAACTGATTTGCCATATCCACAGTACACAGAAATATAAGGTCAAAGATAGACATGTCCAGGGCTTTAATAAAAGAAAGAAAAGTAAATCATCTGCTCCCTTCTAGTTTTCTGAAGTGTAAGATTGAACCCTGTTGAGAAATCCAAACATCGTGGACTTTATTTCTCAGATCAATTAATTTCTTACGTTTGATCTTAGACTTGATCTGTTAGGTCAACTGATTTTTACCTCCTCTAATGATTGACACAAAAGAAAATCCAAAGGTCTACTCATCCTCCAAGAGTCAATTCAAATATTATATCCCCAAGTGAAGATTCTTTAACGTCTTCAGTCATATTTAAAGAATCCTTCCCTTTTTTGCTGCTGTACTTCACAGGCCTTTAACACAGAACTGGAAATGATGGTTTACCTATCTATATCCCCTTAGACAATGGCCAAGGTGTAAACATTCATCTCAGGAAATCCTGGCATAATAGATACATTAAGATGATTGCATGAATCTAATTACAGAGCAAAAGATTCAGTCCTCTCCTCTAGATAATTCTGTAGTACCTTCAGAACATATTAGGAAAGTGTTACCCATTTAAAATGTGTCTTCTATCTTTGGATTTACTTTCTTGCTTTTTGATCTTCATTTGTGGTGAAAATGTTACAAGAATGATGTTGCCTGCTGCCGAGTTCAAGTTGAAAAAGGCATTATATTGAGGTGCAGTCTGAAACATGACAGCATATGTAAATGTGTTGGTGATGCTAAAAATACATGGATAAATGATGCATGACATCCACAGAGTATGCACAACTTTGTATTTATATAGTACCTACATGTAGACATTAGGATTCTATTTATGCGTTTGCCAAGAAAGGGAAAAGTGTCTACATATGTCTCGTAAATATGGATCCGGGCTCATGCCCAATGCAGATGCTGCAGAGAGATGGGAATGGGGAAAGGGGTGTGCTGCTCTGGGAGCAGCCTGTCTATCAGATCATTTCCCCAGAATAGGTTTCTGGAAACAGGAACAAAGATGATGGCCTGTAGACAATGGAAATTTATCCAAAGAGGATGAAAATTGTCTTCCACAGGGTTTCAGCATTGTGTATAATTTCTTATAATTCTTTGAAAACTGGCAATCTAGAAATGTCATGTGCAGTTGCCTTTAGTTAAGAGAACCCAAGCATCCTCATTTCCCAAGTACGAAAACACGAGAGCTCTGCCTACTCCTTGTCTTATAACCAGGATAGTGACTTGTAAGGAGACAAAGGTTTTCAAAAAAAGAATGATATCGCTGATGCGTTATGTGTTTAAGGACTTTGCCCTCAGAGTCAGAAAAACCAGAATTAGACTCCCAGTTTTAGCACTAAGCGTCTCTGTGACCTTGGGCCTCCCAGCCTGACTCTTCTTATCTGTAATATGGACATGATTAAGTACCCACCTCAGAGTAAAAACTCAGAGCACAGTTTTTAAAATTTAAATGATATAATGGTGGTAAAATGATTAGCACAGTGACAGAACATTTTAAAATGCAAAACATTGTAGCTATTCATTACATTTATCTTTTACTAATCTTTCTCCTTTGCATACAATAGGGTTTACTTCTTCATTTAGAATGACATTAGACTAAATAATATTTTAATATTCTCACCCTGAAATGTGAATGTATAATTTCAACAAAGTTTAGAATGTACATGCTTTCCCCAAATCTGGATTTTTTTCCATTTATATTATTGTTTTATCACATCTTACTCTGAAAAGTCTTGGACTGTTTTAGTCAATTCAGAACATCCATGATTAAAGAGTTCATCTTATGACATTCAAAAAGTTAAATCAAATTCCAGGTCAACCATCTTCTTCTGCCTTCTGATATTCCTTTCAAATTAGTATGGGAAACGTGCTGGGTGTGCCACCGCTGACAGGAGTGGTGGAATAGAGTGCATTTAGTCTGGGGAAGTGAAGGAGTTTCTATAATCTCCTTCTTTCCCTCGGCAGCCTCAATGTAAAGTACATAACTGTCATTTTTACAATAGGAAAAATGACTGACTTGTACAGTATCAGCTTTTACTGCAAAAGAATTAACATCTATAACCACTTGATTAGCATTGTTACCAAAAAGGTCTTGTCCTTATTGTATACGTGAGTGATAATGCTCAATGATGCAGAATGCCCACCTTGAATTGGGAAACTTGGCTCTTTACAAGCATAACTTTACAGTCTAATCCACATGAGGGACAAGAAGGAAACAAAATAGTGTGGGGAGAGAAGGGATTTTTGCTCTTCTCCTTTCTATTAATTCTTTGACTTTTGGTCATCCTCTCCTCTGTTCCTTCCTCTCTAACCTCCTTGTTCATTTCTTAATGACATAAAAAGAATATGGGGCAGGAAATAAAGGCTCAGATACTGAACAGCAAATACACTGATAGAAGTCTGTTTCATTTACTAGCTCAAATTCCACAGATGAAGGATTTTATCTTTATAGTAAAAATATTCCAGAGTAATACCATTCAAGCGTGAGTCCCAAAGTGCCAATTCACCACCAACTCAACCTATTTGACAGTGGATTTCTACTCTTCTAACTCCGGAAAGCCTGACACATATAGAGATAAGTATATGCTAAACTAGTACATTATAAGGTCTGATATGCCACAGTCATTATTCTCTCTAAAAGAATTTTCTTTAAATATCACAAGAAATATACTCTTCTTAGGTACACACAAGCACTATCTTTGTACCATAATTAATAATAAATGAGGAACCTAAATATTTTAAACAAGTAAAGGAATATTCTTAAATGTGGTAGCTTAGCTTACAGAACACAGAAAAGGCTCACTATCGTTTTAAATAATAGCAATACAATTTTAATAAGGTTGCATTTTTTTTTATTAAGTACATTTAAACACTCCTTCTGATCTTTCATATTATACTCAGCAGTTAAGCAGATTTATTTGTGAAGCTTTTGTAACCACCTCATTTAACATTAGGTATATCTTTTAGTTTAATTAAAGCATTCCTCTCCCTCCGTAGTAGTCAATTGTTTTCAGTTCACCCATTATGTATAATTGTTTTCTTTGATCCATTCAAAACCTGGCTATTTTTCATGGCTAATTAAATCAACACTTGACCACTGCATTTAATGCTTAACTCAGTTTAATTTCTAATCTTGTGTACCTGGGCTCCTGCACCTAACATGCCTTGAAAACACTGCACATATTATGTTAAAGTTGCATACCGCCTGCAACTAGTCCCTGGAAGTAGAGGCAAAGTGTATATTTCAGGATTTCCAGCAGAGGGCAGTCAAGCAAGAATAATCACTTTCGCAAGAGGAGAAATTGATGATGATGTTTCCTGATATTTTTTCAAATCAAATTAACATCAGAGTATGAGTGTATATGTGTGTTCGGGTTGGGAGTGGGTGGAAAAAATGTATCCTTTGCGAGCCAACTCATTTCTCACTTAACCTCTTTCTCAGCTGAATAAGAGCCACTATGTGCACAAGATAAGAGACAAGATATTTTCAAAACACTCTTAGTATTAAAACCAAAGCCATAAATTCTGTTACGACAACTGACATTTTCATCACTCTACTTTGGCGTATTTTACATTTTAAGGATTTTAAGAATAAGTTCGCATCACTGAAGAAAGTAATCAAACTTTTGAAGCATATGATTCCTTGCCAAGATATGACTGAAATAAATACATTTCAATTAAAAACTAATAATCGAAACAAAAGGAAGCTGGATTCAGTTTCACAAGAAAAACAAATTAGAAGATATATTCTCTAGCAGGAGGTGGGATTTCTCACCCACAAAATGCTCAGTTATCATATGATTAACAACTCTTACCTGCCATCCCTTGTAGCTGTGTTCTCAATTCCTTACCATCTATTCCTTTTCAAGGAGGTCTTCACTACCAATTAGAAACATTGCACCAGGAGTCACTTGGCTAGGGATATGGAAGTTCAGTTCCTTTTACTCTTATACCCAGTAGTGTGCTGGTAATTGTTTAATAACCACCTCTAGAGAAGGAAAAGGCCCCAACTTGTTGATTTTGCCCATTTCCACAGTGTAAATATTCCCACCTGGTTAACTGTGAATTGCCAACATGGAGTTACTGAACACAGAACTGGGAAGAGATGTAGGGTAGCACACCATGAGATCATATTTCCAACCTAGAGATACAGCAGATGTAAAAAAAACTCAACAGCAAAGAAAGTAGTGAAATAATTAGGAAGTGATGACTTTTGCGTATTTATTACCTTTGTTTATAATTTATTTAATGTTAAGTTGGTATAATTTAATTTTTAATAATGGCTATGTTTAACAATGGCTCACAAAATCATTGAAAATTTAACAGTCAGCTCTCGGGAGCTGGTAGGAACTAACTCTAGAACAGCATGAATGTGCCAGACCTTCCAGTTCTTAGACCTAAGAGAAGCAAGGCAAGGAAACAGAAGGCAGTCAAGAAGGAGAATCAGTATCCTTTTCATTAGGGCGTTTCATCGTCTCTTACAACCAAGTTCTCCAGGCATGTAAAACCCTATCCTCTTCATGGATTATACTCCAATTTTTTTTTGTTTGTTTGCTTTGTTTTCTTCCAATTTTTAAAATTAATTTTTCTCCTAGAGACATATTTTCGTATTTAATAATTTATACGCCACCTTCATAGTTTTTTCTGCCATATCTGTAAACATCTTTTGTTACTTGACTCAAAAAAAACACAAAAACCCTCAACTTCTGAGAAAAACATCACATCCATAAAGGGAAAATCATTATCATTTTTTATAAATAGGCATAAACCTAACAAATAAATAATGAAAGCAAATTGTCAGTAAATTCTAGCTAGATACTACTACTGACTGAAAGCTTTATATCTGAGGCTTGCTCTCTTTTTGTCAAAAATATATCACAGCAACTTTTAATAAGGAGTTAAAAACATATTACCACTGATCGAGACTTTCTCCTTGACAGAATCAGAAAAACTGAAGCTGATTTAGGCTCACTATGTAATTCAACATTGCTTATTTTTACGTCCATATCCTTGTACATAAAATGCCTTAGTGCACACTCTAAAATCACCTTGCCTTCCACTAGAGGTGCATACTCCTAGTTCTTTATAGCACAAACATCCTACCAATCATGTAGGCTTAAAATCCCCAGAATAAAAATTTCCTTTTCCAGATTTCAGGCGCTATTAATCCTGCTTCAACAGCCACTGTCTTGGGCTTCCCTGGTGGCGCAGTGGTTAAGAATCCACCTGCCAATGTAGGGGACACGGGTTCGAGCCCTGGTCCGGGAAGATCCCACAAGCCGTGAAGCAACTAAGCCCATGAGCCACAACTACTGAGCCTGCGTGCCACAACTGCTGAAGCCCACGCACCTGGAGCCCGTGCTCCACAACAAGAGAAGCCACTGCAATGAGAAGCCTGCACACCGCAACAAAGAGTAGCTCCCGCTCACCGCAACTAGAGAAAGCCCGCATGCAGCAACGAAGACCCAAAATAAAAAAAAAAATTTAATTAAAAAAAATTTTAAAAGCCACTGTCTTTGCATAAATGAACTTACCTACGAAACAAAAACAGACTCACAGGTATAGAAAACAGACTAGTGGTTGACAAGGGTGGGGGGAGAATGGATTGGGAGTTTCAGATTAGCAGATGCAAACTATTATATATACAATGGATGAAGAACAAAGTCCTACTGTATAGCACAGGGAACTATATTCAATACCCTGTGATAAACCACAATGGAACAGAATATGAAAAAGAATATATATATGTATGTATAACTGAATCACTTCATCGTACAATAGAAATTAACACAACATTGTAAATCAACTATACTTCAATAAAGTTTTTAAAAAAGTCAATGTCTTTGTATAAATTTGTACAACTGAATTAATCTCTGCTAATCCTGAGTTTCCCAGTCATTTTGAAGATTAAAAACATTTATCACAGAAATTTCCTGGAATGAACTAAGTGCTCAAAAAAATGCTAGCTATGAGTATAAATTTAAGCACAGGCAAATTTTATGCCTGACTGTGTATTACCTTCAACAAACCAAAATGTACTTCGTAAAAAAAAATAAAAACAAAAACACTAGCTATACTTACTGCTCTGGGTGGAGTCAGGATTATTAATAAACTTAGCTATTTGGTTTCTCACTCCACAGCAAATTAGACACATTAAATTAGAAACAAACACACACTACCCAGGATTACTATTCTTAAAGCAGAAAGAAATATCAGTTAATTCCTGACCCATCAAAACAACCCATCAAAACCAGAATTATGGACAGGTTTTTTAAAAGTAAGAGTAGTGAGGGACTGTGGAGCACCAGAGCCAGGGGCTGACACCTCCCATTAGATCTGGAGAGTGTCATTAAAGAACAATTGGGACGAGGACTCAGCGTTATCAAGGAAAGTTTAAAATATGTTCGATTATCTGTTTATTTAATGGGTAAGTGTATAGCGTATTTCAGAATTCTTATCAACCTGTTTAAATTTATTAAAGTTGGTTAATGTATACACAATTTGATGATTTTGTTTTCTAGGCATAGAAAAAGATTGGGAAAATATATGCTAAAATCTTAATATTTGTTATTTCTGAATTTAGGATTATGGGTGGTTTTAATGTCCTTTTGTGTGATAATTTCCAAGTTTCCAAAAAGAACATGTGCTACTTTTTAATCCATAAAAAAACAATGTGTATTACAAAAAAGAAAAATTAAGGGAACAATCTCACTTCTTGAGAAACTGGTTAAAATTAAATCTGCTTCTATCAATGTTGTTGACTGAATCATTACTGTTAGATCTTCAATCAAGTGTTAGTAATTCAGATTCACATAAACATAAAGAACACATCATTTCAGGTCTATTCCCATTGATTAACGCTGACTTAAACTTCTTTGTAATGAGTATGACAAATTTATATCTTTTTTTGTCATTGTTTGCTGAGTACTTTTCTGTTGAGTTTTTCTTAGAACATGTGAAGAATTGTAAATCAAATGTAATAAGAAAACATGGATTCCAGAACTCAAAAGACTGTTGAAGGAACAAATGAAATTGTGGTTGTGAACGTGATTCAAAAACACTATCATAAAAACAATGCCAGTTTATATTAGTATTATCATATATTTCATTCAGCTCTAAAACTCTCCAATTTTAGCTTTAGAATTCGTGAATGTGTTCTGAATAGAAGATGTTGTCAGATAAGGCTCTTTAGATAATTGAGGTCTTAAAAGTATTTTTTCTCACTTTAGTAATGTCCAGGAAAGCCCAAATCATATAATTGAGTTAAAAAGTAAAAAGCAAATAATGCAAGTCTTAGATAGACATGATGTAAGGAATACTCAAGTTTCCTCTCTAACTGTGGTTTCTTCACTCTATCTGCCTGCCTATCTATCTATCCATCGGTCCAGCCATCCAGCCATCCATCCACCCATCCATGTCTATTTGCTTATCTATCATCTATCCATTCATGCATCTCTTCCTTTATATCATGAACTTATCAGGGAAATTTCGGAAAGCTCTGCCTCTCACCAAAACAATGCACATTTATACAAAACTGTATGCAACAAGGCAAATGATTCACAAACCATCCATGCATCTGAAGAATCTCTGCTCTGTTTTCATGCACTTTTCCATTTTTTATACATAATCTCCTGTTTGGATATTTTAAGCATTAATAAATTGATACTAATTCTACTGTTTCATAGGAAAGATTTAAAGATATTCTAATACTTGTTTGCTGGAATTTCACAACATGTGCGGTGTTTACCACTCCCCTCCCCGCAGCGCACCACCATTCCATACACTGAGCGCTCAGTGGGCACTTTTTTTTTTTTTTGGCGGTACGCGGGCCTCTCACTGTTGTGGCCTCTCCCGTTGCGGAGCACGGGCTCCGGACGCGCAGGCTCAGCGGCCATGGCTCACGGGTCCCGCCGCTCCGCGGCATGTGGGATCTTCCCAGACCGGGGCACGAACCCGTGTCCCCTGCATCGGCAGGCGGACTCTCAACCACTGCGCCACCAGGGAAGCCCTCAGTGGGCACTTTTAATTTGTCAGTTCTGGAAAATTATTTTGTATTATTTATTTAATCACTTCTTGCCCTCTATTTCTCTCTCTCCTCTCTTTTAAAGATACGTTTAGGGACTTCCCTGGTGGCTCAGTAGATCCCGAAAAGAACCAAAGGTCTCCTGCTTGAGGGACTGATAGCTGGTTGCTGGTATTCTTTGCATTAGCCAGGGATGGATGATTTATTTCCAATTATAAATTTTCAATTCATCTCTTGTGTTTAGTCTCTGTCTTTACTGAGCCCTTTATTGTACCTCAGCCCTATACTGAATCTAAGGCCTCAAATTCTTGGTAGAGTTTTGTGTTAGTTCAGGTCCTCCAAAAAGCAGAAGCCAAGATTGGTTACAAATCCAAGGATTGTATGAAGGAAAACACCTGTGTTAAAAGAAAATGGAGAGGGAGCTAGGTAAGACTGGGAAGGCAGTCAGACCACAAAGCAAGGTTGACCCCTCAATAAGAAGGAAAGAAGGCTGGAGGCCCACCCAGCTGCTGGGGCTCTTCGTCAGTTATGCTCCCCGCTGTAGTTGGATATCCAAAAGGCACATCCTCATGGCCACCACCATTTTCTTTTTTTTTGAAGAATTTTTATTTTTTATTTTATTTTATTTTTATTTTTTTGCTGTGTTGTGTCTTCGTTGCTGCACGCAGGCTTTCTCTAGTTGTGGCGAGCGGGAGCTAATCTTCGTTATGGTGTGCGGGCTTCTCATTGAGGTGGCTTCTCTTGTTGTGGAGCACGGGCTCTAGGTGCATGGGCTTCGGTAGTTGTGGCACACGGGCTCAGTAGTTGTGGCTCTCGGGCTCTAGAGGGCAGGCTCAATAGTTGTGGCGCACAGGCTTAGCTGCTCCGTGGCATATGGGATCTTCCCGGACCAGGGATCAAACCCGTTTCCCCTCATTGGCAGGTGGATTCTTAACCACTGAGCCATCAGGGAAGTCCCACAATTTTCATCATGATTCTCCACATTCCTGGTTTTACTTAATGAAGTGTTGATTCTGCTACTTACTGCTTCTGTTGATGATTTTAATTCTATGGCTACATTTTCTAGTCTTTATGCTATTTCTTATCTTTCTGACATTCTTCATACGGTTTCCAATTTTATCTTCATTTGAGCTCATCTTTAACCTTTTTTTTAAAATACGTCTTTTTTCGCCCCTGAATTTTTAGTATAAAGCCAATACTCCATAAATTTTTCTTCTGCTAATTTTTTAATCAAACTTTTTATTTTGAGACAATTGTAGATTCACCTGCAATTATCAGATGTAATACAGAGAGGTATACCTTTAACTTGGGTTCCTCTACTGTTAGAATCTTGCAAAACTATAGTCACAATCAGCATATGTATATTGATATAGTCAAGACACAGAACACTTCCATCATCAAAAGGATCCTTCATTTTGCCCTTCTGCAGCCACACGTACCTCCTACTCCCACTCTCTCACCCTAACCACTGGCAACCACTAGTCTGTTCCCCATTTCTATAATTTTTCCGTAACCTTTTTCTATTGGCTTTTACCACTTAACATAATCCCTGGAGATTCACTCAGGTTGGTCTTTTTTATTGCTGAGTTGTATTCCATGGTATAAATGTACCATGGTTTCTTTAACCACTCACCCACTGAAGACGTCTGGCTTGTATTCAGTTTTTCGTTATAATGAATAAAGCTGCTATAAATATTGACGTATATGTATTTGGGTGAACATAAGTCTTCACTTCTCTGTGATAAATGCCCAAGAATGTGACTGCTGAGTAATACTGTAGTTGTATGCTTAGTTAAGAAAGTTCCGAACTGTCTTTCAGAGTTAGCTGCAAGTGGCTGTACAATTTTACATCCCCTCAGCAATGTGAGACTGACCTGACTTCCCAGGTCAGCCACAACATTTAGTGCTGTCACTGTGTTTTATTTTAGTCCTTCTGACAGGTCTATAGTATAGTGATATCTCATTGTGGACTAGTATTTCTCAAGTGACTAATGAACACCTTTACATGTGATGACTTGCCATCTTTACATCCTCTTCATTGAAATGTCTGTTCATGTCTTTTGCACATTTTTGAGTGGACTATTTATTTAGTGCTGAGTTTTGTGAGATCTTTATACAGTTTAGAAACCAGTGCTTTGTCAGATATGTTCTCTCAGTAGGTAGCTTAATATTTATTTTTTAACAGGGCCTTTAAAGAGAAGAGTTTTTGTTTTGATGAAGTCCAATTTATCAATTTACGGATCGTATTTTTGGTGTTAAATCTAAGAACTCTTTGTCTAACTTTAAATGTATGTTTACATTTAAGTTCATGATCCATTTTTAGATAATTTTAGTATAATGTGTGAAACTCAAGTAGTAGGTTTTTTTTAACCTATGGATATCCAGTGGTTCTAGTACCATTTGTTGAAAAGACTGTCTTCCATTGAATTGCTTTTGCCTCTTTGTCAAAAAGCAATTGAGTATCTTTGTGTGGGTTTATTTCTGTGTTATCTATTCTGTTCCATTGATTTGTGTATCTGTTCTTCCACCAACACCACACAGTTTTGATTTCTACGCTTATATAATAGGTCTTTAAATGGGGTAGGCTCATTCTTCTTCAAAATTGTTGTAGCTATTCTCCTTTCTTTCAATTTTGAAAAAAATTTTAAAATACTCTTATCTATATCTAAAAAATGGTTAGTAACATAATTTTTGTAAATATTTCCTTTATGTACATTTATAATCACATCAGATAGTGTTAATAGTTTTGCTCAACTGTCAAGCACAATTTTAAAAACTCAAAAGGAGGTGGAAAATCTATTCTATTTATCCATAATTTTGTTTACCTTGTTTTCTGTCCCTCTCAATACTCCAAGGTTGCTTTGTCTATTGTTTTATTTCTTTTTAAAGACCCTTTTCCTTGGGACTTCCCTGGTGGTCAAGTGGTAAAGAATCTGCCTTCTTTCAGGGGACATGGGTTCAATCCCTGGTCGGGGAACTAAGAACCCACATGCCATGGGGCAACTATGCTCTCATGCCTCAACTAGAGAGACTGCATGCCGCAAACTACAGAGCCTGAGTGCTGTGGAGCCCTCACGCCACAACTAGAGAGAAGCCCATGTGCCACAATGAAAGATCCCACGTGCCATGACTAAAACCCAAAGCAGCCAAAAATAAAATAAAATAAATAAATAAAACAAAATAAATAAATACTTAAAAAATACATAAAGACAATTTTCCTTTATCTGAGGATGTTTTGACTTCTTCATTCCTATAGAATACTTTTACTGTATTTAGGATTGTAGGTTTACAGTTCTTTCCTTTCAGCACTTGAAAAATGTTGTGCTGCTCCCTTTTGGCCTCTATGGTTTCTCCAGAGAAATCTGCTTACATTTGAATTATGTCATTTCTCTCATTGTTTTCAGATGTTTTTTCCTTTAGTTTTTAGAAGTTTGGCTATGATATTTCTTTGTCTGCATTTATTATTAGGGTTTCTTTTCTGAGGTTTTCTCAGCTTCCTGAATCTGTAGATTCATATCTTTGAAATTGGCGTCACTATTTCTTTGACTACTTTTTCATTCCTGCCATCTTTCAACTCTCCTTCCAGGACTCCAAAGACATGAATACTAGATCTTTCGTCATAGCCTCAAGGGTCCTTGAGGTTCTGTTCTTTTCTTTTTTTTTTTTGTCTATTTCCTGTCTGTTGTTCAGATGAAATAATTTCTAATCTATAATGCAGTTTGGGAGCCTTATCACAGCCTGGTGAGTGAGAAAGTCTAGATTTCCTACTGATCTTTTGCTGGCATGGCAGGGAGATGGACCCACAGATTTTCTATGGTCACCTACAGTACAGTGGTTATTGTCTAACAGTTTTTGTCTTCCTGTGTTTCCCCTTCCCTGGTCATTTGGCTAGAGAGAGCAGGCTTTTGTTGGGATGTGTGTATCTGTGCCTATGAAGCATTGCCAGGGGCCAGGTCCTCAGTTCCAAGTGTAGGATATATGAGGGAAAAACAAAACCTGGAAACTCACAACCATGCTGTTCCACAACCCCCCTATCTCTAGCCAGTCTTTCCTCTTTTTCCCACCTTTCTTCTTAGGGTTTTAAAAATGTATAATGTCCAGGGGTGTTCGCTGAACTTAGCAGAAGGAATAGAGAAAGTATACCTACTCTATTTCCCTGGAAATGGAAGAAATATTTCTTTCACTTTTAAAACATTTTTGAAGTATATTTCCATTCCCTGCCTCAAATACCACAGTCTCCATCTTTTCTACTATAGAACCTTGTAACAAGGCTATACTTTTTTCCCCCTGATTACTTACCATTTAAGAAGACAAGCTCTGGGCTTCCCTGGTGGTGCCGTGGTTGAGAGTCTGCCTGCCGATGCAGGGGACGCAGGTTCGTGCCCCGGTCCGGGAAGATCCCACGTGCCGCGGAGCGGCTGGGCCCGTGAGCCATGGCCGCTGGGCCTGCGCGTCCGGAGCCTGTGCTCCGCAACGGGAGAGGCCACACAGTGAGAGGCCTGTGTACTGCAAAAAAAAAAAAATAAATAAGAAGACATGCTCTATCCAGGTTCAGAAATTTTTTATGTTCTCTTTTATCCCCCGAGTGTCAACTTACTTATTCTTAGAATCCTTCTCTTTGTTTTTGTGTTAGGGGAACAGATAATATGAACTACACCTGGCCAATCTCCCCATATTTTCCCCTTATATATAGGTAATATTTTTTTTAGCCATGAAATTCAAATCTGCCCTCAGGGTATGATTTTACACTCACAAAGTAATCACAATACCTGAAGTAGGATATATTTTAGATGTACACTATGAGTTCTATGACTATTCTACTCAAGTCTTCTTTCTGACCCTTCAACACACCAAACTCATTCCAACTTTAGGAGCTGTCTTGACTATTCCTTTTGTCTGAAATGTGCTTCAACTATATTTTTGGAAAACTGGCTCCTCACCACTGTTCAACCCAATCAATGTGACCCCCTTAGAAATGCTGCTCCTAACTTCCCAACCTAAATTAGTCTATCCATTGCAGAGTATTCCTGATTTCATTAACCCACATTATTTTATTTCCAGCATGTCTCAATATTTAAAATTACCTTGTTAATTAATTTACATATTTCACATTTGTTTTCTATCTTCTCTCTCTAGAGCATATATTTAATAAGGAAGAAACTTTTCATTTTAATGAATGAACGAATACCTAGTATGCCACATGATAAAACAGTCTTATAATTGGTTTGAAATTTTGAATTTGGATGAAAAAATACTATATGTGGGATTGTCTTTCGTATATAATCCTTAGTTCATCATATAATAATGGACTCATGATATTTCCAATATCATAATTTATTTAAATACACATTAAGAAAAAACTCAGACCATATAAACCGTTACTACTGTTTTAAAAAAGAGAAACACTGGACTCGCTATATAATGTTTGTAGCAAATCCTGAGGTCAAACTTCTTGCATATTTTGTTCAAAAGAGAAGGACCAAAAAGGTAGTTGTTCTTTAGAATTTCAATGCAATTCGATGGAAGAAAATGTTATTTATTTATTTATATATGTATGTATGTATGGCAAAAAAAAAAAAAAAAAAGAAAAGAGCAGCTTTAGAACAGAATCTTTGGGAGGTCAAAAAAAAGTGAGAACAAATAAACTGAACTATATTTTAAAGTAATAACTCTGGGGAACAAGTTTAACATTCTGGAAATTTTAATTATCCAGTGGATTTCTCTCTGGCTTATAAGACACCAGTGCCTCCACCATTTTTGGAATTTGGACCATAGTGCATGCCCAGTATTGGTGCTCAGGATTAAGTATCCAAAGAGAAGAAGGTTAAGTGGAAATTTTCCTACTTCTTTGATCACGTGTCTATAGACTTTCTCATAGAAGATTGCTATGCAACAGCTCCATGCAACAATCATGTTCATAAAAATAATGTTTCGCATTATTTGTTCCTAATCCCTTTCCCTGCAAGTGTTTGTTGGGGTGCATAAGTGAAAGGAGGATGCATTTGCAAAGGCAATTACCCATTATTGTTGAGCAGCTCGGCAGCCTCTTGAGTAAACTCATGCATAATTTGTGCAGAAAATACTGTCTGCAATGCTTTCCCTACCCCCCGCCCGCCCGAGGGAGGGCACATTCTTCCACATTATGTGACCTCTTCTCCCACCCCTACCTTCACTCCCATCTCCACATGGCCAAATCCCAACTGCCTTTTCAGCTCAAGTGCCTTAATGACCCACTTAAAAAGTGATTTCCCCTCCTCTCAACCTCCCTTTAGAATTTAGCGATACCCATACCCCTCTTACTACATTTAGCTATAACCTGGGTGACAAAATATTTATGAACACATTTTAATCCGTTAGATCGTAACTGACACTTCGTGAACAACTAACGGGTTGCCAGCTTCCTTACATTCTCCCCTCCAACTGCTCCCCACTTTCTGAAAACCGTTCTCCTACGCCAGCCCCTCACCTTTCCCATGCCATCCCACCCATGCTGCATACACAGGGATGCGACCTGTGTTTGCTTGTTTGAAACACTCAGTGTGCACATTACATAATCTACACATATTCATATCTACACATATCTACTTTTATTAATATAGACTATAAGAAATGGGCTTCCCTGGTGGCGCAGTGGTTGAGAGTCCACCTGCCGATGCAGGGGACATGGGTTCGTGCCCGGGTCCAGGAAGATCCCACATGCCGCGGAGCGGCTGGGCCCGTGAGCCATGGCCGCTGAGCCTGCGCGTCCGGAGCCTGTGCTCCGCAACGGGAGAGGCCACAACAGTGAGAGGCCCGCGTACCGCAAAAAAAATAAAAAAAAAAAGAATTGGTGGTTAACCTGAAATGTTGCCTTTTAACAGACAGTTTTCAAAACTTTTTACGAAGGGGGAAAAGACTGTTAAAAGGAGGCTCCCTGATAATGTAGAACATTTGACTATTTTATGCCTCATTCTGTCAGTTTTAGCAATCTATATAGATGCATTTTGAAACTGATAAACAGAAAATTTAATTTATCTTTGATAAGAATATATGCCACTATACATACAGATAGCATTTAAATTTGCAAACACACTGTTCTTCATGTAAGGTACTGTATCATATAACCTATAAAAAAGAAAGAAGAAAAAAAGGAAGCACACTCCAGGAACCAAGTTCATGGACCAAAATCACAGCTCCTCAGAAAGCAATGACTGGCCTGGGATAGGCAAGTGAGCTCTCTCCTCCATAACAGAGACTAAAAAGAAGGAATAGGGGAAAGATTGATTGCTTCACTCATCTGTCTCCACGTAGCTCAGAAAGTAAGAACTAACCTTGAAAATGAATCACATTATTCATCTCCTCAAAACGCTTATGTTTCTGGGGGGGGGGGGGAAATCCCAGTTCTTATAATAGTCTGCAAAGTTCTACATGACCTGTGGCCCTGTTACATCTTTCCTCTAACCTCTTTATCCTCACGGTCTCTGTTCCAGGCATGCTGGCTTCCGTGCTGTTCTGCAATACCCTTGACACATTCCACCTAGAGACCTTTACCCTAACGATTCCCTCTGCCCATGACTCTTCCCCTATATACATGCATGGCCAAATGTTGCACTTCCTTCAGTCTTTCTGCGCAATGCTATCCTATTAAGGAGGCCTCGTCTGACATTCTGTCTAAAACTGCAACCTCTCTTCCTTATTCCCAGTACAGGGAGTCCTCCTCAGGCTATTCTCATTATTTTTACCTTTAGAACTTATCACTCCCTAACATTTTTCTTATTTTTGATGTTTATTGCTGAGTGTCTATCTCCACACACTAGGGTATAAACTCTAGGAGGACAGGTGTTTCTAATCTCTTCATTACTACCTGTGTTTAGGTTCTTAGAACAATGCTTGGAATGACGAGCACTCAGTAAATATTTGTTGGAGGAATAAATGGAAAACTGTTTTCTAATATGTGCCCAGGGAGTAGAAAAGGTCAGATGCTAAAGCGAAGCATAAACTAAACGTAAAGAAGAGAGTCAGACAAATGTTGGTGAGGGTGTGGGGAAAAGGGAACCCTCGTATGATGTTGGTGGGAGTGTAAACTGGTGCAGCCACTTTGGAAAACAGTATGGAGGTTCCTCATAAAACTAAAAATAGAGTTACCAAATGACCCAGCAATTCTACTCTGAGATATATATCCAAATAAAATGAAAACACTAATTCAAAAAGATACATGCACCTCAATGTTCATAGCAGCACTATTTATAATTGCCAAGATATGGAAGCAAACTAAGTGTCCATTAACAGATGGATGGTTAAAGAAGATGTGGTGTGTGTGTGTGTGTGTGTATATATATATACATATATACACACCTAATATATATAGGAATATTACTCAGCCATAAAAAAGAATGAAATTCTGACACCTGCAGCAACATGGATGGATTTGGAGGGCCTTACACTAAGTGAAATAAACCAGACAGAATAAGACAAATACTGTATGATATCACTTACATGTGGAATCTGAAAAATACAACAAACTAGTGAATATAACAAAAAGAAGCAGACTTACAGACCTAGAAAACAAACTACTGGTCACCAGTGGGGAGAGAGAAAGGGGCAGGGACAATGCAGGGGTAGGGAGTAAGAGGTATAAACTATTAAGTATAAAATAAGCTACAAGGATATACTGTACAACATAGGGAATATAGCTAATATTTTATAATAACTATAAATGGAGTATAACCTTTAAAAATTGTGAATCACTCTATTATATACCTGTAACCTACATAATATTGTAAAGCAACTATACTTCAATAGAAAACATATTTTTAAAAAAGAGAGACAGAGATGAGAGGCAGAGGAAGAGAGCTTGCTGCGTCCTTCAGAGCCCAAGGCTCCACAGCCATCCTGAAGTCATTCTCCACCCTTCCTCTTACTATGCAGGACACGCCTACAAAATAACCATCCTCTTCTATATAAGTCAGTTCCAAAAAATCACTATGGCTTGAACTCAGAATCTAATTAATACAATTAAGAAGGCCAAAGCCCAGTTGATTTATTTCTATCTTTTGACCGCCCTCCCTTGATCTGTCACAATGCCTCGCATACAGTGCACATATTTATGTTAAACAAATAAATGCAACCTTGCTTATATGAAACCTAACTTGCTAAGGCATTTGCACCACAGTAAGGAATTCTTGTATTGCCACTGCTTACAGTCAGAAGTTCAGACTGATGATGTATTTACTTGCCTGAGTTACCTTAGTCTGGTTCGCTAGTAAATTAATTTCCTTACGTGGCAGGTCAGTGTTCGTGCATCTTATTTTAACATAGGGCAATCCACCTAATGGCTCAATTCGTGTGTTGGGTGGTGATCTCCATTTCTCTTCTGCTAAGGTCCGTAATCAATGTATCATCAGTGTGTAATCAGCACATGTCTTTGCCTAATGGTTATGCATTAATTTCATTGCAAGATCTATTTGTGTATTCCTGAAAGAAATCAACAGCTCAAAGCTTAAGTGTAACACACCATAGATTATTACTTTGCCCTTGAAAAAGGGATATTCTAAGACTGGATTACAAGTACACAACATACTAATGGTACATTTATGATGTCCAATTGTGTTCCTGCAAAGAAAGACTGGAATACATGTTTTGCAAGAATTTTAGAATTAAATATCATATCATAAAAAAGATAGTTATTAGTCTGTCAAAGGGAGGACTTGGAAAATTCAATCAACTCGGGAAGAGTTACATCTTCCCTAAATTTTCATTTCCTCCCTAGAAATTTCTGTTTGAGAAATTTTTTCCCTTAAATAAATATATAAGACATTTTTTTCCTCTTCTTTCAACCTAGTACAGAGGAAAGTTTAAATGTAGTTGTGCTGATAGTTTTTTTAAAAAAAGACTCCATAGGAAACCTAAGAGAGAATTGAAAAAGAATCTTTTGTTTCCTTCCATTATATTCTAGGACTTCTTGATATTGTTTTGTTAAAAAGTCATGAAGAGAAGAAATAAAACTGATTTTATTCACAGATGACACAACTATTTATCTAGAAAATCCCCAAAGATTCTACCAAAAACTCCTGGAATGAATGATATAAGTAGAGCAAGGTTGTAGAATATAAGATTAATATACAAAACTTAATTGCTTTCTTAGATAAAAGCAATGTCTACCAAACAATGAGAATAAGGAATTGTAACAATATAATTTACATTTATAATAGCACTAAAAAATAAAATAATGAAGTATCAATCTGAAATATGTACAAGTCTTCTGTATGTGGAAAATTACAACGAAATAATCAAAGATGAAAATAAATGGGAAGAAGCTCGATGTTCGTGAATTAGAAGACTCAATGTCAATTCTTCCCAGCTTGATCTACAGGTTCAACATAATTCCATTCAAAACAACAGCAAGATACTTTGTAGATATCTGTACTAATTCTAAAATGTATATGGAAAAGCAAAAGTTTTAGAGTAGTCAATACAGTATTGAAGAAGAACAAAGTTGGAAGACTCAAACTATTTGATTTCAAGACTTACTATAAAACTACAATAATCGAGATATGATGGGTTTGGTGAAAGAACAGACACATAGGTCAACAGAATAGAATCGAGAGCCCAGAGATAGACTCACACAAATATAATCAATTGATATCTCACAAAGCAGCAAAGGCAATCGATGGAGAAATGTAGACTTATCAGCAAATAGTGTTGAAAAATTGTACATCCATATACAAATGAATAAACCTAGACACAGACCTTAATTAAAATTCTCAAATTGTATCATACGCCTCAATGCAAAATAGAAAACTATTAAACTTTTATAAGAGAACATAAGAGAAAATCAAAGTAACTTTAGGTTTGATGATGGGTTTTTTTTTAAATATACAACACCAAAAGCAAAAAGCCCTATTTAAAAATGAGCAAAAGACCTGAAAAGTTACCTTACCACAGAAGATATACACATGGAAAATAAGCATATGAAAATATGGACATCATTTTTCATTATGGAGATGCAAATTAAAACAATAATAAGAAACTACACAGCTATTAGAATGGCTTAAATTAAAAAAAAAAAACTTACAATACAATTGTTGGTAAGGATGCAGAGCAACAGGAACTCCATTGCTGATGAGATGCAAAATGATACAGCCACTCTCAGTGACAGTTTGGCACTTTATAGCAAAGCTAAACAGTCTTACCATAGGATGCAGTAATTGTGTTCCTTGGTATTTATCCAACTGATTTGAAAACTTATATCCACATAAAAACTTGCACAAGAAAAAATTGCAATATTTATGGAAGCTTTCTTCAAAATCACCAAAACCAAGATTCAGTACGTGAATGGATAATCAATGTGCTTACGTCCATATAATAGAATACTATTCTATGATAAAAAAGAATGATCGGGCTTCCCTGGTGGTGTAGTGGTTGAGAGTCTGCCTGCCGATGCAGGGGACACGGGTTCGTGCCTCGGTCCGGGAAGATCCCACATGCCGCGGAGCGGCTGGGCCCGTGAACCATGGCCTCTGAGCCTGCGCGTCTGGAGCCTGTGCTCCGCAACAGGAGAGGCCCCAACAGTAAGAGGCCCGCGTACCACAAAAAAAAAAAAAAAAGAATGATCTATCAAACCATGCAAATATGCAGATTAATATTAAATGCTATTGCTATTAAAAAAGCCAGTCTGAAAGGGCCACACAGTATGATTCCAATTATATCACATTCTGAAATAGAAAAAAAACAATAGAGATAGTAAAAACAGATCAGTGGTTGCCAGAGGTTCTGGAGAAGATGAGGGTAGGGGGGCAGATAAAGCAAAGGGAATTTTTTTTTAGTGCCATGAAACTATTCTGTATGATACTGTAATGGTAGATACATGACATGATGCATTTGTCAAAATCCATAGAAATTTACAGCAAAAACAAAGAATGAACTTTAATGTGTGAATTTAAAAAAACTACTAATTTAGGAGGGTGGAAAATCAAAGGATGAAATGCATAATGTGACAAACCGATCTGACTGCATTACAATTAAATGAAACAACTTCACCAAAAGGAGGCAGGTAGAGAGGTAATGCTCTAAGTAACATTTGAAATCACTGAATTCTATAAGACCAAAGGCAAAAGGAACTGTACATAAGCACTGACCTATACTTGATAAAGTTGTTTCCTATGGGAATACAGGTTATTACTTCTGAAACCACTCTTCATGTATGCTGGAACTGAACAATTAAGAAAATGGATGACAAACTTTGGGAACAAGATTTCTCACTGTTGGAGTGGGAAGTTATAGATAAACAAGGGGAGAAAGTTAGTATGATCCATGTAATAATGGATTAGAGTTGGAGACATCCATGTGAACTCATGTTTAATTTAATATAGATATAGATTATTACATGTAGAGATACTTACAAGTATACACAGGAGTAAGTGTACACACATATTTCCTTGTTCTCTAAGCTGAGATGGCCTAGAAGCAAAGATATACCAGTAACAACAAGAAGACCTCATACCCAGACCTTGGTTTCTGGTATCATTCTCTAGTAAAAGGAACCAGAAATCCTTGGAGAAATGGCTAATGCTACGGCTGAGGCAGCAAATATACCAGATGAGCCAGGAGCACCTTATAGTGCCAGAAAGTAAGGAAGTGCTCAAAAACACCCACAATCATGGAGGCATGTCCAAGGCACACAGAAGCCAGTTGAAAAAGTTCCCAAAGGCCAAATATGGGGCAATATGAGCATCAAAGTAAACCATTATTGGCTTCTGTGTTAAGTATAAAATAAATATCCATGCATCCATATAAATAAATGAATGAATAGATACATGAGGGAGAAGACACAGATCCCATATGCATAAGAATTTTGAATAATTTATATAGATACTCTACCTTCCAGGAGGTGGAGTATAACTCCCCACCCTTTAAGTGTGGATTGGGCATTGTGACTTCCTTCCGAAGAGTACAGTGAAGAAAGGGGAAAGAAAAAGAATAACTTTATAGTGGAAACTTGACAAACATTACCTCACCCAGGTAATCAAACTTAACCTCAACAGTGGTAAGCCATATTGAGAGTGCATATCCTTGATATGATACAATGAGCACCAGACTTTACCTCTGTGGACTTCCTCCCAAAAACCCATAAGGTCAGTCTATTCATAAGAAAAACATAAATGAGGGCTTCCCTGGTGGCGCAGTGGTTGAGAGTCCGCCTGCCGATGCAGGGTACATGGGTCCGTGCCCCGGTCTGGGAAGATCCCACATGCTGCAGAGCGGCTGGGCCCATGAGCCATGGCTGCTGAGCCTGCGCGTCCGGAGCCTGTGCTCCGCAGCGGGAGAGGCCACGGCAGTGAGGGGCCAGCGTACCACAAAAAAAAAAAAAAATTGAAAAAAAAATAGAAAAGAAAAACATAAGAGAAATCCCAGTTGAGGGGCATTCTAAGAAAATACCTAACCAGGGCTCCATAAATTTCTCAAGCTCATCCAAACCAAAGAAAGTTTGAGAAAGCGTCTCAGCCAGGAGGAGCCTAAGGAGACATGACAACCGAATGTTACGTGGGGTCCTGGATGGGATTCTAGACCATAAAAAGGACACTGGGTAAAAACTAAGAAATCTACATAAAGTATGAACTTCAGTTATAATAAGGTACCAATACTGGTCATTAATTGTGGCAAATATACCAGACAATATAAGATGTTAAGAGAAAGGGAAACTAAGTGTGGGATATTCAGGAACTCCCTACTATCTTACCAATTTTTCTGTAAAACTAACATTATCCTAGAATAAAAGGCTTATTTTAAAAAAGCAATGGGGAATTGTCTTCAAATACTAAACTCTGCGCTCTAGAGCCTGTGAGCCACATCTACTGAGCCTGTGTGCCACAACTACTGGAGCCCGCACACCTAGAGCCTGTGCTCAGCAACCAAAGAAGCCACTGCAATGAGAAGCCCGCGCACCGCAACGAAGAGTAGCCCCCGCTCGCCGCAACTAGAGAAAGCTTGCATGCAGCAACGAAGACCCAATGCAGCCAAAATAAATAAAATAAATAAATTTATATAAAAAACAAAGGTAACATCTCCAGTTCCCTCTTGTTTGGCACTTGTAACTCTTCAGAGCATTTTACACCCACTGCTAACTTTCAGTACCTACTACTCCTGTTTGCCACGTGCTGAATGACTTGAGCTACCACGTAATGGAAATCAGCCACCTCTTTACTCCTAACTGCCACAGTACAAAAACACTGGCCAAAGATAAAGGGAAAGGGAGAAAAATTGAAAATGAAACAGACAGAGAAGAAAAGAAACACAAGCACGTTTATGTTGGAAGCGCCGAGGTCACCAGCAGGGACCTCCTGCAGTGCTGACCTCAGCCACTGGTCGATTACCTCTGCCTAAAGAGGATGTTTCTGGAAAGAAAGGGTGTGTATCTCATAAACCCCCTCTTACATTCTAAGGCAGAGTTTATAAAACACCCGCAGGACATTTGGGCTTTCTTCAGAAAATGTAGCTTACATTCATCCATTAATCAATCAATTTAGTGAAAGAAAAGTGCCATTTGGTTCCTCGGAAGTTAACAGGACACTCACATAAACCCTTTGGCGAGAGGATGGATGGTGTAAAGCCAACTACGCCGGTGCACACCACCAATGCACCTCACTCAAAATTATCATCAATTATTCACGAATTCTCAGCCAGCTAAGCATTTATGCTAAGATATAGATTCTTTAAAAATTTTCCACTTATTAACAAGCAGTGTCAAATATGACAGCAGGTGTTTACCGAAGCTACTGAAGAGATGAGTTTGAAGTGAGTCACCTAAAGTTTCCTGTTATAGATTTCATGTGATCTTCCCAGTTTTTGTAAAGAAAAAAAAGTGCTTTCTGTCATCACTCTTTCTGCCTCAAACAACTGATCCCCAAACACTCAATGGTAATAGTAACAGTAATAGTATTTTACAACTCGAAATGGTATATACAGAATAAAGCATTTCTATTAAAGCCTATATTTCAGAATATGCTTTGCTACTATTGCTTTAAAAATGTTAGTTTCTGGGCTTCCCTGGTGGCGCACTGGTTGAGAGTCCGCCTGCCGATGCAGGGGACATGGGTTCGTGCCCCGGTCCGGGAGGATCCCGCATGCCGCGGAGCGGCTGGGCCCGTGAGCCATGGCCGCTGAGCCTGCGCGTCCGGAGCCTGTGCTCCGCGATGGGAGAGGCCACAGCAGTGAGAGGCCCGCATACGGCAAAAAAAAAAAAAAAAAAAATGTTAGTTTCTTTGTAATAATCCAATAAGAATCCTGTTTTGGGGATTTTGAACAAGGGCAGTTTTACAGCAAGTTTCTAATAACCATTTATGCAAATGTTTGCTTCGAATATGCCACATTCATTGATTTACAGGGGTATCTGTTAACAGACCTTATATACTACTGATATATTATAAAATATTGTATGTATCCAATACTAATAAAGCAATATTTTTAAAGTTTTCTCTTATTGGAGTCCTTATCTCATGTTGGACACTGTGTCTCAATAAGGAAACATTGCGATGTTTCATGCCACCATTAAAGGCAAAGGTCTTTCTGTCCTTCTGCTCTGACATCCTTACTTGAATAGCTTGTGTCCTCATGGACTCAAAATGGCCGCTGTGCTTCCAGTCATCACATTCATGTTCTCGGCAAGAAAGAGGCAAGAGGGAAAGGGCTGTTGCCTCATGAGGCTTTGTCTTCTTATGGAGGAAGGGAAATACTCCCTAGTAGTCTTATTCTTCCATCGCATAAATCAGAACATAGTCATAAACCAATCAGTGATCAAGGGAAATGAGATTGTTTTATCATGATTTGTTTTGACTAACCAGGATTTATCCTCTGGGCTGGGATAGGAACCTACCTTCTCTGAGATTAAGCCGTCTTACCCTCCTTATAAAAAGTATCAGGATAGTGATAGATGGAAATGAAGATGGTATTAGCTGCATGCTCAGCAGGCCAAAAAAAAAAAAAAAAAAATAGGGGTTGCTACACAGTTCTAGATTCTAGCTGGGTAAAAGCACTCTCAGTATATGCAAGTCCTTTCAGCTCTACTTGGTCTCTTATGGGCTAATTACAGAATCATAGCAGGGCCAAGCTGAGAAAAGGAAGTGACTTGGATGCCTTGCCTCCCCCAGCCCCAACTGCATCAAGGAAGCATATCCCAAAGCACCTGAAAGAGGTCTAACTTAAAAGACAAGGATTCAAATAAAGTAATAATAATAACAGGAATGGCAACAACTCACATACGTATGACACTTTGCAGACACATACAATCAACACATACAATCACATGTTAACTTGGCAGCCACCCTGCAAGGGAGATTTCAGGATCATAAACATTTTACAGAAGAGGGAACAGACTCAGTGAGGTGTATTCACTCATTCCAGATCACTGTGTCAGGGGTCCACAAACCACCCTAAGTTCAGTGATTTGCTAGGAGGACTTACAGGACTATACATGAGCATACAGTCATATGCACGACTACGTTTTATACAGGGAGGAGAACCAAAGCAAAATCGGCAAAGGAAAAGGCACATGGGTAAAATGTGGAGGAAACGAAGCCAAGCTTCCAAGAGCTCTCTCCTGTGAAATCGCACAAGGTATGTTTCACTCCCCCAACTGTGACAACACCTGTGAAATGTGGTCGTCTGGGGAAGTTCATTAGAGATGCAGTACACAGGGTTTTTGTTGGGGGGCTTGTTACCTAGGCATCCTCTGCTGAGCACATACCAAAACTCCAGAGTCCTTGAAGGAAAGCAGCCGCTCAGCATAAACCACATTGTGTTTATACAAACAACCTAGGCAAAGCGAGCCACTCTGTTATCAGTTAGGGTGGTGGGAACCCTCCCCAAATCCAAGTTCCCACACAACAGCCAAAGGCCAACATCTCAAGCAGAGCTTTTTAAGGGTAGCAGTCTCAGGTTTGCTATTAACTCTTTTCTGCACAATCACAGATCTAGAATACTAGACAAAAACCCGGACTAGAACATGGGTCTTCTGTTTCTATATCCCATCATTCCCCTTTTTTCTTTTTGAATATAAAATAGGGAATTTCTAACATTAAAAAGAAAAGGAGTAGATATTGGGATATTTATATCCAGTTATGACTGAAAAAGGAGGGGCTCAGAGAGTTCATATATCTTGGCCAAGATAAAAATGTAATGACTGTGAGGGAGCTACAGAACTGGGATTCTAACACAGGCTTGTCCAAATGTTAAAGTCAAATTTCCCCCCATTAAAACACACTGGTTTAACAGAGAACTCTACTCAATATTCTGTAATAACCTATATGGGCAAAGAATCTGAAAAAGAATGGATATATGTCTATGTATAACTGAACTACCTTGCTGTACACATGAAACGAACACAACATTGTAAATCAACTACAGTCCAATACAAAGTAAAAATTAAATTTAAAAAAACACACTGCTTTATAAAATTGATCATATAACAAATACATTATAAATGTTGATCACTGAATAATAAAAATACATGACTCTAATCTTGGCATACTGGAACATACACAATCAAAAGGGTTTAATATTTTAACTATAATTTTATGATATCTACAAATTAATATATTTCAAAGGAACTAGAGAAATGCAATGAAATTGAATTTTAAATAAAAAGAAAAAGCAGAGATTCAATGTACAAATTAACCTATGGAGAAAAAAATATAAAAACAAAAGTAATTATTAAATAGAAGATAACATGATAAATGTTACAGTTTTGAATTTTATTTATTCACGTTTTCATTGAGTGTGTGACCAGTGGAATTCCATTCAGGGAATCACAGTTTTAAGATCAGTTTATGAAATGCACAATCATTATTTAAGTTAGCATGCCAGTCCATATCCTAGCAGGAATAGAGGCACCTTCTAATATCAGTTATAGCATATGGTTATGCCAAGTGATGAAAAAAATCTCGCTAAATAAAGCTTACAAGATGTCTATCATCATTGCAAGAAATTATAATAAACCTTGGACATGCAAGATGGTGAGCATTTATTTATTCATATTCTTTGCTTGCTGCATTTTCCTTGGGGAAAACCAGCAGCTGAAATGTAGCCACGGTGCAGAATTTACAATAGGGAAAACAAGCACTTAACAGGGTAACTGCATTCCAACACTGCTGGCCCACAGTTAGAGCAGGAAGCCACGACTCAAAGAGGAGCTGGTACTCTCTTTATGGTTCTAAATCCTGGAATACCAGAGCAATTATTTTTAAATTAAATACCTAAGAGCATGAGATATAAAACTCCCTGTTAAATTTAGATATTATTAAGTCATTCTAATTTTCTGTAACGTAAGGAAGAATAACACTGGACAGTCCCACAGTCTTTATTTCACAGTCCTCAAAAATTAGATTTTACGGCCATAATTTCATATCAGAGGGACTTCAATCCTGTCCCTTAAAAAGGCAACACCATCATTTGATTCACTGATGGTGGTCTGGGAATAGCTAGAAAGAGATGAACTTTTATCTTTTGGTAAGGAATCTACTCTTCAATGAAATGAACTTCTCTCTCTCTCCCTCTCCCTCTCACAAATACACACACACACACACACACACACACAACAAGAACAACAAAACTGTCCATCATGTTCAACTCCTGCAACAAAACATTCCAAAGGAAAGATGATGATTCTTTCTGAAGAAAGGATTCGTTAGGTATGGACAACACAGAAAAAAAAAAAAAAACGTTGCTAGTAAACTCAACTACTGAATTCTTCTTCCAAGTTCTATCTCAGACATTATACTGCTGTGGGTTTTTCATACTTTACAAGACTGATAAAGAACAAAAGTGGTTCATAAGCAGGAGATGTCCATACCAATCAAGAGAGCCAGAAAATGTTACTTTCCTGAAGCTTTGACTCCCAAAAGTTTCCCACAAATCTCCCTGATTGACAGATACATCTTTGAGCGGGAAAGGGGAACTCTGTATTACATGGAAAACTCCAGAAAGGAACTAAACTACTGCATAACTTTAGAAATACACAGCACATCATTACACTGATAACTCCTGTCTTGCAATTGCTAGTCAGAAGTGTACTTGAAACACTCAGCTTCCCAAGAAACTCGGATAATATTCAGAAAGGCATCAAATTGGCCTTGCCTTCAAAAACTCAGGGTCTACTTATTTTTCTTCTTTTACATAACTTACCACGCAGTTCTTAGATATTAAAAAAAATTATCACAATTCTCAAGTTAAAATATGTAACTGAATCAAATTGTAAGCCTGGAAGATGTCAAAGCTCACATGTTTTCTCAGTGCTGAGTGCTATTTTGCACAGTGCTTCGTTTAAATATTAAAGACAGTGATTGGGGATCTAATTATTTAAAATTTAAGCCTCCCTTCTTAGGAAGAACTGTTGGTCTTGCTGGTGATGCCAATTCCTCACTACAGCCTGAAACTGTAATTATATGAGAAGAGTGCCTAGATTATGATACCCTCTAGCCATGTAATTCTCTTTGGTTTTCCAAGGTGGAAATCCCTGTTTTGATATAGGTATAAGAACATAGTGGGGAAGATAAATTTGAGACTACCGGCACATTTCAAATTTATTATTTCAGGGGTTTGAAGACTAATACTCTTAATTTTTAAAACATCAGAATAAGTCCCTTTACTCTTTGCTGATGTGATAGTAAAGCTATTTTCTCATTGGTAAAGTGAATTTAACTTCTGTACTTCACAAGCATGGTATAAGCCTAGGGTATTGATGAAAAATTACCCAGACTGGAGTGGGCACAAGTTCAAGATACCTTCAGTATGTCAATGCCACTCAGGATTATAACACTGGACAGTCCCACAGTCTTTATTTCAAAGCAGCTACTTTAGTTATTAAATCTCAGAATGGTCAATTCTAACTGAGCTCTTTCTCTCACAGAAATATTTTGTGTGGTATTAAGAAAAAAATACATAGATAAAATTTTGATGAAAACCTTGAGAAATATGATCACGTACTGGTCAAAGGGACAGAAGCTGAGCATACATATTTTGTTCTGCTTACCACAACCATCCTCAAGCACAACAAAACAAAACAATGTTTGGAGATTTGAGGAATCCAGGAGCTAGCAACAGTAACCAAGAGGCACGTGAAAAGATGCTCAACATCACTAATTATTAGAGAAATGCAAATCAAAACTGCAATGAGGTATCACCTCACACCGGTTAGAATGGCCGTCATCAAAAGACCTACAAATAGGGGGATTCCCTGGTGGCGCAGTGCTTGGGAGTCCGCCTGCCGATGCAGGGGACACGAGTTCGTGCCCTGGTCTGGGAGGATTCCACATGCCGCGGAGCGGCTGGGCCCGTGAGCCATGGCCACTGAGCCTGCGCGTCTGGAGCCTGTGCTCTGCGTTGGGAGAGGCCATGGCAGTGAGAGGCCCGCGTACCGCAAAAAAAAAAAAAAAAAAAAAAAGACCTACAAATAAATGCTGAAGAGGGTGTGGAGAAAAGGGAACCCTCTTTGCACTGTTGGTGGACGTGTAAATTGATACAGTCACTATGGAGAACAGTATTGGAGGTTCCTTGAAAAACTAAAAATAGAACTACCATATGACCCAGCAATCCCACTATTGGGCATATACCCTGAGAAAACCAAAATTCAAAAAGAGACATGTAGGGCTTCCCTGGTGGCGCAGTGGTTGAGAGTCCGCCTGCCGATGCAGGGGACACGGGCTTGTGCCCCAGTCTAGGAAGATCCCACATGCCGCGGAGCAGCTGGGCCCGTGAGCCATGGCCGCTGAGCCTGCGCATCCGGAGCCTGTGCTCCGCAACGGGAGAGACCACAACAGTGAGAGGCCCGCATCCCGCAAAAAAAAAAAAAAAAAAAGAGAGACATGTACCACAATGTTCACTGCAACACTATTTACAATAGCCAGGTCATGGAAGCAACCTAAATGTCCATCAAGAGAGGAATGGATAAAGATGTGGTACATATATACAATGGAATATTACTCAGCCATAAAAAGAAACTAAACTGGGTCATTTGTAGAGATGTGGATAGACCTAGAGTCTGTCATACAGAGTGAAGTAAGCCAGAAAGAGAAAAGCAAATAGCATACATTAATGCATATATGTGGAATCTAGAAAAATGGTACAGATGAACCTACTGCAGGGCAGGAATAGAGACGTAGATGTAGACCACGGACATGTGTACACAGGAGGGAAAGGGGAGGGTGGGACGAATTCGGAAATCAGGATTGACATGTATACACCACCGTGTGTTAAATAGATAGCTAGCAGGAACCTGCTGTATAGCACAGGAAGTTCAGCTTGATGGTCTGTGAAGATCTGGATGGGTGGGATGAGGCAGGGGTGGGAGGGAGTTCCAAGAGGGAGGGGAGATAGGTATACATACAGTTGATTCATTTCATTGTACAGCAGAAACTAACACAACACTGTAAAGCAATTATACTCCGATAAATAAATATCTCAAAAAAAAGAAAAAAAAGCATGTACTGTATTTACCATGTACATAATATTCTGCAAGAAACAAAACAGTGAAACATCCACACTTCACCCTCAAGGAATTTGCACTCTAGTTGGAAGTGAGATATACCCACCAGGTAAGAAAATAACTGTAATGGAATGTTCACGTGTGTTCACTGGGTTAGATGTTTACTTATCTGAAGAATGTCTTTTATGCCCATTCTAAACATGAAGGAACTGTGTTTTTTTTCACCTAAAGTGATTCATTTATGGGTAAAGCACCAAGATTAGATTCTAAGTCAGCCTGGAACCAAATCCAATTATCTCCATTATATCACACTGGTTCTGATGAGTAAAATCAGGTACTAAAAATATGTCACAAGGAAGGATACTATTAAGTTCCAAAGAAATGGTACATACTGTTCGTGCAAAAATTTCAGAAGGAAGAACGATTACAGTGCGATAGAAGGCACTGCAGTCTCTTCATCAGAAATACACAGGGAAGAGTGCCAGCTGGCTGACAGGGTTACTGAAAATGTTAAATTAGAAAATGTTAAAAATACCTAGCATGCTCTCTAATACACACTATATACTTAGTTTTATTTACTTTTTTTTTTTTTTGGCCACACTGTGCAGCATGTGGGAACTTAGTTCCCCAACCAGGGATCGAACCCACGCCCCTTGCATTGGAAGGGTGGAGTCTCAACCACTGGACCACCAGGGAATTCCCTTATCTATTTACGTTTGTTGGTTCATTTGTTGCCACTCCCAGGGGGACACAAGAGTCGTGATAAGATAAAAGAGATAGTTTTAAGTAGTATTTAAGGCTAAAATGTAACCTCAATCTCAGTTCTTTAATTCATTAGCAGGAGAACTCTGAGACTTTTCAAATCTGTTTCTTCATCTATAAAAATGAGAGAAAAATAATTTACAAGGTTGTTTACAAGGGATATTGAACAAAATAAACGGTATCATGCATAGAGCTTACCCCACTGCCAGGCATACAATTAAGCATTCAGTAGATAGGAGCACTTATTTATAATCATTTTTGAAGTAGGAGCAGGATTTAGCTAAGTAGCAAAAGGAATATATTATCCTATAGGTCACAGGTATTCAATTTATTTTCATTGAAATCAGCATTAGTGAAATACAGATTCGAGCTTATACCCCCAATGCACATGAAGTTATTTATATATTGCATACATATGCTTCTGTCATGGGCGAATATCTCAAGGCATTCTCTTCCCAAGAGGTCATGTCATCATTAATAATACTGAATGTAAATCCACATTTTAAATTGTCTACTTGATAATTCTGAATTTTTTGGACTAATTCATATTGAATATGTGTATTATTGTTTATTATTATTCATGTCTTACAGTGAGGCTGACAAAGAGCTTGTACCCCAAAGAGCAGAAGGATGCTTACATAACGATACTACCGTCAAGTACTGTGGCTTAGAGATCTCTCGATGTCGCTTTTTATAGTTTAGAAAAAACTAAATTATATAATCTATAAATCTACTTAACAAAACTCCAATATCCTTCAGTAGCTCAAAATATTCTGAAAGCAAGTGAACCAGTGAGGGTGCCTCGTCTATAGACCCCCCCGTGTACAATTCCCACCTTGAGTGATAGGTGACCATCAGATAAATGATCCAGTGAGAAAGCCATTGACAGTTGATATATAAAATATTAGTTATGTTTAATTTCTCATTGATATACAGTTTCTAATAGTTTATTCATGTGCTCCACTGGGCTATCCTGCCCACATCCTTCCACTTGGATATCACTACTATGGAAACTGAAAACTGTTAAAGATGTTTAAAAGGACTGAGACATAAAAAAGCAGGGGGGCGGGGGGTGAAGCGCACTATTTAGCAGCGATGTGCAGGGTAGTTTGGAAGGATGAAAGAAGAAACAAGCAGACCAGTGAGAAAACCAATTTAGACTCCAGGCTCTATATAAAAGTTTGACAAATAAAAGAAAGTCAACCTAAGTGTCCAACAAGAGATGAATGGATAAAGAAGATGTGGCACATATACAATGGAATATTACTCAGCCATAAAAAGGAACGAAATTGAGTTATTTGCAGTGAGGTGGATGGACCTAGAGACTGTCATACAGAGTGAAGTAAGTCAGAAAGAGAAAAATAAATACTGTATGCTAACACATGTACGTGGAATCTAAACAAAAAAAATGGTTCTGAAGAACCTAGGGGCAGGACAGGAACAAAGATGCAGACGTAGAGGATGGACTTGAGGACACAGGGAGGGGGAAGGGTAAGCCGGGACAAAGTGAGAAAGTGGCATGACATATATACACTACCATATGTAAAACAGATAGCTAGTGGGAAGCAGCCGCGTAGCACAGGGAGATCAGCTCGGTGCTTTGTGACCACCTAGAGGGGTGGGATAGTGAGGGTGGGAGGGAGAAGCAAAAGGAAGGGGATATGGGGATATATGTATATGTGTAGCTGATTCACTTTGTTATACAGCAGAAACTAACACACCAGTGTAAAGCAATTATACTCTAACAAAGATGTCAAAAAAAAAAAGTCAAGGGCTTCCCTGGTGGCACAGTGGTTGAGAGTCCGCCTGCCAATGCAGGGGACACGGGTTCGTACCCAGGTCCGGAAAGATCCCACATGCCGTGGAACGGCTGGGCCCGTGAGCCATGGCTGTTGAGCCTGCGCGTCCGGAGCCTGTGTTCCGCAACGGGAGAGGCCACAACAGTGAGAGGCCCGCGTATCGCCAAAAAAAAAAAAAAAAGTCAAGACCCAGATGGCATCCATCTATCCCCCAGTCATCCCATATAGTATTTCTTGCCTAGTATCAGGATGACTGTGGCAGTTCCGGGTGGACATCAACGTAAGTTTTTGTGTGGGCATATACACTGTTGTCATTTCTCTTGGGTAGACACCCAGGAGTGGAATTGCTGGATTATCGGGTAACTCAATGTTAGCATTTTGAGGAACTTCTAAACTGCTTTCCAAAGTGAAATTTCCAAATTTCACCAAAGTTCTTGGTGAAAATGAAAAATGCGTCTTTTATTTTTACTTAAAAACTGAAGGAACATTTTGGCCAACCCAATAGATATGACAACTTCCAGTGAGAAAAACAATGGAAGTTTCTACTGAAAAGTCTTTTTAAAATTAGGTTTCTACTTACAGGTCTTTTTTTATATAGTTTCTCATGATTCAGGTATTTTACATTATTTTATTTTATTTGTTTTTTATTGTACTTATTTTTAAATTTAAGTTTTAAAGAGAAGAATACCTTTCCTAGAAATCTCCCACACATCTCAGAGGCAGGATTGGGTCCCATGACTCTCTTCTAGGCCCAGTGGGAATGTGAGTACAGGTGGACCTCGTTTTACCATTCTTCACTTTACCACGCTCTGCAGATACTGCATTGTTTTTTTTCTTTACAGGTTGAAGGTTTGTGGCAACCCTGCAACAAGCAAGTCTGTCAGTGCAATTTTTCCAGCAGCATTTGTTCAGTTTGTGTCTCTGGGTCACATTTTGGTAATTCTCGCCATATTGTAGACTTTTTCTTGATTATTATACTTGTTATGGTGATCTGTAATCAGTGATCTTTGACGTTACTCTGATGACTCTCCGAAAGCTCAGATGATGGTTAGCATTTTTTACCAATAAAATATTTGTTAAGGTATGTACAATACATCGTTTTTTTGACATAAGGTTATTGCACACTTAATAGGCTAGAGTATACTGTAAACATAACTTTTATATGAACTGGGCAACCAAAAAATTCATGTGACTCGCTTTCATGTGATATTGGCTTTACCGGAGTCGTCTAGAACCAAACATGAAATATCTCCAAGGAATGCCTATGTATGGCATTTCAGTCTCCAAAGTGGGAAACACGCTCTGTGTGTACAAGGAAGGAGTGGGGACTACTGGTTGAGCAGTGTCTGAAGCACAGTGACATGAGAAAAGAAATTCCCAAAGGATAGAGTGTAGAGAAATTTGTGACCTAGGAGGACAGCCTGAGTGAGGATGACACAGGAAGAAAAATGACTCCCAGTTTTTGAGGCTGAGAAGTCAAGGAAAGATAATAACATGGATACAACAGAGAACACAGAAGGACCCACCATATCCAAGAATATTACTGCTCATCATAGCAACAACTAGGAACTTACACAGTGCCAAGCACTGTGCTAAAACCCTCGTGGTCTCATTTAATCCTCACTTGAATCCTTGTGATGAAATATTTTATGTAAATTCTTCCCAGAGAAGGTAATAATGAGCTCAGTTTGGAGGATACTAGATCTGAGATGATACCTGGACACCCAAGAGGAACATGAAGACAGCAGCTGTGTCTCGCTTGCCACCAGGATGGGGACTGCAGGGCAGTGCCTACGAGGCATTCAGAAGAAGCTTAACCTAGGGAAGGCCAGCTAGCCTGTAGTGCTAAGGAGGGAAACAGAGTCATTTCAACACCATGGAGACCTTCTACAAGAGTCAGACTATTCATGAGAGAGTTTTAGTGAAGAGAAAACAAAACACCAATCCGAAGTGAGCTCCTGGTCAAAGCCCTTCCCTCCCCAAACACATCTTTTCTCTTTTGATCGCTGTGTGTTTTGAATTAAAGAAAGCCATCCTAAAATGTCTGTTTAGTTGACTTACATCACTGTGTCCTTCATTTGGAATATTTGTACAGAGAAGAGAAAGCGACTCTCTGAAAAGATTCACACTGACCTAAACAAAGGAGCTTTGCATTTCTAGATCATTCCTAAGATCTATCAATACTGAATTCACAAGTGCCACACTTCCCTTTGTCTGCACAGACAGTAGTGAAACAGTAATTTAATTGTGAAGTTACTGTACCAAATCTCATGAGATTTTCCCCAAATCTCATACTAATACCATTTTGTTCCATTAACTTTTATAATCTCCTGGCACTTGATAAATTCTACATTGTGCCATTATCTGAATGTGACAGTCTTCTGTGAGTAGAAGCAAATGGAACTTTATTCCGCTAAGACTTCAATAACAGTAAAGATAAAGGGCAGGGATGCAAATTATCTGACAATTTTTTAGAAACAAAAACAAGGGCACTTTATTCTACCATTTATATATACAAGCTGCTTGGAAAAGTTTAAGTGAATTTTATATTTAAAAATAGTTAAAGGCACTTCTCTGGCAAGATGTGTGTGTGCAGACTTTGTTGTTTTACTTTCATCGACAGCACCTTGAATTTTCTACCTTATCTATCATAAAGTCCAGTAAGGCGTCAAGGGCTATGTGGAATGCTTAAGTCTAAAATAGATTGAATAAATTGGATTTGTGGTTGAGGTAAAATCTAGGGTCTGATAGCAGGTGGCCCCAAGTCTCATTCTGATAAGAAGGAAACAGAAAACACACATTTCTCTCCCTGGAGTACCAAAATGAGATAAGCTGCACATAAGCTCTAGCCGTCCACAGTATTAGATCACCCATCCACCAGGACCAATTACTTCATGGGACGAAGTTTTGATTGGGCCAAGTAGGAGGGTTCACAGGAGCAGAAAATCATGCAATGGAGAGAAAAAAATATAGAAGAGCAATGGAAATAAACATAAGGCTATAGAAGCTATTCCCAACATGTAGGATGAGATATCCTACGTACATTTAAACAATCTTCAGAGTTCTTGCTCTGAAGTATCTGTGCTTTGTCTAAGAGGAAAAAAGCTTCACTTTGGGGATCTTAATTTTCCCAAGTTTCATATCCCCATAGGAAAGTTATGCATATTGTTATCAACAGAAATAGAACTAAATTAAGATATGTAAAATTTTAACACAGCCTAATCTAAAAGGAATTGTTTTATTTCCACTTTCAAGTGTATGAAATCATATATAATGAATTGCCTGTAATTCATTTTCTATCACTCCAATCATTCAGATTCTATACAATAATGTCTTTTTATAGAATTTTTGATACAAATATAAATGATTTTTTATTGTATTTGGAGTGTTTTATTGAGATGTGAGAATATTATAGCATTAAATCAACCACTCACTATAATCTACTATTATTTTTATATTTAATTAAAAACCCAAAACATCCTTCATTTATAATTGACCTAGTTTTAAACAAGCAGTACTGACTCAAAGAGCGTAGTATCAATCATAATTATCAAGTACAGCACATAAACAACTGTTTTTAAATGGTCTGAAAATATTATACATGAAATAATGATTGCATTAATAAATAAACAAATGCTGTAATACAGAAAAACAATGAATACTGGGTTTTTCCCCCTCCTTTGATTATCTTCTGGTATTCTCTCTTACCTATAAAAGACCTTAGGAAATCTAAATGCTGTATTTAATGGTATTATATAAAGACAAATATAGATATACCATGAAGATAAAGATAGCTTGTCTGAATATGCTATTTAATGTTAATTGTTCATTTCACTTTGCATGTACATCAGATTACTGATAAGTTCTCAAAGTTCTATAACTAATTATAGAAAAAGGTATGTGGGTTTTGAAAGATTTAGATTAGTTCACATTAAGATTTTAAAATGATTTGACTTTTTAAAATATAAAAACACATTTAAACATGTTAATATTATTAGTTATTCCTTGGATCACTTTTTAAGTTTCTCTTAAAGTTTATATATTCTTTCTGAATTAGGGTTATGATCAGTTATTATTAAGAAATTTATATAGTTATTTAGAGGTTATTCATTCTGTTTCAACAGAGTTAGCAGTCCTTTTTCACCTTGGAATCAAGCATTATAGCTGTCTTCTTATGTAAACTTAGACTATGTTTTTCCTGAATTTTTAAAATGTAAATATCTAGTGACTTTATATTGCATATAAAATTATTTCAGGTTCCACCAATACTTCATAGGTGTATGAAGTATATCTAGGTGTTTTTTGATAATTTACAAAATACAAAGATGAAAGTCTCTACTCAAAATATGTCTTGTTATTCGATTAAACCTTTTACTCCAATGAATTTTTGAGAACCTTCAAGTAAGCAAATAATCTTACTTGTTCCTTCAAAATTTTAAATAAAGTAAAATCTTTAGAATTCTTTCAATCATGTGATTTTCCTTGTATGTCAGATAATACATCTACAAATGAGTTTTCTGAAACATGCTAAATTTCATATTTTTTTCTCATAGGCAGTGTTTTCTAGTTTCTCCAGCATATCAGAATCACTCGAAAATTTGTCATTAAAACAGAAAACTTGTCGCATGGAAGTTACATTTTCAGTGGTATAAGCCCATGGCTTTTTTCTATGATGTAATACTTCAACAATAATTTTGCACAAATCTTTACCGAGATTCAGTGTGTAGAATCAAGTTACTACCAGTTGATTAATACAGCCAGACATAAATTGAGTTAGAAATCTCAAGTACTCCCAATTCAATAGTCTTTAGAAAAATTGAGCAAAATAACAATAAAACAGCTTAACCATTAACTTGCTCACAAATAGCATTTTTAGAATTTTTTGAATGAAAAAATAAAGGCAAATGTTAACAGAGCCTTTAAAATTTAATAACTTATCAAAGATATAAGGTTAATCCTTCACTTTTATTAAGCTACTGAAAAGCTTAAAGACTTTTATAAGTCTTTTTCTTCTTTAATTCCAATTACTTCAGAAAGTTTACTGCTATTATTATTAAAGATGAATGACTATGATTGAATATATGACGTAATTGATTATCTAAAATTTTGTGTGTGTTGCCTAAAATTTGCACTGGACCTTTTCTGTCTAAAATATAACTAAGAACGTAATTTCTTTAAATTCTTCTTGCAACAAAACATCATTAGTAAGTATGATCCCTTTTTAAAATGATAATAACATTAATAGCTTAATTGTCAAAAATATTTCTTGGACACATGATTTCAATTGAGACAAACCCACCTCCTTCCAAATGCCAAAAAGCACTATTCCCTAGCTATAGACTGGGACTTAGCCTAGTGAAACAAATACAAAGAAATTTTTTAGAGCAGGTTTAGGTTCACTTTAAAACTGAGGAGGGGACTTCCCTGGTGACGCAGCGGTTGGGAACCCACCTGCCAATGCAGGGGACACAGGTTCAATCCCTGGTCCGGGAAGATCCCACATGCCGCAGAGCAACTAAGCCCGTGCACAACAACTACTGAGCCTGCACTCTAGAGCCCGTGAGCCACAGCTACTGAGCCCATGTGCCACAATTACTGAAGCCCGTGCCCTCTGGGACCTGCGTGTCGCAACTACTGAGCCCTCGTGCCTAGAGCCCATGCTCCACAACAAGAGAGGCCACTGCAATGAGAAGCCTGTGCACCAAAATGAAGAGTAGCCCCTGCTCACTGCAACTAGAGAAAGCCCGCACGCAGCAACGAAGACCCAACGCAGTCAAAAAATAAAATTAAAAAATATATATATATATATATATATATAAAACTGAGGAGAACGCACAGATATTTCCTATATAACCTCTGCCCCCATACATGCATAGCCTTCCTTATTACCAACATCCCCCTCCAGAGTGGTATATTTGTTGCAAATGATGAACCTACACTGACACATAATCATCCAAAATCTATAGTTTACATTAGGGTTCACTCTTAGTGTTGTACATTCTATGACTTTGGACAAATATATAAGAACATGTATTTATCATTATAGTATAATACAGAGTACTTTCACTGACCTAAAAATCCTCTGTGGTCTACCTGTTGATGTTTCCACTCCCATCCCCTTACAACTGCTGATCTTTTTACTGTCTCTATGGTTTTGCCTTTTCAAGAATGTCATATAGTTGGAATCATACAATATATAGCCTTTTCATATTGGCTTGAAGTACATTATTGCAAGCTCTATCGTCTGGCTACACCATGGCTGTGTTTCTTTGAGATCTCACAAGCTTAATTCCCTACTCCATGAAGTAAGGATGTCAATAGTATATATCTTTAAGTTTTGGAAAAGTATTAGATGAGGAAAAGCACATAAAATGCTTAGCACATTGCTGCTTTGCATATTTGTAATGATGGTCTGCCAGTCTTGAATTCTCTCAGCTTTTTATGTCTGAAAAAACTCTTTATTTCACCTTTATTTTTGAAAGAGATTTTTGCTAGGAATAGAATTTGAGGTTGATTTTTTCCCCTCTCAATATTTAAAATAGTTGCACCACTGTTTTCCCTCTTGCATTATTTTAGATGTCTGCTGTCTGCTGTCATTTATCTATTGTACCCTATTTGTAATGTGTCTTTTCTTCCAGACACTTTTAAGATTTTTCTCGTAACACTAGTTTTAAGTAATTTGATGTGCTTTGGTGTACTTTTCTTTCTGTTTCTTGTGCTTGAAATTCACTGAACTTCTTTAACACATGGGTTTATACTTTTAATCAAATTTGGAAATTTCCAAAAAATTGGATTTCTAGCCATATTTCTTCAAATATATATTTTCTTCTGTCTCCCTACTTTTTCCACTTTTTCTGAGCCTCAGTTCTACATAAATTATACTGATTAAATTGTTCCACAACTCAAACGATGCTCTGTTGTTTTTTCCCCAGTTATTTTTTTCTCTGTGTTTTATTTTTGATAATATCTATTGCTATGTCTTCAGGGTCATTAATCTTTTCTTCTTCAGTGTTTAATATACTTTTAATCCCATTCAGTATAATTTTTTTCATCTCTAAAAGTTCAAATTGGTTCTTTTTTAGACCTTCCCTGTCTCTTTTTATGTGCATGCTTTCCTCTACCTTTTAGAACAAGAGAGTATAGATTTACTAGCTGTCTTGATGTTCTTGTCTACTGTTTCTGTTATTTGTGGCAATTCTGGGTCTATTGCTAATGATTGATTTTTTCCTATTTATTATCAATTGTCTTTTCTTGTTCCTTTGTGTGCCTGATAATTTTTTATTGGATGTCAGACATTGTCTTTTACATTGTTGAGTGCTGGACGATTCTTTACTTCTAGAAATATTTTTCATTTTTGTTCTCGGACACAACTAAGTTATTTGGAAACAACTTGATTCTTTTTTGGCTTGCCTCTATACTTTGTTATGCTGAAGACTTACTCAACGCTCAATGTTTTAGGTCTTTTTACTCTGCCTGGTGGGAACATAAACTCTTTGTGGCCCTGTGTGAGCTCCAGGTATCGTTCTGCCTGTTTCTTTCTGATAATTCTTCCTGGACGCTCATGGTTTTCTCACAGGTAGGCACTGAGCCATATTTAGCTGAATTCTTGACAGGAATCATTCACTCTGTGTGTAGCTCTCTCCTCCCCAGGACTCTGCCATAGGCATTCTATTTGTTTTGGCTTTCTTCATCTCTGAACTCTGTCTCCTAAACTTTGAGAGACTTCCAGGCTCTGTTTAGGTTTCCTCACCCTGCAATGAACTTTTAAAATCCTTCTAAGAAGCAAGCTAGGACAATCATTAGGCTCATCTTGTTTGTTTTCTTTCTGTCAAGGATCACTGTCCTGCACTTCCTGTTGTTCAGTATCTAATTGCTGTTCCTTATGTTTGTCTAAATTTTTTTTCAGCTGTTTAAAGTGGAACGGTAAATCTGGTTCTTCTTATTCCATTATGGCTAGAATCAGAAGTCCTTTGTAATATACTTGATGGGGTAATACTAGTATTAGCGGTAATCATCATCATCAAATATGTACAATGATGCCAAAAATTAGTAAAACAGCTTTCATCCGTAACTGTCTTGCCATCATGACATAAACTACATGTACATGAAATACATATTTATGGGGTAACTGAATAATGAGAATAAATGAAAGATAATATATATCAAATGGAAAAACTGTTCAAAATTTGATAAGACATGGAGGAAGAAGGAATGGAAGGATAAAAACTCTGGTACAACTCTTTAGCCCTTCCAAGTGTCTCCTCAGAACATGAGAGACAACAACTGCAATGAACTTCGTGACTAAGTGCCATGGACGTCTGTACTGTCAAATCAAAAGGAAGTTTGTTGCCCCCCAAGGAGAACGAGAAGTTTACATAACAATAGCCACCAACATTTATATAGTATTTACTAAGTTCTAGTAATTGTTCTAAGCACTTAACATTTAATAATCATTTAACCCACAAGGACACTGTGAGATACATACTGTTATTAACCAGTTAAAAGATGAGGAGAGTGCAAAGCAGAGTGGTTGAATAACTTACCCAAAGTCAGATAACTAATAAGTGGCATATCTGGGATGTGAAGCTCATCATTTTGGGGCTATATTAAGAATCCCCACTAATTTGAAAATGTTCCAGTCTGAGGGTAGATAAGAAACACAGATAAAGAATAGATAAGTAGATAGGTAGATAAGAATGACAGAAAAAAACAACAGAAGGTATGGAAGGGAGGGAGGGAGGGAGGTGGAAAAGAAGAAAGAGGGAGGGAGGAGAGAGAGCACACATTAGAAATAAGATTACAAATTCACAGAATTCAGAAATGCTCTTCAACTGTACTGATCCCAAGAATATCAGGGTTGTGCTGAAATCAAATCAATTTTGCTAGGATACGGAGAAAGTTACCAGGAAAGTAAGAGTGAAAAGGTGATATACAAAAAAAAGAAAAAAAATGTGCTACAATCAACTGGACTGTAAATAGGTGAGGGAAAACAATTCAACAGAAAGGAAAATCTCTATATAGATCTAGAAGAAAGTAAACCAAAGTGACTGATCCCATACTTTAGGCCTATGCAGGCTATGACAAGGCAGCAATGGTAGCCTGGTCTTTTTGTGGAGACAGGACCTGAAAGCTAGAGTAGATGGTTACATGCTCTTGGTGGACCTTCAGTTATTTTTGCTAAAGTTATATGCTCACCATTCACTCATCCACCCTGTCCTCTAGAGTCTGACTACTCGAAAGTATGGTTTGTAGAGCAGCAGCATGTCCATTACCTGGGACCTTGCTAGAAATACAGAATCTCAGGTCTATTCCAGACCTCCTGAATCAAAAATTACATTTCAACAGGATGCCCAGGTCATTCTGTAGGCATAAGAAATGTTGGGGCCTGGAGAGAAAGGGGTCACAAGACAGGCAAGGTCTCTTTCCACCCCTTTCATCACTGTATTCCCAGAGCCTAGTTCAGGTCTACACATAATAAATGCTCATCACACTTTTTTTAATGAATACATTATGGCTATTATTAGTAACACTTCAGGTCTGAAAACCAGCCTTGTTTTCTTCCTTGACTACCTCAATTCAGTGAGATGAACATGTTAACCACTGCACTATGGAGACACGATTATCTCAGTTCTTAGTGAGTTCTTCCCTGCTAAAATCCTACAGTTACTGAATGTGCATCTCAGCTGGCACTAATTAATATCATGCCATGTTTTAGTCTCTACCTTTCCATATGTATGTGTCACTGTACATGTGACATCCCTCCAACTAGAGTGAAACCTCCCTGATGGTAGGGATTACATGTACTTCCCTTAGATTGCATATCCTTCCCTTAAATTACATATCCTTCCCTTAAATAACTGGTTATATTCAAAGCTATCTAGAACATGCATACTCATGTAGGACAGCCTATGAGGCAAACTAAAAACACCTGTACACCGTAGGGTACAGTAATAAAGTGTAAGTTTAGATACTAAGATGACCTGGGGTCAATTCTGACTTCCACTAGTTCTCAGCATTAATCGCAGTAGATATTTCAGCCTTCTGAGCCTCAGGTTTTATCCTTAGGGTGGAGATAATGGCACATTTCAGAGTGCAGAGCTTCCTCAGATACACAGGGCTAGTGCTATAACTCATCAGCTACTCCTATGCTTCTATCTTTGGAGCTCTTAGTCCAAGATACAAAATAATAATGCATAAAGGGACTATTACACCAATAACCAAGCAAGAACACAAAATATTTTTGTTTGGTCATGTGTAGGCAAGAAAGAAAAATCAGAAACTGCCACTTTGTCTCATTACCTGTTTTTCATAGAGAGTTTAATAGTTCAGACAAGACTTCCTTTACTTGGACAGAGACATGTTTTATAATGTGATATACCTACCAGTTCTCTCCAAGTACTGGCTGTTTGTTTTCATAAACATGTATTTACAAAGGTTATAGGCTGATGTCGTACAGGTGCAATATCAGCCACTCACAAATGATTTCTTGGAAAGGGAGTATTGTGAATAGAACGATAAAGAGAGAGAGTAGAATTGGAAATGAGCAAATTGCAAAGGAAGGAAGTGTCTCAAAATTGCTCTCCCTATAAGAGGACTACATTACTATTCCAATAAAATATTGTAATATATTTTTCCCTCTCGCAGCATCAATTAGTTAGAGACTCTTTGTAGTTGATTATTTCCTCTTTTGAAATGTAAATGAACACTTGAAAGTTGAGTCTTATTCAATCTTCCTGCAATAACTTTTATCAGCTAATCAGCTAGGTGTGGATCTCCACACCTAGTTGAGATACACACATAGTGAAATCGCTGAAATAGGAAAGGAAATAGACCCAGATGAAGTACTTTCCAAGTATCTCAACAGAGAGGCAACTCATTTTGGGGAGGTCATTTCTTTATTGTGCAGAATCCTCCTTACATAACAGGATGTTCAGCACCCAAGGTTCCTGTCCTTGATATGCCAGTGACGTTCCCTAGTCATTCCAGCCACCCAAAGGACTCCTTTTGCGAAGCACTTGCTTGCTTCACCGAGAGAAAACAAGTGCATCAAAAACTAACCTTGTTTATTTTACAGTTTTGCCTTGCTGGCCTTGCAGCAACTAGGGTGCCATGGAAATGTCTCATCTACATGTAAACAGCTGAGTTAAGATACAAATGAAGTGTGTGGTCTGCTCTGAGCCTGACTTTCCTCCATTTCACTCAAGGCTAACCTGGTTCCAGCTTTCAATATTCCATGCCTTCTGTTCATTATCTCATTGCCTTTTTTTGCCATTCACATATTCATCTTCTAACTCAACACTAAGAGGGAAAAAGAATGGAGAGAGGAGAAGAAGTATTCCCTCTATGACCTCTTTTTGTTGTCACGGTGCAGTGCACTGTGCCTTTCCTACACCAGCATGCATTTTCTGCCACCAGCCTCTCTCCTGTGGTTCAAGATCTCCTGAAAAGGGCTGGAAGGAGTTACATTGCATATCAGCAGGCATTGTTCTCCATTGCATTCTTATGATCACATCCCCTGGATGCATTGAATTTTGACTGCCTAAGTGGGATTTTAAGTTACATTAATTCTGTTCTTAGATAGCACTTAGAAATGATGAGAGTCAAATGACTGAGCTTATCAGAATGTATTCCAGTATTTCTCAAAGTGTGTTTCGTAACCACTGGTTGCAGGGTTATGTTAACAGGAGCTACTTGGAAAATGATTCCATGGTCAAATAAGTTTGGAGAAGGATGGACTGAACAAATTACTTTAGCGCGTGGATTTACAGAGCCTTTACTGTGTGAAGGTGGTAGGATCTCAGTACAGTGGTGAGGAATGAGTTCAGTGTTTTTCAAACGTATTTGGCTACGAAGTCAATTTTCCCACCTATTACTGGAGCAATAAATGAGAAACAAGTGATTCTAGTCTTTAATAAGCCACTTAAGCTATGGGAATACAGACTTTCAGAGCTGCTGATTCGGCCCCTAGGCAGTACACTACAGGACTATAGCAGTTGGCGCCATTTACATGGCGCAACGTGAATGGAGCACTTTATCAGTCAGAGTTCAATCAGAAAAGCAGAACCACTGGCAGGTTTATATAGTAAGGGATCTGTTACAGGGATTTGATCTTACACAATTTGCGAAGTCAATTAGTCTCTATAAAGTTGTAGTTTTGCTTCTGATGCTGGAGTTTCAAGTGGGTGGAGCAGGTTATCAGGAAGACAAGAAGGTATGTAAAGCAGAGGATAAAAAGGATAAACTGACACCCATGAGCTTGAGCTGGAAGCCATGAGTTTGGATTGGAAACTGCATTGGTTGTCACTACCTCCAACTCTGAGGAAGTAGATACCCTGCAGAGAAGCTGGATAAATTCCATCTAATTTGTGGAAGGAGAATTTCCCCTTTTATTATCTGTACCCTACTCCTTTCCCTTTTTCAATCATTCCTTCTTTTTAATCTCTGTCCACTAAAACTTTCTCATCTCTTCTCCAAGAAAACTCATTTTTCCCCTTAGAACTTGTAGAACATTAACAATTGTGTATTCTTAGATCACTGTGGCTTACCTATGTAGGTCTTGTGTGGTTTTAACTTTATTAAGTTCATAATTTAGGGATATACTGATATTCTTTTCCAATTAGTCTCTACAGCTCTTCAAAGAATTATTTTATCTCAGATAACATCAAATAAAACAGCTTACAACTTTTTATTTGCTTTATAGTTCTTTAAAGGATACAAAGACATCATTTGTGAATAGCTGATCAAATGTTAGAATTTCTCTTTGAATCCAAAAGTCCTATTAAACTGGGATTGTATTTGAAGTTCAATTTATTTAAATGTCCTGCTTTAAGACTGACCCATGAGAGGTGGTCTGGAGAAAAGACTGATCAAGATAACATATTTTTTTCTTTCTCTCCAGGGATTACAAAAAAAAACAGTATTCCTCACTGATGTAGGTAAAAAACCAGATCACGGTTGTCCATCCTACTTAATAATGACCACCATCTCCAAAGGAGATCTTGGAACTAAAAAAGCCAAGACACAACCAAGAATATGACAAAGAACTTGACAATGACGAGATTCAAATAGGAGGGAAATAACTACATGTAGTCAAGAAATGTCTCTCCCTCAAAGAGACAGAAATTTCCAGATGTTAACATTTCAAGAGTACATTTGAATGACATAATGTACTGATTAAAGAGGACTTTGTTTTAAGCATTATCATACCTCCACCAATAATATCCACTAGTTTACATAATTATTTAAAATAATTATTAAGAATTTAGAAAAAGGTACTGTAATGTAAGAATCCAATAAATCAATCCCTTCTCATTAATAAATAATTTTTAAGTAATTTGTAATACAAACTCAGTAAGCAATGTTCTATACGGCTGTAATCGCTATCAGCCAAATATTTCAAAATATCTAGGTTTCCAGTGAGAAAGCAAAGTTGCTATTTCTGCAATTTACTTTTAAAATAAATTGCACTAAATGTTCTAACTGTATGAAAAGTTCAATTATCTTTTTAAAAAACAATAGTGCACATTTCTGGGAAGACAATATGCCTCTTCATTTCTATAATGCAATTTTGAGAGGTTAAGGGGCAGTGTCTGGTCTTATTGTCTTCAATTTTATAAGCCACCTTTTTCCTCTTAGAAGGTTTCCTAGCAGATGGTAGTTCAACAAAGACCTCACAGTAGTCAAATATAAAGATGAGACAGTTGTAAACTCCATTTGGATGTCAACTAGTCTCTTAAAAGTAAAGTTGTATATTCTAGGGTAAAATTAATGTGCAAGCTAATGAACGCTATTTTTAAAACTGTATTTTCTAATCACAATTTTATTTATTGAGGGGTTTTCTCATTTTCCCCTTAAAATTTTTTAATTTGATAAATACTAAAACCAAACAAAAAGTAAAACCACAGACTTGTATTGATACATAAGTGTTTACAACAGTTTTATTTGTAATAGCTGTAACAGGAAACTACTCAAACACCCATCAACAGGTGAATAGATAAACAAATTGTGGTATGCCCACACAATGGAATGCAATAAAAGTGCACTACTGACACAACAATATAGATGAATCTCAAGATCATTGTGCTGAATTCAAAAATCTGGCAAAACAAACCAAAAAAAAAAAAAAAAACACAAATCATAGTATATGATTCCATTTAGATTTAATTCTAGAAAATGCAAACTAATCTATAGAGAATAACAAAAAGAGGATTTGTATTTGTCTGAGAATGTGGGTGGAGAGAAGGTTGGATTACCAAGGGATGAGGAGACTTTTGGAGTGATGGGGATGTTTGTTATCTTGGTTACAGTGATTGTTTAATGGGTTCATACACATGTCAAATCGGACCAAACCACATGCTTTAAATATGTGTCACTTTTTGCACTTCAACTATACCTCAATGGAGTTGAAAAATAATTCACTCATAATAAACAGAATTTCTAAGTCTTTACTGAGTGTTTAATGTATGTTCAGGCTCTTTTCCAAGCTCTTTACATTCATTAATATTTAACCACCACCCCCAACAACTTCAAAGTAGATACCATAATTATTACATCTACTTTAAAGATGAAGAAACTGGAACAAATAAGTTGCCCACTTTGCTCTCCTGATTCCCCCATTTTTCCACTTTCTCACAACCCAAACAGGCCATCCTGTGTTAAACCCTAATGATTGGATCCCAATTCCAAATCTTGGGAGAGAGGATATTGGATTGGTCAGCTTGAACCACCTATTTCTGATACCACCTGTTATGGCCAAGGAATAGGGTGCTGGACCCACCTCTGTGAGTGATGGTGGTCATTATCTAAGAAGGAAGCCTTTCTAAATAGACTCCGAAAAAGCACTTCTAAATGTTGCCTACATTGGTGAACTCATCTTTAGAGATCTCGGGAGAGTAGTGGGAATGGAAGTATAAAGCAAGGCTATGTCTTCAGATCAACAAAACATATGGTGTTTTTATTTCTCTTTAACTGATATTAACCTAGCATTTGTGCCAACATTCCTACTGATAGTTGAAAAAAACTTACAAATTCAAGTTAATTCAATCTCTTCCAGCTTCAAAGAGAGGCTTTCAGGCTATATACAATCCCCCCTTAACTTCCCCTTGGATAGCAAATCTAACACATGATAATCCTCTGTCATTGCTGGTCTTCACTTAGAGAGAACACTTCCTGATAGCCTTTGGGGATCATCTCTTTCCCCACAATTTCTTCTCCCAAAATCCATAACCCTTCTATTGCTGCTAGCGTGGATTGCCTACTATGCAGCATCCACGAATGGCATCTCTTATTGAGACCAAGAGCCTTGTTTCTGTTTACTGGCCCTCAGCACTTCTCTCAAACTTGGACAAAGTTTGGAGTTCTCCCCAGGTGTTCTCAGAATACACTGTATTAACGGAAATACTCAAATCTTTTCACCTAGTCTTTCCATCTGCTACTGATATTTAGATGTCATGCTGGATGCAAAGATTTTTCTCTAAGTCTTGAAAACTACTAAGGTACTTCTAGGAAAATGGGCAAAGAACTATTCTGCCCTAGTAATCCCCAGATTATCCAGGGATCCTACTGTCCCAATCTTTCAAGAATTAACTAAAACAATAATGCACCAAACTCCTATTTAATGAACATCCAGCATCTAAACCACAGTCACACATCCCCTTCCAATTCCCTTCCTACTCACTTGTCAAAATTTAATTGGGTGGGGTGATTAGCTCAAACACTAAACTTTAAAGCAATTTTGTAGTCTTACCTAACATATGATTTATGGTTTAAATGTGATCTCAGTTCTTTGGTACTTATCATAAAAAGGACTTGCTTTCAAAACTACTGATTCTTCTATGAACTTAAAATAAAATGAAATTTGAATCTCAAAAAGGAGCCACCCTTTGTTCTAGACTCATCTGCCCCACACCAGGGGATGTTGAAACCTGTCTCTGATGTCTGATTGACTGGAAGGATAGGGATAAAGGAATGTGCAAAATTTCTTTAACTTTTGGTCTCAATGGAATAAATGATACTGGACTTGCATGTCTTCATTTATAGTTATAAAACCTGATAATTCTTGAGAGTAGGTAAAAACAAAAGACGAACTACATATTTGCTCCAGCTCTTGACTTGGCAACCCTTTCCCTACCAAAGTGCAAGTACTGAACAGGCCAAAGTAGAGTAGCAAAGTTGTTGAAGTGAAGAGGCACAGACTGGAGTTTGGGCTATTGAAGTGGCTAGAATGTTCAGTGCAGGGTTCTGGAGAAGAGGGAGCTGCACGAAGAAGGTAAGGGGCAGAGTTCACCCTAGCATTCCTGGCTAGGGGCTGGGTTGTGCATGCATAGGAAGAGACTTGAAGTATCTCGCAAAAATTAGCTTCTGCGGGACTGAGCAATGAATGCATGTATGAGGGTTAATACAGTGTTAGAGCACACTCTGGTCCAACTAGACTAGAGATATCTCACTGAGCACCTGGCATTTAACTGAGCCCTGAAAAAGGACATGCCTCAGCCATAATAACCAGATATTTTAGCCTGAGCTACATCGTAACACTAAGAAAAAAACTGAAATTGACTCAACCCTAACAAAACATAAAACCAAGCCTGACAGGATCCAAAGTATATACCAGTAGTTTAACTGTTAACTAGAACAAAATTCATTACCCTTTAAAAGAATGTGGTGTTGCCCAGAATCTCCATAATGTATCATCCAAAGTATTTAATATACAATAAAAGATTATCAGCCATTTGAATAACCAAGAAAGCAAGCAGTCAATAGAAGATCCAAATGTTGGGGTTACCAAATGCTGACTTTAAGCTAGCTATAATAATATGATCAAGAAATTAAAGGAAAAAATGGTGATAATAATGAGTATTATCAGCAAAAAGTAGGAACTATTAGAAAGAACCAAATATAATGTAAATTCTAGAACTTAAAGTATGTTTAAAATGAAAAATATACAAGATTGCTTTAGTAGTAGTATAGTGGGGAGTATAGAAGAAAAGGCTAGTCACATCAAAAGCAATTCTAGGGCTTCCCTGGTGGCGCAGTGGTTGAGAGTCCGCCTGCCGATGCAGGGGACACGGGTTCGTGCCCCGGTCCGGGAAGATCCCACAGCCGCGGAGCGGCTGGGCCCGTGAGCCATGGCCGCTGAGCCTGCGCGTGCGGAGCCTGTGCTCCGCAACGGGAGAGAGGCCACAACAGTGAGAGGCCCGCGTACCGCAAAAAAAAAAAAAGCAATTCTACAAAGATTATTCAATCTGAAGAAGAGAGACAAGAGGCTGGGGAAAAAATAAGTCGAGCCTCTGTGACCTTTGTGAAAATATTAAGTGGTCTAACACATGTGTAATTGGAATGCTGTTGGAAGAGAAGACAGAGAAGGGAAGAGAAAACATATTTGAAGAAATGATGGCCCCAAATGTCTTGAACTTGGAGAAAAACGTCAACTCGCAGAATCTAGAATCTCAGCAAAATCTAAGAAGAAAACATTTTTTTTTTAAAACTACATCTAAACACATCATAGACAAGCTGTTGAAAACCAAAGATTAAAAAATAAAATTAAAGTGATCAGACAGGGAAAAAGGCATGTTAGATATAGGGGTACAATAACAGGAAGGATGTCAAAACTAAAATGAAGGAAGGAAGGGAGGGAGAAATGGAGGGAGGGAGGGAGGGAGGAAGGAAGGGAGGGAGGGAGGAAGGGAGGAAAGGACGAGGGAAGGAGAGAAGGAAACTAGCAAACAAGAATTCTACACTCAGGGTAAATATCCTTTACTAAGGAGAATGAACTCAAGACATTTTTAGAAAAACAAAAGCTGAAAGAGTTTGTCACCAGCAGACCCGAACTTCAAGAAATGGTAAAGAAAGTTCTTTAGGCTGAAGAGGAATGAAATCAAATGAAAATTCAGGTCTACTAGAAGGAATTGAAGAAAACCAGAAATGGCAACTGTGTGGGTAAATGTTTTTTAAAATATCTATTTTTTCTTCTCCTAATTTATTTAAAAGACAGTTGACTATTTAAATACACACACTCACACACACATGCACACACATACACACAGGAACACTGCCCATCAGATTATAACATTTTAAATGTACAGCACATAGAAATAATAGTACAAAGGTGAGTGTGTTAATTGCATTATATAGTTATAAAGTTACTAATTTAACATGAAGTGGAACAATATTTACACTAATGGGACAGTAGTAAATTAAAGGATTTATACTGTAATCCCGAGGAAACAAAAATCTTCATAACCCACTAGCAAGTGTCATTCACATGTTTACTCTTATATCTTTTCTCAGTGCCAACCAAGGTCTATGTCAGTAACAGAAACTCTGTAAGGTATAAAAATAATTTGGTCAAGGTAAACAGCTTTTTTAATGGTTTGGCATGAAACACGGATAAAACTTAATTCATTTTATATCCCTGAGTGCTATTTCTTAAACCTAAACTTTTGATGAGATCTAACATCTAATAAATCCTTGAATTGGTATGCCTTGTGGTGTTAGCTGTAACTTTCCGCTGGGAGAGCCTGTGTTACAAATAAGGAATTTTCTTCTTGTTTTATTTGTCTTTACCACGGATACTTTAGACCAATGTTTATTTACTCCATGTGTATTTTTGTATCAAGGCCACATAATCTCAAAGAGAATTTTAAAATGTAAAAAAACGTGATGGCATACATTGGTCATTTGAATGGCTACTGAAAACTTTTTCATTAACTATACTAAATAATATAGAGATTCCATTCTGTAGGAGAAAACATACTTTTGAAGGGTAAGCACTCATCCTATACCGTTTCCATCTGGACCCAATCCACCAATCCTTCAGAAAGATGGACTCTACAAGAGTCCTCAAATCCAATAATCCAAGTTGGTGACTTCTCTACACACTGATTAATACCATTTTGTGCATTATACATATAATGTCACTGTTATACAAACAATGGCAAGGGACAATGCAATGATTTTGAAGACAATCACAAAAGACTAATGTGATAGCACATAATTATTTGTTAAAGAAGGCTCTAGTTTCACACATTCAATTTTATTTTAAAAGAAACAAGAAGATGAAACATATGACGATCTTGCAGGGATTTTTTTTTTTTTTTTGGCAAAGATAGCTTTATGCTGGATAGTGTGCCCTTAAAGATTCTATTTCTGGATAGGATTTTGATTAGGAACTAGAAATACTGCTGCATGAGTCAAAATAAAGGGAATGGAATTATTACTGCCGCATGAGTCAAAATAAAGGGAAATGGGTAATTCAAATTATCTCCTTTTAGAAAAGAAAACAAAAAAAGAATTTAAAAAGAAAACTTGAGCCTGGAGACCACATTCCTGGGTCTGAATTGTTTAGCTCGCTATTTGAAATGAGCACAACAAACATAATTTGGACAGGGGATCCTTTCAATAACGTGTTTATTCTCCTTGGAGCTTAGTCAGACCAGTCTGAGCTCTGAGGCCGGCCAGTCACTTCTGGGTTTATTTTGAACCATGTATTTCCAAGTCTGCTCTGCCTGGGACCCACTGGACTTAACTCCTTTTTACTTCCTATCATCCACTGTGGTTTATCTTTTTCATCCCAAGGCCCAGTCTAGCTCAAGAGACTAAAACCCAGTCCAAATCAGACTCCATCACCCAAATGGAGAATTCTGTGACCCAGGTACATCTCTAGGTGGGTGAATGAATGATTTAAAGGTTGGCATCAGTATGGAATACCCTTACTGCAATGTCCAACCAACAGGGACACTAGTGATATACAACTGGTTCAGGATAAAGTACTTGATGCTTACTTTTATCATCTTTCCTGATGAAGTAGAAGAAAAAATGCAAATACCATGCTTATTAATGTCTACAGTTCTCATTTTAAATGATTGCTAAAACAAAGACAGGAAAGGAATTTAAAATGAGTTGTCTGACTTCAAAAAATGGCATCTTCAAAATGAAAATAAAAATTCCATATAGAAAATTCAAATAACGTCACCCACTCTTCAAGACAAAAGCCAATTCAAAGAGCAAAAGTGAAATCAAAGGGCAGTGAAAGTCTAAGCAGAGAAAAATGATAAAATAGAACAGCAGGAAAATTTTAACTGTTAGGACATGTTTAAAATATATCAGTCAGTCTCCAAAGAAGATATACAGATTGCCAACAAACACATGAAAGAATGCTCAACATCATTAGAGAAATGCAAATCAAAACTACAATGAGATATCATCTCACACCAGTCACAATGGCCATCATCAAAAAATCTAGAAACAATAAATGCTGGGGAGGGTGTGGAGAAAAGGGAACACTCTCGCACTGCTGGTGGGAATGTGAATTGGTACAGCCACTATGGAGAACAGTATGGAGGTTCCTTAAAAAACTACAAATAGAACTACCATATGACCCAGCAATCCCACTACTGGGCATATACCCTGAGAAAACCATAATTCAAAAAGAGTCACGTACCAAAATGTTCATTGCAGCTCTATTTACAATAGCCAGGAGATGGAAGCAACCTAAGTGTCCACCATCAGATGAATGGATAAAGAAGATGTGGCACAAATATACAATGGAATATTACTCAGCCATAAAAAGAAACAAAATTGAGTTATTTGTAGTGAGGTGGATGGACCCAGAGTCTGTCATACAGAGTGAAGTAAGTCAAAAAGAGAAAAACAAATACCATATGCTAACATATATATATGGAATCTAAGAAAAAAAAAAAAAAAAAGGTCATGAAGAACCTGGGGGTGAGACGGGGATAAATACACACACCTACTAGAGAATGGACTTGAGGACACGGGGAGGGGGAAGGGTAAGCTGTGACAAAGTGAGAGAGTGGCGTGGACATATATACACTACCAAACATAAAATAGATAGCTAGTGGGAAGCAGCCGCATAGCACAGGGAGATCAGCTCGGTGCTTTGTGACCACCTAGAGGGGTGGGATAGAGAGGGTGGGAGGGAGATGCAAGAGGGAGGGGATATTGGGGTATATGTATAGCTGATTCACTTTGTTATAAAGCAGAAACTAACACAACATTGTAAAGCAATTATACTCCAATAAAGATGTAAGATAAATAAATAAATAAATAAAATAAAATATATCAGTCAAAACTGGATGATATTTCCAAATTAGAAATGAATGTTATCCTCATAAAAATTCCCTCAGAACTATTCTTCCAAAGGATTTTAAAGTTTGCAATTTACTTAACAAATACAAATAAGTGTATCACAGTAATTTCAAAAGTAAAACAAGTAGAAAAATATGTATAAAACAAGCGGAAAAATATGTATAAATCAAGAAAAATCAAAGCATAAATCAAGAAAAATCAAGAGTAAACCATAACCTCCAAAGTAAGAAATGTGGACAGGATTTGAGTTATACGTTGCTCTGGGGACAGATAATTAGAAACTAGTTTAGTTGAACATAAATAAAATATGTAAACATAATCACAGAATCCAAGGAGAGGCTTCATCATCACACACTCAAGGTAGGAATGGATTCTCCGCCTTAGAAATTGCACGGAAGAACAGGTTATACAATTTGTAAACTTACAGAGAACTAAAACCATTTTGAATCTTAAAAAAAATAGTTTCTGTTGAGGAATAACATGGATACTCATATGGTCTATGATTAAAATACAACTGAAAATAAACTAGGAGGAATAATATGATCAGCAGTGTTCCAGCTCACTCATTCTCGCCTGAACACTTGACTACTTCTTCTCATCTGGACAGTGTTTGCATCTTAGGTTTCTTTAGCTCGGATGATGTCTCTGTTGTTTTAAGATCACTGTGATTGTCATTTACCAAACATCTTCCTGACCCCAGGAATACATAAAATTTAGATAATTTGCTTTTCCAAAGGACAATGCCCGACCTCTTAAAGGCATTAGATTAAGTCTCCAATTTATGATGCAGGGACATAAAGTGCTATAACTAGAGAAAAGAGACAACCTAAGGAAACATCGTAATCAGGTGTTGCCTATGACTTTGGGACAAGGAAAACACCACTGGTTTTTGATATACTGGTTTTGTTTATCCAACCATTGTTAATCTGTAGGTGATCATGTCTTACACTGAGCAAGATGCAGAAAATGCAGAGACAGAGGTAGAGCCCTGGGCGGTTGGGGTGGAGGTGTTTCTAACCTTGCCAGGAAGATAAGACAGGTTTACAGAAGATCACAATGGAGATGATGATGCCAGGAGTCCCAAGGGGGATCAGAGAAGGGAATGATTGTTTCTAGACATTAAGAAGGCTTCAAGATGGGGGTGGAGGTGGGATTTTGAGGCAACATTCTGAAACGTTCATAACAAAAGCAGGTGAGTTCAAGAACAGCAGCATTGCAATTAGGTTAAAGGGAAAGGATAGGCACCTCGGAGAAATCTTAAAACTTTAAGCCACAGTTTGAAAATGATGCTATAGATTCTGACCAGTCAAGGTCTTCCTTGGCTATTTAAGGAATCTGAAATTTATCTTTTGCTCCCAGTTTTATTGTTTTTAAAAACTACGTTGATCAGTCAACTTTCACGCGAAACTGGGAGCAAAGTAGAAGAAGGAATGAAGTTGGGAAAAGAGGTGAAATGGATACAAGTCGATCAGATAACAGACAGTTTCCAGGTAAAGACATTGGAGGAGGCAAAACACTTTGGGTTAAAAAATAAAGATTATTTTTTATGATGAAAAGAGGGGATATGTGTATAGGTATAGCTGATTCACTTGGCTTTACAGTAGAAACTAACACAACATTGTAAAGCAACTGTACTCCAATAAAAATAAAATAAAATAAAAAACAACATTTAGGAATGTTGGACTATTTATTATCATGCATTCCTAAGGGTTATGGGTTATGCTCTCTGCTGTTAACCTTCTGTTGAAAACAGTACTATCTTTGCCTAAGAATCTAATGACAAATCCTCTTTGGAATGTGATTCCAAATTCTTTTGGGAATACCTGCAGACTCTCAAAAGAACGTGAAATGTTTTCTTGTTGTCTATAAAACGTTAGAAAAACTTGCCTTTTGAAACAGCAGCTGCAGGGTGAACTTCTAGAAAATAAACCCTGAGAGGTTTCTCTTCCTTTTCTTTTAACACAAATAGCCTACGTATATTTTTCAATCTCTTCTTTCCACATCCTTAATATTAACTGTAAGTGATGAATGGCGGGTGTGGAAAGAAGGAGACTGGAGAAACTCCGTCCATTTGAAAAGAGTTCATTCTTCTCACCCTATCTTGCAGAGTGTCATTTTAAATAAGTGCTGGCCTGGAGAAGGTTTTTATTGTTTTGAACCACAGGCTTTACATTACCTTAAAAAAAAAACCCTCTCAGCCGCAAGTTGGATGCTTCTGGCAGCAATACAAATCTAGCACCACCCAGGGAGGGAGCGTATTTGCTTCTTCGCTCACTTCTGGCAGGGCAGAGGAATGCTGGACATTGAGAGACAAGAAGGGAGGCTGCCCAGAGCATCGGCACGCTGCTCCCCCGTCCCACGCCTTGGGCCTCCTCCCTTAGGAACAAACAGGTAAGTACATCGAGGTGCTGATGCAAGTGGGGCATCCTAGCTCACTGCAACCAAGCCATGGAGGAAGTCAAGTGCAATGTACTGAGAATACCTAATAGGTCTCAACACCTTCAGGAAGCTCAGCTTGGCCTGGCTGAGGTCATAAGGTTCTCATTCTACCCAGCACGTTGCTGAAAAGTCCTTTGGTGTTTATTAGTCTTTCTAGCTTTGCACGTCACTTTGCAGCATGCTTTTCTCTAGGCTATTAAGAAATGCATTAAAACAGCCACTGAATGTTTGGGTTTTGACAAATCTGGGGCTACTTGTTCATCTGTTTTTCTTTCGTATTCAGAAATCAGAGCTCACAGCAAGCTTGACTGCTGAAAAGTGAAATATCATCTAAAGTTTCGTTTTCAATGTCAGTGTTGTAAAATACTATACATGGATAAAATGTAAGACTTAACGTTAGACAGGGAGCTGAAAAACTACAGAGATAAAATGTTCCTCTAATATGAGCGTTGTCTCTAAATATAAGGCTCCATGTTATAAATTTGGGCTCTTAATGAATTTTTTATATAACCAATTCTGTTTCCACTTAGATGTCAGAAACTGAGCTGGAAAAGATAAAAGTCAGAACAGCTGAGCATTTTGAAAATGACAAAAATAACATTTCTTGGTTGAAGGAAGGTAAGTCCTCTTGCTGTTGATTTTCTATCAATGTGAGAATTGTGCTTTTGTTTATAAGCAAAAAAGAGCGTGGAAGAAAGAAGAAAAATGTCCCAGCATTTCAAATGACATTAATACTTCTGATTTTCTTTCTTTCTTTCTTTCTTTCTTTTTTTGGCCTAAGTGGTAGTTTGAGGGTGTTTAGTATTGAAATGCTTTTTGTATTCCTTAGACTGCAGAGATCACTCAGATGACTTTATGGGTAAGAGGATATACATTTTCAATTCAAATACACGTTACCTGTGAGGTTCTTGTTGTGCTGGAGAATTTTCTCCCTTGTAGCCAGGAAGATGAAATAATTTGAGGACAAGTATTTTTTAAATAATAATCACAGAAAGGAGTGCAGGCTGTAGGAAGTCATGTCTACAAATAGAATTGCCATTCACTGCAATTACAGAAGCCACCTTCCCCCGGGAGAGCACTGTCAGCCACAAGCACGACGTGCTTAAGATGCTTGCTTGAAATACACACACAAATCGATATGTCCTCCTAGGAGAAGTACAAATATGTGCACTTTCTAAAACACGTGTCAACTCATGATTATTTACTAGAAGGTTTGGTTTCATAATCTTTTCTTTTTATGAACATCTTTAATGTCTTTAATCTTCTTATGAACATCTTTAAAAGGAAACCAACTTGATATTCTATCTAAATAGATAAGTTGTGTCTTTTACTTCATTTCCTGAATCTATTCTGTTGTTAAAAGACGGCTCTTAAGTAGTTGCCATGCCTCAAAATTGTTTTCTAAGGTCACAGGAGACTTTCATATATATGTCAAGTAAGTTCTACAACACCAATAATAATAATAATAATCATGACATCAAACACGATGACAATGTGCATTAGTGATTATGCTGAATCATCACAACAACCCTAGGAAGCATTAATCGCTCCTAATATTCAGGTAAGAAAATAGAGTCTCAAAGAGTTTAAGTAAATTGCCTAATATTACAAAATTAGGAAGTAACAGAGCGGGGATTTGATCCCAGACTATGTGACTCCATAGCATATAAACTGAACTACCACCTTACACACTGTTTCATAGAAAAGATGTTTAAGTTACTTGTCAGGACATGATCTGTGCTCAGAAAGTTTTCCTAAAGTGTTTAAATCAACACCTCCACCTTCACACGTACTCTTCTATCCACTCTTATTCTTAATCCTGCTTTACCCCCATCCTCGTTTTTTAACTGTTCACTTTTTTAAAAAAAAGATTATCCTTCTGCCCCAGGGCCCCATAATCAAATTTAATAGCTGGAACTCATCTCCAGTGAAGACTTTATTTCAGGATAAAAGTGGGTACAGACATGTATTCTCAGAATCATTCCCTTCAAAAAGCCACAGAGCTAAGAAATTCTCTAACTTCTTTTTATTAAACAATCTTTTAAATAGAATCTTTAAAAAAACAATATAGAAGTAAAAAAACTGAACTCAGGCCAAAGATCCCTCTGTGTTTTTCTTGAGAAGACCAACCCCGCAAAGACAGAGAAGTTCTTCACTGTGACTTAGAGTGTCGTTTATCTTATTTCTTTTGCTTCAATTGCCCATGCTATAGATGTCTCATAGAGAAATAATGACAAAAATTGATATACCAGTCATTTGCTTCCTGAAGAATTTCCATTTTAAAAAATTGTCTCCATTAAGTACAATTTAGGATTAAATTTTTATAATCTACAAAATCTAACTTCCTAGGTGACCTGTTTTAGCCTATTTGGACACTTCACTTAAGCTACACTCAAATTATGTTTACTGTATCATAAAAGGGATTCCAGCCAGATGCAAGATGACAACATCTTAATTGGGAATTACCAGGATGAGTTAGTTTTTGAACATAAATGTCTTTTTTTGTTTGTTTTAATGTTAAGAAAAAGGATCTATGTTGGCTTTTTTTTCTTTTTTGGGGGGGTACGCGGGCCTCTCACTGTTGTGGCCTCTCCCGTTGTGGAGCACAGGCTCCGGATGCGCAGGCTCATTGGCCATGGCTCATGGGCCCAGCCGCTCCGTGGCACGTGGGATCTTCCCGGACCGGGGCACGAACCCGTGTCCCCTGCATCGGCAGGCAGACTCTCAACCACTGCGCCACCAGGGAAGCCCTTTTTTTCTTTTTAAAGCAACCTGGTGCAATGGAAAGAGCAGAGGATTTAAAGTCAGGCAGGTGAAGGTTTAAAACTTCAGCTCGGCTGTTTACTGGCTGTTTGGCTGTGCCGTGTTGCTCAACCTCTCTGAGCTGCAGATTCCTCAGCCAAGGACTGTAACACCTACTTGTGAAATTACGGGAGAGAGATCTCATTACTGTTGTGTCTTTTCTTCCTCTTTAAAGCATGATTCAAAATAATATAATGTTTTTTTTGAGATCCTGGTTCACACTTGGAACAATCTGCACTAGTACCAGCCCTGTATACTTTAATAGCTTTGTCAACAGAAAGGACATCTATAAAGACGCAAAGAGGCAGTTTATTTGGGATCTTAGAATTGCAATTTGGGGAATCACAGATTCCGGAGGAACCCAGAATAGTGTCTCAACAGAGGAAAACAGGCAGGGGGTTTTATGGAAAAAAGGAGGAAGTTCATGCAGGCTTGGGCAAGTTGTTTACCAAAGATTTGGATTGGAGGGTAAATATGTTCCATATATACAACTGGGTTATCAAGCACGTCTCATCCCTTACTAGGGAAAGGTAGGGTTTCCTTAGTCCAAAGAAAGTCCAGGTCTCAGCATTACTGTTTCCTTTTGGCAATTCAGCAACTACTCAGCAGCTTTATTTTTGAGTGTTCAGCCGAAGTTCAGCATGGACAGCAAACACGGAGGTCCTTCGTGACACTTCAGTCATTCCTGCCATTGTTTCTCTCACAGCATTTTATATAAATTCCTTCCCATGGTCCCTACAACCATTTGGTGTGCAGTAGTATTGTCTCATTTTACAGATTAAAAGACCGAGGCTCAGAGAAACTAGATCTTGCTCAAACTGACAGAGCTGTTAAGTGGCAAACTGAACCTTGAACCCAAATCTTCCAAATTCTGTTCTTTGCCTTAAACCACTTTGTCACAATGCCTTCTCCAACAGTTATCAGTATCTGAAATTTATCAAACCCCATCCCCCTTAAAAAAGAAAAAGAAATACAGTCATCCCTCGGTATCTGCAGGAGGATTGGTTCCAGGACCTTTTGCAGATACCAAAATCCAAGGATGCTCAAGTCTCTTACACAAAATGGCATGGTACAGTCAGCCCCCTGTATCCACAGCTGCAGAACCCATAGATAGGGAGGACTGACTGAAGACACTTGAAAGTGGTTCAAAAGGTTTTTTCATGAATAGCGAAAGTAATTGCTTCTCCCATCACAGTGCCTCTTGCCTCCCTCTGCAATTCCAGCTGAATACTGGCCATGTTTAAAACATAGGGAATCACAGCACTGCCCTATTAGGGTTGCAGCAAGCACTCACTGGCATAATCTACATAAACCACTGAGCACAGCACCTGACCTCAGAGTGAGCGTGGGACCAACAGGAGTTAGCACCATCACTGCCAACCTGAGTACTGATACTCTAACTTCTCATCTTCAAACATTCAATTTACCCAGTTCGAGTCAACATTTATTAACAGCGGTATCACTGGAGACAAGGCATGAGCATAACACAGAACAATTTTAAAAAATGAAAGAAGGACAGAAACACAGTCCTGCACTCAGGAATTTTATCTAATTGTCCTGCTTTCCCCTGAAAGGTGAAGAGGTTCTTATTTGCCTTCTACTTTCTCTCCTATGCACCATGGGCCTGATGGCCTCGGCAATGGTGTCAAAGAGCTGCTTAAAGCAACATCCAGAGCTTTTATTAACAATTAGGGTAAATAGCGTTTAAGAAACACACCAATAAACCTGAAAATGCACTCGGAGTCAAGTTAACTGAATCCTATTTTACCTTCTATCAAACTACCTGGCAATCTTGTACCATTATTCGTCATCTTGCCTTTAAATTCCTGACTTCTCAAATTTTAGATTGATCAAATTCCTGGGTCCCAACTTAAGGAATTCAGGAGGATATAGGTGGAGGCCAGAAATAAATGCTTAAGAGCAAGTTAACATGAAGTAACATGTTCAGGGACCATACTTGGGGAAACCCTGTTTTAAGACAATCAGAGAAACAAAATATGATTGTGAAATATGCACCAGGCAAGATGAACTGTGCTGTGTAACTGTGCACCAAAGTGGTCTAGAAAGGCCAGTCTTGAAGGTGGTCATCCTCTATTTGCACAGGTGAAGAGGAGTAATGCTGGGTGCAAATCACAGGCTGCGTGATGCCCGCTTTGGCGCTAGGGAAACGGGCATTTGGGCTAGTTACCTGTGTATGGATTAACACAAAACAAGGAGGACAGAGAGACTGAGTTCCAACTATAAGTTAAGTAGTTAGTTGGACATGGGTTCTAAGTTGTCCCTGCAGGTCTGAGGTCAGGGACTAATATACTGAAGTGTCATTTAAATCTGTAACTGGAGTGCAAAGTGGGATGAGGCAGGCAGAGGAAACTTTAAGGCAAGGGGGATGTTGATGGCTAAGAGAGCAATGCATTCAGTAGCCCTGAAGTGAGGACAACACGACCAGCATGAAAGTCATAACAAGGAGAAGAAAATAGGCCCAAACGTGAAAAAGGTTACAAAGGAAAAACTGATATAACATAGAAACTGGGGGGGAAATTACAGGTGGAGTAAGATGGCATGTAACACCCCATTAAACCAGGGAGCATTCTGGGTAAGCATTTCAGTGCTCGTTCCTTACACTATTTGATGGAGAAGAGAAACATCAGAATGAAGGGATGGAAGCCTTTAAATTGTTGCCACTTGCAGTTTAAAGATCACAGCATCACCAGTGTTTGAGCTGCACACGATTTCTTAGAGTGTCTCCTGAATTTTCAGGAGAAAGTGGATTTCTATATGAAATCTCCTGATTTCTAAAGGTTAAATAATAACAATTAACAACAACAAACAACACTTTCAAGAAAGAGCCATGCAGAACAAATGAAACCAGGTTCTGTGAGTCTATTTCAGCCCATGGGCTACCAGTGTGTAACTTCTGTTCTAAGAGCTTGTATCTCTTAACAAAATCTAGTACAATTTCCTAAAAACTGATTTTCCATAAATATATATATATATACACACAAAGTCAAAACAATGGTGTGACCTACAAAATGTGAAGTTAAGAAGATCGAAATAAAACTGTTTGCCCTTCGGAAGACTAGCTCTCTGTAACGGTTTTAGTGGAGCAGTCTCTTTATGAGTGTAATAAATAGAGGGAAGAATAAAATTAGCCCAAGTTACAAGTGTGCCCTCAATGTATGAAGCATGGTTTTATAATCTTCTAACCTGATGCTGACTTGGTCCCATACCTGCTACACTGGGTGGGCCCCAGAGGGAAAATTCATATTATAGAAAATACTTGATTTTTAAAAAATGGCCAGGGGGTGGGCACAGGGAGAGGGCAATGAATAAGCTTTCTCTCACTTTCCAAAAATGCCAGGAAGAAAAGAGCCTGGGAGATGAGGATTCTGTAGTAACTCTGAACAAACTACAGATCCTTCTCTGTAAGCAGTCACATGCTGACTACCGTCTTTGGTGATTTCAAAATTATTATTTAGAGATATTTTAAAGGAAACTTCCCTAAACTTATTTAGTATTGATGTAGAGGAGTCAAGTCACCAATGAGTTGGCATCTTGAATACAGTGGTTATTATTTAATCAAAATTCAGCAGTATTAGAGACTAATATTCCAAGATACTGGAAAACATCCGAGAGGTCCAAAAAGCCATGTTACACAAATTTCCTTCTCAATATAATGCAAAACCTCAAATCCATAACACAAAAATCCCAGCTCACTCTTTTTTTTAATGTTTTTTTGTGGTACGCGGGCCTCTCACTGTTGTGGCTTCTCCCGTTGCGGAGCACAGGCTCCGGACGCGCAGGCTCAGCGACCATGGCTCACGGGCCCAGCTGCTCCACGGCATGTGGAATCTTCCCGGACCGGGGCACGAACCCGCGTCCCCTGCATCGGCAGGCGAACCCTCAACCACTGCGCCACCAGGGAAGCCCGCAGTTCATTCTTGATTAAGGTTTGTTTGCAAATGAGATAGAGAAAGTATAAATCTTACATTTATTGACATTCATAAATTCACGCAACTTCCCTTAATTCCAAGTGAAGACAGTTCACTTCATTTGCTCAGAAAAATAATTTCAGATCTTGAGCATTAAGACAATTCCAAAATGCATACTTTATACAATTCCACAAGCATTTGATGAGGCTCCTCTTGAACTCACAGATAACATATTAGGCGAAGAAACAAAGATGTCAAAAAAATGAAAACGCCACAGGTTTTGCACTCAAGGAACTCATGTATTTCAGTGCTTTATTATAATGACTAAATATTAATCCATGCTAATTCGCTCATTCAGATAATTTTCATTTTTAGAAGGGCTACTTTTTTGTGTCTAGCTTAAAAATTAAGCCACATTAACGCCTATTTTAAATTGTTAATTTCCACCAATAGCATATCTTAGTTTCCTTTTACTATGTACACACAGGAAACAGAATCATTAGCTCTTGTTTCTGAGGTCTCCATGAACTTGTGAAAATGTGTTACCTAATAACCAAAATACAGGTAAGGAGAAGGTAATAGTCAAATAGAGTGTTGTGCTGTTTTTAACCAGAGCTGAAAGGAGAAATTATATGTGAAAATATGTCCTTGCAAGTCATATAAAGAAGTAAAATAAGCACAAGATAATTTCACAGGGTAATTGTTTTGAAGCTTTAAAACAAGATGATGTGATAGAAATTGGTGTGGGGAACTGTCCTTGAGAATCAGTGGTCAGAAAAGTTCTGAAGGAGAGAGATTTGAGTGGAGACTTAATTGACAAGAAGAAGCCAGCTGTGCAAAAATCTGGGAAGAGCATTCCGACAGGAAAAAGATCCTGTTTAAAGACAGTATGGCTCAGAATGGCTGGATGGGAAGGAAGGAAGGAGGAAGAAAGGGAAGGAAGAAAAAAAGGAAATGAGGGAGTAAGGAAGGGAAAGGGGGAAAAAAAGGGCTCAAGTTGCAAATAATGTAGAACCTTGCTGGTCGCAGTCAGGAATTCAGGTGTTTTTCCTTAATTTGAATTAGAAGCCACTGCAGATTCTAAGCAGGGGAATAAAAGGACTCATTTATATTGGATGTGGTAAAGAGTGTACTCGGAAATAAAACAGAAGACACTGCAGTTAACCAAGCAAAAGATAGTAAGTGGGATAGGATAAAACTGTGAAGGTGAGAGAGGTAGAATAGGATTCGGGACCTATTTTGGAGGTAGAGCCAACTGAACTGGCCGGTGCCCTGGTGTGGGCCGACAGAAAGAAAGGAGGCAAGGCTGACTCCTGGCTTGAGACACTGCATGATGGTAATGCTGCATGAAGAATAAGAGAAAAACTGGCTGGAGATGGGAGAATCAGAAGATCTGGGTGGGTCAAGTTAAGTGTGAAATGCTGAAGATAATCCCCATGAAGATTATCAACTGGGCAAGAGGATATATGAGATCAGTGCCCAGTTTAAGTAACGCTGACAGGGAAAGCTGGCTAGAGATTTTGCTTTAGACCCGAAGATTGAGAAAGCATCTACCGATGGGAGAGCACAGGAAATGAGATACAATTTCAAGTAGAAACACAATTTCTTTCAAGGCAGGAAAGAACACGTCATGTTCCAGGAAGTGAACAAAAACAAGAAGGGCTGGAGCATCTTGACCCAAAGGAAGGCTGGCATTTGATGAGTGTGGGGAGTTTGCCCAGGAACCGAGCCTCAAGCCTTTCAGAGACCTTGGTCAGTCAGCATGTTGGATTCCAATGAACTCTTTACCCTGGAAATGCCTACTAGAGATATATTTTATCTTGTAGTAAAATATAACCCACTGCATTTTATTCTCAAAAAAAAATTAGGTAAAGGACTATGAAAGGATAACACACTACTTTCAAGATCTAACAATGATAAAATGAAGCTTTAATAGTTTGTATTAGTTCTCCAGAGAATCAGAACCAATAGGCTAGGTTGATAGATAGACAGATAGAAGAAAGGTGAATGGATGGATAGATAGATAATAAAGGATTTATTATGAGGCACTTGTTTATACAATTATGGAGGCTGAGCAGTCCCACGATCTGCTGTCTGGAAGCTGGAGGCTCAGGAAAGCAGGTGGAGTAGTTTCAGGCCAAGCCCCAAGTTCTGAGAGCCAGTGGTGTAAATCCTGGTCCAAGTAAGAAGTTCAGAGAACTACGGGTGCAGATGTCCAAGGGCAGGAGATGGATGTCCTAGCTCCAGTGGAGACAGAAAATATGCCCTTCCTCTTTCTTTTTGTTCTACTTATCCCTTAACCCGCTCTGGAAAGAGATATTCTCTAATCAGACTATCAATTCAAGGGCCAATCTATTCCCTGAAATAACTTCATGTACACACCCATAAATAATGTTCTACCAGCTCCCTGGATATCCCTTAGCCCAGCCAAGTTGACACATAAAATTAATCATCACGTAGTTTTTGAGAGGAAAGTAATAGATAATTTTTCTAGTTAAATTAATGAAAAGTGGTATTTATTGGAAGGCTGGGAGTCAGTTTGCAGTCTACAAGGAAAATTCAGGTCCAGGATGGACAGGAAGTAATCTAGCTCTGGTGATCCAGATAGCAAGATTTAACAATACATTCAGCTCACCATTCCTAAAACATTAGCTCCACACACTTTTTCTGTCCCCTCATCCCCCTGTACTCAAGACTCCAAATCTCAAGGAAGAAAGCTCAACAGATTTATCCATGAGTCCCCATCCTGGCTAGGCAGGGCAGGAAACCGTGACTGACAGCACCACAAGGCTACGCGTAATGGGGGAGAGATGCTTCTTCAGATGAAATTCAGTATGCTAGCACCAGAATGAAAGGACAACAGATGCTGTGTGGCTTCCAAATAATGTCTACTCTAAGAGACAGTACCCACGATTTTCAGTGCTTTGCTCCACAGGGATAATATTTTCTTAAGAACCTGACATGTGCTGCTGATGGAACACTGAACATTTCAGGAAGGAGAGTATTTACTTTAAATGTATTGGCCTTCTACCGAAGTTCAAAAGTCAGAATCATTTTGTTTCTCTGATAACCTTCTTTTATGTTGAGAAGGTCCAGTAAAAGATGAGATCTGTGTTCTCACAGGTCAACAAATTAAATTCACATGGCACATCCTACAGCTGACGGTTGAACTTTCTTTCCAACTAAGCCTATAAAGTGGTAAGTTCATTTCTTATAAAATGATGATGTTGATCCCAATGGAATGGAAGGCCTACAAGATGCCATGTCAGCCTTGAGACTATAACCAGATGAATTAAGCAGTGCAAAGTCCCTATAAGTTATTAAATAGCAGATTTAAACATTCTCTTTCAATGATGATAGGGCAGTACATCAAATCCAGAATGATCTTAGCTCACCATTATTAACTGCAATTTTATGAACTAGGAGTGAAGCCATCTGTAGAAACTGTGAACCAATCTTTCCTGTCTCAACAGGAAAATGAAAGTTGTAGCTAACTAGAAAGTTCAAGAGATTTACTTGTTTCAACTGAGATTTTTCAGGAGACTCCTTTTCCTCTATGTCACAGCTGTTGGTGTGATTCACTTAATCAACATTAGTATAAAGAGAAATCTTATAGGGAGAGAAAAAGTCCCCTATGTTCTATGGCTCAGGAATAAGGACATTCCATTTCTTGTAAATTCCACAAAGAGATACTTTATTTTTATATGATTATGGCCCATTTCTTTCAGCTCAGGAACAGCATTTAGAGGGAATATACTCTCTAATAAAACGTACCTGCGCTAGGTGTGCACCAGACCATTAGTACAAAAAGGAATGTGAAGAGAGGAAATGAAGACATCAGTCTACAGACATAAATCACTTCAACCATTTTAGCCATTATTTAAGCCTGTCGAAATGTAAATGAGCAGCAAAGACAAAAAGCAAGGGCAATGACAGTAGTTTTGCCAGCGTATAACTTCAAGAAAAAAGAGAAGGGATAACTCCTAGAGGTGTAGAATTAAATAAGGCATCAGGCGATTTCTCCTCTTGAGCTGAATTTCCACACTACTATGGATTTGAAAAGGAACAGCTACCTTGCAGAAGGTAAGAAAGGTGCTTCATGATGTCTAATCTCAAACAACTGACAATAGGAGAGGAAAATCTGCATTTTATCTCCTTCATTTGCTGATTTTATTTTCTTTATTATATTTAGAATATTCAGCATTATAGACTGGAAACCAAATTTCTCCCAGAGTTGACAAAAGATATATGTCAACACTAAAACATCCTGAATGTAAATTTCATTAAAATATGTAAAGTTTCTATAAATAAACTCTTTGAAGAAAAAATTCATCAAAAATTATATTCCATCTACATTCAACAAAAAAAAGAAAGATTCCACTCTATACATGTGTCTTAAAACTAATTTCTTAGACCACTATATGAAAACTCAGATTGATAAGACAAAGTATTCATACCATAAAAGAGGCATTTGTTTTATACAATAATATACAATTAAGTAAACCAAATCAACGAATGTTTTGATTTCCTGAAACGCAAAGACTTAACACAAATAATATGTCATGATTCTTGTGCCCAAGGAACTTATAATTCAGTTGGAGAAACAAAATATCAACAATACATCCTGTGTGCCAGAGGACTCAGACAAGAGCAAGCTTTTCAACTTTATATGAAATATAGTACAATGTGCACAACCAATTTGGATGGAACTTTTCAGTACCAATCTCTCACACACCAAACCATACGGGTATACCTAATTCCTTAGATAAAGATTTCTCTTAAGATTAAAACAGAGCTTGTTGGTTTGCTATATTTTTAATGGATTTAGCAGATTTCGGCTAAAACAACTGCACTAAAGATTCCCTTGAAAACAGGATTCATTTAAAAATATTAACTTAGATTTCTTACATAGTCTCTTAAAAGAAAAGAATTTTTTGTAAATATTCTTTAACTTATTACCCAGCCTTTTTTCTTAAAAGAAAAAAGAAAAGAAAAACAACTGATGTCCATATTTTAAAATGAGGAAAAACTATAACATGAAGAGATAAAGATACTTAATAAATAGTAAGGGAGTTCATTTTTCCAGGGGAAATTCTAATGTGAATGACTTATTTAGTGAAGAGGGAAAACTGCATTAAGGACTTTTAAAAAAAAAATTACAACACAACTTGGAGGCAAAATATATTCATAGGTCATGAATACACTGGGGTGTCCAATATACTGTTAAACCTCTAAATTCTGTAGGCCAAGAACCATTAATTAAGAAGCTACCCTCAGGCCTCTGGATTCTAGGACAAATTACCAAGTCTGAGTTCTAAACTCAATTCATCACTTCCTCTCTAATAGAAGAATGTACTCGTTGCTTCAGTTTTACTTAAGGACATCAGTCTTGTCTTGTAGTCCCCTAGCAGCTAGGAGAAATAACTTGTTCTCCTCACTTCACAGGTTAACAATGCTAATTGGAAATCGAATTTAATTTGTAAAAACCCTGAACAGGGAAAAGTTACATGGTTAAAAATTATATATATAATTATATATTACATACAAATAATATACATAGTTATATATAACACATATGTATATGGAACAAAATATTTTATTCCATCCTTCTCTCTGGCCTTCTAACAATACATTTATTGACTTTCTTCTCTTTGTAAGACAACATAGTTGCTTCTTAGGAGAGAATCAGACATAAATAACACTCTAGGTGCCCACAATCAGTGTATATGTGATATTGCAGAGGCCGGTAGTAGTTAAGGAAACTTCACCATAAGCCACCAGATTTAATAAAGCAGAAATGTTAAGTATTAGATTGCTAATTGCTCAAGGGCATGGGTGTATCCAGCTTACTTACTTCTATATTTGAGCATCCAGATAGCCCCTGGAACAGAGCAGATGCTCAAAAATGATATGAATAAATGAAAGAATACGTAAGTAAATTCCAAAGATGATATGATATTCAGAAGTGATATATGATATAAGAAAGAACACATCTACAATTCAGAAAAATCGGGGATGTGGCTGGGCTATAAATCATAAGTAGAGTAGGCAGTAGCATTACAAACTGCTGGAATACTATGGTCTAAAGTGGAGACAGAGAAGTCTGGGGTGTTCAGAGAACAGTAGTTATGTTTTTCTGGGTAAAGGGTATGTGTGTGACAGTAGGAAATAAACATTGGCTGTATCATGAAGGACTGTTAATACTAGGCTGAAGAGCATATTTGGAAAGTTCTAGGACAAAGAGAAGCTATCAAATGTATCTGGGCTGGGGGTTGGGAAGGCGGACAGGACCTAAAGATGGCAGAAAACTCTGTGCTTTAGAAAACATTTGTGATTTGAGCATCTTTATTTAAATGGATTAGAAGCATATAAATTGAGGGGAAGGGTAGAAACAGAGTGTTGCATCCACAGATGAGAAAGAATGACTTCTGCATTGGGCTACTGGTTGCCAGGACAATGGGAACAAAGGGGCTGGCACCCAAGAGAGTGCTGGCCCCAACGCCTTGGCCATGGACTAGATGGTAGAGGGTAAGAGGAGGAGTTGTCAGAGATTCTAGAAAACCTCAGGGTTGAAACTGGAATGCCTCTGTGTGTGTGTGTGTGTGTGTGTGTGTGTGTGTGTCCCCTTATGTAAATAATCTGTTTCAGAAAATTAGAAAACGCAAATGGCAAAAAATTACTCCAAATCTTAACACTTAGGGGTAGTCACTGTACATCTTTCCTTATATGTTTTATATGTGTACCAAAGTGTATATACACACACTAGTAAATTTAATGAAATTTGATTATGCAATATAATTAATAATGTGCTTTTCTTACTCATAAATGAATGTCAATACCTTTTCAGGTTAACAAATACAGATTTATAGCACCATGTCAATGGCTATACACACAGTACTCCACTACTGAAGTCATAAAATATATGTCAACATTTCCTTACTTTCGAATATTTAGGTTGTTTCCAATTTCTTGCTTTGAAATCTCAAAAGAATACACTACAGCATCTATTGCGATTTCCTTTCAAACGGATTAACCAGAAGCACCTTGTGCATCCTCACACCTTATCTTTGGTTGTCAGGGAACCGTATGCAACGTACTGCACATCAGTGCTTCACTTTATGTTCATAACAGCCAGGCTCAGGAAGAAAGTAAAGGTCAGAGAAATTTTAAAAATGAGGTCTAAAGTCACACAGGTAACAGATCACAGAACCAGATCTCAAGCCAGGCATGCTGATCCTAAATCCACGGCCTGTTCACCCTAGACTCTGCTCTGAAATATACTTGAAGGTAGATAACCAATAACCCCTCACCTGCACTCATTATGACAAATAAAATTAAAGGAAACTGAAAAAGTTCGGGGAAGCCTTGTGGATAATGTATATTTATTTTTTTATTTTTTAAATTTATTTATTTTATTTTTATTTATTTTATTTTTGGCTGCGTTGGGTCTTCGCTGCGCGCGGGCTTTCTCTAGTTGCGGTGAGCGGGGGCTACTCTTCGTTGTGGGGCATGGGCTTCTCACTGCAGTGGCTTCTCTTCTTGTGGAGCACAGGCTCTAGGCGCGCGGCCTTCAGTAGTCGTGGCACACGGGCTCAGTAATTGTGGCTCATGGGCTCTAGAGCGCAGGCTCAGTAGTTGTGGCACACGGGCTTAGTTGCTCCACGGCATGTGGGATCTTCCTGGAACAGGGCTCGAACCCGTGTGCCCTGCATTGGCAGGCAGATTCTTAACCACTGTGCCACCAGGGAAGCCCGATAATGCATCTTTAAACCTCTAATTCATGTAGCTGGATTCTCTAAACACCTGTCTTCAGCAAAGACGTGGTGATTTAAGTGGGAAAGAGGACTTAGTTATGACATTAGGCAAAGATTCAGAAGCCAACTTATCTACAGATTGTAGTGATTAAATAGTTCAGAATGAATTACAACATTGTAATATTGCTGCATTCATATTTAAGAGATAAAAGTTGGAGTTCAGTTCCCATAATAGCCAGTCATTTAAGACACAAGAGAGTTAATCATGTTAATATCTTCCCACTGATGTTGGCTAACTAAAGAAAAAATATGGCTGATGGAGGAGGGAAGTGGGAATCTTATTTTGTTTGCTGATCTTTCTGAAACGAGCACTTGAAAATAAAACATATCACATCAAAGTGTGGGGGAAAAATAACTCCAGCGGCAGAATCAACCATGATCAGATTAAGAAACAGCAATATATTTTTGCATGGCTAATAAACAGATCAAAAACCTGCAGACCTAAGGATATTTGGATGCCAAATCTAACTTTAATTTTCAAATAGCCTTATCTGGTCTTACCATCTCTCCAGCAAGAAAATTACATTACACATAGCCCTGCTTTCTCATATTCAGCAAGTAGCATCCCACGGTCAACCTTAGACGTGACCTTAATTTTCCTTGTTATATTCAGAACTTAAAAAAATTTGTCCCCTTAAATCTTTAAATAGTAGGATTTAGCAAAGAATAAAAGACACCATTCTGTAAAAGCTTGAAGCCAGAAACAAACACAACGTATTGCAGACATGATGGATACTTCATCCATTGTATTTTTCAACCATAAATTAAATTCAATTGTACTTTGGTGATCAGAAGCCTGCTAGTTTACAATAATAATATTTTTAGTTAAAATTATAAATAAAGCTATTTTTTTAGGTAATCAAATGGCACTTAACAAATTACCTGAATTCTTACCATCTACCCCACCAACGGAAAACAACAACAATAACAAAATGCTTAGGGGAGAATTTTAATTTCTCATTTCACATAATGGAGGAAAGTGAGTCAAATATTTTTCCACCCTCTAAGAAGTTTAATGCAACTCCAAGAATTCTGATTACACAAATACACTTACTGCTCCACAAGGCACCCAGACATACGCAATGAAAAGCATTCCTATTTCTGTCTAACCAATTGAAACTACAGTGATTATATGAAATTGGCATTAGTAATAAGAGAAGCTAAATGAATAACTTGAGGGTTAAACAGAAGTAGAGTCTAATTACAGCCCTCTAGTGGCTCAAATATCTAAACTGTTCATTTTCACCAAGACATCTAGTCTCTGTGGTCTGAAGCAATTTTCTTACAACCTTTATCTAAACTTTGCCTACCATATTCAAGTAAACAGGTTGGCTCTTTGGTTCTTTTGCTTTGTTTCTGTAAGGACTCATTTTACAATAACCAATTACTCAGAGTCAGACAAAATAATTTGCACAATTATTTAAATTGTCCAATATTAAATTCAACAAGGAGAGAACTGTGCTTAAATGTAAATTTTATTTGTTCTCTTTTTTAAAATAAGCAGAGATCAGAGAAAAATAGGTTTGTATCATTTCAGATTTCCATAAGGAATAATATATACACTAATTAGTCAATCAAAAATCATTGGCAAAACCATAATATACTGGGGGGGGGGTAGAGGTTGGAGAGGAGGGTATTGGACCAAAGCCTGGCAATAGGCTAGACCAGAGAGGCAGATCATAGTGTACTTATTAACCATGTGAAAGAAGTTACTTGAAGGGCAATGGAAAACATTAAACGGCCTTAAACACAGAGAGACCATTATTAGATTCGCCTTTTTTAAAGACCACTCTGGCAGCAGTGTGGATGGGAGAGGCGGAAAGCAGATAGAAGGGTTCTGCAGTAGCCGAAGGAGAAATTTTTTAAATGACAATATGAATGAGAAGAGAAAATGTGAGGATTCGTTGAAATTTACAATTGTCAGGACTTCCTGGTAACTTGGTGCTGGGGATGAAGGAGACAGATGTCAAAGACAGAATGCAACTTGCTGGGTCAATTACCAAGCTCTTTGCTCAGGTGGAAACACAGGAACTGTAGTGTATCCTTCACTTGCTGTGAGTTACATAACTAAATGGGTTTGGTTTTTTTTAATTACCTTAATTGAAGAAGGATGTCAACCAATGTGGAGGTGTTAGAAGTGTTGGGTTCTAGAAATTGGAGTTGAGTATTTCTTGGACTTCGGTTAACTAACATGAATTCCATCATATTTTCTGGTGGGCTCTGGGTGCAGAAGTTAATAGGGAGGAAGCAGCATATTCAGAGTTCTTTCAGTCTCTTAGGGAGACAGTAAGCTGAAGATCTGGAGAGGGAAAACAAGCATAGGGTTTAAATGAAGCTTCATGGCCTTTTATGTTTTAAATTTCAAGTTGTTTGGGGGCTTATGGGGCAAGGAAATCTAAGGTTCGTAGTAGGTATAAACGACTCATTCATTTTCTCTTCACCTTATTACAAAGTAAAGAAAATGTTTTGATAAACAAGGCTTTCACCCTTTCCCCACGAGTAAAAATACTGCTGCTTGGAATGAAATGTAACATGTAAAACAGACCTAGAATTCTGCTGATGTCTTTAACAAGGTGATTCACACATTAAACACAGTCTTAAATGGGGTACACAGAGGCTGTGAGGTTTGCAAATCAAGCTTGTTTCTATTTTTACACATAATTTACCTTTGTTGTTTCCATAAAGGTGAAAGAATATAAGGAGCAGGCATGAGAAGCAAAGAGAAAATAAATAGGGGGCATGTGTTCTTTTATCAAACCATACTTCAGTTTCATTCAGTAAGGCCCGTATCAACAACAAAAATGCAACAACTGAGATATCCAACATGAATCAAGAGGTATCATGGATCAAAAATACAGCACTTTAAAATATTTCCATTGCAATATTTATACCATTGGGAATGATACTGTCAAGAGCCAAGTCCTTGGAACCACACTGACCTGTATTTAAAATCTGGTTCTACTCCTAATTAAACAGTAATCTTAGCCAAATCACTTAACATCCTTGAGTTTCAGTTTCCAAAGTTATAAATCAAAAATAATAAAGGCTGCATATACAGTGGATTGCCTACCCAACATCCGTTTTCCCCTGGTTCTTAAGGAACCTCAATTTTGTTCAGAAACCCACCTATTTCATTACAGCCATGCATTTCCAGGGAGGCTGGCTGCATCAACAGTCCCAGGAGTGAAATGAATTCTGATTGGTTTAACCCAATCATGGTGGTTCCAATTGCCCTTACCGGTAATCGTTTTAGACAAGTTTGTGAAATAATTCAGGACAATGAGACGTGAATCTGCTGGAGACTTTTGGTACAGGTTTTCGTTTTGTTTTATTTTGTATAAGGAAAGGTGAGTTGATTGCTTTATTTATTTGTTTGTTTATTTATTTATTCACTTTTATTTAGGTTTTAGGTTTTGGGGGATCCTAAGGAAGTTTACAAGTAAAGTTCTTTCCACTTTTGGATGCTGTCGAGTCTTTATGTGACGCCTGAAAGTGGGAAGCCACCTTATGGTCCTAAAGGGAAGTTAGCCTAATAATAAAGTCATGCATCTGACCTAATAAATTAACACAGGGGGAAAAAAGGAAACAAAAATCTTATGAGTGTTGTCAAGCAGTTGATTTAATCAACCCTTGAGCCAACGTACCTCTGAAATTGATATGTGAGAAATAAATTACCTTTTTTTAGGCAAGTTTTAGTTGGAATTTTCTGTTATTTGCAGCTGAAGGCTACTTTGCAGAATGAATAATAATGAATGAAAAGTACTGAGCACCCAATAATAACTACTGTCATTATTACTTTAACCTTTTTTTCTCATAGTCACTTTTTAGGTCTTTTTCTCCCTTTTCTTGACCCTATGGAAACCATCAGGGAATGTGTAGTTTCTTATTCCTTTCTATATTCCCCTACATACCTACAACAGTGTTTATCAACAGTAACTGCTTACAAATATTGTCAAAATGAAATAGAATTGAATCAAAGCATTTTCACACATTGTACTGTAGGGTCTATTAATGAACTAGAGTAGACAGATTTCATTAGCAAAAGAGGGTGTATTTTATAAAGAACAGTATGAGAAACATCAATGTACTTTTTATTCTAAAGAATGATATATTTTTCATTCTAAAGAGAAAATATAAATTTCCATGAACCAAGTTTCAAATGCTAGAGTTTCAATACTATTTTGAACAAGTGACATTTCTAAAGCACCGAGAAAAAGAAACTCAGATGAGAAAACTTAAAACATGACAATGTCTTTGTAAAACCAAGCCGTACTCTTAATAAAAATTGATAAATATTAAAGACTCATTCAACTGTTGCCCAAAGTACCATCCTTGATCTTATATTCATATTCCTGAGTGATAGCTTGCGCTTTTTATGTTTTTATGCTCCCTCTTTCATCAGATAACTCCACTCTTTCTTTCTGGCTCCAAGAGTCTCTTTAGGCCTCAATGTATAACACAAAAGTAAATAAAGTGACGAAATAGAAAACAGCACAGTTAATTTTACCAATTAGCAAATATAAGCAAGCTCATAAGGAGGCCTTTTTTCCCTCTCTTTTCAGTAAGAGTCAGATATTCATTCATCTTTTTTTCTTTCTTAAGACTTTCTGGATGAATATTAATGTCATAAAAAAAGAAATCCTCTTAACTTCTAGTGAAGTCGAGTGTTGTGCTGAAAAGAGAAAATGGGAAGAAAAGGATCAAGCCTACCAGAAAAATCTTATCTGGGGACAAATCCCAAGCTAACACAGTTTTATATCACTGTAACATCCAACTAAAGCAGAAGTGTTTTGTTTTCACTAACCTCTAACCAAACTTTAGAATTCCCTTCAATCATAAAGGCAACATCACAATAATTGGCAACAACTGTGATTATGTGAACAACAGAAATCATGGATATTTTCACATCACCTTACAATTGTAACTGATATCTCAAAATGTTGTTTATTTTTATCCCATCATTAGTTATTCGATTTCTGTACTTATTGAATTTATGTGATAAAGATGCACATCTATTACTATATCAACAATTTTTAAATATTCTGATAACTATATGTAATTGATCTCCTTATAATCCTATGGATTTTATTTTGATGCATTTAAAACATGACTCTGAGAAGTGGTTTATAGCCTTCACCAGACTTCCATGGCTCAAAAAAAATGTTAAGGACCCCTGAACTAAGGAAATGCAAATGAGCAGAACACTTCCAGAAATCTAAAAAGTAAAGGGGGTGGAAGCAGAATCAGCTAAGACTGAACCTCTGCCCCTCCCATCATACAATATGCTACTTATTTCTTCTCAAACGACAAAAATCAAAGTCGATTACACTTTCCACAAACAGCTTTTACTTATTTCAAAAAGATAAATTCTTAAATTTTCAGAAATCAATTGTGCATATGTTTCTCCTGCATATGTTTGATAATTTTGAATCAAAAATATTCTAAGCTTATTTTGGAAAAGTTAATTATATCAGACTTATACCCACCAGGGTAATTCTACCTTCAAAAGAAAAATTTTGAACAAAACTTCTATTTTTATTTATTTATTATTATTATTTTCTTTTGCGGTACCTGGGCCTCTCACTATTGTGGCCTCTCCCGTTGCGGAGCACAGGCTCCGGACGCACAGGCTCAGCGGCCATGGCTCACGGGCCCAGCCGCTCCGCGGCACGTGGGATCTTCCCGGACCGGGGCACGAACCCGTGTCCTCTGCATCGGCAGGCAGACTCTCAACCACTGCGCCACCAGGGAAGCCCAAAACTTCTATTTTTAAATTACAATTCCAATGTGTAACCACGGAAAGGAAAGTAATGGTTTTTTATCTGCAAATTATAGATAGATAATACATATATCTATATGTAGATATATCTGTACATCATCAAATATGTACTTTTAAACGTTTGCACATCATTAAAGAGGACATTTCATAGGCGAAAATACTGGAAATGAATTTTGATTTTGTCAAATTTTAAGGTGGTTTAAAAGTGCTATTGCTCAAAGAGAAGAAAAGTCATCCCAATACAAGATATTCCTACATAAAAAATACATAAAAATACATAACAGATATGAAAGACTCCTACATAAAAAAGAAATCACAAGTTTGTGAACTTTCTTTTCTCAATGTCTCTCAAATTAAAGGAGCCAGGCAAACATAGCTTGAACTCCATCTCTGCAATTGCTTCCAGATTCACCCTTATTATAGTTAATAGTGATTAACAGTAAAGTAAGAGTAATTGCATTTACAAGGTGTCAGGCACACTAGTTCAAACTGTAGCTATAAAAGGAAACAAGGCAGGCACAGTGACTACACTGAGAGACTCTGGTTTAGTAAGGCAGGTATTATGTAATGTAAATAATCGGTTAAATACAATTGTTAATATTATGAAGGAAAATCATATTGTGTATTATCTCACTTAATTCTTACAACAACTCTGTGAGATAGGTTATTATTATCTTCGTTTCATGAAAAGAAGCTTAAATTCAGAGACGTGGAGTAACTTTCCCCATGTCAAAAGGGGGCCACAAAGATACAAGCGTAACAGGAGAGGCTGAAACATACAAATTTAATTGTAGAGTAATAGCTTTATATTACAGTGGTGTTTAGCTTTCTGAAGGAACACAGTGATTATTTATTCAGCTTTGAAACCATCATGTCTTGTACGTGATAGGTAAAACTTAACTGTATGACAATAAAAATAAATCACTGGACAAAATTTAAGAGGTAAAGAATGGGAGAACACAAAGTATTACACTCCTACATTCTGCCAGGAAGCCAAAGACAAGATCTGCCAACTGTACATTTTGGAAGAAGGTTACGTTCACCTTCGGTCAAAAAACAGAAAAAAGGTACTATTCTAGTGAGTGAGGTTTGTAACGGAGCAAGCTATGCATGCGGAGGGACAGGGGTAGGCGGGAAATCTCTGTGCGCCCTCTCAATTTTGTTGTGAACCTAAAACTGCTCTAAAAAAGTCTCTTTACATTTTTTTTCCACAATAAACAATGAATAAATAAACAGACAAAGGAAATATTACGTATTATTTAATATCTGATGAGCATCTACTATACGGGTAACAAATACATTGATCTTGAACTCTTTGGTTCTAATCGGCTGTCAGTAACTCCTAGGAGGGCTGTGCTGAAGAGCATTCTGAGTGGGGTAAGGGTAGCAACGCTGTACTGGAGGAGGGGAGAATGACAGGATGCTTGCCAACGATTTGCCATTCCTGGCTACTGATGTTGTGATACTGTGCTAAGGGAACTGTCCTTTCTCAGGAGAATCTCAGAGTGTAGCGGGAGATAAGCTCAAAGAAAGAGAAAAAGCACAGGACACTCTGACAAGTGCAGGAACAGATCTATGTTCAAGATTCTAGGTCAGTCCCAAAAAGGGAGATAGGAGTTCTGCCTGTAGTTATTAGTAACTTGATTTATTAGTTATAATAACAATAACAGTGTGATATATTGCAAGCGAACAATCTGTCCAGCACTGTACTAACTACTTACATGTCTTAAGTCACCAAATTCTCTCAAAATTCATGTGAGATGGCTGCTATTATTATCCGCAAAAAACTGAGAAACAGTTGAGAAAACTGAACTCTAGATAATACAATTAACCTGCCTAAGATCAATACATGGTAGGTGGGGAACCGGAGTGCAAACCTCACATGGTCCAGAGCCCAAGACGTTACCCATTAAAATATGTGAAAAATACTTTTTTTTTTGGCACTGGGTGTGTTTCCTCCAGAGATAAGTAAAATTACTTCAAGGATATTCTTTTCCTTAGTAAGAAGCAAGTAATTTGGAACCACAGTGATTTAAGTTTAACCCACTTAACACTGTCAATGAAACTTCAAAAACATGGATCAGCTATACCAATTCATTAACTCTTGATGTTTGTCACTCTTCAAGGAATTCTTTTTTTGTTTGTTTTTGCTTTTGTTTTCACATAGGTTAACAGACTTTTGCAAGGAAACATACGAAAAGTCAAATACCGATTCTGATAGTTTACCAACTGGAATTGCAAATTCCAAATACAACTCTATAAAATTCTATAAAATTGTAGGGCAGGATTACGGAAATAAATCACAGGGATTAACAAGTACAGATATCCTGGCCTTGTCACTTTTCCTGCTGCTTAATGTTCATTAAGCCTGTCTAATGAAATAAAAACTATAAATGAAGCACAACATGACTCTAGCTTTCATGGAACTTTAACAAGAACAAGGTAACAGTTTTAAGAGTCAGACTCATGAAAACCAGTCTAATTGGGCTTTAAATCCAAGTTTTATTCAGGATTTTAAAAAGCCACTAGCCAGTATCACTGCCACCCAAAAACATGTAAAGGCCTTTTGTATGAGGGTAGGAAGACTACAGATCAGGGATCAGAAGCAGACTTGTTAATCTTGGAATCATCATGTAAGATTATTAACAGCACATATATTAACTACTTGATTTTTGACATTTTACACATTCTCTTAAAAAGATATTATTTACTCACCACCCAGACTGAACAGATGTTAACATATGGCCATCTCTGCCTCAGATCCTTTTTCTTTTTTCTTTTAAAAACTAAGTACCACATACTCTTTAATCTCTCTTACTCTGTATGAAATCAGGATTCTAACTTGAATCCCCCTGGAGATTCAGACATTCAAACCCTAACTTTTATTATGATCATAGCTACAAAAGGTCTAACCCAAGCATCAATCCCGTGCAAACACCATGGAGATGGGTGACACAATCATGTCCATCGTACAGAAGAGGTAACCAGCAATAGGAGAGACTGAGATTTGCTAGCTAGTAAGTGACACATGTGGGATTTGAACTGAGCTCTGACTGTCTTCAAGGTCCCTACTCTTTGCATGTGCCTACAGTTCCCAGGAATAATAATGATATCCATCAGTCTCAACAGTAACCATTCCGTCCCAGCTTCTGCCAAATCTAGGCCTATTTATACTGTGGTTATTGAGCATTTACTATGCTCCAGGCACAGTGGATTAAAAACGCAGGCCAACCAAAAAAGAATCAGTCAGAGCACTGCTGATTTTACAAGGCTTCTGAAAATCTATTCCAGTGTCTTCTTTCCTTAATAAAGCTGGGATTCACGGGCATCTCCTGCCACAGGATCACTTATGCTCCCAGCCATCTAGTGCTACTCTCTGTGCCAGGCAAAATGGATTCTATTCCTTGATTATTAATCACCCCAAAAGCCACTGGTGGAGAGAATTCTACCGAGGTTCCCAAGCCATGAACCTCAAAAGCTTTGATGATCAGGATACAGTCAACTGTTTCTTCCGTCTCCTGCTCCATTCTGTCTTGTTACCAGAATTAGTCTTGTCAACAGGCCTGTCCTGAACACCCAATTGTTATAAGACTCATCTTCTAATTCCCCCTTTCCCTATTTTGTACTGGTGAGACAATGTTGGCAGGTTCATTTATTTTACAAATATTTACTGAATGCCCTCCATTTCCCTGACACTATTCTAGGCACTGTGGAAGGAACAAACAAAATAGTCATGATGTTTGTATTTTAGTGGAGAATGGCAGACAATAAGCAAACAAGTATATGGTATTTCTGGTGATAAAATGGTTAAGGAGTAGAAGCAGGTAGGGTATAAATAGAGTAGTCAAGGAAGGACTCTCTGATTAGGTAACACCCCAGCAGGGACTAGAATGAAATGAGGGCAAGAGCCACATTTGTATTTGGAGGAAAAGAATTTCCATCATGGTAAATAACAAGTGCAAAGTCTCTGAGTCAAGAGAATTCTCAACGTGTTCAAGGCCAGTGAAGTAGGATGAGCCAGGCTGAGTGCTAAGAGCTAAGGTCAGAGAGGATCAGAGGTCAGATCACAGCAGCCTTTAAATTTTAGCTCAAAAAGAATGAGCAATCATTAGTATGTATAAGTATCATGATCTGACTTATAAAACTTCGGTTGTCAGGATAGGACGTGGGCATTTCGGAATTTGGTGGGAGAACATAACGGATTCCACGGGGTTGGACACATCTTCTTGAATGGTGTGTCTGTCCAAGAGGGCTTCCACACAAGCTGGGACTCGCCATGTGTGGTACACAGGGTGTTAAAGTAGGTCAAGGAGCCACACACGGTGAAATCAACCAAAGTGCTTTATAAAATTGAAGATTCCATGAGGCTAGCTCAGATATGATGAACCAGAATTTCTGTGGCCAGGGCTAAAGAATCTGCATTTCAAACAAGGTACCTTAGTGGCTTACATATACGAGAATTTTGGAAAGCTAATGGGGTCAGGGAAAGCTTGGCAGAGAAGATGATTCTTGAACTGAGTTCCAAAAACAAGAAAGAGTTAACTTATGGGGGAGGGGCAGAGAGCAATGGTGGTCAGGATCCCTCAGGGAGAGAAACCATTATGAATAAATACCTAGATACATAAAATATTATCTGACTTTTAGATTCCCACATGCAATATGACATAACCAAAGCAACTTTTTTTCAACATTTATCCTGTGCCAGGCATATATGTGATCTCATTTTATGACCCCAATCACCATGAAAGGAACTTTAAGAAAAGTGAGAACCAGAGAAATGAATGGACCTATTCAAGATTACTCAGTTAGTAAATGGTAAAGGCAGAATTGAGGCAAATGATGTTTAACTGAAGCATGTGATCTTAGCCATTAGACTGGGGAGACTCAAATAACAAAGTATGAGAGATAATAGAACAGATCAGGATGTCCGTGAATGCCTTTGTATAATAAGCCAAAGTGTTTGAATGTTGACACAAAATCCATGGAGGGTTGCCTTGAAGAAATTTATGCAAGGGAATGATGTAATCAGATGTGGGTTTTGGCATGTGATTTTTGGCAGCAAGAATATAGGCAAGAAGTAGTGATAGCTGGAATCAAGTTAATGGCAAAGATAATGCCTTCACTCAAATGCTCTAGAAATCAGAGCTTGAGGCAAGGGTAAAGTGCTGATGGCTTACCTGAGAGGTACATACCTATGGTGGTGAAGGTAAAGAAATAAGGTAAATGTAGGAGACTGAATAATGATCACCCAACAATATCAGATCCTAATCCCTGAAACCTTGTAAATGTTACCTTGTAAGGAAAAAAGGATATTTTCAGATGTGATTAAGTTAAGGATATTAACAAGTAGAGATTATCTTGGATTACCTGAGTGGGCCCTAAACTCAATCATAAGTGTCTTTATAAGAGACAGGCAGAGGGAGATGTGACACATGCAGAAGAGAAGGAGGGGATGCAACCACAGAGACAGAGATGGGAGTGAAGCAGTCACAAGTTAAGGGCTACAGTCAGCCACCACAAGCTGAAAGAGGCAATAAACTGATGCTCCCCTAGAGCCTCCAGAGGGAGTAAAACCATGCTGACCCAACTCTGTTGCAGTGAAACTGATTTCAGACTTCTGGCCTCAAGACCTAGGAGGGAATAAATTTCTGTGGTTTTAAGCCACCAAGGTTGTAATTTGTTATAGCAGCCCTAGGAAACTAATCCAGTAAGCAAGGAAAGAAAGGATGCAAGGCAATGTGATGTATTACGATGCCTTACTATGCTGGTCACCACTTCACAAACAACCACATCATGTCGTAACAGGCGGGTTGCCATGCAGCCCACGGGACTTCTGGAGAAGGTATACAAGGAGAAACAATACTCCAGAGCAGCCCACTAAAGGACAAAGGGTGAGGAATTTATCTGCCTGTATGCATAATCTAGCCCGTTGACAACTATTTGGAAACCCCCATTCCACACCTCATGGTGTGCATTTCATGTAAATGCAGAAACAGAAGAGCTGCTTACTATAAATAGGACTCAGCATGCGGTGCAAGAGACCCATGCAAATCTCAGCCTCCAACTCTGATTCTGTCTGAATTGGGAGCTCAGCAGGCGGTGCCAGTAAAGGTGACGGCACGGTGACTCACGTGGCAAGAAGAACATTGTCAACGGAAGCTGAGAATGTGTACAAAATCTGCACGTGATAAGGGGTATAAAGATGAAATTATATATTCGGGGATGTGTTGTAGATACAGTCAAGAGGACTTTCTAACTAGTTTGCTATATTGAATTGTAGTTAATCAAATGAGCATCTGAGTCAAGGAGATATGGTTTCAAATCCTAGTTCTACCACCTACTCAAATTATCTACCACCTACTCAAATTATTAAGGATAATTCGATCTTTCAAACTCTCAGTTTCTTCCCATCTGTGAAATGGAAAGAATAATATGCACTATGCAAGGTTCTAATGAAGCAAAATGTGTAAAGCATTTATCACAGGGTTTGGCACAAAGCACTTGGTAAATTAAAAAGTGGAACGATACTCGTTGTCATTATTGCATGGAGTGAGTGAGGCAGAGGAAAGAATATAGGAGGACATTCAGGAGTCTGGCTTGGGCAACTGAGGATATTAGGGAGGGGAGAAAGCTTGACAAGGTAGAAAATGAGAAGCTGACAGACAGCTATATATAGATGGATCTTCCTGGAGCAGCTTCACTGTTTTGCTTGACCACCCAGACCACTAAGAAGCGGGGAAAGGAACTATTCATTGAGCCCCAGCTATGTGTCGGGCACTATCTCACTACTTTACATGTGTTATTTCACTTGTCTTCATGACAACCCTTTGATTTAGGGTGTTTTGCTATGCTTTACAAAAAAAGAAATCTGAGGCATAGGGAACATAAGTTATTTTACCCCAGCCACTCATTTATAAATAGGTAGAGACAAAGATGTCAACCTAAATTCCTCTGATCCCAAAACTGAGTGTTCTTACCACCTCCCCCATGCCCCATGATATTCCGCACACATGCTCAAGTATACTTAGAAAACATATTCCCAAGCCAAGTATATTTTTTCTTGAATTTTCTACACATGCAGCATATAAAGGCATTCACATCTATTAAAATATTGCAACTGACAATATCAAGTACTGACAACAACACAGAGCAACTAGCATTCTCATATGCCGCTGACGGGTGTACAAACTGGAACTATTTTAGGAAAACTGCTAAGCTTTATTTACCTAAAGCTAAAAATATGCTCATTCTACAACGTAGCAACTCTACTCCTAGATTTATAACCAGTAGAACTGAGTGTTTACGTCCACCAAAATAATACACAAGAGTGTTCAAAGCAGCTTTATTCAAAACAACCAATCACTTGGAATAGCCTCCAAGTCCCCCAACAATAACATGGGTAAATAAATTCTGGTGTAGTCCTGCAATGGAACACTACACATCAGCAAAAAGAATGAACCGCTTGTACACATAAAAACATGAATGAATCTTACCAAACAGGATGGTGAGCAAATAAAGTTAGGTATAGAAGAATATACATCACATAATCCCATTTATAGGTAGAACAGGCAAAAGTAATCTATGGTCACAGAAGTCAGGATAACAGTTACTCTTGGGGGCAAAGGTGCCAACTGGGAGTGGGTCACATGGGAACTGTCTAGGGTGCTGAAAGTGTTCTTTATCTTGATGGACAGTGGTTACATGGCTGTACATAAAAACTTAAAACAATCTGTACACTTAAGATTTGTGTACTTTATTCTATACAAGTTATATCTCAATGAAATTTTAATTTAAAACATTAAGGAGGCCAATGAAACCAGCCAGCAGGCCCTCAATCATCAACCTCTGATCAAAACCAGTTCTGTATTAATCAGATCTGTCTCACCCTTTCATCCCCTACACCTGGCACACAGTAGTAGAACTCAACAAGCATTTATGTAACAAGTGAGCACATGCCTAGGGCAATAGGCAAGTTCCCACCCACCATTAAGTACATCCCTCTCGTTCCTCAGCTAAACCACAGACTGTGGTGGCATCACGCTCTGCAGCTCAGGAGGTGGTGGGACCAATCCCCAAACCTGGCCATACCTTCATTAGAAGAAATAAACCATAAAACCAAGCAGCACTTTTGCAGTATGACACAGCAGTATTGCTTGCATTAGGCCAATTTTCCACTTATGACAGCAGTAATAGCACTAAAAGCTGATAAAAGCGGTCTGTTCGTTCCGAGATCAGCTCTTATGGCTTATTCTAAATATTATCAAGTGAATCAAGAGCCGCCATTACAGTGTCTAAAAAGCCTTCATACCTTGTAAGCAATCTGACAAATAATCATCAGCGTGCTTGTGTGAGGCCAGGACTGAGGGAAAAAAGTCAGCAACTGACATTCCCGTTTACAGAAGTCATTAAGGTAATTTTCATTAGTTTCGGAATAAACAAAATGGATTTCATATGTAAAGTCATATACCACTGCTTTCAACAATTCCAGTATTTTTAAAAATCTTATTTCCAGGCACTTGAAGATATGGGCTACTTAAGTTGTTGAAGCCTTCTCAGGCCTTATGAGGACAGAAGGAAGTTCAATAAAACTGCTGAGGGCTCAGTCAGTCACAGTGGCTCAGCCAATATTTCTCACGTCTCATTTTAAGTAAATTTCAATATTTCTGATTCCACTAAATTTCAGATTTGGTGATTATTCACGCATGCTATGCTCAAAATAACTTGCTTCTAAGGAGTTTCTTAAGAGAAAATAAATAAGTCCAGTAAAAACCAAGCTATGTTTAGCTTGTTCATGTGAGAACTTCTGGATTACAGTTGAGGACATAAACTTTCTGGAGGATAATTTGACAAAATTACCATCTACCGGATCAGGGGTTGGTGAAATTTTTCCGTAATGGGCCAGACAGTCAATATTTTCAAATTTGCAGACCATATAGTCTATGTCACAGCTATTCAACTGCCATTATAGTGTGACAGCATAGACAATATATAAATTAGTGTCACCATGTTCCAATAAAACTTTATTTAAAAAAAAAAAAGAGGTTGCATTTGACCCCTGGTCCATAGTTTACCAACCTCTGCACTAGACTGTAAGATCCCTGTCATAGGGCTAAACCTGCTTTATTCACCATAGTATCTCCAAGTGGGTGTAGAGAAGAGCACAAATTAGATATTTGGTAAATATTTACTAAATAAATATTGAATGAATCATAAGCCTTAAAATTCCATATAATTCATTCACCAACCACCTCTAGACATTACCCTAAGAAAATAATCAGAGGTGAGTATAAGTATTTTGCTATGCGTACTTGTCACAATATTTGTTTACAATAACAAGATAACAGAATAACACAAATAACCAATAATAGGGGAGTGGATGGAAAAATATGTATATTAATAAGATGGAATGTTAATTACTCATTAAAAATGATGATTTGGAAGAACAATATTTAACATTTTTTAAATATCTTCAAATGCATGAAGTAAAAAAATTTATTAGAAAAAAGTATTTTTCATTAAATATTTATTGAACACCTACTATATACCAAACACTATTCTAGACACTGAAATATGAGAGGAGCAAAACCAGCAAAAATCCTGTCCACATAGAGGACATATTATCTTAAATAAGTATGGTTGTACTATCAAAAAAAAGTACATATAATATTTTTAAGTTTGAAATGTTCTTCATCAAAATATTTTTAGAAATTAATTGTCAGGGAATAAACTCCTGAGTAATTTTATCTATGACATTTTGATTAAGAATACTAAACAAAGTTGATTACTTAACATGAATGGTATCAATAATAAATAATCTGATTTCAAGTAATTATTGCCTAATTAAACACTGATGGGGTAAGACATAACTTCTAGAATTTTTTAGCAGAAAAGTACCTATTTTGAAAGAAATTTATTTTATTCACCAAGCCCTCATATAGCGTGCATATATATGTATATATACACACACACATACATATCTTATGCTAGACACTGCTCTAAGTACTTCACAAATATAAACTTATTTAATCCTTGTAACAACCCTATGAGGTAAGTATTATTATTGACAGATAAGGACACTGACGTATGGGAGGTGGGGTAAGCGACTTACCCAAGGTCACAAAACTAACCAATGGCAAGGCCAGGGTTTAAACGCAGCCTGTACCATTCCAAGGCCTGTAGTTTTAATCATCATGAATACTATTTGGAAACGCAATATATAAAATAAGTAATAATTTTTTTAATATCCACTTTCTTTGTAAGTTAAAATTTCTAACATTGATATAATAAGATCAGTTAGAATGATGAGGCATTTCTGTTAACTATGGGAATTTTTGTTTGGAAGTTATGAGTGACAGCTGCAGACTTATATCACCCTGAAGAGGCAGCTTATTTTTGCAGTTTGCTTTGGAAGACAAAGTACTGAGACTCTTCCTCCTTACAGACAAATGGTAATAGATTTTATTCTCCCTTTTTATATAACTTATATTGCAGAACAGGCAAAAATCTTGAACGAAACTAACCCAGAGCTTACAGGAGGAATAGTAAAAAATAATTGGGTTTTAAAGTTAAATCACTAGCAACATCTAATAATTTTTATAACATTCCTTAATGCATATTCAATTTGGAAGTTCCTAAGTTCTTTACTCAGTTTAACATTAATTATTTCCAGAAAATACTTTGCAAATGTATCTTATAACACCAAGCTGATGAATAATCTCTTTGAAAAATTATATATCAATGCTCATTTCTGTCAGATATTCACTGTTTTCCAAGAGTTAAATTTATTTTGTTGACTATGATGACTCTAAACCTTGTTTCATTTTCATCGATCATAATTTATCTGCAATCAAAAGCACCAAAATATTATAACCCGAATTGCCTAATTGAACTCCCTGAGATTTAAATAATCAGCTCTCTCTCTCTCTCTCACTACACACATACACACACCCCACATGCAGCTATTTCTTCATTTTAATTATAATATTTATACCAACCTCTTGCTCTGAAAAGGCCAATAAATTTTGGTATCAAAAAGCAAATTCTGGACCGCTCTGCAAATGTGACTACTAACCAACTCTGAAAAAGCTACCCTTTAAAAAACTATGATCAAAAAAAAAAAAACAAAAAACTGTGATCAATTCATAATGCCTGCCATTGGCACAATAAATGGAGAATGGCAACGTATGTGTGCCAAGTATTTCTAAGGCTTGCCTTTCTCCCCTGACACTAGCAAAATGCTCTTATAACCAAAAACAAGACACCTCACTTCTTTTTAAAAAAAAAAAGATCCTCCTAACACAGACTTTACACAAGGATTGACTTTTTCCCAATTAGATGATACTATTGTATTATCTGGAGTTCGCTGTTTTAGGGAGGATTTTTCTGGAGCATCTCCCGGGTGATGGCAATCATCCTAAAATACTCCTGGAGAGAAACGATTCTGTGATCTCATCCTGAAGCTTTTAAGACTTCCCTTCGGATTAAAGGTCTTAGCATCTCATCTTTAAGAAGAAAAGCGAGGTGATGAGTACTATATAAACACATATTTTCTTGAGAGTAATCTTCAGAGAAATTGTGGAGTCCAGTAAGTTTTAATGAACTCGCTGGGTTTAGCACACTTGTTATTCTACCTCTGGGACAAGCATTCACATCTGCATGAAACCTCATGCATACCTTTCATGTCTCCCTGATCACCAGGGTAAATCTTAGATTTGCCAGTTCTCTTAGGATTTTATTCATCTTCCTTTTACACATAACCTTTCTCATACAAAACTCAGGCTGGACTCCCTTTGGCAAAAGGGAGCCAGGAGTGTGACAAAGAATCTATGAAGCTAAATGAGGAGGGAGGTTATTATGTGACCTGGATGGAGGCCTTCATGGCACCAATTAGAAGGCACGTGAGCAGGAAGGGCGCTTTGGAGAGCTATTGCAGAATGTTACCTGCTGGCTGTCTCTTTTAGTTATTTATTTGAGTGATCTCCTCTGATCTCTTTTGCATTTCCTTTCCTTCCCAAAATCTTGCTGAAAGAAAATTCTAACCCGGTGACCCAGGAAACGTTCATTTGTGCTTTTCAGTGAAAACTTGGAGGAAAGCATGGAAGAATTTAGAGGAAGGATAATAGGGTTTTGGTATTTCAGCATTGCTACATAGTCTATCTAAACTCACAATGTGCTGAGAAGTTTTTTTACAAAGTTGAACATAAACTCACCATACAACCCAGAAATTCCACCCCTAGATATTTACCCAAGAAAAGAAATGAAGATATATGCCCACAGAAAGGCCTGCACATGAGTGTTCACAGTAACTTTCTTCATATTAGCTCCAAACAGGAAACATTCAAGTGACCATCAGAGTAGAATAGATAAATGAATTGTGGTTTATTCATACAATGGACTACACACCTCAGCATTACAAATGAATGAACTCAGCAAAATGGATCAATCTCAGAAACATTATGGTGAGCAAAAGAAAACAGCCACAAAAGAGTACACACTGTACGGCTCCACTTACATTAAGTTCAGGAAAAGGCAGATTTAATCTATACGGACAGAAAACAGATTAGTGGTTCCCTGGGGCTGGCTGGTGGGGGGCACGGAACTACAAAGGGGAATGGGGGAGCTTTGGGGGAGGTGGAAATGTTCTGCATCTTGATCATGGCGGTGTTTTCATTTGCCAAGATCCCAACACACACATAGAAGAGGTACCCTGTATTACATGTAAATTATACTTAAACAAACTTGACCAAAATAAATGTGCTGAACAACCCTTGGCTTGTGATGGGGATTGTCATTCTTCCTTTAAAAAATGTGATCAAACCATTACAATTTTAACCAATGTCGTGCAGAGGTAGCATGGCACTCTTTTGTGCCTTTTGATAGGATTCTCACTACAACACAGCTTCGGCGAGTGTGAGTCAAGAGGCTGAGATTCAAGGGTCACCCCTGCCCCCAACTCTCTGTGAGGCCTCCTTAGATGGGTCAGTTACTTACAAAGGTCTCAGTTTTCTCAGCTGTAAAATGAAGGTAATGGACTAGGCCAGAATTTGCAAAATGATGGGCTATGGGCCACATTTGATCAAATTTGCAGGTCCAGTGCAATGTAATTTTTGCAGTGTAATTCTTGTTAAATATTTGAATTAATTACCAATATTTAAACATCAGAAACTTTTCATAGAAAGTTCAGACTTCTGGCTTCTTTGAAAAGCAAGTATCTGATGACACTTAATCTGCACCCCAAACGGCACCAGTTAGCTGGAAAGGATTAACCACAACTCCATTTAGCCATGCGTAATACTCTCCAGTTCGCCTTGCCTTCTCCCAGGCCCTTTTCATGTCCCCTGGTCATGTTGAGTTTGGAAATCCTAAGCTAGATTAATGATGAATAACTGGTGCCCTCAAGGTGTGAACAACTTCCCAGCTCTGAGAAATGACCTACGATCTAATTTTAGGAATAAAATTGCAATGTATGAAAAATTAGCCCTGCAAAGCCACTCACTCAGGTATACACAAAGAGAAAACATTCACAAGCTGTGAAATTCCAGGCAACCTTTTCCAAACACTGGAGTAGGACTAAGGTAGCAGCCTACATGTACCAGAGAAAGTTTCAATAATTAAAACAGCCCAAGACCTACAGTATGATAATCAGCCACTGATCTACTAGTGACTGAAATAAACATTTAGCCCTGAAACAGATCCTGCATTCATATGGGACTGCTCTGCGTTTTTCCTTTTTTGGTTTGTTTTCTTGTTTAATTTATCATTTGGGGTTCAGGACTATATATTCTTTTCTTTTTTTTTAGGACTATATATTCTTTATAAAATTATTGGAAGCTGTGCTTATTTATTTTCCCTGCTTTAAATATTTTATAAAGCGCTGGAATTAATAGTTGTACCTTAGAAATTTGAAAGGAATCATCCTTAAAATCAACTAATAGTTGAGACTTCAACCACTTTTTCCAAAGCTCTTAGTCTATTCTGTTTGTCTGTGTTTTCCAAATTTTAAAATAATCTAAAATTTCTAATTTATTTGTATAACTGTGTGGTTTGCATTACTATATTTCTCAGAACTTTGTGTTCTCGGTGTCTTTCCTTCCCTGGAGGAAAAATAAACTCTCGGATTCATTTATCCTTGCATTCTTGTCCAATTCTTATTTCTCATTCAACCTGTTTCCCGTTTCTTCTCTTTCCCTTAGGATCATTTTCTTTTTAAATTGTCTTGAGTTGTATACTTACATAAGTAACTGTCACTTAAGCGTAGTAATTTTCCTTAAGTTTATATCTGACTCATGCTTTAAACTGGGATATTTAGTATCACTGCCTTTGTTTCTGAACACAATATAATTGTGTTTTGATTTCTTCTTTGTCCTAATAACAATTTGGAGAATAATATTTAAACTTCCAATTGGCTAGGCATATCTTTTTAAAATTGTCATTAATTCCTAATTTTATTTCACTATAGTAAAATATGACCTGTATGTTTTCTACTTGAGGAATTTATTGGTATTTTCTTATGACCTACCATGTGATAGGGGACTACCTTTTAATTTTTTGAAATACCGAATGTGGATATTTCAAACAAATATTCCACAAATGTTTAAAAAGAATACGTAAGTTTTATTACTCCATCCTTTATTTCCTTTTTATGCAAAAATATATGTATTTTTTAACCTGTGACAGACTGATAAAAGGATATTACGATCTCCCACTATAAAAGTATTTTTCTCAATTTCTCTTTATCTTTGAGCTTTGTAATATACAGGAAGCTGAAGTCTTCTTCTGGTTCAAAAGAGAGCACCATGTTTTAATCACTTCCATCGTAAATTATTAATAGTAGGCATACATGATATGTGCTTCAGAAAAAAATAATTCTCATATATTGAGAGTTTATAAATTCACTGATACTAAATATTTGGTAATAATACCTCAATTTCTTTGGTAAATGAGAGAAAAACATTTCTGAAGCAAATTATCACATGTAAAGTGGATACTACATTGAGATATTCTCTAAAGGAGTTACTAGAATCAATAACTTTTTTTTTCAATTGGCTGCAGAGGAGCTGGGACAGACACTGAGAATTTAATCGTTTGAAAAAGAATGCTTAGAAATTAGAACCAAAGCTCAAATTCCCAAGTCTACTTTTCAGAAGTTGAACTAAAATCTATTGTTTAGATTATCAAAACAATAGATTGTTTTGATAGTCTAAAATTATTATCAAAAATCTATTGTTTTGTAGATTTTAGTGTACAGGTCATACACATATGTCCTTAACTTCATTCCTCAGTATTCTATGGTTTTTGATGCTATTGTAAGTGGTATTTTCTTCATATTCATTTTCCAATTCTCTCTCTCTCTCCACTCCTTCCTTCTCTCTCCCCCTGCTCTGCCTCTACCTCCCTACCTCCATTTTACAGCTCGTCTACAATTCCTTTTTCCTCTTAGCGATACTCTCTCCTGCCACAAACAGGTTCTCTCTAGGAGGGAAAATGGCCACTGGCATTGCTAAACCTAATTCCTTAAAGGTCATGGTCCCAAAGGAAAAGATTCTTCCCTGTTGATTCCATCAAGAAATTCCCCAGGAAGTCTATTCTTGAACTGCCCTGAGTGACCAAACGCAACAGGTTTTAAGAGATTAGGAAGAGTCTGCCAAGGAAACCCCTTTCCAATACTGAGTGGGCGGGGGCACAGGGGGAGGGGTATTCAGAAGACAAAAAGCAGAGTTAACCAATTCCTAACAATAATCATAACGTATGTTATCAAATTACCTTCCAGGAAAGTTGTGCTGGTTTACCCTACCATAAACACTGTACAAATATCCTCTTTCCTTTTTCATTCTATGCTTTAATGTTGATTTTTCACCATCATATCTGTGAATTTTATAATACTGACCAGATACTCTCCCCACCACTGGCCATGTCCTTCTCTCATTTGCTTAGTCACAAAGTCTGGCTTTTCCTTGGGCTTCACAGTGGGGACAAACTTTAATCCATTTCCCAAGGAACTGAAAGCAACTGCTAAATTCCAAGTATCCATCTACAGAAGTTCATTTAAGTTTCCAGTTGCCAACATAGGGGAAATAGCCTATCTACTCTGAATTGCAGTGTCAGTGTGATAAAACATGTTTAGAAGCTCTCAACTTGAAAGTAAGTGATTAATAGGGAAATTTCTCACAGTCAGAATAAACTAGAGGACCAATACCAATAATATCATTCCACCCTTTCCATTGCTTCCCCCTACTTCTGGAAAAGGAGGGACATATTTCACAACTTTAGGCCCTACTGAATAAGGCATAATTTACTTTACTGATGGAACAGAAAATGGCAGCAATTTTCCAATGTTATATTAATTTCATTAGTCACTAGGTTTCCAACATTTAGAAGAACTAATTGAACAATGGGGTCCTGAGACCCTCAAAGAGTGAGTATACCACCCTAAATTAGAATTGGGATTACAAGCTTTTAATAGTTACAGTTTACCATCAGCATCCTATCTTTTTTTTTTTTTAACATCTTTATTGGGGTATAATTGCTTTACAATGGTGTGTTAGTTTCTGCTTTATAACAAAGTGAATCAGTCATACATAAACATATGTTCCCATATGTCTTCCCTCTTGCATCTCCCTCCCTCCCACCCTCCCTATCCCACCTCTCCAGGCTGTCACAAAGCACCGAGCCAATATCCCTGTGCCATGCGGCTGCTTCCCACTAGCTATCTACCTTACTACGTTTGTTAGTGTGTATATGTCCATGACTCTCTCTCGCCCTGTCACAGCTCACCCTTCCCCCTCCCCAAAACCTCAAGTCCGTTCTCTAGGAGGTCTGTGTCTTTATTCCTGCCTTACCCCTAGGTTCTTCATGACATTTTTTTTTTCTTAAATTCCATATATATGTGTTAGCACATGGTATTTGTCTTTTTCTTTCTGACTTACTTCACTCTGTATGACAGACTCTAGGTCTATCCACCTCATTACAAATAGCTCAATTTCGTTTCTTTTTATGGCTGAGTAATATTCCATTGTATATATGTGCCACATCTTCTTTATCCATTCATCCGATGATGGGCACTCTTTTTTTTTTTTAAATAAATTTATTTTTTTTTTTTGGCTGCGTTGGGTCCTCGTTGCTGCAAGCAGGCTTTCTCTAGTTGCAGCGAGCGGGAGCTACTCTTTGTTGCGGTGCGTGGGCTTCTCATTGCAGTGGCTTCTCTTGTTGTGGAGCACGGGCTCTAGGTGCACGGGCTTCAGTAGTTGTGGCACGCGGGCTCAGTAGTTGTGGCTCGTGGGCTCTAGAGCGCAGCCTCAGTAGTTGTGGTGCACGGGCTTAGCTGCTCCGCGGCATGTGGGATCTTCCCGGACCAGGGCTCGAACCCGTGTCCCCTGCATTGGTAAGCAGATTCTTCACCACTGCGCCACCAAGGAAGTCCAGTATCCTATCTTAAAAAAACCTTAGAGATTAGTTTATACACTGGATCATTATAGAGAGGGTTAATAAGAAGTCCAAACCATGTCTCTCAAACGATGAGCACATTTCTATATGACTCAGAGAAACTGTAACAGAGATACATGTTATCCTTTTTCTTTTTTTTGAATTTCATTTATTTTTTTATACATCAGGTTCTTATTAGTTATCTATTTTATACATATTAGTGTATATATGTCAATCCTAATCTCCCAATTCATCCCACCACCACTCCCATCCCCCTCCTGCCACTTTCCCCGATTGGTGTCCATACATTTGCTCTCTGCATCTGCGTCTCTATTTCTGCCTTGCAAACCGCTTCCTCTGTACCACTTTTCTAGATTCCACATATATGCGCTAATATACGATATTTGTTTTTCTCTTTCTGACTTCACTCTGCATGACAGTCTCTATGTCCATCCACGTCTCTACAAAGGACCCAATTTCGTTCCTTTTTATGGCTGCGTAATATTCCATTGTATACATGTACCACACCTTCTTTATCCATTCATCTGTCAATGGGCATTTAGGTTGCTTCCATGTCCTGGCTATTGTAAATAGTGCTGCAATGAACATTGGGGTGCATGTGTCTTTTTGAATTATGGTTTTCTCTGGGTATATGCCCAATAGTGGGATTGCTGGGTCATGTGGTAGCTCTATTTTTAGTTTTTTAAGGAACCTCCATACTGTTCTCCACAGTGGCTGTATCAACTTACATTCTCACCAAGAGTGCAAGAGGGTTCCCTTTTCTCCACACCTTCTTCAGCATTTGTTGTTTGTAGATTTTCTGATGATGCCCATTCTAACTGGTGTGAGGTGATACCTCATTGTAGTTTTGATTTGCGTTTCTCTAATAATTAGTGATGCTGAGCAGCTTTTCATGTGCTTCTTGGCCATCTGTATGTCCTCTTTGGATAAATGTCTATTTAGGTCTTCTGCCCATTTTTGGATTGCGTTGTTTGTTTCTTTAATATTGAGCTGCATGAGCTGTTTATGTATTTTGGAGATTAATCTTTTGTCCATTGATTCGTTTGCAAATATTTTCTCCCATTCTGGGGCTTGTCTTTTCATCTTGTTTATAGTTTCCCTTACTGTGCAAAAGCTTTTAAGTTTCATTAGGTCCCATTTATTTATTTTTGTTTTTATTTCCATGACTCTAGGAGGTGGGTCAAAAAAGATCTTGCCGTGATTTATGTCAAAGAGCATTCTTCCTGTGTTTTGCTCTAAGGGTTTTATAGTCTCCGGTCTTACATTTAGGTCTTGAATCCATTTTGAGTTTATTTTCATGTATGGTGTTAGGGACTGTTCTAATTTCATTCCTTTACACGTAACTGTCCAGTTTTCCCAGCACCACTTATGGAAGAGACTGTCTTTTCTCCATTGTATATCCTTGCCTCCTTGACACATGTTATCTTGATTCCCAGAAAGTGGCTTTATTTTTACCAGCAGCAAACAGTTTATAATATAATTGCTTTAACACTGCCATCTGAATTACAAGGACCCGCCTCAAAAAGTTGTTCCTTACACTAGGGGAAACTAATAGATAAATTTCTTTGACCTTGTTGGTTCTTGCCCCATCACCTAGAACCCTGAATTCTCATTACTATTTGCACTAAAAATGAATTCCGGGTGGTATTATTACCTGTAAATTGGTTCAATTCTAATGGGGAGAGAAAGGGATAGATCCTGATTTTAAATCACATATTTACAATTTTTACCAATTCTCCATGTAATTAAGATTTTTTTTCCACAACATGTTCAGGATCCACAATTTACACATAACCAAGGAGTTAAAGCAATTCCCAAAGCGACAGAGGCTTCCGCCAATTGGTGTGTGTTTGTCCCAGTTCCCAGTGTTCAAAGGGTACCTAAGGCAAGTTGAGGAATAGGACTGCTTATTTACTCCTGAATCACAGAACCAACACACTTGTTCCATATCTGCTTATTATGAACCAAATGTCAAGAACAGCTTAGACTCATCCATGGCCCTTTTATTTGTGTGCCTGGTGACACCCATAAAATCACAAAGTATTTTTCATAGTTTTGTTTTATAAAAAAATGTATCCGTCATTAGTATAATCGACTCTTTATCCTGTAGTTTAGTAAAATTTTTAAATTTCTTTTACTTTTCTTGTAATGACATATCTCAAAATAACTTCCTTGATACCAAAGACGCAGCATGGTTTAAGAACCAGTTTACTATTTTGTTAATTGAACTATTTCCCTTTAATTGCTCCATTACTTTCATCTGCACTTCTTTCTTCTTCAAGCTGGTTCCCCAATCATTCCAAAAATTACTACAGTCCTCCCTCGGTATTAACAGGGGATTGGTTTCAGGGACCCGGCAGACACCAAAACCTGCCAATGCTAACGTCCCTTATATAAAATGGCATAGTATTTGCATACAACCAACCTATGTACGTCCTCCCATATACTTTAAATCATGTCTAGATTACTTATAATACCTAACACAATGTAAATGCTATGTAAATAGTTGTAAATACAGTGTAAACTCTACATAATTCAAGTTTTGCTTTTTGAAAAGTTCTGGAATTTTTTTTTCCAAATATTTCCAACTCACGGCTGTTTGAGTCTGAAGATGCGAAACTCATAAATACAGAGGGCTGACTGTATTATAAAACTATAGGAAACAAGCTAAATGCCATATTACTGGTCAAATGCAGAGGAATATTATAAAATCATTAAAGAAAATGTTAAAGTAGAAAAAGGGTAAAATAAAGACCACTGCATATAATAAGCTCTCATTTTTAAAATAAAAATGAGGGCTTCCCTGGTGGCACAGTGGTTGAGAATCCGCCTGCCTATACAGGGCACACAGGTTCGAGCCCTGTTCCAGGAAGATCCCACATGCCGCAGAGCAACTAAGCCCATGTGACACAACTACTAAGCCTGCACTCTAGAGCCCGCGAGCTGAGCCACAACTACTGAAGCCCACGCACCTAGAGCCCGTGCTCCGCAACAAGAGAAGCCACCGCAACAAGAAGTCCGTGTACTGAAACGAAGAGTAGCCCCCGCTCACCGCAACTAGAGAAAAGCCCGCGCACAGCAACAAAGACCCAACACAGCCAAAAATAAATTAATTTATAAGTAAATAAATAAATAATAAAATAAAATAAAAATGGGAAGTGCTAGGGCTTCCCTGGTGGCCCAGTGGTTGAGAGTCCTCCTGCCGATGCAGGGAGCGCGGGTTCATGCCCCGGTCCGGGGTTGGGGGGGATCCCGCGTGTCGCGGAGCGGCTGGGTCTGTGGGCCATGGCCGCTGGGCCTGCGCGTCCGGAGCCTGTTCTCCGCAATGGGAGAGGCCACAGCAGTGAGGGGCCCGCGTACCAAAAAAAAAAAAAAAAAGGGAACTGCTATATATGCAGAAATCATGTAAAGAAAAACACAAGAAACTACCCACAATTTAACTACTATGGGGCGGGAAGTGACTGAACATCTCCATTGGGGTAGAGTGATTGAGTGATGATAGGACTTCTAATTTTCACTTTGTAATCTCAAAAAACAGACTATCTTTTTCTATCACTGTGATAAACTTAAGTAATGAACTTCTTTGTAATTACTGATTTCATAGAAGAAAATTGCATTCCACATTTTGGTTTTTAAGTGCAACTACCTTTGCCACTTCACCATTGGGGAAAATAGACTTGTATTTATTGTTCCAAAGACTTCTACGTGAAAATTAATTTTCTCCAATGTTTAGCAGAAGGAAAGCCCCCAAAGAGTTTATTTTTCTTCTATATCCTTTGTATCTAAGATGGATTATATTATTTCAGATCATACTCACATCTGTTTATAATAATGTAAAACTTGTATAAAACAAAATAATAATTGAGAATAATTGCACAGACTGAATAAAAATAAGCAATTTTTGAATGTTTGGGGTTGAGCTTTTTTAAAAAGGATTCTTTTAAGTAGTCTTAAAATATGACTTTAATTTATCCATTAAATCCAAGAGAATTCAAAAACAGGCATTACAGCTGTTAAAATCATGCAATTGACACTAATGTTTTATCATTACTATTTAGCATACAATTTTTTGTGTGTAATTGGAACTAGGTTTTGTTATGTATAATTACCAAAAAATTTTAATGTTCTGAAAAGAATATTAAAAATATAAACATGCCTACTAAATTCCTGCTATTTGAATCAAACTATACAGATTCATAATGAATCTTACCTCTGTATTTGTTAACCCTCTTCTTTAATTCTACTGAACTAGCTCCATTTTACCAATGAGCAAAACAGAAAAGCTTCTGGATTTTGTTTTGTTTTTAGATGTGATTGTGCATTTTAATATATTTAAATATTTTCATCTCATGGAACAGAATGTTTCCTTTTAGGTTTATTTGATGCGAGAATTTCAAATTTCTCTAAAATGGGTTATGGCATAGTGTTGTTGGATGTTTTATGTTACCTCACTTTTCTGCTGTTTTTTTTTTTTTTCTCCTTAGCACTTATACCCATCCAAAATATTTTTCATTTTACTTATTTAATTTTTTATGGTCTGTTTCATGAACCAGAATATTAATCCCATGAAGATTTCTGTTTGTTTTGTTTACTATTGTATCTGTAGAATCTAGAATAGTTTTGGACACATAGTAGGTGTTCAAAGACAACGCAGTGCCTGCATGACAAAACTAGTTAGAGCCAAATATCCACCTCCTATAAATGGGGTACATGTTCTCCAGTTTACCAGGCACGTCCCATTCCTATCACCTGGCCCACTTTATTGATTTATGTTCTTTGCCTGTCTTTGCTTAAGTTTTGAGATTGAAACACTTGAATTATACTTCTAACCTATTACTCTCTAATCTACCTTAAGCGAACTACTTAGTTCAATAACCCATTTGCCAGCTATTACTATAATAGCTTACACCCTCAGTTAAGACTTGTCCCCTCCTCTACTACCCATTAAAAAAAAAGGTCACACGTTCATGCAAATGAAGTAGCAGCACCTGTGAAAGGCTTATGGACCACTGATACGTGCCACCATAATCCAGTGGACAATTACAGCATATACTTTAAACCTACGTGATACACTGGGTAAGAATTACACCCAGACTGTGTGTACCTCCATTTCAAAAATTATTTTGAGCCTGTAAAAATCTTCTATTTTGTTCTATTTCACCAAGAAAGAGGTTTGGGCATTGATCACTTACACATAACTCATAAATTTATTGAAATGTTTCAAATCTGTATGGAGCTGAAGTCAAACAGCTTTAAAGGTAGCACAGAACCAAAAGACTTAAGAAAAGAGTAGATGTCTTCCTTCACCTGGTCACCTATGCAGAATGTTGTTTTGAAGACACAGGTTAAGGAACTATAATCGGACATAGTGTCTCAGTCAGACACTGCCATAATAATACTATGTAACAAACTACCCCACATATCAGGGTCAAATGTCAATGAGCATTTATTTCTTGCTTGTGTATCTATGAGTCAGCTACAGTTTGGCTAATGTAGGCTGGGTACAGTAGGGCTTAGCTCAAAGCTGTACGCTGGGTCCCGTTTTGCCCCACATGCCTCTCATCACTCGTGGACCAGCAACTTTTAGGCATGTTATTCTCAGTGCAAAAGGCAGGAGCCCGCATTTGCAAGCACGCTGCTCACATCTCATTCCTTATCTTTGCCCAGTCAAGTCACAGTACTAAACTCTCGAGGTACACTCCACCACCCATCGTGAGCCAGAGCAACGTTCTGCAGGTAAAATACTTTTTTAGGGGAGTGAAAATTTTAGACCGATAAATCAATCTAAATACACCCACTATTATATGAAAGTAGAGACACGGTATATCTATAATCTGAGACCTCAGTATACATAGATAAAATAAAATTTCAGATGGTGCCCTTATTATGGCAAAGATGAGCCACCAACTTAGAATATGAAGGCTGAAGACTGTGGTAAATGACTTTACCTTCTGGACATTAAGTTCTAAGAACTCAGATGTTAGAACTGAAACTACAAAGGGCTGGCATCTCAAAATCCAGAGACAGCAATAACCACAGAACCTGAAGAGTCAGTCCGTCTCCAAAGATGTGGGCAGAAACCACCTTTCTGCAATTTCTCTAATGGAATTACAATTAACCACAGGCTTGTTGTGGAATAAGGCTCCACTGGGTATTAGAAGTTCGGCCTAATGAATACAATTCCACAGTACACAACAGAGTTTCTAGGTCTCTCTGGAAAGGCATTTAAATGGTGATTTCACAAAATATTACTTTTAATCAAATCACATCGGGATGAGTCACTATTTTATAGTTTATCTTTCTCTAAATAGATTAAATTTTATCAAAGATCACGTCTTCAGCCAAACGTGCTATGTAGTTTTGGTGAATCCTTATTATTTGACAACCTGCCCATTAAACCTGGCTTCCCCTGAAAAGAACTGTGTGCTGAAGAGGAAATACATATGTTTATGTCTATAAATCCAAAGGGAACACAGTATTTTCTTGGTCCCAAATTGCAAGATGCTTCCAGGACAAACAAAGGATTGCCAGTGGAAACTCTGGATATTAGCATTTGAAGTGTTCTGGGGAAGCTGGAAATTTTTGTGAAATAAAAACATACAGTAATTTGAAATTACACACATTCATAGAATAAACCTAGCCAAACTGGCTGCTCTGAGACTATTTTTCCACCCAAATAGTTTAATGGTTTTTCTTTTAAGTATTAGTTGAAAATATTTACCTAGAAGCTCAGAGGAATGTCCCAGAATTGACTGAATTCGGTTGGAAAACACTCTGAGTTTTTTAAAAAATTATTCATTATGAAGAAAAGCACAGAATGCTTTCTTGTCAATAATGATTAAATCTGAAACACAGGGTGTGGTATCTTCTCAGTTACCTAAATAATGTCATTGACAACAATAAAGCTACAAGCGACTTATAAATTATGTACTACGAGAGCAGAATTAATAAATACAATAAGAGAGATTTAGGGCGTTAGCTACACGAAATGAGAAGAATTAAGGGGCCCAACTCAAGAAGTTGCGAGAAAATGTTGAAACTTCAAATCCCTCAAGATATTTATTGAACAGAGAAGAATAACTACCAACAGCCTGAAAAAGAAATCCCTTGGCTCAAACCACTAAATAGAAGAGGGGACACAAAATGTGCACAACCTGACCATTCCTTTGTTTAAAAACAATAATTTAATAAACAACTCGAAGGCAGAAGTTCTCTCTTGATTTCTGATGGAAATAGCTCAACATCAGCTGGACTAGAAGATCTAATTTTATGTGCTAAAACTTAGGCCACTTGGCATACTGCTCACTTTTTTGCCAGAAAACTCCTTCACCCCCTCAAGAATGTTTTTTATTAGGCTTAGCAAATAAAGGAATTTTCGTTCTTTATCTTATGACCACTGGCATCAGCAGTTACAATTTGAAATGACTACCGTATCTTAGCAACTCTAATCTTAACAAAATAAATACAGCAAGGAGCAAACAGGCTTCATGCCACACGAGTGTCTCATCACCATCCAAAAAACGCGAAGGGGGAAATCAACAGAGGATGACCCTCACCGTGCTGGTACTCTGGACTTGGCAACTCTCCAATCGCCAAAAACACTACATTTCTTTACATTTTCACAGCAGGGGCACCTACAATACTATATTTTAGGGAAAATTTCACTAAGACCTAAAGGGGCAGTCATGAAAGAGGGAGGGGAAAAGGATGATTCATCCAAAAAGAAAGATACGAAGGGAAAATGTGAAATGTAATTATTTTCTGTTCCCTTTTCTCCTGGAACTTGGGGGTCACAACAATGGTGGCATCTCCTCAACTGTATCCAAACCAATGTTCATATTTGCACAGTATGAGCAGTTCCTTCCCTTAGACACTAAAGCCTGAGGTAGCTCTGAATTATGACTTAAAATAAGAAAGAAGGCACTCAATAAATAGAGTGAAAGAATGAATGAATCCATTTCTGGCCTCTCCAACTGGTTAGGAAATAGTAGAGACACAAACCTCTTGAAACCACTTCAAACTCCTGCAGAGATTACTTAAAGTGTCTCTGATGCAGAACTAAATGCTTGCTCGATGTGGTCCAAACACGCGCATCACTCTGAAGTGAACCCGAGGCTGTGCAATTGAAAGGAGAGATCAGGGACTTTGTGATTGGATGGACTTGAGCAGGGAGCTCCACACCATCATTTCCTAGCTCTGTGAATTTACAATATTACATCTAACATCTCTGAGCTTCAGGTTCTTCTTCAGCCAAATGGGATAAAACTCCAGAGGGGGGGAAAAAAAAGATGGCTGTGAAGTTGTCACTTAGAATAATGCATGTAAAGCTACCTATCCCATTTCCTTTAAAGGTGACTGATTTTACCATCAACAAAGGAGACTCACTTTCCTTCTCTTGGTATCGTTTCCTCTGAGTCATATAGGCCACCATCAGCAAACTTATCACATGTGGCAGCCTACTCAATGTAATCCTGTTTGATGCTGAGCAGGGTAATCTCCACTCCTCAGAATGTGCAGCTGTTTAGTTCTTTGGCTTGTTACATCTTGTGCATCTCCAGTTAGAAACTGACATCTTATTTAAGCCCTCATTACCTCTCACGTGAACTACTGACTGCGAGAGCTCAAACACTGCTCTTCTAACCTAACCTTGTCTCTTCCAATCTGCGGCCAGCATTCTCTTTCTAAATTTGACCATATTAAACTTTATGGGGCCTCCAAGTTCTGAGTTATGCCTATTTCTTAAGTCCAGTGAAACCAGTCTGCTTCTAATTCTGCTTCAGACTCAACACTTTGGCAACTGTTGTGCCCTCTACATAAAATGTCTTTTCACTTTTTTTGGCCAGTTGGTAATTCTTCAGAACCCACCTCAAGCATTATCTCCCCAGTGAAGACATTCCTGCAATTGCTTTAGAAGGTTGATAAGATTCTACAGGGGACCATGTCTGCACAATATACTCTGTCTTTATAGCACTTAATTACGGTGCACTGCAATCATTCACTTCCTTGGGTATCTCTGCCACTAGATCATGAGTTAAAGAGTCCTGAGGTCAGAGATTATGGTTTAGCATTCCCACTGCCTGGCACAGTGCCTGCATGCAGTAGATGTTAGTAAATGTTAGCCTATGTCCTCTAGCACTCTCCTCCCTACCCTTCAAATAGTATAAAGATGGATTAAACTGGCTTCTTTGGACTTTTATTTTGAAGAAGTTAACTGAAAATTCTACTTTATTTGTTAATGTAATGTCTAACCTAATCTAAAAGACGAGTAAGCATCTCTTTATCACAGAAAATAGATGGAAACTTACATTTAAGAAAAAAAAATGTTGATGTCATTTTTGTTCTTGCTGAACTTCCAGTTTCTGTTTTCTTGATGAGCATAATTCCATTTTGCATGCTTGTGACCTTGAATCTTTCTTAAGGCTCTAACTCATTCTACTTCTTGCTTCCCTCACCCCACACTTCTTTCACTTTATACTTCCTTGGCAAGAGCCCATGGCGTGTATATAATAGGAACAAAACCAATGATAATGATGATGGGGATAAAAAGATTTACCTTTTGCTATTAAAGAGTCACAAAATTCTGAGTTTTAAAAGAGACATAATGTTATATATCAAAATTCTAATACAATGGAGTTGCTGTTTGGGTCTGTGGTTCAGAACTTGGTACAGTGCCTAAGATAAAAATTCTATATACTTCAAGTCCCCTAAGAGGAACTTCCCTGGAGGTCCAGTGGTTAAGCCTTCGCTTTCCAATGCAGGGGGTGTGGGTTCCATCCCTGGTCGAGGAGCTAAGATGCCTTGTGGCCAAAAAAACAAAACACATAAAACAGAAGCGATATTGTAACAAATTCAATAAAGACTTTAAAAATGGTCCACATCAAAAAAAAAAAATCTTAAAAAAAAGTCCTCTAAGAAAATTCTTCATTCATTCATACAACAGATAATATACTTTACGTAATAAAGAATACGTATGAAGTGCCCAAGAGTATAGTTGAATATCTGAACTTAAATGTTTCTATAATACAACTTTCCTGGTGGCCTTAAAAAATTACTTCACTAAGTCTCCCATCACCATGAAAGTCACCCTCAACCTTCCAGATCTAATCTAGTTCCATCCTTGTAAGAAATATTGCCTATACCCTACTGCTAAGATGGTATGACATTTCACCCTATGCAGGCTAAAGGATATCTCAAAATGGAAATTCAACTATAGAGGAAATATTATCATTATGTCTGAAAAAGGAGGGAAATGACAAAAAATTAGAAGGAAAGAGAAAATCAATTCAATGGTGAGGGAATAAATTCATTCAAGCAGTGTGGATTAAACTCCTACGATTTGCTTGACTCCATATTTGGTACCCAGGAAAACACATTTAAAAAAAATTATCTATCCTATATGGCAGTTAGGGAGACAGACAGACACCAATTATTATGATAGGACCTAAGCCTTACATTGTTCAAGAATATTCTGTCCAGGACCTATAATTATAAATTTTTGAGCAGAGAGTCATGTCTCAACATAATATTGTGCATTACTATTCTGTGAGGAGGAAAGAGATTTACAATCTTTAAGATGGTAAGGCTGTTGTAAGGATAAGAAAAAGTTAAAGTTCTACCGGTTTTCTCTAAAGCCTTCTTTCCCCAATTATAATCTGCTTTCTAAACAGTACACGAAGCCTTGCTTTTATGGTGAAGATAGCCAGATTAAATGCAGGATGCCTAGTTAAATTTAAATTTCAGCTAAATGATGCATAAGTTTTTAGTATTAAGTATGTCCCACATATTGCGTGGGACCTCCTTCTCCTAAAATTTTTGCATCATCTACCAGAAATGCAAATTTCACTGGCCATCCTGTATTTTTATTTGGTATTTTTTAATTTAACATGGTAACCCTATTTATAGGGGTGCCCATCCAATCTTCAGACTCCCCACTTTGAGTGCACTGTATGTGGTCTTAACGAACGCAGTGGATCACACAGTGACTGAGATACAAAGCAGTCTCCTTGGCCTTGTGTTTACCACAACATTGTTTCTCAAGCCTGCAGGCTTGGACAGCTGAGTTCCCAGCTCACTTTCCTAAACTATTTCTGGTTTATCACACAAGTAACAAAATGTGACCTTTATCCTTCTCTTCTCCTGAAGAAAACAGAAATTTTCTAAAGGGGTAAAAATAGCCGAAATTAAAAAAGACTATGAACTATTCCAGAATCTTGAGGCTGTCAATACTTTATGCTTTTAAATAGTTGCCATGGTTCACCCCAGAAGCATCTGCATATTTCTGTGGTTTTCTTCATGGTGTGTAGTGAACTTTGATATCTTTGGGGAATAAAAGAACTCTCTATCTGTCTATCTACACATATATATTTAACAATGCGAGTTATTGTTATATAAATGTAGGCTGTTGTCAATTTCAGTTCCCTGCCATATCAAAAGAACAAAGCAGGCAGGAAGAGCAAGAGGATGATCTAATATGCCTACGCTAATAACAAAGCCAGTGTCCTAAACTGGCAGTGGCAGCCCTCTTCTGCAGAGATTGTTTTTTACACCATCAGTAGACATTTTACAAAATTGGATGGTGACAGGAAGAGTACATTTTAAATTGTCAACCTTCATGATGTCCTTTTGAAGAATAGCAATTACATAACTCAGGGAGCTTTATTTTGCATTTGAAAAAATATGTATCTAAAGGAGTTTGCAGGGTTATGCAAGACTCCACATTCTGAATTCTTTGTAGAAATTAAGGTCCCTTATTTTTTCCTGTAATCTCATATCAGTTTTTATCCACTTCCTAGTTAAGGTGGGAATCAATATTAAGCAAGTAGTACAGAATTAAAGCTGTTTTTGATTTAAATTAACAAGTTCATTTAAAGAGGCCATCAACCATATGCCATTCTTTAACCATATTTAAAATCCAGTTTGTAAGTTTCCAAGGATCACACACCTTCTTTTCATCTCTATGGCATTAAAAAGTTTGCTTATAATATTCTAATATTTTGTTAAAGTTGTTTCCTCTTAGGCAATGAGAGAGGGAAATATTATGCAAAAGTAATTTTATATCACCCAAAAGTCATTTGGTCTTTTTCTTCTAATTCTCATCTTTTTTTGAAATAATTTTAGAAAAAAAAAAAAAAAAAACTCTTTAAAAGATGCAGACAATGCCAAGAGAAACGCATTGCAAGTACCCTAAATAGTTAATGTATTTTCTAAATGAATGACTTAAAATAGCTATTAAAGGAGAGGAAATGAGCTTAGGTTTCTAGTAATGACTTCTCCTCTTCAAAATGAAATCTGTAAATCCCTGATTGCAATTCCAAATCCCCAAAGGACCAGCAGTTCTGGGACCAGGGCTCACTGGCTTTATGTCTAATAGCACCAGATAAGTAGCATGATTTTTATATATGTAATTTGGGAGAATATTCAGAATTTATAGTCCCGGAGACAATTTATGAATGAATTTCCTTTTTAAAGTACATTATTCTAAAAATCAACTTTTCCACCCAAATTGTAAGCAGAGCACACAGGAATGTGAGAGGCATGGATATATACGTAGAGAGACATATGTATATATATTTATATATGCATGCACACACATGCACGAAATGTAAGTACCATTTTATTCATAAGAGCATAATGATTCAGCCTGTGATTGTTAATAAAAATGCATTTCTAACCATCAAATTTGAGTCTATTATTCTAAGTTAATTGCATTTGCCCTAAAGAGACTTACAGCTGGCTGTCAGCCTGTTTGTGTCAGTTTCATTTTATTCATCAGTCAATCTTGTCTCCTCTTCTTTTTCACATCCCATATATTGATCAAATAGATTTGTTAGCATCCCTCCACAGCTTTCACAGCATTTAAAAAAATAAAAAAATAACCTCGATATTATCATCAGATACATCTGATGACTTCATTCGTTCGCATGTTATCTTCAGTGCTATTTCAGTAGCAAATAGATGCCCTTTGGACAAGCCCATAAGATTGCCATTAAATATAACAGATGTAACTCACTCAAAACGGCATTGAGAAAAAGTTAAACGGGAGAAAAAAGTGAACAACGGCAGTGGTCGGCGGCATCTCCGCTTTTCAGTTGGAATAGAGGATACTCATTGCGGTAAACATTAGTTCTTTACTGGAGTGTATTATGGAGTAAAAAGCATCTTGTTAAAATTCATCCTCAGAAGAGAATGTACTATTAGGTGGTGAAGTGGATTAAAGAAATAAATGGGCACCATGTTCCCACTGGAGCCAAAGAAAACCAGTGGGGGAAACAGAAGAGCAGGGAGGTTAGGGTAGAAAAGTAGTTAAGGTGAAAATCTGCAAAGAATTAGAATCTTCCTTGTGTGAGTCAAGTTGCTTAGAGAGGAGATAAAAGGCATCACAGGGTGAGGAGATAATTAGCAGATCAGAAGCAAAGCAGTTTAAAAGGTGACCCTTACCTCCTCTGTTACTCAGTCTAAGAAACTATAGACAATTATTACAGTATTTTCTCCAGGGATGTGTGATACAGTTTCTCCACATATCCTCCAAGACACAAAGCTCTCTCAGCATTGTCACTGCGTTGCCTGAGTTCAGTGCTTTTTATGGAAATTCCTTTACATCACGCCAGCCTTGTCTTTCAACCTTGCTTTAGATCAGTGATTCTCAAATGGGGTGATTTCACGCCCCCCAGGGGACATCAGAAATACCTGCAGGCATTGGGGGAAGGTGTTACTATCACCTGGTGAGTAGAGGCCAGCTCTGCTGCTACACACCCCACTGTGCACAAGACACCCTCCACGACAGAGAGCTACCCACCCCAAATGACAATAGTGCCGAAGTTAAGAAACCCGGCTTTAGATGGCTGACTGAAATACACGTAAAGCTAAAAAACAAAAACTACATCACAGTACAGCAGCAGTGCAGTGAGCAGGATTTTAGCAACTCTGAGAGGCAGAGAGCAGTCCAGCGACTACACACAGGATTTCACACTCGCCTATTAAATAATACAATTCATTTACCTAGACCCCAGGAACAGTGGAGCAAAATACAACCCCAATTTTGAGGAGAACAAAGAAAAATGAAAATCATGGCTTGAGAGAAGACATTTCAAAGACCTCCAAGACAAACCAACTGAAAAATCTCCAATCAAAAGACTCCGCAAGAAAATTGTATCACAGCCCCTAATCCTCAACAGACCTTAACAAGATGTTCGTGAGCCAAAGACTCATGTCTGCAGAAGACAAAAGACATAGGAAACAATATAGTCTAGAGAAGGATTATTGTTAAGAGGCAGGAGAAAGATACAACAGATTCCTCCACCTTACAATTAGAACGCCTAAAAAGAATAACCAGAAATATGCTCAAAACCATGTTACAGTAACTGTTACATCTTTCTGCTCTTGGGAAATTAATATTTAGGTTAGACCTGGGGCAATATTTTTAAAACCTTTTTTTGATGAGTGCTTTTACCCCACCTGACTAGACACCCCTGCCTGGCACAGATGGCCAAGACATTTGCTTTTTTAAATACTCCATATTTCCACAGCCACCCACCAGACAAAAATTAGATTACCAATGCTTGTGTAAACTTTCCAAGCTCTGACACAATAAGATTCCAGGAAATGTACATGCACAGCTAAAAGCAGCATTATACATAATGCACTGTAATTCCAACAGACAAGTTGCTATCTTCGATAGATATACACACTTTCCATGCCAAACACATGAACGTCAATACATTTTTCTCAAGTTAAAATGGAAACCATTTAACAGATATAATGGGCACAATGAATTTCATTTTGCATTACTAATGCAGCAGGGGAGAAGGGAAGCTTTGGCAAGGATTGCAGTAAGACCAAGAAAAACAGGAAACAACTTAGAAGCTATCATGGCTGTGCAAGCTATTGCCCTAAAGCATGGTCATGAACCCAATGGCCACTGAGACTTCATATTCTCAAAACTCTAATTCCACATAAACAAATTTTTGACTCATGGGAAAAAAGTAAAAAATGGACAAAAGAGTGGTTGCATTTTTCGCAAAAAGGTCAAGAGAACGTCACCATCATTTTTTCCCACAGTTCCTGAAGAGATGTTATCATGACCAACTTGATTTTAGGGGAGATAAATTGGAGGCAAATGAATTAGATGATGCGTCATGTGAAAGGGAATTAGGAAGATAACCCAGGAGCCCAAATCCCCAGCCTCTGCTTTTACCACCGGAAATACGTATCCCCCAAGACTCCTTCTCATCACTGTTAAAAAAAAAAAGAAAAAAAAAATCAAAAACAGCAATTACTTCACTGGCCCTTACCTTTATCTTAAAGTCTTTCTGGCACCTAAAATAGTTTACCTCAATCATTGCACACCAAAGAATTTTTTGGTGCTTTCTACTAGATTTAGATGGTAAACTCTGAAGCCATAGATAAACGTTATTATGCAATTTAGAATAAAGGTTTTGAGCACAGGCTTATTGCAATCAGGCACACCTCACTTCCAAGCTGATCTCGCCTACTTAGTGAGATGGGCAAACTGAGTGACTCTGAGCAAATTCCGTTATCACAGTTTCACTTTCTCCATCCATAAAATGGGTGTATAATAGTTCTTATATTAATGGTTTTGGGGAAGGATTAAATGGGGCCATGTGTGTAAAACATTAGGTAAATTAATAGTAGTAAAGTCTAGCAGCAGCAGGAACACTTCCTGGGTTCAAATCCCTGCTTCCACAGCTTCCTGGCTCTGTGAACTTGGATAAAATCTCAGTTTCCTCACCTCTAAAATGAGGATAGTAATAATAATAACTTACAGGATTGTTAGGAGAATGAAAGTGACATAATAATAATAATGGCTTGACAATTCCTAACCTAAATTAAAGCACATTATATTTTAACCATAATCATTCTTGCCATCATATTTACAAAGGAGATTTAACATCTTTAGTATTAGGCTCCAAAATAAATGATGAAAGTATCTCAAAATGTAAATGCATATATAGAGATAAACTTGGAAAGAAACCAACTGGAGGAACAACATAAGACTTTCTTCATTATGTTTATCATGAGTTCCAGCAAGGATCTGTCTTTCTTTGATCTTATTTTTGCCCTTAGAAAAATAAAAACACATCTCAACACAGTGAACTTTTCAAAGTGGAAATTTGACAATATTTAGAAAGCTCAGACCTAGCAATTCTTCAAAAATGCTCCCACTTCCAGCAACTGATGACTTTTTTGGCTAATGTGCCATATATGGTACCTCATCTAATTACAGAAGTCAGTATCACCACAGTCAGTCCCATGGCTAAAAATGATGTGACAGCAAATTGGTTATAAGATGTAAAAAATGGTGGACACAAAAATGAAGAATATCTTTGACTGTGAAAGGTCAAGATGAGTTAGTAAGCTATTAACTTGGCTCATTTTTCAAATGATGAGTCAATTTTTATGAGAAACATTCAGTGTTTTCAAACTGCTTATCAAGTTCCTAATTCTGTCATCTTAAAGGCCTGTATTACTCAAAATTTTAGAACACCACTTAACATCTTAGTTGTCACAGTGATGTGACCTGGAATATGAAAATAACTCAAACTTTTAGCTTGTTTTTGTCTTCCCATGCAGAATAAACTTTTCAAAATGAGGGGCTTCTAAGGTGTACCATGTTTAGCCAGATAAAAAATAAACCAGATTGGTACGATAGTCAGCAGTAGAAAGAGAAACAAATTAAGTACTTATAATTAAAGATTGAGGAATGAAAGAATTCACACTTTCTTAGAGCTATTATTTCAGACAGTCTGGTGTCAGAATTAAAAGCCAACCAGTGCATCTGTTTACATTGCCAAGGATTTTCACAGTAAGAAGGGCTAGGAAACACGTATTTTTTAATTAGGGTCCAAATCCCAAAGAACACCTAAAAAATAGGATGCCAAAAATAAATGTTCTTGTGATTTGTATTGTCCAATGTCTAAACAAAGACAAAAAATTATGTTTCTTACTTCTCCTTTATAAACACAAGTGAAAGGAAAAAAAAAGAGAGAGAGAGAGAGAGAAAAGAAAAGAAAAGTAATTCTGTTGCTTTGGCCACAGACTCCTTTTTTTGTTATCCTGCTTGTTTCTGGCTCAGCTACTGCTTTTCTTTCCCAGGATGAAATAATATAGGAAAAGCCGATTAAGGAAAACTTCACTCACACAGAAGGTTCACCAAGATGGCTCAGTTACCAAGCCTTAAAAGCTGAATTACAATGGCCACCTAAAATGACCATTCTATACTTTAAAGTACATCTCCATTTGAAAAATTTCAGTTAACTCTTTGCTTATCTTGAGCTTTGAATTAAAGGAAAGTCCTCTTTAAAATCCACAGTGATGGATCGAACGTTGTAGTACTCAAATCTACCATTAGCTTATTTTTACTTCTCACCAGCAAAATTAGAGGTATTTTCTGCAATTTCAAAGATCACTCCTTTGGTCAGTTGAAAAAAATATATAAAAAGTAGTATTCTGTATACAAATAGACTTCCTTCCCTCATTTATTTATTCAACATATATTTATTGATCCTCTATTATTTGCCATACGCTGGGCTCATTGCTGGGAAATACTGAACTAAACAAGACATCACTGCATATAGCATATAATCATAACGCAAGGTGTTACCATCTCTCCTATTGGAGGTATAGGGTTCTGGGAAGCGCTTACCAGTACAAGTGGACTAGGATAGACTTGAGAGATGATCAGCCCTCATATCTTTTATTTGACAGAGGAGGAAACTAAGATCTAAAAAGATTGAGTTGCATAATCCCAGAGTTCTTTACTGGAAAAAAATCACAGGACTAGAATTCATGTCTCCAAATTCAAATCTCAAACTCCCTATATAGCAATACACTCCTCCCCAGAACATAATTTTCCCGAAAACAATAATGCCAAGCCATGAATGTCAAAGCAGTTGACTTGTTGGAAATATGCTTTGAGATCAAAGGGTCAACATTCTTTCTAATTGTACGGCATTCCCAATGGTGGAGAGGGAGGGCTCAGAGGTCAGACCCAACTGGATCCTAACCTTAAATCGACCATGCCTAACTAACTAGTGACCTTGGAGAAGAATGAAACTCTGAAAATCATCTGGATTTTAAAAAAATCTTCCAAGTCAGGATCACAATATCTACATGAAAGGGGTAAATTTCATGAAAGAAATTGAGTAGAAACTCAATACACATAAATTTTTGTCCCCTCTTCTCACTCATATAAATTGAACAGAACTGATTGAAAGACCAGGTTAGCAGAAACCACACCTCAGTTTATTTCTTATCAGTTATTTTAGCATAAGATCCAGCCTCCAATTTTAATCCATTTTCGTAGGTCATTTTTGGCATACCTCCACATAATTTAACATTTCTACTCTGTGAACATTTTGGGAGTTAGAAAGCAGAGATTAAACAATTGAATTTAGAGAATTTCATCAGCATACATCCTCTAAAGAGAGATGGGAAGGAAACAACAGTCAGAAGAAATATTTAAAATGAATAAAGCCTCCTATATAATGTCGTGGGCCTCTTTCCATTATAGAACACAGAAAGCCAACTAGCATAGGTAAAGGGAATTTGTAGATTCACGTATCTAGGATGTCCAGGAGTAGATGAGCTTCAGATGTAAGTGAATCCAGGGAGCCAAATGATGAATTCGGTACCTTGCCTTTACTTTTTCTTGGCTGTTTGGCTCCCTGTTTTGGCTTTATTCTCAGGCTTTTTACACAAGGCAGGAAAGATGGCTTCTGTCAGTCACAAGCCAACATTATCTTTCTACCCCACAAAGGAGGAGAGAACCCTCACTTCCAGCAGGCTAATCTCAAGTCTCAGGGAGCAACCTGATTGGTACTGCCTGGTTCTTAGAGCCATCCCACCACAAACCTCTATGGCTGGGAAACAGAGGACATGGGTTACCATGTCTCTGTACATGGAACACTGATGGACAAGACCATTCCACTCAAGCTACATGGAATAGGTCCTCCGTTGGAAAGTGGGTTTCTCTTTCCTGAAAAAGGGAGTAAAGGGAGCCTGGAAAGGCAAAAAAATGGATATCCACTCAAATAATTATTTTTAATTTCCCTTCTTTTAGGACCATCCAGCTCAATTCAAAATCCTCTGGAAGACCCTGGTAGGTTCATTTTATTTCTTTGTAATAGCTTCCTATACTGGCTAATGGGTACTTTTGGTGCAATATGATAAGGGAAGGACTCCATCTTTGTCTACATCCACAGTATAGTGGCCACAGCACCGGCACACACATCATCACACATCTGCATTATTCAAGGCATACTGCAGTCAGTTTTTACCTTGAAGGTGCTTATACCCTATCTCTGCATACATGTTAGGTCACAAAAGTTTAAAAATCATGTATTCATTTATACAATACATGGATTCAGAGTCTATGTTTAGGACCCTATGTTCAGCTTTGAGGGATGACAAAAACCTCAGTCTCTGTCCTCGAAGGACCAAGGAATCTCTCAAAGATATCACTTGAAGCTGGAATTTGCAAAGAGCACTCCATGTATAATTAACATCTGAGCTGGGTTTGGGGGCATAAGTAGAAGTTTCACTGTTAGGCATGTACAAAGAGGCCAAGACAGAAAAGTTGAAATGTGCTTTCTCGCTTAGTGAAAAGATGACACAGAAGAATGGGGAATAAATAGCAAGGTAGCTTTTAAGCATTCAGCAATGAAAGTCTGCCTAAATACGTCATGGTTCTCCGGTAGGAGGCAATACTGTGCCCCAGTTCTTCAGGAAGAGGCAGGGCTAAATGAGCAAGACGCATTAATGAGGGGAAAAAAAAATCCAGTGTCACATTGACAAATACAGTACGGCCCATTTACATTAAGTAAAAATCAGACATGCATATGTTCGTTAATGTAGACAAAAGGTCTAGAAATGAGTTATCCCAAACTGAAGATAGGAACAGCCTCCATAAAGAGTAGTCAGAATGAAGCATGCAGCAGGAGTGAGGTGGGAATTTTCCTTTGCTTTTACACTTCTGTATCACTTAAGCTCTTTTTTTTTCCACAATAAAATTTTATCTACATGTTGCTTGCCTAATAAATAAATATTGTTTACATAGAAGGAAGTTTTTGATCAAAATAAGGACCAAAATAACACTGGCAGGATAAGGAGTGTGAACTTTTAAAAATTAATGTTCTTGTTATTTTTGGTTGTCAGTGGGGTAGAGAGCCAATACCCTGAGCGAGACGTTAGGAAGAATAACATTTTGCAGGTGGGATTATCTTCAAGCCAATAAACAAATGGGCAGGTAGAACTCTTTGGAGGTCGTTACATAGATAAATACGTATATTTTGTAGGTGTATATGTATATATAAATTAAACAAATATATAGCCTAAATAAATATATTTTATATAGGAGGTTATTCCAAATACATATAAAATAATGAATATATATAAATGAACGATAAGCGTTAGGGAGAGAGAAGAAAGACAAGTTCTTTTCTGAGTATGAGGGATTTTAAGATATCAAAGAAATGCCTTTAGGGATGTTTGCTTGCAAAGTGTCTTAAAGACAACACATCTGGATATGGAGATCACAACAAGCAGAGTCGGATTTCAGGTGAGATGTGGCAGTCATCTACATGAAGACGAGAAGTGAAGTAATGAATGAGGTCAAAAGGTCATCAGGGAATAAATGAGATCAGCAAGGGAAAGAGTGAAGAGAGCCTAAGGCAAAGCTTTGAGAAGAGAAGCAATGCACTGGCTCATTCATTCACAACTAATTTTTTTCAAGGACACTGAGCCAAACACTGTAGGTTTTGAGGACAGAATAGAGCGGTGGAAAAAATGGCATGGTGACTGCCCAGAGGGACTTATAAGCACTGGAATGAGAACACCCACTAACATTAACTGAACGCTTCGTGACTTTGCAATGTCACTGAAGTATCACATCAACCTTAAAACAATGTTATTACCATCTCCTCTCTATGGATGAAGACATGAGGCTCAGTGAGGTGGGCAATGTGTCCCAAGTCATACAGCTATGAAGTGGCAGGGACTTGATTTGAATGCCAAGTTTATCTACCACCACAACTCATAAGCCTGTGTAACGCTGCAAAGTGGCCAACCAATGGGTCATAGAAGAAACATGAGAACAGAAAAAGGAAAAAAAAAAAAACAACAGCATTCTATGCTAAAGAAGACAGGGACAGAGTCGTGGGCCTGCTAAGCCATGTTATCAAGGAGGAGGGAAACTGATGCAAGATCACTGATTTGATGGTTAGAAAGTCATATATTCATTCATTTATTCACTCAACCAATATGTATTAAGCAGCCAGCATGTATTACCTCATGGGCTTTGAAAGATCAGTTTTACTTCTGTGGGGATGGAAGTCAATTGTGAAGGATTAAGGAATGAGTAGATGGTAAAATCGCTTGCGTTAAGGACTCCTCTGAGGAATTGGGTGATGGAAAAATTAGCTTAAGAAGGATTTTCAGGCTATGGTGTACCTAAGCAAGCACGCAGAGGCAGGATGGAGTCAGTAGAGAGAGTGAAAATACAGGGAAAGAGGATGATGGTGAATACAGATGCTTCCTATGGATGGAGAAAGAGAAGGAGACGCAGACTCCTGAGGCAGAAGGTTATCTTTAAAAGGAGAAGGGTCCCTTTTCCTCTGATAGGGGATAGAAGAAAATATAAAGGAACTGAGAAATGCTGCTGCAAAATGCAATCATAGGAAACTGTAACAATAAGGTTTTATGTGCACACTTCTAGACATTGGTTCTCGACCCTGGCTACACACTAGAATCATCTTGGTAGTTGTTACAAACTGTGATGCTTCGACTGAACTCCAGTCCAATTAAATCAGAAAAATGTGAGGTTTCTTCAGGCTGAGGATATCCAAGGCTGTAAAGAGGACTTGGCGAGGTGTGACTAGGGGGGAGGTTACATGTGATAACCACTTGAGTAAAATGAAAAACTAGGATCCAATAAAGAAATGAATTTGCCTAAAATAAAGGAAGGAAGGAAGGAAGAAGTGGGCAAGAAAATAGAAACATTAGTATGTGGGGAGATGACAAAGGATCCTTATAAATTTCCAAATTGCTGCAAAGTAGATACACGTGCGTCCCATTACTTACGACCATAAACTGTACTAAGCACGGGTCTTAACAGTACTACTCTCTTTTGCATTCCCAATCAATCTGCATCGGAGTCCCTGGCATACAGTGGATACTCAATAAACATTAGTTGAATGAATAACTTAATAAAAAAACAAATGTATAACTCAGGTGGCAGCCCAGCCCTCTCTTCAAGTATCTAGAATCCTTGAGAACGGTGGAATCGTCTCATACGCAATCCCAAGCCACTCACTGCAAATACTTCTCACATCTCAGATCTACATGGGGCCTCAGCTGGTTTCAGGGGATATGATTTCAACCTCTTTATTCTTAATGCCATCAACAATAGGTTATGTGGGTAATCGATTTTTACTAAAGTTTTACAAAAGTGAGAAAACAATGGGGAGGAGGGCTTTATCAGCAAAACACCAGCCAGCAAGCAATTTAAAATTAGCTATTAGACAGCCACAGTGTTAACTATGTCACTTGGCCTTTCTCATTGGCCCTTATTCCATGCTGAGCCCTTGCCTCCTGCCATCTTGCTGCACTCTTATTTCTGTCAAGCTTCACCAGTACCACCCAAACCACAAATTTCACCTTTTCTTATGCAGAGCAGTTTCACTATGACTATCTCCTACACCGAGGCTTGGGGGGATCTCACTTTTAGTACCTAAACTTTCCCAGAAGTGCTTTTGCCAAACCAAAGGTTAGATATTAACCCCAACCTTTTTAGGGCCCCAAACTTTCATAGCCAATTATGATTTTAAATGGCCTTTTCCTTCCTTCCATACAAAAGAATGAATGGAAGACAAATGGAAAATCCCCAACCCAATAATAAATGAGGCCCCGTGAGGGAATAAACATTCGCCATTGGAAGTCCATGGAATACGTATACACATTACTGTTGAGAATAATCCTTACCTTCCTTATTGGGGCATCTCAAAATTACTGTCTTTGTCTGTGAATGTCATCATCGTATCCAGTCACATGAGCAGTGATGTGAATACAGCGGGCACTCAACACAGACGCACTAATCATGAGGATAAAGGGTAAAGATGAGATACTCTCTGAGATTTTATACCTTATAATAATAGTGGTAATAATAGCTGCTTTGTATGTCCAAAGCCGTTTAAAAGCATTAACATTTCACATGGCCACACATCCTCGGAAAGGAGATCAATATTTATGCTTCCAAGTGTGTCAAGTATACAGTTGTGGAACCTCGAGGTGAAAGTTTCACCCTGCCAGTGTCAGCCTCAGACCTTGGAAATCACATCCCCAGTTCAATGTGTCAGAATAATAAAGTGACCCCGGCTGGCTGAATGTATTCATTAATGGCTGGGGGTGGGGGGTGGGAAGCAGGGGGAAGGAGCAGACAATAAGGCTCTGGGAACTCACAGCGCTAAATAGCCGGCAAGGAAACACTATTATTTGGTGTTGCATCAGTTCTGGAAGGGAAAAAGATACACACACACACACACACACACACACACAGACATCACACATCACAGCAGTCCTGTTTAGTCCTTTCCAATGAGAATTTATTTTTGTAACTCCTGGTCCAAGTAATTTTATTGCCACTGATTGGAAGGGGAGGGGGATGGTACTAAGAACTTCCTTCTGGCGTCTCTCTCTCTCTCTCTCCCGGCTTAGTGTGTGCTTTGCTGATTAAGCAAATCGACCTTAATTAGGAACTAAGTAGAAAAGAACTCTGCAAGGTTTCCTTAAGCAGCGTCAAAACGACCACAGCCCATTCTCAGAGCCCATTAAGAGGTAATCAACCAACGCAACTAACAAGTCACTCAGACCAGACTTTTGGAATTTGGCTCTTTTGTTCTGTCAGTTTGAAGAGCGCTGGGCGAGTGATGCAATTTAGAAGGGAGCTCTTTCAGAGCTTTCACTCAGGAAGGCATCGGGAGCTCTGGGGGTAGAGCTTACTTAGCTCAGAAAAAGGGAAAGAATGCAAGTTTGCATTGACAGCTTGATCCCAGAGAGAGGCTGCGGGGCTGCTTGTCTGGCGGGTCCTCTGGGTGTGCATGAGGCACGGGTAGGAGCCCTCGTCTTAAGTGAACGTGCGCCTCCAATATTAAAAGAACAATTACCTTCCTGTGCACTGCTCGCTGTTTGCTACTGCTGTTTCCTTCAATAAAACCTCTTTTCACTTGCCAATGGGAACCTGTCAGGCAATAGTATTTTTCAGGCGTGATACACTTACTAAAATGCCCTTGTGAGCTTTTAATACATTTACAGTTGATAACAATAGGGCTGTTTTGTCAGGAAAGGTAAAAGAAAAGTATTTGTTACAAATGCAGAGCAATGGCAAGACAGGATTGGACCAGTGTTGCCGTGCGTGGTGGCTGCTGGTCCCTCCTAAGTGTCAATCCAGCTGCCGGAGAGCAGGGAAAAGGAGCAAAATGTGATCAGGGTGTGGTCTTTTTATTCAAATTGAAATTCACCTTTTTTTTTCCTAACATAAATACATTTTATAGACAATATATTGTTTCATGGAGTAGAACATATTCTTCTTTGGTGATTACTTATTGATTTTCTTTTGTCTATAACAATTTAAAGTACTTTATTGCTTACATTTAAATAAATGCTAAATCAATTGTAAGTTATACAACTATATAGTAGATATATGTATAGAGACATTATCCAGAATACATGCCCCGGTCAGAATGGAGACTTGTAGAAATACTCACTTTAGATGACTCTTATAAGAGCAGAAATGTGAAGAAATAAAAAGATCTTACATTTCATCCTCAATGCTCAATTCTTTTTAACATCTTTATTAGAGTATAATTGCTTTACAATGGTGTGTTAGTTTCTGCTTTAGAACAAAGTGAATCAGCTATACATATACACATATCCCCATATCTCCTCCCTCTTGTGTCTCCCTCTCACCGTCCCTATCCCACCCCTCTAGGTGGTCACAAAGCACCGAGCTGATCTCCCTGTGCTATGCAGCTGCTTCCCACTAGCTATCTCTTTTACATTTGGTAGTGTATATATATGTCCACGCCACTCTCTCACTTCGTCCCAGCTTACCCTTCCCCTCTCCGTGTCCTCAAGTCCATTCTCTACATCTGTGTCTTTACTCCTGTCCTGCCCCTAGGTTCTTCAGGCCCTTTTTTTTTTTTTTAGATTCCATATATATGTGTTGGCATACAGTATTTGTCTCTCTCTTTCTGACTTACTTCACTCTATATGACAGACTCTAGGTCCATCCACCTCACTACAAATAACTCAACTTCATTTCTTTTTATGGCTGAGTAATATTTCATTGTATATATGTGTCACATCTTCTTTATCCATTCATCTGTTGATGGACACTTAGGTTACTTCCATGTCCTGGCTATTGTGAATAGAGCTGCAATGAACATTGTGGTACATGACTCTTTTTGAATTATGGTTTTCTCTGGATATATGCCCAGTAGTGGGATTGCTGGGTCATATGGTAGTTCTATTCTTAGTTTTTTAAGGAACCTCCATACTGTTCTCCATAGTGAAGTTCACCTTTCTAATAAAGACCTTTGTTTGTTCAGATCCTCTTGGATGGTAACACAAGCCAGGTGGGTGGTGGGCGTGCAGCATCCTTATATTTGAATATATATTTGGCCCTTGGATTCACCGTGGAGCACTGTCTTTAAAACTCAAGCAAGATGAATTGTTCCATAGATAAACCTCCAATTAAAAGAGATTTTCACCCAAAAACTAGAATCCTCGAGTTATAAACTATAGTTTGCTGTGATCACAGCTCAGGTTTGTTTCGTTAAATGAAACCAGATATTAAATAATAAATAATCAATAGAGAACGTCTATCAGCCAATTTCTAGAGAGATTTCTGTTGTCATTCAAACATCCATTTGGCTAGAGTTTAAAATATATATATATATGAATCATCTATTATTTGCATAACAGTAATAAGTTGACAGAGATTTTGAGAACCAAATAATAGTTCTAGTGGTCAAAAATAAAGATTTTGATACTAGCCCACAAATAAATACGTATTTTTATGAAGGGACATACTGGTGAGAAGAATTTCTGTTGTCATCCTAAGGGTGAAATGGATCTTCTGCATTATTCTGCAGGATAAAGGGAACTGGGTGTCATTAAACTATGTTCCCCTTCAGGAAAGAAATAATAGGTGATATTAGTTGCTCAACATGTATTACGGTATCTACCAATGGGAGACAATATACAGTTAAGAGGACAGCTCCCATATCTGACAGTATGGATTCAAATCCTGGCCACGATATTGTTAATTCTATGATCTTAAGTAAAATGTCTCCAACTCTCAGTTTCTTAACGATTACTGTGTGAGGGCAGTAATAGTACCTACTATTATACAACTACATAGTACTACTGCTACAGTATCTACTAAGTACATTTCTTACAGTTGAAAATTAAGTAATAAATATATTGTATTTTGTACCAATCCTGTAACCCTATAAATAGTAAATCGTTATTATTCTATAATAATTACTGAAACATATTTATTGATTACTTATGAGTTGTATTCCAAATTAACATGTTATTAACCAGATTGATTAACAGCAGCTGCTGTAAACAACCCCCAAGTTTCCATGGCCTAACTTAATAAACGTTCACTCGTGGCCACCCGAAGTTCAATGCAGATAAACACTTCTCAGTTGTCTCCTACCACATGGTGACTCAGATATCTAAGCATTTTTTCTCTTGTGGCTCTGCCATCCCTAGAAGCCCCCTCAGAGTTTTCTACTGTATTCTTTGCTTATCTCTGTCCGAGAAGTAAAGAACAAAACGTGGAGAATCACAGGGCGTATTTTAGGGGATAAACTGGAAGTGAGGCACATTATTTCTGGCCGCATTCCTTTGCACAGAACTATGTACCTGATCCCACCTAGATGCAAGGAGGCCAAAAAATGTACGTTTACTGTGTATCCAGAAAGAAGAAGAAGATTTGGCTCAGTAGACAGCCAGTCTCTGTCACCAACATAAATCTTTATTAGCTAAAGTCAGTATAATTGAGAGTAGTTTCCTTAGCCATATTTGAAGCACTGCGCATGCCAATTTATGCAAATTAGGAGCTTTCTGAATATATAATGTCCTTCTTAGACGCACTGGCGCTGTTGACCACTAAATTCTTTTATACACTCACCTTCCTTGGCTGCCTCTGGGCTTTTCTTCTACCCTCTGACTATTCCTCCTCACTCTTCCTTGCTGATTCCCTGTCTAACATATGTACCAGAATGCTGATAACTGAACTCTTTTTTCATAAAAAGTTTTACTTTTTTTTTTCTTCTTTTTCTTTTTTTAACAAAAGAAAATGTGTATTCTTCCTACTCTTCCTCAGATTCCGCTCTTGACTCACCTTCTCTGGGAAGACCTCTTCTATGATGGAGAATGAGCTGGGTGCCCCTCACCAGCAGCCCTGTAACCCCTGTCAGAGCATTTGTTACATGGAATTCTCAGTGTCTCCTCAGCGGAGTCCGCTCCTTGGAAGTGATTTGAAAACTGACTTATGTCTTTTATCTGAGTTTCTCCTCCCCTAGTATAATAGTATCTACCACAGAGCAGACAATACCATTCACTGAATGAATTAAGGAATTTCGAGGTAAATCCATCTGTACATCTTAGTCAATAAAGAAAACCAAAATACAAATGGAACTGCTATCAAAGAAAAAATGAGTCATGAAGAAAATAAACGGGAGGAATATATTTACCTTTATAAAGGTATAAAAATCTTTTTTTTTCAATTTTCAACATTTAACACTATACCTTTTAAAAAGCAAACAATCTTGAATGTTGTACCAGTTTCCAGTAAATTGACTTTGGAAATATTTTTCTTTCCTTCATGTATTCATATACTATCACTTGAAGAGAAAAGACAACTTAGAACAAGCCTATCAAAGAGCCTTCTCCCAAAACTTGCAAGCTATGTTAAAAAAAAAAAAAAAAGGCCATCTCTGAATCTCTATTAGTGAAACTTTTCTTTTGGCAGCCTAATATAATTACAAGACAAATGGTTCCTTCTAAGATACAAGAAAAATACTTATGCTAAAGGTGGGTGACTTTTCAAGTTAAACTTTGATTACAAGATTTTTTATCAAGGTTTTTCCATTCATTCACTGTGAAAATATATAGTGTTACATTTTCTTCAGTATTTTTGCATTATTGTCTATTTTACATCTTATTATAAATATTCACCTCTAAAAAATGTCTTTCTTTATAACAAAACTTCTTAAACTTAAGGGTAGTAAAGACTACTGTTACCACCTTATTCATGCCAAATATTAAAATATTGCACACTAAATCCTAATAATTGTGGTGACCTATTCAAACTGATGTCATTAAAGTTTCTCCTTTGCATTTAATGTATACTGCATATTCTATTACCATTATAATACCACTAGATTATCAATATTACTTATTCTATTATACATACTAAGAATGTTATTTCTTGCCTATTAAGTCTACTTTATCATAGGCAGGGCACCATGATAATTAAAAGCTCATCTTCTTTTCTGGAACCAGACTTCCTGAGTATAAGTCCCAGCGCTGCCATTCACTATCTGCAATTACAATTCATAACTTATATTACCTATCTGTGCCTCAGCCTCCTCATATATAAAATGTGGATAGTAATAGTCCTTAGCCCATAGGGTTGGTGAGGATCATATAAGCTTACACATGAAAAGTCTTAGAACATCTTCTGGCACATCAAAAGCCTCTAGAAATATTTAGCTATTATTACTTACTGAGAGAGTACTGTATGTTCCATTTTTCTAAATTTCTTATTTCTGTTTTCCCCCATTCATCCTACTTTAATCTGTCTTCTAGCTTCACCCACCTATTGAAATTCCTCTAGCAAATTGTCACCGAATTACCAAACTCAGCAGTTTGTTTTCCATCCTGAAGTATCCTTGCCTTCTTTACAACATTTGCCCTTTTAATCACACATTTTTCGGAAATGTTCTCATCTCTTGGGCAAGAAGAGGCACAGAAAAATTCAGAGAGACTGATATTATAGTTTTGGCCCCAGAAAAAAATAGTGTAAGGACAAGGTTGTAATTGGTTTACAGGTAATGTGATGGAAAGTAGTCAAATAAGAATAGCTAGAATCCTGGACTCCAGTTTACTTTCTCTATAGTTCATCCTCCATATTGGACTTTCTAAGACAAATATATGATCTTGTTTTATTTCTGCTTAAAACATTTCTTTCAGGCTCTTAAACAAGTTAAGGGAACTTGGATATAGTTTGCGTGTTAGGGGGGGCGAGGGGTCAGTAGTCTGTATTATATGTTTGCGTATGGTGCATTTTTCCAAGGAAAGAGTTCATATACTTCCTTGGGGTCCATTCCCCCTAAATCAAGAACCACTGCCCCAATGGAAAGTCTAAAATCCACAGACATACATAAAAAACTCCACCTTAACTCTCACAGTCCTTCTTCTCTCTTTTCCCTTTTCCCCCCATGCTCTACTAAGTACTGTTTTTCACACTTCCATGTTTTACAAACTTTTTCTTCTTTCTTGAATATCAGTGGCCACCTGGCAGCTGAATACTAATTTTTTGAGATCCAGTGAAAACGTCATCTCTTTTTAGACTTCTATCTGCTACAATACACCAAGCATTATTAGAAATTCCTGAATTTCACACCCAGAGAACTATGTACCACCGAACCTTATTATCCGTTTATCATATGCTATTGAAGTCATCTGAGCGCCTATCACCACACTGAAGGGTAAACTCAGAAGACAGGGAGCAGGTCTTATTTACCTTTGTGTATCTACCAGCAGTGAGCATACTGCTAAGTACTACGTAAAGAATCCATAAATGTTTCACAGATGAATGAGTGAATTACTGATTGTTGTCTTGCTTCAAATTCATCTGTTAGGTGGATATTGCGTGACATTTTCTGACGGATCTTTTTTTTTAATCCGTGTGGTTAATCCACATAAATACCATAGTTCTGAATTCAGGAATAAGGTGCTATGTTTCACACTCCTTAAATTGTTTTAAATCGTGTTAAGTATCGTATCAAAAAAAAAAAAAAAAACCTTGATAGTTGGTGATGAAACAAAGATTTGATAGCATGATTTTTAAGTCCTAGGAGGCCAACACTCTTTCCACTAGTAACTTTTGTCTAAAAGGGACAGTTTGAAGTTATTTCGATAAAAGCACCACCATACATCTTGAACTGAACACAGCAGTGCTGCAGTAAAAGCCACATACATAGCTCCAAAGGGAGACACTGAGATAGAAGCAAATGACATATTTTTAAAAGACATACATCTAAAGTACTTTTTTCTTTCTATGATAAATATATTTTCCTACCATTGTTTCATCTTCATGGATTACAGAAACACCAAACCTCGTTTGATCCACAAGAGAAAGTTTTCTTACAAACATGTATAAAGAAGTTAGAATTAGGCACGCTTCTGGCATCTTCCCTTTTTGTGGAGAACAGGATTTTGAAGCAGGAAGAACATAAACAGTACACATTGACTCCTGACACACCATTGCTTTCTTCAACTAGAATAATACAAATTTGCAAGTGAACAAAAGAGTGGGAGGTAGATATCTGATTTACAATGTTTCTGAGATAAAGAACACTGTAAAAAAAAAAAGATCCATGTGAATAATAAAGCATTGTTAACTGAGTCCTGACATTTCTATTCTAGTGACAACGACAGCAGAACTGCATACGGGCGCCTTGTGCCACTTTGAAAGTGGGAGGAAGACATATAATTATAATTCTTACAATGACGAGAATTCAAGAAAATCTGGGGAAAAATTTATTGAAACACATATTGACATATTAGTATTATAAATTACTTTCTCTTATTGACCTCCTCCCCAAAATTCTTTTGTTGGCTAGCTCATCATGGCACTAAAGGCATCTCATGAAAAGAGAGACCTGCCTTGAAAATTCTCTTCTTACGTTGAAAACTATCTGCCATGTATTTATTCTGTAACTTGCTCGACATGCGACATATATTAGAGAAATACATTTTCAAAACAGTTTTAACCTCCATTGTCTTGAGCGCACGTATCAACTCTGTCATGTCACTTATCCAAAATCCTCATGGAAACTTCACATTTAGGCAAAACTAATGAATCTGTTTTAACACCCTTTGCGAAAGTCAAAGAAGATATAATATTATGTTTTCACTTAACATACATTTTCATCCATCTCCTTTCTTTGTTGGATGGTGTAAGAGGGGAAAAAAATACTACAAAAATTACAGTGATGTTATCAACCGCAGTGTTTCAATAGAGAACAGAATTGGAAATGGCATTTTGCTGAGTGAACCTCTAAATGAATGGAAAAAAAAAAAAACCCACAGGGATGAATTTTCTCCTGGTGTTTATCTCCACTGAAGTCTCAGAGGGAAGACTCCCAAGTGTTGAAGGAAGCTCTCTAACTGACCCCATTACTGCCTTGGGCACTGGGAAGGCAAAGGGGCAGTTGTAAAGTCAGACCCTGAGTGAGCATCCTGGAAATTATAGCGTTGTGTTAAATGCATCCTCTGCAGGGTGCTTTCCTATCTTCAGAGAACACTCATGAAATGCTGCCAACGAGAAAACTAAGCGTTTGTCTTTAGAAAAAGTGCCACCTTTTATGAAACATCTGGAGCCCATCCAAAGGGCCTCCAGAATAGATGCAAGAATGTAATAAAGCAAAACACCTCAGCCATTGAGGGCTAGAGTCATTTCTGCACACGTACCAGGGTTATTCATCCACCATCATAAATACTCGTGAGACCAAGGAAGAACGCAGGGTATCTGGTCCATGTAGAGTTCAACTCAAGGCCCATTGAACCAGTAAGCAAGAAGCCCACTTACAAACTTAGAAGAAAACATATTTTGGCTATTTCTTGCAGTTTACTAATCCCATTTCATCCACACTCAATATTTTCCCTCTGCTTGTTAGTGATAAGGATACACATGAGGATTTGGCTTTTACATGAACCTGGGGTTTTCTACAATGCCTGTTGTGATAAATAATAAAGATTAAGATACACGAGGAAATATATAACGACTAGAGATATTGCACTCTTGTACATATCCAACGCAGAGAGCATATCAGCCAAGTCAAGAAAGAAAGGATACCACAAGGACTGTGGAGGGGGGCCGGGGGGAGAAGTTACAAAAGTCAGATAGACTAACGGGTACCACAGAAAGAGCACAGTAAGAGAGGGTTAAAGATTAGGTCCCAAAAAGTGATAAAAGTAAATTCACCTCTGAGAAGAAAAAAAAAAAAAAACACCACCAAAAGAACCCAAAGAAGCCCAGCGTCATCTGCTCATTTGTATGTGAATTAAATTGACTGCCTGTAATCATGTTGACCTGGTTCTGTCCTAGGATGCTCTTAAAATTGGGTAGTAGGTTGGGAAAAGAAATATCTCAGAGTTAAGTTCTGGTGATGAACCTAGGACAGGGCACCGGCCTTTAAGTCTCATTCAGACAGTACGAGAATTTAATAGATGACTCATTTTCTAGAAGAGAATTTCAACCTTTCCTAATTGATGCATGGCAACTAGTCTCTTTGAAATCTAGAAAAGTAACTTTTGCTCGGAAAGGAAAAGAGAGGATCATTTCTAATTCTAACTCAAACATCTTCTTAAACATATGTGTGCCCGAAGTATTGGATGCGAGTGTTTATTATCGGCACTCTGCACTCATCTCAGCTGATCTGAAGGAATCTGTGCAGAGATAGATGGTAACAAGAGAGAGGACTTTGGAATCAGAACAAACTGGGTTTGAGCCTTGGCTGTGTGACCTTGGACAAGTTGCTTCATCTCTCTGAATTTCAGTTGCCTTGGGGCTCATAATAGCTACACAAAAATTTTGGGGACCACTCTCCTAGGTATTAGAAAACAAGATCTAGGTGGGCTCACGCTAACATGATGTATAAACTATTGCACAGTTACCAGCTGGACTCAACAAGGTGATCACCTATAAAGGTATTCCTTTCAGAGCAACCTTGACAGGAGCAAAGGTACTTCCTTTAAAACATCAGCAGTATCTTCTGATGACTTACAGAGCTCTCCTAGAGAAACAAAAAATCCTCGTTCAGCAGTATCTTCTGATGACTTACAGAGCTCTCCTAGAGAAACAAAAAATCCTCATTCCAGTCTGCCACAATTATTGAATTGGAAACACCTTGTATATTTATACCTGTTTGTGTATCACCAAGGGACAACCTCAAAGTATAGCTGGCTCATTTCAGGTTTAAATATCCCATTAGCTAAGTTGTAAGGAAGTTCACATAACCCAGGAGGCCCTGTGGTTCCACCTAAAGTATTATTCCTTTAGAGTTTCTGTTACTGTTTTCAACCTTTTGAGCTCTTGCAAATGTATTTGGCATTCAATTAAAGTGAGATTAATCCAAAACAGATGTAGTAGTACTAGTAGTAGTAGTAGTACTAGTAAAGAATTGCTTTGTTGAAAGCCTACCCATCCAAAGTACTAAATTATAAGCACACAGACACAAACAAATCCACAAGTATCAATTCTTTAAAGTGATTTAAAATGCATAGTTTCATATAACTCATTTGACAAAAATACAAATGCCGATGCGCTCTTAACAAACAGCTACAATGCCTAGTTTTATCTTTATGGAAACATAAAAGCATTTCAGATGCTGAGGACCTAGAATCTCAAAGAGTCTTCATCTCCAATTACCAAGAACAACTCAAATTTTACCCAAACCTCCAACTCTCCATGGCTATGACTGTTCCCCTACTTGAGTTCTTAGATTTCCAAAGAAAGAGACCGGCAGTGCTTCTTTGTCCTATAAACTTGGGGGGAGTGGGTGGACCATAAAAGCACCTACAGCGATCTAAAGCATAAAGGGTGGATGACATCATGGTTAATACTACTGTTATTTTCTAAGTGAGAGTCAGAGCGCTCACCTGCTAGACACAAAGGATTTCCGCCAGGCTCAGGGGTTCTTTTTCTATGACAACCTAATTGATAGAGGCTCTTAAAGAGAATCAGGAGATTAATCTACCCAACTGATAGGATGAGGCCCAACACTCATCATCTAATTTCGTAATGTCCTGTAAATATGCAAGCTCTCCTTAACAATGATAGCCAAACATGATCATATGCATCAGAGTCCCAGGGAGTGGGACAAGAGCCAAACTGCCTTATCTTCCATCATACATTGTCCTTTCTGCCCCTTCATTTGAACCTTGGCCTCACTGGGGATTTCTGACCAGCTATTAGTCATTAAGGGGAATTTCATTGGTACAAAAAGCAGGTTACAGATGGCAGAGAAGGGATACCTGTGGGCAATCTATCTGTTGACAGGTTTGCCTCCTATAAATAGACCATAAAGACCCCAAAGGCACAACCATGCCACATTCATCTTTGTGCCTCCTGCATCTTTGTTAAGAGGAAGGACCGTAGCTTCCAAATGCCTAAATTCAAATTCCTACTCCAATCTCTACTAGCTTAGGAACACACCAATGAATAAAGCACAGCCCCCTTCCCCTCTAAACTGCATTTTCCTCGCTAGGAAAACTGTACTTATAATAACCTCCTCATTGGGCTACTGTGAGGATTAAAGGAGAATTCATTTAAAGCACTTAGCCACAGCTTCTCACGGTGTGGAGCGACTATTAGGTGTCCTTATTTTCATTATTACAGCAGGTGCTAAGTGAATGAATGGATGGATGAATTGGTGTCTGGAAGATGAAACTGACATCTATGATTTATCCAACATCTAAAATTCTATAATTTGACTCAGTTTCCAAAGAATTTCATATCTGAAAACTTACCTGAAAATATGTCACCTGTCCTGGCTATTATTTTACCTGTTTTGGATGCAATATAATATAGCGGAAAGAGAAAGAGACTAGAGGCCAGGGGAACAAGAATTTAAACATTTCATTGCCTACCACTTAGTAAGCAGATACTGATCTACATTCATGCAACCTTTATGCCAAATGCTCTGCTAAGGTCAGGAATACCAAGGCATGGACCCCTTTCCTCACAGAAAAGAAAGACACATGCATAACAGAATGTCTTGGAAGCACAGAAAGAACCTTTGTCACAAGTCAAGAAAGGCTTCAGAGAAGGTGAAATGCCCATTGAGGATGGGAAATGGGTTTCATTAATCCTCATATTCCCTGTATCTGGCAGGGTTTCTAAGTACAGGAGCAGATGACAGATAGCTGTTAAATAAATAAGTACCATGTCCTCCAGGTCTGAGGAATGAGGCGCTGAGTAAGGTGGGGAAGGAGGGAAGGGAACTCTAAGCAGAGAGAATGGCACTTGTAAAAGGGCATTCGCAAAATTGGGAGTCACAAATGTCTATGTGTGGAGAGGATGCTGTTGGGAGGAAAGGATCTGCAGATCAAAAGAGACAGTGGGAAAAAAAAAAAAAAGAGACAGTGGCTGTGAACACACTGCGTGAACTGAAAGCCCCCAACAGCTGCATTACTACTGTGCTGCTTGCTGCCCTGATTCTGACCTTTTTGGCATCCCACAGGGTTCTGAGATGGGTTCCTCATCTCAACATTCACTAGCTCCAGGATCTTCTCCAAAATGCCTGAATTCTCTCTTCCGCCTTTCTTTATAAAAATATTTTAGAGAATCACTAAAGAATAAAGACGTATAATACTTGCCTTCATCATTCCTTTCATTAAACAAAGGAAATACTTATACTAGTACTTTCCAAAGAATAAAATTATTGACGTGTACACAACTGACCACTCCAGACACTAACGTTTCTATTTGACTATCTTGGTTTCTAATCCATATCGTTGCATCAGTATTTTATAGCATTCATTTTAAAGTTCCCCATTTTTAATTGGTCATTTTGAAAAGGAATATTTTTTCAATGAAGAAATATATTTTTCTTAGTTTTTACAAAGGCCTTTTGTGTCAAAATGCTCATTTAAGAAAACGTGAAAGATTCTGAAACTTTGGAAAACTCATGCTCGTTACAGGCAGTTGGAAAATTCAGAAAACACTTTTGTGAGTGGAGGTTTTATCTGAGAATCTTTTTACGTATAATTTCCAGGTAACTGCCATAATGAAGAATAAAAATGAATCCTGCAAAGGTTGCTTTATAATTACACCCAGATACCATCTGATAAGGAGACCAAAGAGTTCTACACACTTCCTGGTTTCTGGCTCTGTCACCTCCAATCAGTGCTAGTTTTGAATAAGGACATTCACCTCAATATTTTCATTGTAATTTTAATTTTGTAATAACCATTGATCGTTCCTCAAGACAACTGTCATTCTTTCCTTGCCTCAGCATCTCAAAACCTGAGTTCCTACCTTTGCTTTTGCTTTCTCTGGAAGTGAAAATATAACTTTAAATAATGTTTTCAGAAAAGGTTTTGTTAGTTTTCTTTAGAGTAGAATATTTTCTTCTGATAATGTATTAGGAGAATACCTTAGCATACCTTCCCACAGAAAAGACAAACTGATTGAGGATAAAATTGTCAAGGCCTAATCTTTCCTCAAAATTTAAGAAATGTTGCACCACTGTTTTTTGGCACGTAGCTTTGGCAAAAATGATTTGGGGACAACCTCAGAACAATTCTTTCTTATATGATCCAGTTTTCTTGTCTGGGTGCTTGAAAAATATCTTTATTTTTATAATTTAGAATACTTTGTAGGATTATTGGTCTCTTTTTTACTAAATTTTAGACAGTGAGGTACACAATCATAAACTGTTTCTACTGAAGACATACACATCAAGATTATCTTTAAACAAAGCTTATATTTAAATTGTTTTGGTTTCTTCTTTAGGAAACTATTAACGCTTGGGTGAGATCTATGTGCTCTGACCTCTGTATCTAACACCATGTTTATCATCATAAGTTCAGTCCTTTATCCTTTACTTTTAAACTATGGGAAAGCTGTTCATATTTACTCTCTACATGACTACTGATACTCTCTGTAGGGTCAGTTCTCTGTTTTACTGCCCAGAACGCAGATTTTAATTCTGTCATTATAATCTTGACTTCTTCAGAATCTCTTAATTCACTGTGTCCCTCTGGATCTATCCTGCAGGCTTTTCACCTCCATTTGTTTGCTCCTTAGTATTTTCTTCACAGATTTCTTCAGGCAATCTAATCAGAATCTCAATTTTTGAAAATTTTCTGTTTATTGTAAAAAATCATACCTGGATTGGTTAGAGTGACAAAGAACTACAGCTCACTGGTCAGATCAAAAAGCACAGGTCTTCAAAGGAGAGGGCAGCTCAATTTTCCAAATGATACAGAATATTCATTACTGGACCAGGCAAGGTGTTGGGGCACGGTGGGGAGACGGAGGTTGTGCACTGCCCTCTCAGCTGAGCTAGCTGAAGCGCCAGACGGATTGGATTCTTTAGTTCAATTCTAATGAGTAGATATGTTGTGTTAATTCTTCCCAGAACAAGCAAGCCCATATTTTGTGGACGCGAGCATTTTTCTTTTTCCATACTGTCAGAGGTGTTTAAGAAGGAAGCTAGGAGAAATTTTATCAAGGATTTCTATAAAGACAATATTTTAAACTTGGAAGCTGTGACTACAGTGACTATTAGGCCTGTGGAAATAACTTTTTAAAACCTATCATGATTAATACATGGAATAAGTGGATACTTTTTTAAAGGAGACTTGTTTTTTCCTTGAAATGGTCCAAACACTTCATAGAATTGTTCTGTTATTTTTAAGACCTGAAAATGTAACCTAACTTTGTGCTAGCCTGCTTTAAGCATTCTAAAATATATTCAGAATAGTCTACCTTCACATGCTGGAATACTGAATATTTTACGCTCGGACAAGGAGCAAACCGTAGGTCTTTCGCCAAGCACCGTCAGTGCACTTGAGTATGGGTTACCAAAAACTCTGGAGAATTTTTTTTTTCTATTTATTGTTATAGCTGAAATCCTTGTGTCTCTGGTAGGCTTTAAGTGACATAAATATGCATTTCCATCTGCACGTCCTTGTCAGGAATAGTTCTGCTGGGAGGTGTTATGCCACCCAAGTACTTCCAGAATAGAGTCTGTTAATCCTGTTACCACTATAGAAACTCAGAGGAAAAGTCTACTCAGGCCACTACTGCAGCTGCTGTGGCTGTCAGTCTTCCAGTGTGCCACACCCTCGGTACCAGAAGGAAGCCTAAGAAAATGGATATTCCTTCAGGTGGAGAGGGATGTAGAGGGCTGACCTCAGTCTATTACTTAGACCAGCGGTCTCCAAAGTTTTTCTTGTAAACCTTTATTAGTAAAAAAGAGGGGAAAACAGCAAGGCCCACTTTAGGTAGGTATGTGTATACATATACACACACACATACACACACACACACACACACACACACACGTGCACATGCAATGGATATATAAGTTGCCACATTAACTGCTATGTATGTTATAAAATATACCAAAATAACTATTATATGATAATTTTCTTAAAAAAAAATGTCAGTAGCTGCTCTAACCCGCATTGGATAGACTTGTACCTTCCCTAGGAGGGAGACCATTGGAGTACACTTCCACCAGATGGGCCACCAGGAAAATAGATCATAAAGCCCAGTTAGGCTTCCGATAGATGCCATAATACACTGGGCACATACAATGGGCCAAAGGAGTTGTAAATGAGCACGTGCTTTGCTTCTCTACTTACTCCATCTTGTTACCTCTTGCCCTTCCTCCTAGTGTGGCTTGACTTCTAGCCTCCAGGCTCTCTGTTTAGATCTCATCCCTATCCTACATTTAGATAGGCATGTTACAAATGGGTATGAACCTGTCAAGACCTACAAGCCAACAGGGATCTTGCATAGTCTGTCAACAGACATGTCACCTCAGAGCCCTCAGGACACAAAAGCAAAAACCAGCTAAATAAACGAAATCCAAACGTCAATCATCCAATAAATATTTTTGAACAAAAACGTATAGATCTATAAACCCAAAATGAATGTCTTTCACTGTCTAATTCCATATAATACAGCAGAGCTCAGAATTACCCATGAATCTAGTTGTGGAACAAAAATTCTTCAGAAAGGCAGTGGATATGAAAAAAAACCTCGCACTTCTCATGATAGTGAAAGACGGTCTTTTCAGATATAGAAAACTGAAGACTTGGCTCAAAGTTCTGTTTGAATTGATAAAAATAAATTATTTTATTGGTAAAACCTAGAGTCAGCCAGAAAAGAGTATGCAAACTTCCCCCAATCACTACTGGTGTGGGTATAAATTGACATGATCCTTTTGGAAGGCAATTAGTAAATTATACGAAAAGCTTTAGAAATTTGGCCATTAATCCAATTAAGTCCTTACTTATGAATTAAACCTGCATAAATGAATAGATATATGAAAAGATTCATGAAAATAGTGTTTAAGAATATTTATAATAGCAAAAATTGGCAACAATTTACAGTTTTATTGAATGGTGGAATGTTAAATAATTTATGATATGTCATGCAAGAAATGTTATGCATTATTTGACTTCTTATTTATTAAGTACCTATTATGTTCCAGGCACCCTTCTAGGAGATTGCAATTAATTAATATAGACAAAGCTTTCATAAAGGTGATATTTTAGTCAAGGGTAGAAGAGATATATACTCCATAATCAAGGAAACAAATACATAAACAAAACATTTTCAGAATAATGGAAAGCACTATGAAGACAATGAAACTGTGATGCAGTAGAAATGGCTGGTGGTGAGGGCTTGAGATTAGTTTATATAAGGATTTCTCAAATTCAGAGGAAACCATATTCTTTGTGGAGGCTTTTTTTTTGTCGGGGGGAGGCAGGGAGGATTCCTGTGCATTGCAGGATGTTTAGCAGCATCCCTGGCCATGAGTCACTAAAAACACTCATCCCAATCATGACAGTAAAACACACCCCCAACCATTGCCATTGTCCCCTGGGTGGCAAAATCTGCCCCAATTGAGAACCATTGCTTTAGATTTAGTGTGGGGAAGGCTTCTTTGAGGAGGTAACATTTGAGCTGAGATGTATGTTTTTAAATAATCTTTAGGATATAGGGAAACATTCATGAAATAACTGTAACATACATAATACAATATATTCAATAAAATCGCAATATTGATTTTCTTTTTAAACCTCTATCTAGACAGACAATATAGCATGATGGTTAGAAGCACAAACCTGTAGCCAGGCTGCCTTAATTATAATCCCAACTCCATCACTTTTTAGTTGGGTGACCTTGGGTAAGTTACTTTATACCCCTGTGCTCTTGGGTCCTCATCCAAAAAATGGGGATGACACTAGTAGTACTTAACACATAAGGTTTCTGGGAGTATTAAATGAGTTAATACATGCAAAGTTCCTGGAAGAGTGAGTGGCACATCTTGGAAACACTATATATAATATATACACATATAATAATATATTAAAATTAGATAAACATTCTAATTTTAATATTTTATATATTATAAATCTGACATATATGTAGATATATATGCTATATATACACCAGATTTTTCCATTGTCTCTTTGTGAAACAAATGAAATAATGTGTTAATAATGGTAGGGGGATTTTATTTTCTTTGTGTCTTTTTATATTCTTCACAGTTTTATAGATACAAATGCAAATGTTGCTTTCACATCAAAATAAAAATCAATATGTATTTTAGCACAAAAGAGAGAATTTTTAGACTTTCACCAGGATCAACTGGCATAGCGAGAGTGGGAGAGGAAGACCAATGGAAGATGTGCTCAGAAACACCTGTCCCAGGGAAAATGAGTCAATTGTCAACTGAAAGCTGAGACACCCCACGTTCAATCTGTCAGTCAGTTCATCAGTCATCTGAAATTTACTTGACGCTTGCTTTCTGCCAGACACTGTGCCAGGTGCTGGAAAATCAAAGATGAATGGAGGTCACATTTCTTCAAGGAGCTCACAACAGAAGAGGGAAGAGAAATACATCCACAATTAGCCACAGTACAATAAATGGAAGTATAGGCTATAATGAGGACCAACCCAGGTCTCTGGGGGCTCTCAAAGGTAACAGTTTCAGTTGGAGTGGGGGGCAGTGTAGGAAGCTCCACCTAGGAGATGACACTTGCAATGGTCTTTGAGGGATAAGTTTGGAAAAATGCAATCATTTGTTAAGAATTCTGGTTTTGAGCAAACACAGAACGTGCTTCCTAATCAAACACCAGCAAAATCGCTTAGCCTAGAGAAAGGAAAATCAGAAAGGACAAAGGAGTTATACTTCAGAAAAGTGTCTTGATCTCATATCAGAGTGCCTGGTTCCATAAAGCAATTTGTGAAAGTTTGACTGTCACAGGAATTAGAAGGCATAAGTTCAAGTACTAGCCCTGCCCCTTACCAGCCGGGTAATCTTGGGCAAACCATTAAAATCTCTGACACTCCATCTACTTCCTCATTCATCTAATGGTGATAATAATACTTTGCAATACTGTTGTGAGCGTCAAATGAGATAATGCAAGCAAGAGACTTTCAGTGACATTCAAATAGTTGGGATGATAAATTGTGATGGTTTTAACATAATAGAGACGATCGTGAATAATTATAATTTAATTTTTAACATTTATATTCAAACATAACAGTAAAAAAAGAAATCAAATCTATACACAACACCAATTATACATGAGTTTATAGCCTGATTGGCTTCATATATTTTTTCAAAGCTCTTAACCTATTACTAATCCAAGTGCATCAAGCTATAAAAACTGCTAACCAATTATTTTTTTCCTAAGATAACATAATCTCTGCTTCTTGAGACACTTTATACTAATGTTAAACTGAAGCTAACTGCATGAAAATGAAATGGAGACTCATAATTGCAAACTGTTTTCATGTCTAAAGAAGATTCAACCACTTCCTAGGACTGAATTGCTCCTTGTTAAAGTTTAAGATCAAGCTATAAAAGTATATCACTTAGCCTATGTCTGCCTACCGGTGCAAAGTATAGTGGCAAGCAGAAAACGGAGGTAATTATCTAGAAACATTAGGCCAAAAATCCCACTTCGGCCCCAAAAGACTGAAGTTGCTTTGCAGGTATCAGGGAAGCCTGAGGAGGGGGCCACGTTCAACTTTCTCTTAGAACCTTCTTCTCCATGAATCCTTTTTACCTTGAACACTCATTGCTATGACATCTGGAGGAATAATATTCTTTTGCTTTTTCTCTCTCTAAAAAACAAGATTTACTAAGGCTGACTGAAAAGGCTTAAAATGTCCTCTTGTCACAGCCCTTGATAAACATTTTACCTAATGTTTTTTGAAGCAGAGTTTCTGTTGAAGTGCTGCAGAAGACAAAGCAAAACAATGATATGTAAAACTGCTGCTTTAACCTGAATGTCTTAAAAAATGAAACAAACAAACAAAAAACCTGAATGTCTTTAAAAGACATCTAACCAGAGCTGGCATTTGAAAAATTAAAGAAAAAGAAGGTCCAGTATAATATTCTTAGTTCAATTATCCCTCCCCCATCAAAAAACAGATGTAATGAACCCAAGATTTTTTGTTCAGTCTAACTAACAGGATATAACAATGGAATGCTCCATGAATTACTCACTGCCATTCATCTCAAAAGGTGAGAACATTTTAGGAGGCCTTCAACGCTCACCTTGGGAAAACTACCTTCAACGCTCACCTTGAGAAAATTACCCCACTCAGCTTCCAAAAAAGAAAATGTGGGTTTTTTCAAAAAAAAACCACCTTCTTTGAGTATCAGTTACCTTTTATTATGCTTTTGTGACTACTAGGGAACCCTCATCGTCCTCATTTTGTTCTGTCTTTAGCCATACTATCAAATCTCAAATTTAACTCAATGTAAGAAAAATAATGCTCTATACATACAGAAAATGATTCTAGCTCGTTCTAATAATTTTCATCATGTGTGATCATGTTGTATGCTTTTCTCTACTTTGTGTATTGTGTCATTACCTACCAAGCTGTGGAGAAGAAAGTCCATATAGTCTAACAATAACAACAAAATATCATTTCTGACATTTGTGTGAACTTTAAAAACTTTACATACAAAGGAAAGAACTTTTTTTTATCTCTACCGTGTCAGCTTACTAACCATACTTATTTATTAATGGTTTAGTAGCTTACACTTTGAAATGTCACTTGTCTGTTTTGATCTGATTTCAACCGCGGATAATCACAGTACTGAATTCTAAGCTAGACTATAGTTTAAATCCAAAGGAAAATATAATTCACCATTACAGCTTTAAAAATGGTCCAAACATTTGAAATACACACTCACCTTAAACGTTTTGGTCTAGAATTAAAATTAAAATCACCCTGCCTTAATAACTTATCTAATAATTTTCATAGAGGCTTCTGGAGTTTAGCGTTCACAAGAAAAACTTAACAACAAGCAACTTTTGTCAAAGGCAATTTGTCGGTATAATGGATAAGTTAACTGAGAATAAGAGAATGGGAAAGAAAGAGCTGCTGACATCTTGTGTGTATGCATGATGTGCGTCTGCTTTGTTTCGTTTTGCTTTTTCATGAGTGATATGACCAGAAGAGTACTGCTCACGACATCATTTTGATTACAGTGAGTAAGATGTCTTAGGAGAGTTGTTATTATAGTTGAGATCAATGATTACTGAAACACAGGCTGACCTTGTTTCATTGTGCTTTGCTGTATAGTGCTTCACAGATACTGTGTTTTTTATAAATTGATGGTTTGTGGCAACCCTGCATCAAACAAGTCTATCAGAGTCATTTCTTCCAACAGCATTTTCTCACTTCGTGTCTCTGTGCCACATTTTGATAATTCTCACAATATTTCCAACTTTTTCATTATTACTGTATTTGTCATGGTGATCTGGGATCAATGATCTTTGCTATGACTATGGCAAAAAGACAACAACTCACTGACGGTTAGCATTTTTCAGCAGTGAAGCATTTTTAAGTAACATACGTACCTTGTGTTTTTAGACATAATGCTGTTGCACACTTAGTAGACCACACTATAGTGTAAACAAAACTTTTATATGCACTGGGAGAGCAAAAAATTCATGTGACTTGCTTTATCGCAGTATTTCCTTTATTGTGGCCATCTGCAACAGAACCAACAGTATCTCTGAGGTATGCCTTGGAGTCCAGATTTGAGGGCACAGAAGATTAAACCTGAGTGGTAGTATTTCAAATGAAAAAACAGAGAGGGACTTGTGAGATATTTAGAAGGAATAAGAAAGAAAAACTGGAAGGTCACTGAACAGAGAGATGGAGCAAATCAAATATTTTTAAGCTCATGAAACTGGCAAAATGACAATACTATGAAAAGAAATCGAACTGTGAATTCTCCAGGGATATCCGGGATTACCAAGTTTGGGGAGGAGAATGAGGGGCCAATAGAAAGAGACACAGTAATTGTAAGGATTTGGCCAGTAATTCAAATAAAACATCCAATAGTCAGTTGCAAGTTTGAGACTGCAATTTGTGATGACTCTGGGTCTCTTGAGGACTATTTGCTCTTAGTCTTTGAATTCCCAAGCACCTAGTACAGCTAGACACATAGCTTTTGTGGCTGGCTGGCTAACTGCATAGAGATTTGGGGCCCAAGTGCACAAAGAAAATAAGTTGTGAGTGTGAACGAATACAGACTTTAAGACCAAGGAACAAAGAAAGGAGCCAAGAGAACAAAGTTTGAGAAAAAACTACATTGAAGGAATGGGAGGGAAAAAAGAAACCAATAATCAAGATAGGAAAGGTCAAAGAAGTAAACCCAGACAGAGAAATGGGAAGGGAAGGGAGGGGGAAAACAAGAATAGGATGGGAGGAGCCGGGGGTGGGGGGGGAGAAGAGATGTTACTTATTCATGATTTGAATTCATATATAGAGAGACTCAGAAGATGCACCAATGCAAAAATTCTAAAGTCACACTTAGTGAGCAAAAATGAAAATCATTAAAATGTTTCATTAATGACTTAAAGTAAATAAATTAACAGCTCCTGTCACATTGATTCATCCATTCCATGTGGGCACTCAATAAATGTTAATTGAATTAAATTAATAACATTTGCTCAGTGGTAATAAAAAATTAATTTACTGTCTGTCGTCTCTGTTACTTAAGTTTATGCCCATTGCTTCTGCAATTACTTCTAGCCCAAAGAGAAATTTTCTATTTCCCTGACTTTCAGTACACACTTTCTTTCCCAAGAAATACAGTTGAACTTCTAATTTTTGTCCTAATTTTGGTGATTTTTTCCTGTTGAAAAAAATTATTTTCTCTAAGTTAATGTCAAGAACTATGTATAACATCCCAAATTTAGTTTCACGAGTTCCTTATTTAATTCCAAAATAGTTTTCTCTGCAGAAGATGTGATGCCACTTTTTATGTGTTTCTCCTTTTAGCTTATGCTACTTTATAATACTTCGGGTACAAAGTCCAATAACACCACAAAAGAAGGAATCTGGGGAAATTACTGTTAGCATTCCATCTATAAAAGATGGAAGATGTCAGTAACATTCACCCAAAAATTGTGACTCATTTCAGATGTCAGAATTCTGGGTTGAACAGACTGGGTTCTGAAATGTGTGTTTGTCAGATGATTTTCTAATGAGTAACAGATAGTTCCCAGTGGGGAATGAAAAAAAATAAAAATATAAACAGAGATTATAGAATTAAAATAACTTTATGAATGGCAGTTTAACTTCTCCATAAAATTCTCTCAGTACAAGCCCAGTGTCTCCAAATGGTTGCTTAATGTAGCACACCACTTAGATTCAAAATGCTATACTTAAAAGTGTCGAGAAATTAAAAAGAGAATCATATACCACTTGGCTGTATACTGTATTCTCCGCATGTTCTTATATTCCAGTAACCTCTATCCAACTTTTTTTTTGTTACTGAATTACTTTGTGCAAAAGCAATTTACATTACATGCAGCCTGACTACGTGTGATAATTTGAGCTGATTGTCAATTAATTCTGTAGTAAATAGCTGCTGTAATCTCTATACTCATCAAGGTTTTCTTATCTATCAACTTTTCCTGAAATGCTCTTTGATGTACGGGATACAGCAGCTGTAACTAAAGAGGCAGGATTCCCTAAGTGTGCAACAAAGTAGTCTTAGCTTTGCAAAGACTGCTTAGGTATGTCTGTAAAGCAACGTTACTTGCAAGGCTTGATTTCAGGTAGGTGACACATCACCGGATTGAGAGTGAAGAGGGTTTTGCTGATGTGCAGTCCCAATAGTGAGGAAGCAGAGATAAAAGCTAAGAACAAATTGGAGAAAATGTTGAATAATATAAAGAGACAGGGACGAGAGCAAAGCTTTTGGAATCCAAACGGCCTGGTTTCAAATCCCAGCTCTACCATTTACTAACAAAGAAGCCTCAGGGAACTTATCTAAATAAACTAAGCCTTGGTTACGCTCATTCATCTGTTAACTTGGGGTACCAATTTATACATTTCCCATCTGTCCTGGGAGGCTGCCAGTATTACCTCCTAGAGTCTTTGTGATGCTTAAATTAAATAAGGTCTATAGTGGTAACACAGAACTTGACACACAAGGTATACAATTCTGTGTGCTCTGTGTGTGTGTGTGTGTGTGTGTGTGTGTGTGTGTGTGTGTGTGTATAAAGCAGTGGTTTGATATTCAAAATTGGTGGTTTTGCCCCATGGAGGAAATGTGGCAATATCCACAGACCTTTTGTTTGTCATGTCCTAGGGCAGCTGGTGTTACTGGCATCAAGCAGGTAGAAGATAGGGATGCTGCTAAACATCCTACAATCTCCCTGTGACAAAGAATTACCTGGCCCCAAATATCAGTGCTTCTCTAAGTACTGAAGGCATAATGTGAGTGACTATTTGTGATTAAAGCTGGTTACTTGACACTTTGATATCCAAGCAAGAAAAATAAACTATGATTTTTGTCATCATCGTCATCATCATCGTTATCATCACTATACCATTAATTTGGTGAATCTCTCTTGGGTTAAAGGAACCCAAGAGCTTCCCAATCTGTTGAACTAATTCTATCTATTCAATATTACATTAACTGCTATCAACAATAGATGTTTTTCTGAACCCCTATTTATGCAACCAAGAGATTTAAAGCTAGCAGCCTAAGAGGTAGGGAATAAAAATTAAACACTGTTGAAAGCCAAAGCTGTTTGGAGGCTCAGAAAGCAACAAAAATGGCCTAAGACAACTGTGCGTGCAATACTGTCAGCTCTCGTGCCAGTTAGGAGCCTTTGGAGAGCAACTGCCTCGTGATTAGCTTCTGAAAATCATTGATGTATGTATCAGTGGCTGTCCTCTCCTTCCTCCACTCTCAAAAGCAGAAGGCCCCTGTGGCAGTGGTTCCCAAACTTTTCTGCATGTTGGAATCACTCAGGGAGCTTTGAAAATCCCTCAGGAAATGTGATCCTGAGGGGGAGGAGGGATTGCCTGAGCTTTAAAAAAATTCCAAATTTTTAGAAGGTTTCCTAGATGATTCTACCCTGTAGACACATCTACCACTGTCCTAGGAGGCAGGATCAAGCAGAGATTTCCATCTACCTCAAACTAAGAAGCAATTTCTCAAAGGACAATGAAAACGGACTTGGCAAGAATGTATTTCTTGCACAGAGCTACCTAAGCACAGTAAAATTAAACCAGGTTGCCAACTGCTTTATTGATTTCAGTCACTCTGTGAGCATCACTGAATCAGGCATTGCGCTAGTGATGGAAAAGGCAATTCTCTAGAAGGCATCTTCACTATCTCCCAATAGTGCTGCCACACCACCAGGACTGATGCTTGTTTAGGTCTGAAGAAGTCCCTGGGTGTCATCCTGGATGCAGGTTTGAGAATACCTTCTGTTAACTCTTCTCTCCATCTTAGGATGATTTAATTGGTGTAGGTAAGCTATACACTGCCTGCATCACTACCCCATCTGGATGTTTCTGAAAGCCAGGGACCATGCCTGTCTTAGTCAGCACTTAATCCCCAGTTTCGAGACCAGCGCTTGTTATGTAACAGACCCTCAATTATTCTGCGGGAACCAGTAAATGAGTATGGGAGTTCTGAAATACACGAAGCACCTAGGTCTTTTCAGCCTTCGCTGTGCCTCTCCAAACCAGAATCTCAGTCAAGGACTTTGCTCTAGGTTCCCTGCCATGTGGTTACATGGAAGTAAAAGCCTGTTCCCAAGAAGTACACCCCCAAAGCCACAAAGACTATCAACTTCATAGACACCTAACAAATGGCAAGGCAGAGAAAAGACTGGCAAAGTAAGAGTCTTTAAGGGCAGATGTAGAAATGGGCTTATAGGATGGTTATGTGTGACCACTTTTCTTATACAGGGCAGGAAACTGAGGTTTGTAGACACAAAGAAATAAAACAACTTGATTGAGGTCACATACATTACTTAACAGCATTTAAGACACTTCTACTACTTCTGAGATCCATAAAACATTACGACAATAAGCTGACAACATTCTATGAGGTTTTGTTAATCCTAGTGAATGAATGCCTTGATTCTCCCCACCCATCACTATAAAAACCACTGTGTTTCTGAAATAAGTCGTACAAATTACTGTGACAGGTGAAACTTGTAATATGGGTAAGATTTTATAATTACTGAACTTTTATTCTTACATATATTTTCATTCAAGATAATCCTGTCCAATAATGCTTCATGCTTCTAAATAAGATTTTAATCTCATAAAAGCCTAGAATGTGAATTTTTCTGCCAACGTCCCTTCTTGGATCGGGAGGTCACGTCAACTATAAGCGGGTCTGTGTATGTGTGTTTTCTTTTTTCCTCTAGATACGCAACTCACAAACGGAAAGCAGGCAGACGAGAAAGCCATTAATACCATCGTCATAAACTCAGTATCCGAATTCAAAATCACAGATGGACCAGCCAAGGAAACCCCCAGTGAGAAAAAACTGTCAGAATCCAGCATATCACTGACCTCCCTTGAAGAATGCCAAACAAAATTTTCCTACCTCCAAACTCATCCTTCAGTTCATCCAAGAGACACTGATGGTATGTTTCTCACAATCAACCCATCTCTAAATAAAGCTCCCCAAACCCCAGCCCCTGGAAAACCATCATATATGCTGTTAGAAAAAAAAAAAAGTCTTCATGAATATTAAACAGGAAGGCTTCAATTGGAAAACTCTGATGAATGACACATGTGAAGGTCACCTGGCAATTATGAGGTGCTTGGCAGGTTGTTTGCTCTCAAAGCTGGGAGTTTGAGGCAAAGTGTTTTAAATAGCTAGAGTGAGGTAAAATCATTCTTGCTATGGAGCTATGAAGTAGACTAAAAAATGGCCAATTTTTTTCTCTTCTTGCATCTGGGACTACTCAACCCGTGACTCTAGGCTGAGAGGAGAAGAAGATAGGGTGGAATAGCATTGCAAAGCTGGAAAAGTATAAATATAGACTGCAGCAAAATACAAGGATGCTTACACCAGCAGCCTGTGGAAAAGGGTTGGTTCCTCTAGGTAACATCACCTCCTAGGCATTCGAATCAGTGCAAAGCTACACCAAACCACCTCTATATATGACATAAGAGGCATGTTGCATTTGCAAAACCAATTGCAAATTGAATTTATGCTAAATGATCAGCACAGTCAAGTTCAAGGTCATGGACTCCACACCAAGACATACGGAATTTTACTCATGTTAACTTTGCACTGATCTTCATAGGAGACATAAACCATTCAGGAATTGTGTAATGTTCCATATTGACATTTGCATTTAAAGAAACCTTGAAGTTTCTCAAAGGAAAACATAAAAAGGTACAGTTTCTGGTCCATATTTAAATTCATATTTACTTTATTAAAATAAGATAAAAAAGTGAAATAAACTTTGCATAACAGGAACTTTGAAATCACATCAGTTTAATTCCTGGCTCTGAAATTTATTCACTGTAACACTGGATTAAGTTTTTTACCATCTCTAAATCTCAGACTCAGTTTTATAATGGAGCTAGTAACACGCAATAGGGTGTTTTGAAGATCAAATGAAATAACAGGGGTAAAACATCCAGTAGACAAACTCTCACAGAACAGATGTTTGACTTCTGCTTTTATTATGATTATGGTTTTAAAAAGTAAGGGGAGAGATTTCTAACACACGTTATATATGATCTCGTGAAAACATTGCCATGGAGGCTTTAGACTAGAAGACACAATTGCCTGCAGTTGCCTGGAGACAGTGAGAATAAGGAAGTACCTCCAGATGTATGATAGGGATGGGTGGGGACTGTGGCAAGGAGAAGAACACTGCCTCTACTCAGCTCCAGCTAATTGTTGCCAGAAGGAAAAAGAGGTTCAGACCTGCCAGAACTAGAGTGTTACAGGAAATCTCCCAATTTTTAAGTGTTGGCAATAGTTCTATTTCTTCTAGGAAGCCCCAGACACTCCCAACAATACACAGCTTTCAGCTAACTTTGGCCAATAGGCTGCCAGGTATGACCTTGAGTCCAAGATGATGTCCAAGCTTCTGGTTTTGTTAGAGCTTGATGCTAATCAAGAAAACAGGCAAGGGCTTCCCTGGTGGCGCAGTGGTTGAGAGTCCGCCTGCTGATGCAGGGGACACGGGTTCGTGCCCCGGTCCGGGAAGATCCCACATGCCACGGAGCAGCTGGGCCCATGAGCCATGGCCGCTGAGCCTGCGCATCCGGAGCCTGTGCTCCGCAACGGGAGAGGCCACAACAGTGAGAGGCCCGCGTACTGCAAAAAAGAAAAAAAAAGAAAAGAAAACAGAGGAGAGTTCTCTACATTTTGACAATAGAGAATTTTATCAGATCATGTAAGGGATGCATGGATTTTTACTTGTAATGGACCTTGGTTGTAATGATCCCAGAATTACGAATTACCACTACATGTATCCACACAATACAGGAGAGTGCCCCTCCGGAACCACTCTGATCTGTCTTATCAGGTATCTTGGCAGAATGAGAAGGACCAATGCAGCTAGCATGATACCTGAACCCTTGTATTCTCAGGGAAGACCAAAATGACTACTCCATTAAAATGGCAACACATGCTCAGGAGCCTCATGCAGGAAAAGAACCAACTACTCTTTCTTCAAAAGGGCAAAGGAGATTCATGAAGACCACTGAATTAGACTGTTTTCTTAGGCCCTGGACAGAGGCTATTATGACCCAGAAAATTCCAGTATTAAGCTGACAACACAGGTAATAGCTCATCCTCATTTCTCACACTGCAAAAAAAAAAAAAAAAAAATCCCCCCACTGAGGTAAGAGTTTTTGGTACCTGGTTAAAAAACAGAGTAAAACACCTAGACTAGGGCCCACAAATAGTGCTAAGAACCTCTCATTATCCTAGATAGCAAACATCAAGGAAATAAAGAGTTAAGTCAGACTCATTGCATTTTAGGAAAATTTTGATAGTAATTAATTTAAGGATGCAGAAATTGAGAGCTGGGGTCACTGTTCATACTGAGATAAATACAGAAATATCTTTCAGGAACAGCAGGGGAAACAGAAGGGAAAAGAGAAGATTGCATCCACTTTTATGTAGTTTGTGGTTAATTTATTTTCAAATATATAAATGAGTGCATAGGAATGGATGCTTAATTGCTAATATCTATTATTTATATACATTGCCCCACTTAAAACAGGATGGAGAAGCCTCACACATGCAGATTTTGCAAAATGTGTTACATCCATTAGCACAGTTCATGGTGTGTACTCTGATGGGAATTTAAAATGATCTTTACTGCACATCACACACTATGTGCTGTGACATTATTATTAAATTGTGCCTCATCCTGTGTGGTCCCTTTCCTGAAGAAAATGGAACAAGTACAGAGCACTATCTGTGTCTCTGCTTCTGCTTCTATGTTCAGATTGCAAAAGCATCCCCGTGGATGATAAAACCAGGGATACACATGATATGAGAAAACAGGCTCCTTAAAAAGAATCTTGAGAATAAACCTAATTGATGTATAATTTTGAATTTGAGATGTCTCATCCAGGTGGAAGGGGAAAATCATAAATACAAGATACCTCAAAAGAACAGTCTTAATTACACCATGGACTACTGAATAAAATGATTACATTTTCTACACTGTAAATTTCACACAATTAAATGCAATAGTGTCATCTTATAAAATGTTTCAATTTTATAATTATTTCAGTTCATTTGCTCAGAAAAAAACATAAGCAAAAATTTACTAAGTATCACCCAAATCTAGTCATTCTAGTTCTAAAGAACTGACTTGAATGTTAGTTGTGCTTGTCTGAACTTAAATAGATCTTGACATATTTAAGTAGCTATTAAAATTGATAACATCAGGAATGATACCCCAGCTAGAGAAAGGCAGTCACACTTTATTTATTCCCATTCTGTATTACATTTTTTTAAAGAACTAAATGTTGGGGGAGTGGGAACCAATTTTTATACTTTTTTGGTTTATTTATTTATTTATTTGGCTGCATTGGGTCTTTGTTGCTGCGTGCGGGCTTTCTCTAGTTGCGGAGAGTGGGGCCACTCTTCCTTGCGGTGCGCGGGCTTCTCATTGTGGCAGCTTCTCTTGTTGTGGAGCATGGGCTCTAGGTGCACGGGCTTCAGTAGTTGCAGAACGCGGGCTCAGTAGTTGCAGCTCACGGGCTCTAGAGCGCAGGCTCAGTAGTTGTGGCTCATGGGCTTAGTTGCTCCGCGGCATGTGGGATCTTCCCAGACCAGGGCTCGAACCCGTGTCCCCTGCATTGGCAGGCGGATTCTTAAACACTGCACCCCCAGGGAAGTCCCAATTTTGATACTCTTTGACCAAAAACTTCTAGTGATCAGTTGGAGACAGGTGTCATGAATCTTGTTATTATGCCAAATTCTCTCAGGGACAGCACATTAACCATTAACGTATGAGAATACTGGGGGTATCTTGTCTTTTTTTTTCTTACTTTGTTTTGGGGGGAGAGGAAGGGAGACTGTTGTTTATCTGGGGTCACTTCTGGAAGAATCATGTTCTTGCCACTTTGGAAAATGATTCCCAAAGATGCAGGAAGCATGTTTCTGGAGTTGAGGAATGCGCCAGGGACCACAGAGGGCAGCTACAGCTACCTCTTGCTCCTCCCTCCTCCTGATCCTGGGGAATCATGGTGGCAAGAACACTGAAAGCTGGAAAGACAAACTCAGGGATTACAGGACCGTGAACGTGGGGCCGACCTCAGGTATATGAGTGGAAACTCCTTCACACTGTTACCTTTTCCACCATGATTAAACATGATCCATTCTTATAAGGCAGATTCTTCCTCTCTTTATTACCCTCTTTTTTGTTCTTTTTTAAATTGAAGTATACTTGATTTACAATATTGTGTTACTTTCAGGTGTACGGCATAGTGATTCAGTATTTTTGTAGATTATATCCCATTATAGGTTATTACAAGTTAAAGGGTATAATTCTCTATGCTGTACAGTATATTCTTGTTGCTTATCTATTTTATACATAGTAGTTTGTATCTGTGAAGCCCATACCTCTAATTTGTGGCCCCCTTCCATCACCCCTTTGGTAACCATGTTAAGATGTGGTATACATATACAAGGGAATACTACTCAGCCATAAAAAAGAATGAAATACTTCCACTTGCAGCAGCGTGGATTATCCTAGAGAATATTCTGCTTAGTGAAGTAAATCAGACAGAGAAAGACAAACACCATGTAAGTAGCCACTATCCAGTTAACATTTAGCACCTTTAGAAGCTGCAGTAGTCCTTCAGGGGCGTGAGGGTATCACTTAGCATATTATAGCCTCCACATCCTCAATGTACCCTAGGGGTGTAAAGAGGAAATGGAACCAACTTAAGAGAGGGTTTTTATCATGGCTTCTTGCTCAAAGGCAAATACCACTTCCAACTGAATGGCCTGCAGGTCTTGGATACATCTTAAACCTCCTTTAATCCAGGTTTAACGAAGAAAGAAGTAGGAAATGAGATGGGTACTATGACAGCAGCAACTAGAGCCTATGCCATGATGCCAGGTAGTCCAATAAAAGAAATTTAATACTTGGGAATGTGTTACAAAGGTATAGGGAGAGGTGAAAAGCTACGTGAGGAAATTACCGACAACAGGAAAGCTCTGCCACCTCCTCCCTTGGTCTCTCTAGGGCACTAGTAAATCACTACTACTGGCATTAGCTCATTGGCCACTAGCAACTAACTATTACTAGACAGACCACTAGTAAGTGGCATTAGCAGAAGTCACAAAGAGAAGGGCATTCGGAAAAAGATAAAACCAAAGGGAAGATACAAAGCAGAGAGAAAGAAGGAGATATACCCCAGGCTTTCCTTTCTCCCACCCTCCCATTTCCTATAGCTGCCTCCTATTGGCTGGAGCTAGCCAGAAGCCACCTGGCAGAACCTGCAAAACACATCTTACCAGTCTTGCGAATACAGAGGGGAGTAGGGTGAGAGGGGAATGGAAGGGAGAACAGGTCACCAGGAGGCCTAGAGCATCTGGTGCCAGGCTTGAACGTGACAGAAGAAAGCGTGTGTGTTATGAAGGGCAGATCAGCTTCAGAGTTAAGGGCTCTGGAGGAGACAATCTAGGTTCACATGACAGCCCCACCACTTCCTGTATTTCTTAAATTCTCTGAGTCACAGTTTCCTCATCTATAGAACAGTAGTAGTACTCAACTGAGAGTTATCTCAAGACCCATGTGAGATGTTTGTAAAGTGTACAGGACTGCAAATTTGCTTTCCACGAACCAGCTGGCACATCTAACAATGAGAAAGAGAGCACAGATTTTGGATCCAGAGTTAGATTAATTCCTTGCTCCACCACCACACAGGTGAAAGTTTTAGGACAGTCAGTGACAATCCCTAAGCCTTACCTTACATCTAAAAAGTGGGGACCATGTTGTTTATCTCTTATTGTTCATTTATTCATTCATTCAACAAGAGATAAGCCATTCTTGTGACTTAGGTTTTAAGTAGGGGGGGAACTAATCAATAAACTAATTAGTATACTATCCTGTGGTCAGTGCTATGAAGAAAACAACAAAGCAGGGTGCTATGAGAGTTTCTGCAAGGATGTGATTTACAGGGAAGGTGTTTTAAGCTAAAGACCCAAAGGTTGAGTACGAGTTAGGTAAAGTTGTGAGGGGAAAGTGCAACACAGGCCAGAGACAGAGCATGTACAAAGGCCCTGAGCTAGATGCATCCCAGGAACTGAAATTTAACCAGTGTGGCTGGAGTGCAGTGAGTAAGGAGGACACTGGAACTGGAATGCAGAGCAACAGGCAGGAACCTGATCACACAGGAGCTTGCAGGCTATGCCAAGGATTTAGGACTTGACTCTAAAGGGAGAGTGAGATGTTCTAATTAATGATTAACTGTATCACAGGGGCTGATGAATTTGAGGTGGGCTCATGTGGAAGCAGTGTCAGGACAGGAGGCTGTTTCTGTTGACCTGATGATGGCTGATGGTGGCTACAGCTAGGATGGTGGATAGAGGCTGATGGGTTTCAAATAGGAATTTGAGAGAGAATCAGCAGAACTTAGGAAAGAACTGGCTGGGAAGGGTATGATGAGGAAAGGGAAAATGACAAGAATGAGTCCCAGATTTGTGCCAATTCATCTGCGTGTTCGGGAGCCATTCACAAGAGAAAACGAGGGAAGAGACAGGTTTGTGGGATGCGGGAAAGAGGGACACCCATGATGTAATGCGGCCTTGGTAAGTGTGAGATGTTCTGAGCACAGAGCAGAAGAGATGGGAAGCAGGCAGCAGGATGCAGGGATGATGTTTTGGATGGGCCGAGAGGAGAACTAATCATAGGCTATGACTCTGAACATCAAGTTTATTAAACATGAAAGTCCCAAGGAATACTGCAGGCAAAGGAAAATATACCCATTCAGGAGAACGGAAAGTCCAACTCTCTTTTCAAACAGTGCCACTTTCAATTTTCCTCTGAACTGCTTACTCTACCTTTGTGCAAACATAAACTGGCCATATGCAAAACAGGTTTGCCTGCTCGTGTATAATTATTTAATATGTCTTTTAGGAACAGTGTGGAACACACTTGAAAGTGGGGAAAAATCTGTTTTCAATTCATTAATGTTGCCGTGTTTCTCTAGGCAAGAGGCTCTGCCCTTTACAACCAAATAAAAAGGACTGACTTATAAACAGAAAAAAATGGGCTCTATTCTCAAGTGCAAAATAGAGAGATAGAAGGAAACAAATGCCAACTTGACCAAAGGATTAGGCCAACATATATTTTTTTATAAATAAAATCTATAATATACATCAGAAGCAGAGACCTCTGGAGTCTGCCAGTTTGAGGAGACGTTGGCAAGAGGATTTGAACCAAACGGTTATACGCCCACAGGAAATTATAAGGCCATTTTACAAACAGGTTTTCACACTCTGATAGGAAACACCAGCTCCCATCCCCACAGAACACCCTACACCCAACCTGACTTACTTCCAAGCCAAACTTTCAGTCTCGCACCTACAAAAGACAGGACCTAGTGGGAAAATCATTTGTATATGGTCATGGACCTGAGTCTCTAGCCTAAAAGATCAGGGAGCATTTGCTTGGAATATTTTCTTCTGAGAACTTCTTCTTTGCCAGGGGCTGCTATAGCAGCAGTCTTGGAATTGCAAAAAACGTGACGAGGTTTTATGCCTGAAATCTTTGACCACCAACACGCCCTCTTCAGAAATGCATACGCAGAATAGAGTCTATGTACAGCACTCACTCACTCCTGAATTTCTGCGGGAGATTTATAGTGACTTATGAGTTACGGGTGAGTTGGCCACATGCTAGAAACTGGCTCTGAGTGAACAAAAATACTCCCAGTCTGGCAAAGAGATGAGTACACACACCACAGACATACTATGGAATAGTCCACCTAAACTACAAATACTGAGTGATGGCCACAGCACCTGCAACAATATATGGCAATTCAAGTGGTCATAAAAGTCATGGTGTGGTTCTTTACCACTGTCTTATGGGGAAGAAAGAAATGGACGGTGAGAGGCAGGGGGAGGGGAAGGAACACAGGGATGAAGGGAGATTTCTGTTTACCTATATGCAGAACTCACTTTAGACCTTTATAGATGTTTTTAAAAGAAATAAGAATGGTTTTCTTTAAAATATTTGTTCCCTTTCAGAGCAAGTTTCCATGCTCTCCCTTCTCTTAAACACTAAGAAGTATATGAATAAGAAAAGAAAAAAGTTTTCTGGAAAACATTGTTTGCATTCAATGAAGGGAGCTCTAGGAACACTTAGATCGCTCTGACAGGTGAGGCAAAGAGTGAAATCTCTCCTGCAGGCTTGTACAGTTACAGTCAACTGAAGTCTGAAAACCAAAGGTTATTAACATTCTTAATGGGGGAAAAATAGATTACAAAAAGTCTAATGTTAATTGATTGATAAGCCCATCAGGAGGAATGAATTTTTCTCCAATTCATGCTAGAATGTTACTTTCAACCATCAAGTCTTCAGGATGCTGATTTTAATTAATTAGATGCTGTATCACATGAACACTTACCTACCCTTTTTCAAAACCCTCACATGTTGTTGAGACTTTCTTAACTAAAAAAAGGAAGAAAGGAAGGAAGGAAGCAAGGAAGGAAGGAAGGAAGGAAGGAAGGAAGGGAGGGAGGGAGGGAGGGAGAGAAAAAAAGAAAGGAGGGAGGGAGGAAGGGAAGGAACGAAAAAGAAAGAAAAAGAAAGGAAGGAAACAGAAACTAGCAAACAGAATCCAGCAGCACATTAAAAGGATCAAACACCATGATCAAGTGGGGTTTATCCCAGAATGTAAGGATTCTTCAGTAAATGCAAATCAATCAATGTGATACACCATATTAACAAACTGAAGGAGAAAAACCATAGGATCGTCTCAACAGATGCAGAAAAAGCTTCTGACAAACTTCAACACCCACTTATGATAAAAACTCTCCAGAAAGTAGGCATAGAGGGAACTTACCTCAACATAATAATAAAGGCCATATATGACAAACCCACAGCCAACATTGTTCTCAATGGTGATAAACTGAAACCATTTCCACTAAGATCAGGAACAAGACAAGTTTGCCCAATCTCACCACTGTTATTCAACATAGTTTTGGAAGTTTTAGCCACAGCAATCAGAGAAGAAAAGGAAATAAAAGGAATCCAAATCAGAAAAGAAGTAGTAAAAGTGTCACTTTTTGCAGATGATGTGATACCATACATAGAGAATCCTACAGATGCTACCAGAAAACTACTAGAGCTAATCAATGAATCTGGTAAAGTAGCAGGATACAAAATTAATGCACAGAAATCTCTTGCATTCCTATACACCTATGATGAAAAATCTAAAAGAGAAATTAAGGAAACACTCCCATTTACCACTGCAACAAAAAGAATAAAATACCTAGGAATAAACCTACCTAAGGAGACAAAACACCTGTACGCAGAAAACTATAAGACACTGATGAAAGAAATTAAAGATGATACAAACGGAGAGATACACCATGTTCTTGGATTGGAAGAATCAACATTGTGAAAATGACTATACTACCCAAAGCAATCTACAGATTCAATGCAATCCCTATCAAACTACCAATGGCATTTTTCACAGAACTAGAACAAAAAATTTCACAATTTGTATGGAAACACAAAAGGCCCCTAATAGCCAAAGCAATCTTGAGAAAGAAAAATGGAGCTGGAGGAATCAGGCTCCCTGACTTCAGATTATACTAGAAAGCTACAGTAATCAAGACAGTATGGTACTGGCACAAAAACAGAAGTATAGATCAATGCAACAGGATAGAAAGCCCAGAGAGAAACCCACGCACCTATGGTCACCTTATCTTTTTTTTTTTTTTTTTTTGCGGTACGCGAGCCCCTCACTGCTGTGGCCTCTCCCATTGCGGAGCACAGGCTCCAGACGCGCAGGCTCAGCGGCCATAGCTCACGGGCCCAGCCACTCCGCGGCATGTGGGATCTTCCCGGACCGGGGCACGAACCCATGTCCCCTGCATCAGCAGGCGGACTCTCAACCACTGCGCCACCAGGGAAGCCCGGTCACCTTATCTTTGATAAACGAGGCAAGAATATACAAGACAGCGTCTTCAATAAGTGGTGCTGGGAAAACTGGAGAGCTACATGTAAAAGAATGAAATTAGAAAACTCCCTAACACCATACACAAAAATAAACTCAAAATGGATTAATGACCTAAATGTAGGGCCAGACACTATGAAATTCCTAGAGGAAAGCATAAGCAGAACACTCTATGACATAAATCACAGCAAGATCCTTTTTGACCCACCTCCTAGAGAAATGGAAATAAAAACAAAAATAAACAAATGGGACCTAATGAAACTTCAAAGCTTTTGCACAGCAAAGGAAACTATAAACAAGACCAAAAGACAACCCTCAGTATGGGAGAAAATATTTGCAAATGAAGCAACTGACAAAGGATTAATCTCCAAAATATACAAGCAGCTCATGCAGCTCAATATCATAAAAACAAACAGCCCAATCCAGAAATGGGCAGAAGACCTAAATAGACATTTCTCCAAAGAAGATATACAGATTGCCAACAAACACATGAAAGGATGCTCAACATTACTAATCATTAGAGAAATGCAAATCTAAACTACAATGAGGTATCACCTCACACCAGTCAGAATGGCCATCATCGAAAGGTCTACAAACGATAAATGCTGAAGAGGGTGTGGAGGAAAGGGAACCCTCTTGCACTGTTGGTGGAATGTAAATTGGTGCAGCCACTATGGAGAAGAGTATGGAGGCTCCCTAAAAAACTAAAAATAGAATTACCATACGACCCAGCAATCCCACTATTGGGCATATACCCTGAGGAAACCGTAATTCAAAAAGCGTCACGTGGGCTTCCCTGGTGGCGCAGTGGTTGAGAGTCCGCCTGCCAATGCAGGGGACACGGGTTTGTGCCCTGTTCCGGGAAGATCCCGCATGCCGCGGAGCAGCTAAGCCTGTGAGCCATGGCCGCTGAGCCTGTGCGTCCGGAGCCTGTGCTCCGCAACGGAAGAGGCCACAACAGTGAGAGGCCCGCAAACCAGGGGGGGAAAAAAAAAAAAAGCGTCACGTACCACAATGTTCATTGCAGCGCTATTTACAATAGACAGGACGTGGAAGCAACCTAAGTGTCCATTGACAGATGAATGGATAAAGAAGATGTGGCACATATATACAATGGAATATTACTCAGCCATAAAAGGAAACCAAATTGAGTTATTTGTAGTCAGGTGGATGGACCTAGAATCTGTCATACAGAGTGAAGTAAGTCAGAAGGAGAAAAACAAATACTGTATGGTAACACATATATGGAATCTAAAAGGAAAAAAAAAATAGTCCTGAAGAACCTAGGGGCAGGAGAGGAATAAAGACACAGATGTACAGAATGGATTTGAGGACACAGGGAGGGGGAAGGGTAAGCTGGGACGAAGTGAGAGAGTGGCATGGATATGTATACACTACCAAATGTAAAATAGATAGCTAGTGGGAAGTAGACACATGGCACAGGGAGATCAGCTCGGGGTTTTGTGACCACCTAGAGGGGTGGGATAGGGAGGGTGGGAGGGAGATGAAAAAGGGAGGGGATATGGGGATATATGTATATGTATAGCTGATTCATTTTGTTATATAGCAGAATCTAACACCACAATGTAAAGCAATTATACTCCAATAAAGATGTTAAAAAAAAAAGAAAGGAAGGAAGGGAGGGAGGGAGGGAGGAAGGAAGGAAGATGTTAAGAAGTTATAATTTTAACAAGAGAACTGCTACATCTTCTAACTAATTCCCTTTATGGAAACAAAAAATACAATAATCTATAACCCATCACAGCTGTTTGGCTAGAATTACCAATTACCTTCAATGCCTTAGAGATACTTTTCACACTTTTACAAGTCTGCATAGTAAATTTTTAAACCAATTTTCTTAAAGAGGATTGATAAGATTTATACCATTTTAGGTGTACACGATGACATATTTCGTTTAAGTTGATATAAAATCAAGGCTTTACATAAATGGAGGAAAAAGAAGACAGGGATTAAAAATAAAAGACAACCTGAAACAACTATGATTATTTAAAAAGTCATTTATGTTAGGTTTTGGTGCTTTTCACTCACATTTGAATATGGGTGTTGCAGATTTACTGGAGTCCACATCAAACAAATAAGAAAGCCTTGTGACGAGAAGCCAGAAATGTGTATGATCGCTCATTGTCCCCAGATCTAATTGCTGCTGCAAGCTCCCTGCACTTGGGGAGGACTTGCTGTTTTTCAGACCACTGCAAGGTTTCCAGATAGGCAGCTAATTGTGCGGCTTCCCAGCACCTCTGCAGGCAACGTAAATAAAGTTTAGAAAAGTGACAGCACTTTAAATAACCAGATTACGTGGAATCAATAGGAAATGCTCAGGAAGTTAATGAAGCAATTAATTAAGTAGAGTGGATGGGGGAGGGGGAGCTTGAGAGGATAACTGGTGTACATCGCCCCTAATACGGATAAATAATTAAGAGCGGGCTATAAAGTTATCAAGCACACCACTGCACATGCCTCCTCTTCATTTGCGCCCCCAGAGGGGCCACCTGTAATTGTCTTTCTTCTTCTTTAAACAGAGGACTGTGCCTCCCTCATCCTCACCTGTCTGTTTTGCCAGTTTTTGGATTGTCTCCTGATGCTCCCAGATACGTGTGAAACGGTGTGTACCAGTTTGTGCTGCCCCTCTCACAGGTATCGCCACACCTCAGATGAAAGCCACTCCCGGAATGACTGCAACTGCACCTGTGACATAGACTGCAGCCTTTTTGAATCTTGCCAGGAGACCAGTGAGTGTCTGGAGCTGGCCATGGAGATTTCAGAAATCTGTTACCACTAGAGCGACAAAGGAACCACATCCCAGCAGACCCTTTGGCCCCCGGGGGAAACTCCATTACAATGAGACTGTGATTTCTATGCGCTGAAATGTAAGGACTGTATACATTTCTTGGATGCTCCAGACCATTTTATTCTGCACCTGTCTGGGAAAAAGCTAGTATTGTCAACTCAATGGCCTTATTCCAAATTTCCCAACCGCATGGCTCACTGAAAAATCAGATCTTGATCACATGTGATGAACAAATCTTAAATACCTCTTAAATGCCATAGGTACAAGATGTTTCTTAACTGTAAAAACAGCATGTGAAGCCATTCTGTTATTGCACTCACTGGCTTGCATCATGGATTCAACTTCATTCACAAATTCAGGACAAATTAGCACATTCTTTTACAACTGACATACATTAGCTTGTCCTTCTAATGGACTCATGTATAAACATTATGCATTGTTGGTTATTATTAATAATGCATTGCATAACATCATTTTGTAATTAAAAATTTATTTGTACAGTCTCTTAAAATTTACTTATATGTTCAGTTTAGGTAGAAAGGGAATTAAATGAATTAGAAACCGTGTTCCTATAATTACTACAGATGTCTCCAAGACATATCCAGTGAATTTTGAATATGATGTACTTCGAGAGAGTGCTGTAATTCTAGACCGTATTATTATTATGTCTATGACTATGTCATAACAGGTTATGCATGTTCTTAATTTGTTACAGAAAGGCTTTTCTTTATTCTAATGAGCAGAAATGGGAATTACATGCAAGTTTCAAGAAAATGACCCCAGATCATCAATTTGCCATTTTCCTCATTCCTGTTTGTCAGGTACAATAAGCAGCAGGATATTAAAACAGAACCATTTCATTTTACTGAACGATGAGTTGTGTAGGCACCTGAAAGAAATACATGTGCAGGCACTTATGCAGCACTAAGTTTCCTAATACAGCACGTGCTTCACAAACCATATTTTTTTCTTTTTCTGATAATTCAAGTGATTCATAATTATGTTGAGCACTTCCTCACACGTACAAAAATTTTTTTAAAGATGTGATATAAACGTAGAAAGTGACTTCCAACTCCAACGAATTAAAACAATTTGTGCAGGTTGAAGTTACTTTGGAATTTTCTTTACTTTCTGTAGGCATGGCGTTGCTCACAAACATGTGCTTAAATATTCCCATGGACATCTTCACTGAACATAAAAAAGCACACTATATCAATAACCGAACAAAGAACACGAAAGTAAAATGGAGAGTCGAGGGAACTTTTTATGATTTAGGCAAACAACAACAACAAATTCCAAAATACCTGTCTTTGCCTGACTTAGGTAATTTTGAACAAAAGCTACACTTGTTTTGTTTCTGTAGTCAACTAGCACATTCTTCTACTCTGCAGTAATTTCCTCAAAACGCTGAAAACTCTTAATCTTTTGAAAATATTTTTAAGCTTCCCATCAAAAGGCACTGAACTGCTCTTGTCTTGTTCCTGATAGCACAGAGCATCCATGGTTAATGCAGGCTTCATCCCTGCTTGACTATCATGTTTTCCACAAAGTACAGAGCATGTGACTGCCCACCCCTTATGAAACACTTTGGTCTCAGTGCTTTTCGGAAGCTCAGAGACAACTCCATTCTCTATGCATAGAACTTGTAGATCTTTATGAGGGAAAACTATAAACCCTTAAGAAGGGGACTTAGAGATGTTCTTACCCAGTATTTTCATTTTTCCTAAGAGAAAATAGAGGACTCCAAGAACTGGCTTATCCAAGACCATACAGTTATTTAATAGCAGTGTTGGGAAATCAAACCGGTGGTCTAATTTTCTAATGACACTGTACCACCCCAGGATTCTCCACTTCTTAGTCCAGCTTTACACAGTGGTACAGCTACTCCAATTGTTCAAATATTAAACTACTACTAGACTGGCTCATAAACAGTTGCTACCGTGAACCTCCTTAGGGCTTCTCCCTGTACCCCCAGCCACCTGGCCCCTCTACAAGCACCCACCCACCTCCCCCCGATCCAGCCACCCAAGCAAGAACACCTGGACCTGCAGGGGGTTTCTGGGATCCTGTCCCAATAATATGGTACCTGGTGTCATTGATCAGGCCATGTCATATCGATGTTATTTATTTTGACCATCATTCCCTTATTCTTTCTAGTCTACATACCCTCAAATTGGGCAAAGATGGTCCATTTCGAATGTGAATTGAACGCTTGTCAATTAGAGACGTTAAGAATTGTCAGGTCTTGGGCTTCCCTGGTGTCACAGTGGTTGAGAGTCCGCCTGCTAATGCAGGGGACCTGGGTTCGTGCCCCGTTCCGGGAAGATCTCACATGCCACGGAGTGGCTGGGCCCGTGAGCCATGGCCGCTGAGCCTGCGCGTCCGGAGCCTGTGCTCCGCAACGGGAGAGGCTACAACAGTGAGAGGCCCGCGTACCGCAAAAAAAAAAAGAAAAAAAGAATTGTCAGGTCTTATTTTATACTGTGGTCAGAATACTACAAGATCTTTCTGTGGCCTCTCTTACCACGGTTTGTTAACTTATTCCTCACTTTCAGAATTCACCATGCTCCATGCTCTAACAGAAAGGATCGGTTATACAAAGTGTGCAATTTCTTTTCTTTATCACCAATAATAAAACATCATCCTTTTTGCAAACATGAATGGCTCTTTCAATTGAATTCTTACACAATAAAATTTACGCAGCTGGGAAAATGCAATTGCAGAGGTAAGACAGATGAAAAAGGAATGTGGTTATTGATTAAATACAAATATCAGAATCTGAGAAGGCTCAGGTTTTTTTCTCTGCAATGATGAAGGCCGGTGATCACAAATAAAGATAATGTTGTTCTTTCAGGTGGGCTTTTAAGGGAAAAGAATATTCTGATTTAAGGAAGCACACTAGATAAGAGAGATCTGAGAACATACAACCTTTATAAGGATTCCAGAAGAGAAATTTTTTTCCCCACAGCAATATAACCAGATAAGTACATTGTCTTTGCTCTGCTCAATGGATTTTTATAAAACCATTGCTTCTCTAAAAGCCTACAAAATATGGAAAGCCATGAAAAAAAGAAGTTACATTTAACTTGCTGATGAAATTTTCCCACTACATAAGCTGATAGGCCTACAAAATTAATTATCAATGCTGGACCATCAAAGTTAATAAAGCAAAAGTCGCTTCCATTTTTTCCAAAGAAGTAAGACAACATAGTCAGGGAAGCTTTACAAATAGGAGACATCACATGAAGGCATATCAGCATTTTTTCAAGGATAAATGTGAAGGTGGAAACGCTTGAAGGACAGAATTCATTATCCAATGCCTCTAAATTTCTCCCTCTACAAAATGAAGCAAAAGAATAACACATACACTTAAGAGAGGCACTTTGACTATAGGAATTTTGCCCATCAAATGCGAAGTTCACCAAGGGTACACAAACTTATGACCTGTGATAAAATTATAAAATTTAAGTATTTGGTTTAATAGTTTGTTGGGTGTTCTCTGAAAAATATATCTGAGTTAAAACCTGAAGAGTTGCCATATAGAGCCTCACGTGAGCCGTTTAGAAAGGCAGAGTGAATAAAGCATAATTTTCCAGTGATCATAATCAACACTGGACCAAAACTGTATTAGTGAGATCCTCTACGTATGTCTAGACAGCTCCTTACATTACTGTGAAGAAGTCCAGAATGTGGGGAGGGATGAAAACGGAGGAAGGGACAGGACATGTAACAGCATTGGATAAAAGTGCCACCTTCTGGCCTATCATCTGGATTGGATAAAAGTGCCTCCTTCTGGCCTACCATCTGGATTGGATAAAAGTGCCACCTTCTGGCCTACCATCTTGATTGGATGGAAGTACCACCTTTATCCAGGTCTACCATCTTGATATGCTTCACAGCCTCGCTTTTGCCACTATCTCTAAAGCAGTGGTTCTCAATTAGGGGTGATTTGGCAATCATTTGGCAATGTCTGGAGACATATTTGGTTGTCACAATGGAAAGAGGAAGGATGTGATTAGCCTTTAGTGATTAGAAGCTAGGAATGCTAATAAACATCCTACAACACACAGGATAACCTCCCCAAAGAGCTCTGCGAGCCTTTCTGTCAGTCTCAATGAACCATCACCAAACTGACCTTAAAAAAACTGTTGGAGGGGCTTCCCTGGTGGCGCAGTGGTTGAGAGTCCACCTGCCGATGCAGGGGACACAGGTTCGCGCCCCGGTCCGGGAAGATCCCACATGCTGCGGAAGGGCTAGGCCCGTGAGCCATGGCCGCTGAGCCTGCGTGTCCAGAGCCTGTGCTCCGCAACGGGAGAGGCCACAACAGTGAGAGGCCCGCGTACCGCAAAAAAAAAAACAAACTGTTGGAAACAGACTTGCCAGGTAAAAGAGAGGATGCCCAGTTAACTTTAAATTTCAGATAAATAACAAAAATACTTTAGTATAAGCATGTCCCAAACATTGCATGTGACACACTTATACTATGAAATGATTCCTCATTTATCTGAAATTCAAATTTAAGTGGTTGTCCTATATTTCTATTTGCTAAGTCTAGCGGCCCTAGTTCAACAGACTCCACATTTTGAGAAGGAATGCAGGGAAATGGTGATCCTTCAGCTCCCTCCCTGACTCCAAGAGAGGAATGATTGTTGACCTCTTTGGTCAGAAGCCAGGACATTCACTGGGCCACATTTTACCTGGTGGTGTGATTTAGGTCGGGGAACCTGGTTTAAAGATCAGCTCTAAAACAGGACACTCTCATTTTCCCTCCTGTCTAAGGTTCCTGTCTTGGACTAAGCTGGTCATGTCACATCTCTGTTGGCAACTGAGGAAGCACCTTAGCCAAGAGCTATCTTGATTCAAGAAGTAGTAAGCAGAGGCCTTCACTTACACCTTCACATCTAAACCATATTTTCTGATTCAGTCTTGGCTAGAAAGACCTGCCCTGAGTAGTGCTTGTATCTCTAGATCAACAGCTCCCTCTGCCAAAATTCAGTAAGGGAAAAAGGGTGAGTGGGAGGGTGAAATTGAGGCATTTCTTAAACCTGGACTGCAATACCATTACTAACACCTGAACTTCACCATGCACTCTTAGTATATAGTTAGGAGGAGACCAGAGAGCCTGAAAGTGTTCCCTTTACTACATTATTCTTATTTATTTTACGGATGAGAAAAATATCAAATAGAAAATATTTGGGGGTGGAGGAAGGGAAGAAGGATAGACTGGGAGTTTGGGATTGACACACTGCTATATTTAAAATAGATAAACAACAAGGACCTACTGTTAAAAATAAATAAATAAATGTTTAAAAAAAGAAAAGAAAATATTTGATTAAGTGCTTTATATACATTATCGCAATTCTCTCAACAGCCCTATGACACAGGTCCTACTAGCATCCCTATTTTCCTAGGGAAAACAGAGACCTAAAGAAATTAAGTAACATGCCCAAGGTCCATACCAAATAAGCAATTGTCACAAGGCTTGAACCCAGGTCTGTTCATTCCAAAGTTTATGCTTTTAATCACTAAGCCTAAAAGTTGTCCATATGAAAAATGACCAAATCAAAATAAAGTTCAAGTATTCACTTCTAAAGCAAAAGCAATCAGAAAAATACGACACTATTCAAAGAAACCCATTCGCTGATAGTAAATGTTTTCCAAGCTGTTATCCTGTGCAATGATGAGAATCTGAAACATCTTCAATATGCTTTTTTTATATGCTTTTAAGATATGTACCCAATAAGTAATAAATGAATGTATTGCAATTTAATCTTTATATGAATGCAAAGTGAATGTATTGCAATTTAATCTTTATGCCAGTAGCTGTGCCCCATTCATCTCTGGTTATGAAGGCTTACATTTTAGTGCTCCATTTTAGCAAAGCAACTTTGATCTCTACCTCCAGAGTCCATATCCTGTACACACACCCAGGCCAGCCCTCATCAGTATTCCATGAGAGCATGAATTGTTTTTAATCAGTCAACAACACTATGTCAACCAAATGCATTCTGATTCTGAGACCTTTTATCTCAAAAGCTATGCAGAAACCAAGGTCACGGTAACCTCTTTTATGGTTTATAGTTCCTCAAATGCACTTACAGTGAATTTACAATGCCACAACTTACTTTGTGGATTCTGAGCTTTCACTAGGTTCAGCCCTCTCCGACATTCTCTTTGTTTCCTCTTTCAGCACTTTCTGCCTAAGGGTCTTCACTTAACATCAAGTTCCCGTAAATATTAAAAAAAAAATAAGAATATTGAACAAGATTCTCCCAGCAGATAAGCTACTCATCATTTGTAATTGAGGCTCTTCAGAAAGCTGCATGAATGTTTCAAATCACGGCTGTACAGCTTTGTAATACGAGGTGCAGGCCCCTGCAAGGGGGCAGGAAGGTAAGAAGGTAGGATTGTGCCAATGCTGTCACTCCGCCATTGTTACAATCAAATACCTGCTCATGTGGCCAACGCAGTAAACCATCTAGCTCAGGGGACAAGTCTGGGGAGCTGCTCTTGGAGAGATGAGGCAGAGATAGGGTTCTAAGGGCCTCAACAGATCCACAGACCTCATGAAGTTACCTCCTAGCTCACTTTTTTGATGACTCTCATTCTAAGCAATAACATGCATACATTCATGGTCTTGATCTACTAGTAACATTTTTACAATAATGTACTAGCCAGGTATTAGAAATAATTTTGAGAACAAAAGTGTCTGTAGCACCAAAAATCATCCTGCATGCCCCCAAAGGTACTTACACTGGGCAACAGTAGGTTCAATGAAAGCAAGAATGAGAGAAATTTGGTGACCGGTTGGGAGGTTATTGCCCAGCTCCAGTAGAGGCTTAGTAGAGGCCTGTACTAGGTGGGTGGTTGGGAAGTGAGTGCTTGGAAAGGAGGAAGAGGCAAGGTTCATATCTAGAAAGGGCGTTGGATGTTACTTTGTGATGTACTTAGGGGCAAATGAAAAGCCACTGAAGAATGGCAGGGAGTTACATGATTAAAGTGGTGTAGGAGGAAGATGGACCATGACACAATGTACAGGACAAATTAAAGCAAGGAGACACTAGAGACTGACAAAGGAGCCATCGCAATGAGGCATGGGGTGCTGAAGGCCTGAAATAGGATGGTGACAGGAAAAACAAGATGGAAGAGATGGATGGGAAAGAAATTAGAAAAGGACCATTAGTCCTTTCTCAAACTCTTCTCAGTTTAAGACTCAAATATTCCCTACTGTCTATCATGTCTATGAGTCATGAAGCCATTATTTTCATTAGGGAAGGAACTGGTCGGGGAGGGGAGAGTTTTATTCCAAGTGGAAAGTCAAGGTATATTTTTAGCTACATTAAGCCAGCCTTCTGCTGCTCAGCACACTGATGTAATTCCAACATAAAACATAATCTATAATATTCCAGGGGAACAAATCCAATTCTTGGTCATATAAATTTTCATGTAAGTCCATCACAATTCATTCCCAAAACATCTCATTCTCTTTGAAAGCTGGAGCTGCAGCAAGTGATCAAAAAGAGTAGTTTAAAATTGCTCTGGAATTTCCGGAGATGCTAAATCTAACCTGCTGACGGCACAGGACCAACCCCCCAAACTTTAAATCAGAGGTAAAGCATTTTATGTTTTAAAAGATATATTCCTCAAAGTTTATCACAGTGTATTAAAGTCAAATGTGAGTTATTACTTACCAAATCTGGAGCTGATGTCTCCTCTTTGATTGCCCTAGGTAGGCGAGAATAAGTATCTTCCAACCAACATATTTTTTACTTTTTCATCTGCCTCTTTCTATTTACAATAGAGTGAAAAATAATAGCCAAGGAGTGACTTTTCAGGGTTGGACGAAGTGCAAATCCCATCTGACTAGAGCCTAAACTGTATTCCAGGCCCCTGGCAAGTTCTGCCGCATGGGGAAGGATAATGGAAACTGACTTCTCAAGAGCTGGATTGGTCCTGTAGGAATAATCAGTGAAAACTCATCTGATGAACTTTCAGCACATTTGCATTGGCTTAGAACCCAGGGTATATATTATTAGTCAGGCTTGAAATCTAGTTCTCTCTGCCCTCGCTGGGGCTTTCTGCAGGAGGGAGACAGCTATGCCATGATCAGGATGCCCTGTGAAAGCCCAGAGAGAGCAGAACTTTTATAACTAATACCACTGAAAAAAAATCCCTGTCAGTTTTTCTGGTGTTATCTGTTGCCAACATAGCAATTATGAGTAATTCAAGCCTCCTTCTAGGGGATGAGGGAGTTGGGAGGATGGAGGACATCCTTTGGTTTAAAGCGATCTTAGATCCTTTCCTGTAGGTGGGGTCAGAATATTACCTAGGCACTCAGTTAGAGGAGCATCCCAAAGGTTCACCGTCCCAAGGGCCCTCCCTTCTGGTTCCTGGGTGTTTGGGCTGTCAGGACACCCCTGCTCCAGAATGCCCAATTATAATGCAAGTATCTTCTGTTAAATGACTTTAAGTAGCCATGTAACAGTAGATAAGAAGGTTGAGATCTAAAGATAGACGTGGGTACCAGCTCTGTCTCCACTGCTTACTGGCTAAATGTATTAAATCAGTAACTAAACCTCTCTGAGTCTCACATCAGTAAAATGTGGCTATAAACACCTACCCCATAGGTCATTGTAAGGGGTAAAAAGAGATAATTCAGCAAAATCTTTAGTGTAGATTTAGTACATATAGTACATTCATTAAAATTTTCAGCTCTAATTATTATTAGCAGCACTACCCAGCTCATTTGTTCCCGTAACACGAGAGGTGTTTATGCTCTATTTCTGTAATAGCCCACATCACACCAATCTTTTGAGACTTAGCCATATGCCATCTTTTTCATTATTCCCTGGTTACTTATCCAGGAAACGAGCACAGTATCTAATTCCCGTATCTCTTTATTTTTCCTTCTCTTATGATACAGTACCCTTTTCTCCCAAGATTAGGATACTACTCATTACAGCAGATAACTTTAATAAGCACTTATTATGTGCCAAGCACCGTATGAATGGCCTTTCATGTATTATCTCATTGAATCTCCTCAACAAACTCTGAGGAATTTTACTGAAGAGGAAAGTGAGGCTTGCAGTATTTAAATAACTGTCTCATGCCAAGGGAACATGATGGCAGAGTGCAGATTTGAACTCAGGAGTCTGTGTGAATGCAAAGCTCATGCTGTTAGCCACTTAAGCTGTAAGAAGACCATGGCTGAAGTCCAGATTGGCCAATTTCAAAAGGTAGGCAGTGGGAGGGTCTGTCCTCCTCCTTAATCTGGTGAGAGGGACTTCAATGTCACCACTCAGAGAGCTTGATGTGTTCCCCTTGCTTTATTGGGAGGAGATGAACAGTGTCGACTCCCACCCAGGAAATCAGAAGGGTGAGCTGCTTTGTCAACAGAGTGAAAGAGAGTGGCCTTCACCCCGAGAAAGCCCCCGACATGAGTGGATGTGGGCAAGGAGTTGTGTGGGTGGACTACGTATGGGTGAGGTGCCTGGGAAAGAGTTGGTTCAAGAGCTGCCTTACATCCTGTGCCACAGGGCCACCCAAAGTGTCTATGAGACTTCGGCAGAGAGGCAATTAGGCGTATAGCACCAAGACCTGGGGAAATAAGGCTCACTTTCCCAGGCCAAAGGAACCGCAAGTGGGAGAACGTTCTCCATGATGGGTTCTCTGAAGAACCCACAAAAGGCAACATTAATGAAACTGGCATCTTACACATATGACAGTTTCAGAAAAGGTGACACCATCTTATGAGGGTATCAATCAAATTAGTTGTTTTCTACCCTCCCAACCCTTCTTCTCTCCCCTCAACCTGTTCAACCTTGGTAGAATCAGAAACCAGAGCGAGTAAGCGAGTCGAGAAGGAAAAGTGGCGGCTGGAGAAAGAGAAAAGACCCACACACCCTCTCCTCCAGCAGCCAGTCCACAGGGCAGTCACCAACTCGAGCAGAAGAAGACATTGACTGAATAAAATTCAGAACTATGGCTATTAGTGCTCAAGCTAAGTTATGAACTGAGGCTGTGTTTATGACTTAAAGACTGTCTATTGCTGAAGACTAAACAGAATGTCATGGGGCCTCCCTAAGTTCACATCCAAGGGCCAGGGAAGGACTCCGTTTGCTGAATAAATATAAAGATGGTAAGAGACAAATATAAAGTTGCCTTTATGACTACACTCCATGAGTACTGCTTGGTCAACACATACTGTTAACATTTATTTCTCATCACCCCATGGAATAGAGTCACAACATGAAAGCTTCTTGGGGGCTTTTCTGTGTTGATCATGTCATATTTCACCCAAGAAAGGTCTACACGGTTAAGTTTCTGATCCTCTGCATAACCACCCTCCAACTCGCTACTGCAATCAAACCCCTTCCAACTATTACAAAACTGTTAATTTTTTCAAAATAACACTGTTATTATTTTCTAAAATAAAAATTCCATCATTGGATATGAGGAGAACATTTTCAGGATCTGATTTTCTCTTCCAATGGATGAATATATGGTCACACAAGGTAGGGGAAACTACTTTTAAGAAATACTCTGGTTATTAGAGCCTATGATGCTCTGGGTAATATACAGTGTGATGAGGAAATGATCTTTCTGTGTTTCAGGTGGGAGTACTGAGGTGCTGATGGAGTGAAGGGGTCTTGCAGGCCACACTGCAAGCTCCTGGCAGTGCTGGGTCAGGAATATGGCATGACCTATTTGAATGTCCACAGAAGAGATTAAAATAGAAGTTAGATGACTTTAGGTGGTATGTTCTGGATCTGGCAAACTGGATTCTTTTACTCATCATGAAAAGGAGTTTCCAAAAGTATCAGAGGCAACTCAAGGGTTAGTCATGCTCTCTGCTGTCCTGTAAAGTCTATACCATGTCTGGATATTCTCTGCAAGGTTTTCAACGCTCTGCCCAGAGGTTGGTGGGAAACTTCGATCACTGAAGAGTTCTAGGCCCTGAAGCTGCTATGGTCCGATAACTGGGGGGAGAAAAGACAGAATGGACACTCACAGCTACAGCTGAGCACCTGTATGAAAGCTTCAGGTGAACACTCCAGCACACGGAAGGGGTGTTCTGAGCCTTTTTATTATGATGCCTGAGGTTAGATGTGACCATGGATGAAATTTTAATACGGCCCTTCCTTGTGTGGGAAAATCCAATTAAGGCCTTCTTTGGAATGGAGGTAAATTCACGTTTTGCGTTGCAAGGGGCTCCGCACAAGAGAGGACCCTGGAAGTGTACGTTTCATTAGCTTCAAGATAAAAATTGCTTCTGTTTGGGATCCAATAGAATAAGTGTTTCTGCAATCTACGATGGAGGTCTAGACATCAACAGGGCAAGCAACTTCACACCTAATGGGAAAGGGCCTCAGCAGGGGCTGTGCATACGCTAGCATTCTCTTTGGGTGTAGACAGTCCTTTCTTACAGGAAAAGGGCAAAGCAAACCACCCATCATGCTTCAGCTCAGTACACAATGCATTAGTCTCACCTGACAACTTGAGAAGTAAAATACAGTGTGCCAAGAGGCACCCGGGGCTCCATTTCAGGATTCTTCCCAAGGATTCCCCATAAAGGTGACATAAACACACATAGTTATTCCAGCAAGGGCTTACAGCTAAATTATTCAGTGACAGCCAAGACTCCAAATTTCAGTTCTGACTTACCCTACTGCTTTCACTTCTTCTTTTACATCTTCAATTTATGGTTGTCGAAAATCTAATTAGTTATTAATCCTTAGGAATTATGTGCTCCAAGCATGATAAGAAACCAAAAAGGACTAAAGAGAGGGAGAAGGAAGACTTAACTGTGAAAAACTCATTCACAATGAATGTCTAGGTAGATGGGGGCTTAGCCTCAATTACCCTAAAAATGAAAAAGTCAGACCCTTCTTTAGCGAAGTGACAGTATCCCAGCATTTCCTAAGGCTGCTGGGCACCACAGTAGTTTCAAGCAGATACTTTGTGGAATAAGCATTCTAAGATCAAGGGGTATAATATTACTCCTTCTTGGAGACTCATAGGGCAGATTAAAGGCTCTGAGAAGTCCTGCAGTTAAAACACCTATATATATGTGTTGAACTCAGCATTTCCCAAACATATGTTAGCCAAAGAATCATGTCTATTAATAAGGGCAAATAGATTTGAGCCACTGGTTGAAGCCTTTATTTAACACTTTTAAAAGCATCATGGATGGTGCACTTCATGGGGTATTATAATTCTTTTAGATAGCTGCACAAGACAGTTCTTCAGAGAAAATCAAATGACCCACCCCATCTTTGTAACCACACTGCTTCAAACAGGAATCTGCACCAACATGGAATATCCATCTGCTTTACAGAACTGAGATTTGGGATTCTTTTCAACATGACATCCAAAAGAAGATTTTGATTCTGCCACGGGGAAGCAGTGACACACTCTCTCTTATCTTTCTCTTTGTTTCATGGTATGCGATGTGCTCTCTCCTTCTCTGTCTAACCATTCCTCTAAATAGATATCCATGCTCTTATTATTTATTTTTCTTTACCTGCTCTCAGTTTGATAACTGGGAAAACACTCCTTTATTTATTGATGTCGTTCATAAGAACAGGATAGAATCACAACATCGGGGGCCCTGATTCACATTAGGCCATGTATGTGATGACTAGCTTATTTCAAGAAGGGTCTACCTTTTTGTCACAATTCTGGCACCCCAGGGGACATTGGGTATCTGCTGGCTTTTAGAGAAAGCTGCTCCCAAAATAATAAAGAAACTGTAACTTCCAGATTAACTAATTAGTTAACTCGGAGACTCAGCTGCATACTCCATGATTCCTCTGTTTGAGAAAGAAATGTCTTGACCTCTGAGAAACTCCCTGCTCCTGCAGTATTGGATTTTTCTTTAACTCCATGCCAGGGTAAGTCATTTCACACAAGCCATTGACAATACCAAAGTGAGGGCAACATTTATTCTGGGAATATTTTGTTCGTCATAGTTACTGAAAACTTTTTTAAAAGGACCAGACAAATAAGTCCATAATGTACATTCATAGTCATTTCTTTGGGCAAGTCACTTAAAGTTCCTATGCCTCAGTTTCCTCACCTAGAACAGGGAGATCAAACTTAGACCTCAGAGTGAAGATATAGTGAAAAAGTGTATTACCTGTCTTTAGGAGAGTGGCTGACACAGCAAGTATTCAACAAAGAATAGTTAACGTAAATCTAAAGGTCTGAGGAGGATGCAAATGCCTACTTTTCCCTAAATTGTTAAGTAAGAGGGACTTTTTATGTTCAAATTTCACTTTGGATTAACCCTCCTGTTGGAGTCTTTTTCTTTTGCATCGTTAATATATAGTGACCAAAAAATCTAATTAGTCATTAATCCTTTGAAATCATGAGCCATAAGCATGGTAAGGAGGCAAAAAAGGCTACAGAGAAGGAGAAAGACGAATCGTTAACTAGTAAATGTTCATTCATAATGAACTTGTATGTAGGTGGGAGCGAAGCCACAGTTGCCCTAAATTAGCGAGACATTTACATCCCTAAGAACGATTCTGCCATCTCCATTACTTGGAACTATTAGATTCATGTTTGGGTAAAATTGAGCTAAACTGGGCTCAAGTCACATTTGGGGGGCCTCCCTATAAATTAGCCCGTGAAATCCCTGTGATTGAGGTGAAATTTCCAAAAGCTTAGTCTTCTCTGGGAAAATGAACAGACCAACGGTTCCTGGGCGTTAGCTCCACCCCACTCCAATCTGTTAGTTTTACGTCCAACGTCAAAGGCGAGCTCTCCTCATTCCAACTGTACCCTGAACGCTCTCCCCCATTAAATACAGCTTAAAGGCCAGCTGCAGTGTGGAGCCTTTTCTCGGAGCCTACAGTTTCAAACAAACGACTGGGCAGAAGCCAGGATCTATATGGGCTCACGAAGACTGTAAAACATTTGGTGCGGAGTGGAAAAAGACGCCTGAGAGCTCTGCCAGGCGTTTTCAGCTTTCTTGCACCTGTGCCAAGTGTTTTGCAGCTCCCCTACCCCTTTCTTTGGAAGGGGGGCTGGTGGAATGGGGCGGGGTTGGGGAGATAAGCAAGCTTTCGGAGGGCATATGCCATGGGAATTGAAAAACTTGTTACCACCATTGGATACTTGTTTCCTGCCCAGTCCCTTCTCTGAAGGTAAAATGAGGACCTCCAGCCAATCTTAGTACTGGAATTCTGAGCATTTGAGCCTACTTGACATTTATTTCATCCTATCATATATCACCATGGACTCTGAAGACCACCTCCTCCCCAGCCCCCTCCCTGAAATCTCTCTCTTGAGCTCTCAGTTGAATCACCCCTGCCCATCACCGACACCAAATTGCCAATTATTTCAAGGAAATAATTTACACGTTGAGACAGTTTGTAATATGCAAAAATGTGTGTGGAAGAAAGTATATGTTTCTTAAAGGAAGAACACCCAAAATGTTTTCGGATGAAAGTGTGAAAATGTCTAAACATAGATGACATGATACAGATCATGAGAAAGTCAATTTGAAATTATCCTGAAACGTTGTGATAATGTTTTCAAAAGAAGGAGAATTCAGGGGAAGGGAGGTGCTTCTCGGACCCTGCACAGTAGTGTTAAAGATAAAAAGTTCCACAATGGTGTATTGATTCCCATGCATTTTTTCAGTTCATTCAACAAACCTATGAATTATTTTCCCCATTTACAGTTAAGGAAACAGAGGGTTAAGAAGATTAAGTCACCCGTCACACTCCTAGGAAGCAGGGCTTGGACTTGATTCCTGGTCTTTTACCTCTGAGCTCTCACTGTTAGGCAGGCCACATTCCTCTGAAAAAGAAGCCCTTTCAGCTTATTGAGTTGTTGATGCAAAGGAAATCACACATAGAGATTCATTCCTTTGGCTTAAACTTGGATCTCTGTTAAGATGTAAGTGTTCTCTCAAGACAAAATATACAGCTTCATCAGCCACTTGAACTTATCAGGAGTGAGAAAATTAGATCCTTTTCTCTGGGCGTGTTTTACTAGGTAGAGAGGGGCAGAAACATCACTGGGCTGCTGTAGATGGGAAAGGAGCAAGAAGAGAGCAGCCGCTGGTAGGGAGACGGTGAAGAGAAGTCTCTGAAAAATGGAATGGGAACTAAAACTTGTCACTTCCTTGCTCCTCCAGTGATCTCCCACTGTTCTCTGATTAATTCCAAGCTCCCCACCACGATCCGTGCACAAAGCTTCCAGCCTTAGTGGAAAAACAGTCAGTTCCCCAACTTAAGGTGCTCTTTTCTACCTCAGGCCATTTGCGTGGGCTGACTAGCTTCAATTAGCCCTCCAGGTCACAGATTTTTACTCTTTCCCTCTGAAACCTAGATTTAAATTAGGAGGCCTTTGTTTCATCATCCCTTAGCACTTTTCTTTTCCTTCATGCTACGTAATTAAATCTGTAACTCTGCAGTAAGAACAGAAGGAGTATGTCTTTTATAAACCCCTGTACACCCCATAACTAGTATATTCCCTGGTACATGGTTGGCACGGATTTAATATTTTGTGGAAGAATGAATGGATACAGGGTAGCACAATCTACCTTGGTACTCCCTGACTGTTCTATAAGGAAAAGCACCGCTGAAAGTTCAGCCAAGGACTTGAACATGTGCTTGACTGGACACTGACACGATTAAAGGAGATTCTTGACTACGTAGTTATATAAAAGAGACCCTGGCTTTGAAAAAGTTTTCGGGTCTTAGATATCTATTTTCTAAGGTCTAGGTGTTATATATAAATATATATTACACCCATACACGTATATGCTAGTATGTATATGGGTGTTATATATACTGTATGTATATTACATATAATATACAGGTATATTAGTAACTATCAACATGATTACTATTTTGTCATTATTATAATTTTGTTATTATTGTTATTATTAGAGTAGCTCCCACTGGCCCGACAACTTGCTATGTGGTAGACACTGGCCTAAACAATTTATATGTATTGTTTAGTTCAAGCTTCATTAAAAAAACCCATAAAAAGGTATTAATACCTTCATTTTACATATGAAGAATTAGGGCTTAGAACAGTTAAGACATCTGATCAAGATTCTTTTAGAGCTAAGATTAAAAGTTAAGTTTATTCAAAGCCATTTATCCTCAAGGACAATTGACTTCCAGTTCATAATTCCATCACTCAAAAACTCAAAGAAAAAAAATCAGAACTCCCTCCCTTTTATCTATTTTTCTCTTTTTTCACACACACACAAACACACATCCCCCAAGCTTAAGTGAACAACAAAAAAACCCATCGCATGATAAGAGAAAAAAAGAAACAGAGCAGGAAAACGAAGGCCACAGGACAGTTGAAACTGCATGAACAACCTGCTACCACATCCATCCACCTGCTCAACAAGGACATCTTCCTTTTTTTTTTTTTTTTTTGACATCTTCCTTTTGAGTTGAACTTTTCCCTAAAGACTTCTGGACATAGCAAGCCTGACATAATCCAAGATCTCCCATAGAAGTTTACTGGCTCCATTCAGCTATAACAGGAAGTATCCTAACATGCAGCAGGCACTTAAGTAAACTCTAAGTTTTCTTCCAACCCCTAGACACAGTCATTCTCATCAACAAGTAAAGACCTGCTTAGAAGCAAAGCTCGGGGCTTGTCAACAAAGATCCTAGTGATACTGGCCTTCAGCAAGTAAGACTCTCAGTAAAATGAGATATTGGACACCATTAGGGGTATATTTGATATGTTACTTTGGGGGGTCAATGGAGACATGGTGGCAGCTAAGAGAAGATGACTGGACAAGATGCTGGCCTGCTCTTGCCCTGCAGCCACTGTAACTCTTAGGTATTTTGGTCCTACATATGATGTCACTGACACCCATCTAACATTCATTCAACACACACCAAAAATACATTTATTGGGCTTCCCTGGTGGCGCAGTGGTTGAGAGTCCGCCTGCCGATGCAGGGGACACGGGTTCGTGCCCCGGTCCGGGAGGATCCCACATGCCGCAGAGCGACTGGGCCTGTGAGCCATGGCCACTGAGCCTGCGTGTCCGGAGCCTGTGCTCTGCAATGGGAGAGGCCACAGCGGTGAGAGGCCCGCGTACCGCAAAAAAACAAAACAAAACAAAACAAAAACAAACATTTATTGAGCACTATGCTCTAGGCAATGTTTAAGTGGCTACAAATTTCACTTCTAAAAAGTGGAGGAGCAGGCGCTTCAGAAGGGAGGAGGAGAAAGAACAAGGAAAAAAGGCAGAGAGCGCCCGCAAGCCAGAGCACCACGGCAGGCCTTCCAGCCTCGACATTCTAAGTTTCACACTCACTTAACCTCTTGTGGCTCAATTTCCCCATCTTTAAAACGGGGACAGCTACCTTGCCTAAAGCTTCATGAGATAGTTGTGCTGTATGATGTCAGAGAAAAAAAACATAAGACGAAACTGCTCTATCCATTATAAAGGTCCTATGATTGCTCCATGAGCCACAAAAAAATTCTTTTTCCTCATGAAGCATCTCATCATTTCTCATAACCTACACGGGAAGATCCTCAGTGCCTCCCCGGCGGTATTTGCCGAGCTGCAAACGCCCCACACATGCTGGCTTCCCACTACCACACCCCAGTTGCAAAACATTCGTCCCTTCTCAGTTTAACGTATTTTCTTGCAGCAACTTGTCCACTAACAGGCAGAGGTGCATTAGTGGGAGATTTATGCTAATATCTCAGCAGTGAAAATCATGAGCCTCACTATATTCTCATTCAGTCTGAGACAAGTAGCCAGGGTATGTCCTTTAACAGGATTTCCAGGAAGGATACTGCATCTTAAGAAACGCTGATTTGCAGGCATTTATATATTCCAGGAAGAGGGCTGTCTTAAGTGTATCAGAGCCTCGAGCAGAGAATTATTTTAATGCCCCTGCCTCCCCTCCACACGTCTCCAGCATAAGAGAGGAGCAGAAAATATCCACTGGCTACAGAAATGCTGGCATTGGAGAAGAGGCTGGAACCGTTTTGAAGAGCCCTCGTAAGACAATAAGACAAGCGGCCTGGAGAATGGGGTGCTATCCATCCCCAGCAACTGCTCCTAGGATGGCCCTGCCAGCATGTGTAACGGCCAACTGGTTCATCTTGCTAACTATAACGCTCAGCATATGGGGCGGGAGTGTTTATAGATATATACATACACCATACATTTTTCACAGCAAGTACATATAGAGACCATCCAACTGTATATTTTGCAGACATACAAACACGCACATATATTGTCCATATGTTCAAACAATTTTTAAGCTATATCATGAACAAATAAAGATCTCTTTACACAAAAAGTTGCAAAAGGTACCACAGTGAACACTTTGGAGCATGTATTTTGAAGACGAAAAAAGTGGACTTGAACTCCAGCCTGACCTTTGCCAGGTATGTAACCTGACCTCTTCTATAAAATGGGAATAATACTGGGATCTTCCCCATAGGATAACTGTAAGAACTACTCGAGCTGATGCATGTAAAACACTTAGCGCATCATCCAGCATAAGGTAAATTCTCAACAAAGGTCAGCAGTATTACTTCTAGATACCAAGCCAGGTTGTGCTCACCAAACTTCTTTCAGAATCAAGAGAAGTCAAAACAAATGTCAAGATATTATACAGTGCCCATCTAGGGCCTTCAACAACTTGACGTCTCTTGTCTGTTTCTCACTATATCCCAGGCACGCGTCTGTCATTGTACTTACCCTATGGCAGCTCTCTCCCCTCACTAGCCTATGGCCATCTTGAAATCAGGAACCGTGTTTTTCATCTTTGTTTTCTCAGCCTGTGGATCAGAAACCAGTTCATGGTAGGTGCTCAATAAATACTGATTGAACAAACTACTATTCACAGGTGACACATCCTATGCAGAGATCTGCAACTGGGAAGTGTCAGATTCAGCCCATCAGGGAGATGTACAAATGCAAATTATCACAGTAAAAGCTGATCTCTTAAACAAAGAAGTCCAGATAAAGCAAAGGAGTGTTAAAAAAAAAACAAAACACTATTTTCTTCAGATATTTTCTTTCACTGAGAATATATGAATGTACATATTTTCTCTCATCTTTTCGGATAACGCCAAAGGACAAGTGGATGTTTGATAAAGACCTGCATCATTTTTCTTGCATATACCACCTCCTTAATGCACAGCCTAAAATTTCAGCCTTAGATCTTAAAGCGAAGATCACAGAGACTCTTTTTAAAAACCTATGTGAAGAACTCTTCCAGACATTATATCTTGTATCTTAGTAAATTTGGTGAATTCAAATTCTTATCTAACCTGTGAATCCCGAACACATGGAGATACTCTGTGTATGGTAAATTTAAGTCTTGGAGCATGGACAGAAATATCTCTGGATGAAATGTGCTCCTGAATGGCAAACAATAAAAAATTAAGTGTAATGACTATGTGGAAAGGTGTTTTGGTGGCCCAGTGGAAAGAGCAACCATGAATGGTCAGGATACCCCACCTTTCCACTAGCTTTCTCTTAGGGAGTCACAGAGCCCAACTTTTTACCATCATCAAGAGTTTTATTCTAAGAGTTCCTTGTTATAATGCAATACTCCTGAGAAGCTGACCAAATGAAGTTATTCTAAGCCATTATCACCTCATCAGGAATTTATTATCCAGTCATTTGGCAGAGTTTCTGGAGGAGATTGCAGAGGGAACGGGAAGGATAAATCCAAATCCTTGGATGATATCTATGAAGTCTCAATACAGATCAACATCATTATTTTCTTTTTTTTAGCACAGATTTCTGGACTGGGCTCAGCTCATACATATCCACTTCCCTAAGATGGACACTATGAATTGTCTACCCAGATCTATTCTTTCTCTCACCAAAAAAACCCCTCTAATTTTAGTCATGTACCTCCTGTCTCTCCTATAGCTCATGTAATTCATGGGACACAGGTGAAGCTTCACCGGTAGAGCCTGATGAGAATAAACGAACCTGACTGGTCCGAGGATGGCCAGGTGACCTAAACTGATCCAGTCTGATTGAAAGGAAGGACTTAAATATTAGGCTAAGGGGAGAGGTGCCCTTTGTCATTTTCATTTGGCATAAATAAGGAACTAAAGTGTCTTGGTTGCTATTGATGGCCAACTGATGGCCATGGTTAAATCAATGCCATATCTACATTCATATCATTGGCAGAGAAGAGATGAAAAGAACTAAGCTCCCTAATAGTGTTAACCCACTATGACAATTAAAAAGCAAACCTGTTCAACTCTAGACCTTCTGTTAAGTAAGATAAATTTCCTTATACTTAAGCCAATTAAATACCTGCTTTTGTGATATAGAAGAAGAACTACTGCATTAACTGTCCATATTGATTTTAAGATGTAGTTCAATTTGAAAACATTAAAATGTATATGGGAGTGCGAGGGGCAGTACTTATTAAAATTTTGGAGACAAGCTATAAGACAAAAATATGTTGGAATTGGCTTGATTCATGATTCTGAAATTAGAATGTCCACTTAGGATTTATAGTCTATAATTAGAAGTGGTTTCAGGCCAGTGGCTACCCTTTCATAGACAGCAGCCTAAAAAATCTTAGACCTTGTTGATATGAATTGAGTAGATAATTGAAAGGACAGAAGATTAACCTTTTCTAGATTTTTCATTTGTAGGCATACGAACACAATAAAACTAGATCCTTCAAGAAAAATACACTACTGAGAAGAGTTGAAAAGAAAATTCTTTTTAGATATCATGAATACCTCTAACTCACATAATTGTTCTTCTTATAATTAATGGCTATTTACCTAAATCTAGACTTAATAAATACCTTGGCCACTTCCAGGCTCCTCTATCTCCACTATTATATCTTGTTCAGTGCCTCTCCTCTACATGCCTTCATGTTTATTCTATTTTGGCTCAACTCTGAGCCTGAGTTTCAGACACAACCACTTCATAAAGCAACTGACACCTTTCTTTCTCTACACAGCTACTTAAGCTCTTTAAAACAGACTTAAAAAAGAGATCAAAACACGATTACATGTACCATTTAGAGTTTTTCCAAAAGGTGAAACAGTAGTTTCCTAGCATAAACAATTTCTATTCTCACCATGCGCCAAACCATCTTATTAAACACTTGGGTGTAGGGGTCCTGGGTTTAAGCCTGAGAACAAATACAAACCAATACAATCATCCAAAGAATAGGAAAATCAGTCAAAAAAAGAGCACCTTATTCAGCACCTAGTTAAGGTGTAAGAAATTAAACTGGACAGGATGCCTCTTCAAAAAGACACCCAAATAACTAAAGAGAAGGTATAATTTAGAAGTCCCTACACTGAGTCACTTTCCTGGGCAGTTTGTTTTTGTTTTGTACTTTTTGTCTTTTTTTTTTTAATCAGCCATTCTGATTGCCAGCCATTCTGCATTCCCCAGATACAGAAATGTGAAACTTAACAACATGTTATGATACAGCTGGATCATTCCCCTATAAATTTCAATGTATAAAATTATTTTGATACTGAAAAGAAAATACCACTTCCAGGAGAAAATTTTACGAGTATTGGTGGGGGGTGGGTGGGAAACGCACCTTTTATTATCCTCAGAGAACAAAATTAAACAGCGAGACAGTTTTTAACCTGGCTAATGTGATTAACAAGATAGTGAAAACAAAGTAGGCAAAATTTTAAGAAGTATCAAGTTTTGTCATCTTGATGGATGGTCACTGCAAGTAATCATTTCAGAGAAAAGTATTTTTTAAAGTTTTTGCAAGAATAATCCAGTGTGAGCATATACAAATGTTAGTATTAACATTTAATAATAATACTACTACTAATAATAATAATAACTACAAATGTTAGTTATTAAAAGCACATATAACAGTAGTGGTGGAGGGAGGAGTGTCAAGGATAATATAACGCCTGAACAGGTGACTTACAAGTTATGACACATACTTGTTTTTTTAGTTAAAGTGAATTTTGCTTTTTACTGCTGTGAAAAATTGGGGCAAATTTTACACCATTTCTCAAAATATTCAAAAGCCATTTTTAAAAATGGATTTTGAAAAACCACAGCAAAGAGTAGGCATTCAATAAATGTTTCTAAGAATTAAACTGAATTGATCAATGCAGCACTACACAGGCCAGGTAACAAAGAGAACAGAGGCTATTTGAAAGGTAATTCATGCTGAAAAATAAACAGTTGAAGAAACAGTAACTTGTATTACAATCTATTAAATGCATTAATACAATAGGGTAATAATATGTCTATCAGTATAAATTTAGGCCTCTTATATTTATCTGAGAAGAAAAATGCAGTAGGCTGTTGGTGGTTAAGTTTGCAAGCAATAATTCATATGTATTCCTAATCCCTGCAAAGAACTGGATCATCTTATGGGGATGGTTTCAACATCCTAGGTAGGAAAGGACCAATACGAGATTAATTTATAAAGATGCTATGAGACACACTTAACTAAGGTAGAACATTCGTAGAGAATAAAATTTCTAATAAAGAAAAAATTTAGTTCTAAATCTCAGATGCGAACTGAAATGATGTTTATTAAACAAATAACTATTTTGGAAAATATATCTCCCTAATATTGTTCCCATTTGAAATTGAGAACTCAGATTTTGTGCCCAGCTAAAGTCCTGAATTTCCCAGCCTCACATTTAGCTGTAATGGGCCATGAGAAATCATTCGTTCAATGAGCTTTTGGGGAAAATATGGTTATCTTTAAAAGAAGCAGGTCTTACAGGTACTGCCTTTGCCCTGAACCCTCCACTGTGTTCAAGCCACTCTTTTTTGAGTTTTCTTACCTGCAGCCAAAAGCCATCCCAAACCCAAACAGGGTTCTGACATCTTAAAAGTAATTTATTATTATGAAATAGGATGTCTCTTCAAATTACATGAAAATAAACCAGCACATATAAGCAAACTAGTGCAATAAACTTTTTACCCCTTTAAATAACACGAAAAAACTGGCAGTAGCAGTATCTTAATGACACAGAATTTCCAAGGACTTAAAAATGAAGCTTTGTTTTCTCTTTCTCACAGATGCAGGTGGGACCATAAACTCTTTCTAGTCTGATGCAGAGAAGTCCCCTAGCCAAAACAAGACTATCACCTAAAAAAAAAAAAAAAAAAAAAGACTACACATGAAGCAAACTAACAACTTGGGGAGGTGGGGTATATGTCTGGGTTCCAATAACTAACCAGCCTGTAGGGAATTTAAAAATATTTTACCTGGCCTGTGGTTACTTATTGGATAAAGGCAAAATATGTTTAAAAATGAAACAACTGAACAAAGCTTAATAGAAAGTTTTCTGTAATGGGAAGCGTATGTCTAATGGATTAGATCAGCTGTCTAGATTAAATTATTGTCATTTAGATAGTAACTCCTTGTCAGATGACATTCCAGCAACAAAATAACTAAGTCACTGATTTCTTTTCAAATCACTTATGAGCACAACTAAATCACTTCCAACACAGCCTTAAAATACAGAAACCTGCAACTTGAGGCTTCTTCAACTTAATTCTGTATCTCTCTTTGCCTTATCTGCCAGGTGTCTTCCTGAATCCATGGTGGGCATTAGAGGATTTGTTCATTTTGAATATCCATTCATTATTATTCTGATTTTCTGGGATAATGATTATGTACTTTGAAAAAAGTAGAGAAAGTTTAAAGGACAACGGAACAAATTTCTAAACACACCACATGAGGTTACAGTAGAAGAATATAAACATACCTCATGTTTTGGGGTTTTTTTTAATGAAGATCATTCATATTTGAGTAAAAACCTGGGAGTAAAACTCTTCCAAACGACTGTGCCTTTTAACCTACACCAATGTCCGGTTTCTTGGTACTTTTTCAAAATTATTTCAGCCAAAAATAATACTCAGATTTTCCACAGGGCACATTTTGAAAATGTATTTTTATTTATAGCATTATACATAAAACCTATAAATGCTCTGAACAGTATGGGTTTGATATGTCTGAAGGTTTTTTTTAACGTATATTCACAATATCTTCCAGGAGAAATATATGGCAATGAAGTTAAACTTCAGCTAACCTTCTAGACATCACTCTTAGGTACTCCCAGATTTACTAGTGATCAATTCTGCACACTTGTGAAAAACCTAGGATAGTCTTTGACACTTTGATATACAAATTCCACTTTTAAAATTACGATGTTCATAGAGCTGCCTGTAAGAATAGACTTCTTCATTTCTGAGAAGTAGAGAAGAGAGAAAAGGTAACAAGGGAATTTTTTTTTAACATGTGTTTTCTGGACAGCAGGCAAGCAAGCAGTTATTTCTGGAACTCTTTCACTGCATTAAAATATCACAGAGCCAAATTCTGCCCTCAAATGATTTTTCTTAAACTTACTTGAGTCCATATGTTTCTAAAAGCTGAATTTGCTTCATTGCATTTCAAGGTCTAACCTTGCTGTTATTACACAGACAGAATCTCCATGAAATTGAATTTTTGTTTGTGTAAGAACAGTATATTTGAATATTTCCCGAAGCAAGATGTGGGCAAAGACTGTGAAGAATTAGGGTTAGTAGAAAATAAACTGCAGATCATCAAAACATCTCTGAACTGGCTAATTTTTCTTACAAGATTTCTCCTTTACTTGGAAAATGCCAGGAAGACGTCTGAGAACACAGAAAGGAATATCTAGAGAATTTTTATTTATAAGTATCTCTAAAAAAAATTAACAATGTCCCTTACAATTTTCTCTAAAAATGTTTTTATCTCCATTTAGCTAGTGAATAAAATACAAATTTCTATGTAAAGCATCGTCAATGCAAAACAAGAAAAAGGAAAATCTAGACTGTAAGGGATTCTGCTTAAAATTGTTATTTTTCAGAGTATGGCTGCCAATTTAATACCAAATGGCCGTTAATTGTGCAGTATAAAGTGAAATATTATGTGCTTTTCTGTATAATTAATGAATCTTAAATTCAAGAATTTAAAAGAGGCAAAACATTATTCCACCAGATTCCATACATTCAGGAACCTCTACATAGTATCACAAATCTTCTTTTAAAGTTTCTGAACATTTGTCATTTTCCTATAAAGCTATATTCATCTATCAAACCAAAAGTACCTGTTTCATTTTTCAGATAATAAGGGGGAGAAAAAACCTCTCCTACATCTGCACAAAATATGTCTATCCTCATTAGATCCATTTTTTCAATTAAATTCAAGTTTCTCTGTCCAAAAGGCATAAATCTGGGTATTGATTTAACTATAAACTCATGAAACTCCCGGTAGTCTTCTAAAACCATTTTACTTGGATGAGCATATAAGCTTTTAAAATATCAAGTTATTCCAGTATTTAATACACATAACTGCTTCCAGAGGGGCTAAAGGCAATAAGGCACAGCTGCCCATTCCATCTGAAGAAAAACTAGACTGCTAGCCAGTGTCTCACTACTTTCTGTTGTTTTTTTTTTTTAAGCGTTTGCTTCTATTTTATTCAGCATGAGTTTGATACCTTCTGAACATGAACCATATCACCAGCAGCCAAAATCAATAACCTATCTAATCAAGGCCCTATGAACTAACAACAGACCCTCAGTGCTCTGCTCCTATAAAATGTAGTTCATTCTAAGTCTTTCCTTCCAAACCAGTCTAACATTAAATTTATTATCCTCTTCTGACAAGGTTAGAGCATTGTCTACCTAGACTTCTAGAAAGACCCTTTTGGGGAGCAAATCAATTACCTCTTGAAAAGAAAAAAAAGAAAGAAAGAAAAGACCTCTCTAAACTCTCCTTGAAATCTTTTTATGTTGCTTCAATTTTCTTTTGAGAGCAAGGAATCTTCGCCATGAAGCTTTCATGCTGCAAGCAGCTACTTCTTTTCAAATAAAAATCATGTGTAAATATTTCACAGACATGTCTCTACTGTGAATTGCACAATATGAAAAGGAGATGTTAAAGAAATATTTTCCTAAATCAAACCAAATAAGAATACAAACATTTTCCTAAATCCACGAAGTTTTGAAGTCTAAGCCACAAATTCTCCTTGTATAAAACATCATATGTTTTTTTTTTTGACATCCTGTAAGCTGTGGCTGAATAGCCTTCACTCAATGACTTCATAGTGTATCCGATACTCATGTTTATTTTAAGCTTCTTCAAATGATATTTTCCATCTTAAAAAGTGAGAAGGATTTTTGCCTTGAAAGATTATTCATAGGTAGCAACATAAGCAAAACCAAAAGTTTATCCAAATTTTCTTTTCTCCCCCAGATCTGTGACATTAAACACATGTGTGCAAAAACCCTTTTCGTGATAGCAATTTTCCTTTTATATTTTAGTTATTTAATGAATCTTTCTCCCCAGCTAGATGCTGAGCTCTTTCTGGACGGGGCCTTGATAATCTCCACCTTGTTGTTATAAAGTTTCCATTACTAGACCAATTCCCTTGGGACCAAGTACACACTCATTCAAGACAGCAGCTAGAGGAAGGAAGGTGATCTGTGGCTGGGAAATATTGAAGTTCACTAGCCTGTATGATGATTGAACCTGTGCCCTTGAACTTTCTAAGCCTGCTATCAAATGCTCTAACCAAGATACCCAAAGATGGAATAGGGAAGCATGAGGAGAATACTCTTTGCCCTCAGTTCAGAATATATGAGTCTTTCATGGAACATAGCTTTGAGCACAGAAACAAAGCTTTATTTTTTACTACTTAAATCTGCTTCTGTAAAGGTGGTACTGTTCCCCAGGAGGGCAAAAGCCATTGTCTTTTTCACATTCATATGAAGTTCAAAATCAATAGCTTTAGCCATACTCATTACAAGCCATGCAAGTGATCCTTTGAATTCAGTGATAAGATGACATTAGCACCACCTACAATGACCACAGGCTTCTTCCAGTATGAAGTCTATCACTGCAGCCATCTCTAGCATGGCCCATTACCATGAAAGATTTAGCAGCTAGAGTGTCATAATGCAGTCAGTGCTGATGTTCATCTGGTTTTGTGATGCCCATTTGTTCCTCTGATGCTCTTTATGCTGGCAAGAAAGCTGATACATTTCGTTGACCAAATATCCAAGAGATATAGATCTCCTAGTAGGAGAAAATCCAGAGCTTCCTAAGAGGAAGTTGAAGGGAGTACACTGGCCATATTTTTCTCAGGTCAATCTCTCGGTCACCAGGTTCTTATAGGAATCTTACTAGATTTATATTGTTCAAAAGACAGTGTATTGCTCACCATGTCCAAACACTGTGAAAATACAGACTCAAATGCATTTTGGAAAATCCTGTATTAAGGCATGGTCTTTATTTTCAGGTATAACATGTCACAAGGTTATCTATTAGATGATGCTAAAATTCTGCTCAAGTGTTATTTAAATGCAAAAATCAACAACTATATATTCCATACCTATTACTCTGTAGCAAATAACAAGCCATTTATGTTTCCACCAATATTCTTATTTAATATTGTTACCTATCTACAGTTTTATATGCAAGTATATAGAACTGCACTCTCCAATACCATAGCCAATAGCCGCATGTAACTACAGAGCACTTGAAATGTGGCGGTTCCAACTTGAGATATGCTGTAAGTATAAAATACACACCAGATTTCAAAGACTAAATACAAAAACAAAGAATTTTTTTTACATGTAAATTTGATAATATTTTGGATATATTGGGTTAAATAAAATACATTATTAAAAATAATTTTATCTGCACTTTTTTCACCTTTATAATGTAACTACTAGAAAATTTTACACTACATATATAGTTCACATTTGAGGCTCACCCTGTATTTCTGTTGGACAGGGTTTATATAGAAGATAAGGCTAGGTCAGAGATCAACTAAAGCAAGTAATATCCATAAAATACAATAATTTCTAGCCTTACTTATTTCCAATATTCTCTTTCCCTGGAGGAAAAGGAAGAGAAAATCTGTTAAAACATTTATTGTACAACCTTTAGACCTCAATGATCCAGAATTTACTAAATTTTTGCTCTAGGTGAATATTCAGTGTTGAAGATTCAAAAAGAAAATTGCCACTTCTTAAATTGCCACAGCTGATTTTGACAAGTTTGGAATGGAAGGAAACTTCCTTAACATGATAAAGGACATGTATGAAAAACTTACAATGGATATCATACCTGACTGTGAACGAATGAAGGAAGTGCCCTAAGACTGGGAACAAGGTTCAAATGCCTTCTCATCACTTCTTTTACTAGACGTTCTAGCCAGTGCAATCAGTCAAGAAAAAGAAATTAAAGCCCTCCAGATTAGAAAGAAGAAGTAAAATGTCTGTATTTGCAGATGATATGCCCTGCATACAGAAAATCTAAAGGAATCCACACACAAAAACAATATTTTTAGAGCTAACAAACAGATACAGCAAGGTCACAAGATATAAGATCAATATACAAAACTTAATTATATTTCCATATACAATGAACAATCCAAAAATAAAATTAAGAATACCTTTCACAATAAATTTTATTCTTTTTGCAGCATGAAAAAGAATAAAATGCTTAGGAATAAATTTAACAAAAATAAGTTCCACAGTTGTACACTAAAAATTACAAAATACTGCTGAGAGAAATTGAAGAAAATCTAAATAAATGGAAGGACATTCCATGTTCATGGACTAGGATACTCAACACTGTTAAGATGGAAATTATCCACCAAGTGATCTATAGATTCAATGCAATCACTCTCAAATTATCATCAGATTTCCAAAATCGACAAGCTGATACTAAAATCTATATGGAAATGGGAAAGATCTAGAATAGCCAAAGCAATTTTGAAATAGAAAAACAAAGTTGGAGGGCTTTCACTTCACAATTTGGAAGTTTACTATAACTTGGTAACTACAGTTATCAAGACAGTATGGAATCGGCATAAGGATGGACATATAGATCAAAGTAACACAGTTGAATCCAGAAATGAATCTTTATATTTATGGATAATGGATACTCATCAAACATACCAAGGAAGTGCACTGGAGAAATAATAGCCTTTTTAACAAATGGTGCTAGTACAATAAACTATCCACCTACAAAAAAGGGGGGGGCAGAGAACGCAGACCTTTTATTTCATGACATATACAAAAATTAACTTGAAATGTCCAAACGTATCAGAAACTTTAAGAGCTAAAACAATACAATTTTTAGAAGAAAAGAGAATATCTTCAAGACCTTGAATTAGGCAAAAATTCTTAGATACGACATCAGAAGCATAATCTGTAAAACAAAAAAAATGATACATTGGACTTCACCAAAATTCAAAATGTTTGCATTTCATGAGATTTCATTAAGAAAATGAAAAGACAAGCAACAGACTGGGATAAAATATTTGCAAAATACGTACCTGACCAAGGACTTATATCCGGAACATATTTATACAAAGAACTCTTGAACTCAAAAATGAGACAAACAATTCTATCAAAAGTGGGCAAAAGATTTAAATAGGCATTTCACCAAAGAAGATATAGAGATGGCTAATAAGCACATGAAAAAATGCTCAACATTATTAGTCATTAGAAAAACACAAATAGAAACCATAATGAGATATACAATTCTAGATACTCACTAGAATGGCCATAATAAAAATAGACAGTAGGGCTTCCCTGGTGGCACAGTGGTTGAGAGTCCTCCTGCTGATGCAGGGGACATGGGTTCGTGCCCCGGTCCGGGAAGATCCCACGTGCCATAGAGCAGCTGGGCCCGTGAGCCATGGCCGCTGAGCCTGCGCATACGGAGCCTGTGCTCTACAGCGGGAGAGGCCACAACAGTGAGAGGCCCACGTACCGCAAAAAAAAAAATAGACAATAATAAACACTGGCAAAAGTGTGGAGAAGCTGGAACCTTCATACACTGCTGACATAAATGTAAAATGGTACAGTCACTTTGGAAAACAGTTTAGAACTTCCTCAGTATGGCAACATAGAGTTACCCGATAACCCAGCAATTCCACTCCTAAGTATATACCCAAGAGAAATGACAACAACATATATCCACACAAAAGCTTATATATGAAAGTTCTCAGCAGCATTATTCCTAATAGGCAAAACTTGGAAATAACCTAAATGTTCATCAACTGGTGAATAAATAAGCAAAATGTGGTTTATCCTTACAATGGAAAACGATTCAGCAATAGAAAGGAATGAACCATGGAAACAAGTCACAACACTGACAAACCTCAAAAACATTATGCTCAATCAAAGAAGTCTGCTACAAAAGGCCACATATTATAGAATATGATTAAATTATATGATGTCATTTATGTGAAATGCCCAGAAAAGACAAAAGTATAAAAACAGAAAGGAGATTAGTGGTCCCTAGGGATGGGAGGGGGAGCAGAGAGGAGGAATTAACAGTAAATGCACATGAGTGACCATACAGGGATACTAAAACATGTTCTAAACCTGGTTTAGAACAGTGATGGTTGCACAATTTTACTAAAAATTTTTGGAATAGCACCCTGGAAAAAGGTGAACTATCTGATATGCTTCAAATCTGACTCTACCACTTACCAGCTGTGTGACTTGAGTGAGCGATTTCACCTCAAAGTGAGGTGAAACTTACACTTTTCGTCTATAAAACAGAATTAATAATGGTGTCTCCCTGTGAGATCATGGTGACCATTAGAGGCAAGGCATGCAAAGCACTGAGCAAAGTTAGGCACAGAATAAGTGCTCACCGATTGGTAGCTAGAATTATTAGCTACCTCTCCAAATTACTTCCAGGCTCTTCCAAAATGAGCTTGGCTTCAAGGTCCTTTGGTTAAGGAACTCTCCCTACGCATTCCTAATTTGGCATATCGCACTATTATCATTGTCTTCACCAAAGGTCGCTAACCCCCCTGCCCCCCAAAAGTACCTATTCTTCTAGCTCCACTAATCCCTGTAGAGCATTCCATTCCACTAGGGATGCTTCTCTCTTAAACTCCTCTCTCTTTATATATATATATATGTATCTCCTCTGTCTATATTACTACGTACATATCACTCACGTGATTCAGAAGCACACAATCACATGACTGCCACCTACCTTTTCTTGAGTGTATAATTTCACTCCTGGGCTACCATACTCCCCCGCTGCCTGAGGCCATGGAGATGATCAAATCATGGGACTCTTGCCTGGCAAGTTGAGATGTAATGTCAATCCTTCTTTACCACCATTCCAGATAGCCAGAGTAGAATGCTGTCTGATATTATTTCCTATCCTTGCATCTCAATTAAGTCTTTACGAGAATACATTTGCACCAAGAAATGCTCAATGATTGCAGAATAAATAAATACATTTAACAAAAGATAAAAGTCTTACAAAATACACTCCAAAAATTTAACTAGGTTATTGTTCTATCTTCTTTGGCTGCTAGACAGAGACCCAAGCCTCTTTCTTCCTACCCTGCTTTCTAAAATGTTCAACACCCAAGAAATGAACTCAGTAGGAACAGGCAAGCACAGGAGTTTAGGTGTGTCAAATACCTAACTTATAAAGAAATGCCAAGCACTCTGTTCTCAAACTCCCTCAATATACTGCAGATATTCAGCAGCACTTTTATGAATGAAGCAATGCATGACTGTCATCACAATTAGTCTCTCTTATTAACAACTTAGCAACTCTTGATTTCCGAAAATAGAAACATACATTGTAGAAAATTTTCCCCTTATTTTACCTCCTATAGTTCTTTGAAACAAAACAAATCAGACATTTTCCAGGAATTTAGACATCAGAATTTCAACCAAAAGACCTGTCTTTATCAAAGGAAATAATAGCTCTTGCTAAGATTTTTATTCTTCAGACGATTTCTAAATTGCCCCCTTCCTTTTTTAAAAATACATTAGAACAGATAACAACCTACATCATTCCATTCTTTGTCACTTTTGATGGGATCTTCTCTTTTCTGCTTCATTTGTTAGTCTTGTCTCTATCAAAATATCACTTATTGAAATTTTTGGTGAAACTTCCTGGTTGCATTAGTTGGAGGTTGGGAGCAGCCTCCTGGCCTTGCATCAACACTGACCATGAGTGTGACCTGAGGTGAGAGCCTCTCAAAAACACGTGGAGATCAAAATACCTAACCACTTACCTCAAAGGCATGTGGAGCAAATAAGTGAGACCACAAGTGTTAAAACACTTCAGTGATTTGGGATAAAATTCAAAATCATCATTAAGCTCCTTACATTTCTTCCTTGGCTCTGAATGGGTGGACCCACCAAAGACAAATCCCCAGCTGTCCCCTGAAATTCAAAGGAACTGCTGAGTTAGTAGATCTCATCTTTTCTTTTATTCATTAAGTAGGGGAAAAAAACATTCTATAAAAAAAAAGTAGGGGAACGGCATTCATAAACTTGGATCTTTCTGTTTGGAAGGAGGCATAGATTTGGGGCAAAGTGTCTATTTTGAATCTTGGATCCAATACTTAAAGCTGTGAGCAAATCACTGGAACTCTGGTCAGTGCCCTCATCTGCAAAATAGGAGTGAGTATCAAAGGTCATAAAACCCCTGAGTGATACTCAGATGTAAATGCTTATTAAATATTTAGTAACTATTTCAAAAAGATGCATGTTCAATATTTAAGGAGCTCTAACACCTATCAGCTTTATTGTTTGTTCCACTGTGTAGTTCTCAATAAGCTTTCCCCTGCGCTCTATCCTGAGCAAGAAGTGAATTTTCAAAACAGATTAGTTTTGCAGGAACACAGATTTACAAATACACCAAAATTGAAATGTGATTTCTTTTTTCTTTTTTTTTTTTACTTTTTATTGGAGTATAGTTGATTTACAATGTTGTGTTAGTTTCAGGTGTACAGCAAAGTGAATCAGTTATACATATATCAATACATATATGCACTCTTTTTTTTTAGATTCTTTTCCCATATAGGCCATTACAGAGTATTGAGTTGAGCTCCCCGTGCTACACAGCAAGTTCTTATTAGTTATCTATTTTATATATAGTAGTGTGGATATGTCAGTCCCAATCTCCCAATTTATCCTTCCCCCCCAACCCAAAATGCAATTTCTTTTTTTTTTTTTTTTTTTTTTTTTTGCGGTACGCGGGCCTCTCACTGTTGTGGCCTCTCCCGTTGCGGAGCACAGGCTCCGGACGCGCAGGCTCAGCAGCCATGTCTCATGGGCCCAGCCGCTCCACGGTATGTGGGATCTTCCCGGACTGGGGCACGAACCCGTGTCCCCTGCATCGGCAGGCGGACTCTCAACCACTGCACCACCAGGGAAGCCCAAAATGCGATTTTTTGAATAACTTGTCTGTTATCATAACAGAGTATGGGATAAAGGAGTAAAAAGAAAGCTTCATTACTGCCCAGACCAATTTGACTCTTGCAAAGCTAATTAAACATGTCTTGAGTATATAAAATATATCATTCCCAGATAAAAGCATACTGTTAAGTTCTTCATCTTATTAAGAGCTTGCATTAATGCTTCTTCAACATAAATTTTATACCAAGACAGGTACTATTTGAGAAGCCTCACAATAGGAATGACCTAAATTAGGGTGACAGAGGCAAAAGATGGATCACCAGGGCCTGTCTCAACAAGAAGAGGAATGAGGATTCCGTCTTCCATTATTGTCCGATTCTAATGTGCTAACATTATCTTCTGGAAAAAGCTTCCTTCCTCAAGCCGTTGGCCCCTCTGGAGCTCCACATCAAGCTAAGGGATTTCACAACCCAGAGGACTAGACCCCAAACCCCAGAGTCATAAAGTCAATGATGAAAGGCCCTTAGAGGTCCTTGAAACTTTATACTTTGCAAATGAGGAAAAAGAGGCCCTGATAGGTGACATGTCTGAGATTATAGATACCGATACGTAGTATAGCATTTCTTGAGAGAAAAGAAAGCTAATACAAGACAGTCACCAGAACGTGTTTGAGCACTAAAATTATATAAAAATAAAGTTTTAAAAATTAATCAATGAATTCCATCAACTGATTCGATGGGTCCATGCCGCCTACTTTCTATTACCTCCTTGACTATTCTAAAGCACCATTCTGGCTCAGGTGTGAGCCCTAGTCTTTGGATACAGTCTCTTCAATGCATTGTTCCTTCCAGCCTATATTTAAAAACTCCTTTTTCAGTGTGAACTTTCCCCCTTTGGGGTGCTCCCTCTCCAAGAACCTAAACTGAAGCCAAAGTTAAGAACAGCAGCATGACTTACCATCAGGTGCGAAAAGGCAAGCGGGCTTCCCTGGTGGCGCAGTGGCTAAGGGTCCGCCTGCCGATGCAGGGAACACGGGTTCGTGCCCCGGTCCGGGAGGATCCCACATGGCACGGAGCGGCTGGGCCCGTGAGCCATGGCCGCTGGGCCTGCGCATCCGGAGCCTGTGCTCCGCAACGGGAGGGGCCACAACAGTGAGAGGCCCGCGTACCGCAAAAACAAACAAACAAACAAGAAGATAACCGGCAACCAAGAACTTTACCAGATGAAGGTTCTTAAAACAAGCTCTGCTCGCATTACTCCCCTGTGAAGTACTCCTTCGCTGCTAACTAAATCAAGGTCCAACTTCTTCATGGACGCGGATGTTCAAGGCCATTTACTCAGATACCATGGCTCATTTCCTATTATTTCCCTATGCTCTAGTTCAGGTATTCTCAACTTGACTATGTATGGAAATCATTTGAGAAGCTTTAAAACGCTGTAAGTGACCAGACCCTCCCTCAGACCAATTCAACTATAGTCTCTTGTTGGTGGCAGGGGTGCATGAGAGGAAACATAATACAGTGACTGAGAGCACAGCCTCTGACAAGCTGAGCTAAAAAATAGGCAACGCTACTTAACTGTTATATGATCACCGGCAAGTTACCCGGCCTTCCTGTGCCTCAGTTTACTCTCTACTAAATGAGGAAAATAATAGACCACTTCTGTAGGGATACTGTAAGAAATAAATAAGCAAACATATGCAGAGCTCATAGAATTATGCCTAGCACAAAGAAAGCCCTAAGTAGTGATGCTATTTTTTATTATACTTGAACATGTAGGACAGTGATTTGTCTATAGGAATTACTGAATGTTTCTGATTTAAATTTAATTGAATGCTGCCATAAATAGCCCCTAAAACTGTGATGCAAAAAAATCAGTTTCAAGGACTGTTTTGCTATCACAAAAGCTTCACCATTTAATACTGAGAACAAACATCTTGAAAAAAATCGCAGGATGGATAAACCCTCAAGATGTTATGCTGAATGAAATCAGACAGATACTAAAGTAAAAATACTACATGATTCCACTTACACCTAGAGCAGTTAAATTCATAAAGACAGAAAGGAGAAACTTGGGACTGGGGGGAAGGGTACAATGGGGGATTGTGGTTTATGGATACAGAGTTTCAGTTGGGGAGGATGAAAAAACTTTTAAGATGGATGATGGTGGTTGCAAAACAATATGAAGTACTTAATGCTACCAAACTTAAAATTGTCAAAATAGTAAATTTTATGTTATGGTATTTTACTACAGTAAAAAGTGTCAAAAGAGTAAAAAAAAAAAGTCACAGGAATATAGAATGGACATTGTTTTCCCTGATTATAATATTACCTTCAATCTATTAAAAATCCTTTTATATTCTTTCTTCTCTTTCATGTTCCCCAGATGAAGGCTATATTTCAATAACTTTTTTTTAATGTATGACTTCACTTTTAATAGGTACAATCAGAAACTGACCCAACCACAGAAATCTTCCTCAGTGATCTCCGTGCAGTGAATTGGAGCCATAGTGAATGCCCTGTGACCTGCACGGCTTCCCCAAACAGAAAATCCTGCGTATTGATGGGTAAATTTTCACTGACATGGTAAAGTTTCTGTAGAGTTGACATTTGATTGATGCTGTGACAGCTATTTGGTTGCTGTCAGTGCAACCATATTAGAAACTGCTCTTGACTTTGTGAAGTCATTTTTTAAAAGTTGGGGGGTGAGGATTAAAAAATACTTCATTGACATCCGAAGGGCACTTATATACTGACGGAATAATGGTCCTCACTGAGGGATCATTGCCTTGAAAGAAATAATATGTGTGTATATGTATACATATGTACATACATATATTTGTATATAGACATACACACACACACACCTCTTAGGGACAAATGCAAATCTAGGGAATATGCAATTCCTTCAGATTCATTAAAGGGCCAATGAGACGATGATACTGCATACATTTATGCTCTGTGTGAGACACTTCTACTGAAATTCAATTGTGACTGTGAATGCTTCAGACCAGATACAATTTCAACATTTTCTGCTACTGGAGTGGGAAGACCAAATAGTTATTTCAAATTCACATTTCCCTTTTCCAATTGATCGTGGCACTCCCCTTGGAACATCCCTATGCTACAACAGCTCTAACTTTCCATTTCATTTTCACTGAAAAAATCTAAACATGAAGCAATACCTTCTACTCTACCAGTCACTGAGGTTCCCCTAAGGGTATTTTTGTGTTGAAGCAAGCCACTGAGTAACAGACGGATAGCTTTTTGTCTTCTGAAGCTCATTGACTAAGAAAACAATACACATAAAGGCAGCCTATTCCAACAATATCCCGAGGGGAAAGTAGTCCATTGCCACCCACTTTTAGTGATGGGGATAGAGAGGGTTAGACAGTAAAACACCTTGGGGGTCTACAGAAGATAACATGCCAATACTCTATGCTTTGATGAAAAAAGTAAAAAAAACAAAATTGATGAAAACTGTGCCTCTTTAGGAGATACAGGAGAAGGTATTCACTGTCAGTTCTGATTAGAAGAGAGTGGAAAAAAGATCCATCAGTAATAGATATGTCACTGAATCTGTACATTGCTTTACTAAATGAAAATCCAAAAACCAAAGGGGCATCAAATGACACTTTGTTATTCAGAGAACATAAGCTATCCACACCTCCAGGGACTGCCAGTGCTCAAAACCATACACTTGAAATGGTGACTTTAAATCCTTTTGTCTGAAGGCATTTCAGACAAATTGTCTGAAGACATTTTTTTCTTAAGGGTACTTCCAACCAAGTGTTCAATTTCAATACAGAAATATAAAATAGGAAGGATAAACATATTTCTGCCTCAGGTGCCATAACCATATCTTATTTTATAAATATTTGCACTTTTACCTGCTTAAAAGCAGTATAATTAGGAAAAAGGCTCAAGCAGCATGGAATTATGTTTCTATTTACAATTTTATAAACACAGCTATACTTTCCTTTCAGTGCTGTGACCTGCAGCTGTAAAACATCCTTAACACTATTTGTTAATAATCTGATTTGACTTAAAAATGCTTCCTTCCTTCTCTATATCTGTTTCTTGAAAAAAAATTATTTGTATCTATTTTAGAGAAACCGAAAAATAGTTCACTCGTGTCCTCCAAGACAAAGTTCCTGGGCTTTGAGTTTAAAATGATAATAATATCAGGAGGTATATGAACCAATGAGTATGTGAAGAAAAAAAAGAAATCAGTTACTTGATTATATGATGGGAGTATAAGCAATTTTGTCTTAGATTTCTCTTATTTTAATATCATATTTTAAAGTAAAGTAATGCTTTAAAAAGAACAATCACAGTATTCTAAATTTACTTGGTGTTTCATGATTGACCAAGTGTTTTGATATTTTTTTATTTTCCGAAGACACCATCAAGACAGGCAGAGTAAAGACTATTGGTCCCATTTTATGGATGAGGACAATGAAGTTCTTAGAAACTGAGACAAAGGAAGGAGTTAACACATCCATATAACATCTCAACTCACAGGACAAATACCCATAAACGGTTTCAGTGGGAATCCTGATTGGACCGTAACTCAGATGAATGCGGTTCTTCACCCTGACAGCAGCAATTATCTCCAGCATCCAGCTTCTTTCCATACTCCCAGAACCAGCCTCACAGGACAGCACTCAGAGGTACCAGCACCTCAAACAGTCCCACCCTTCCTCAGGCCCCTTCAGTCCCAAGACATCCCTCCTCCAAGCTTCTGAATTTGAGAATCTCAGCTTCCCTTTGTTCCTCCAGCCTTAGGGGTGACAGCTGCTCCCTGTGCTTAGCTCTGCATCATCAAAGTCTTCCCATGTTGCTCTAGGAGTCCTCTCATACCTGCTTAACCAGTTTCCTTTCTGAAAGTCTCTCTGTTGCAATACAGAAAGTGGTTCTGTTTTCCTGACTGGACCCTGACTAATACAGACATGTTAACCACAAATAAAAAGTACTGATTTGTACATTTCTGTCACTCCGATAACACAGAAGGTCTTATTTTCAAGTCTAGCCTGACTCAAGAAAGTAAGTGTTCATTCACATCATTTTGTGATTTTGGGCTCTTGGAGATTTGCTATGTGTAGCCTTCAGGGGGACAGCAGATGCACACCCAGTTTCCTTCGATTAAAGTTCCAGGGCTAAATGGGCAGAGAGCTTCTCCTCTCGTGGACATTTTAGTAAAGGAGGCCTCCCCATCACTGAAACGAAAACACCACACTACATGTAGCTTACTTTCCCTCGCATCCTTTATAATTACCTCCAAAATGACACGTGTGATTGCACCCAGGGGTACAATGCAAATAGTCATATTTTGCTACGACAGTGAAAAGAATCTTGCTAATCCAATATACTTTTAAGCATAAGGCATTTGGGGTCAAGTTCAGAAACAAAGCCAAATATGGTTCAACTTTACTAAGTTTCAGCTTAGTTCATATTTTGTAGTGTTTTAACTAACATCCTATCTCTAAGGATTTTAAGAGGTACGTGACACTTGGACAAGAACTAGTTCTAGCAAAAATAATATTCCGATGAGTTAAGTGTAAATGAATCAGAATCATACGAACTATATTTCCCTTGAAACACACAGGGACTTAAAAGTTAATGGGAAAAGTGCTGGCAACCCACATTTAGAGTTTTTACTGAAATCAGGATGTTTGAATAAACATTAGACATTCAAATAACTCAAACTGAAATGGGGTTCACCAATCCGTAATTATAACAGTGCTTTAAATGATGAGGAAACATGTCACATTCACATTTCAAACTTAAAGCTTTACTTGGCAGACATGCTTCTGGTTCAGCAAACCTCTGCAGTCATGTTACGGCAACCACTTGAGATATTAAGACAGACAGTGAAGTTTTAAACTCAATTTGGCAAGCACCATGAGAAAATAACTAGCAAGTGAAAATTTTTTTTAAAAAGAGCGTCTGGAGTGTAATAACGAGGTTTTGAAAGGACGTTCGAGCTGGACACGTAATTTAGAAAGAATATGCCTTCTTAAATGGGCTAATAATGAGCTAATCCCGTAAGAAACTAGAGAGTGGTACGTGTTTTGGTTCCTCCTTTCTGTTCTGGGGATTTTAATTGGAAGCTGCAAATCAAATTGGCTTGTAAGGAGGAAACGGACAGACGTGTGATGGAATTTTAATTTCTCTGTTGCCTAATGCTTGAATTAAGCTAGCAGTTGGCTCAGTGGACTTTCTGTGACCCGGTGGTCAGCTTGTGACCGTATAATGTGAATTCCCAATGGACTGAATATCACCCCTGGGGTTCTTCAGAGCCCTGCTTGAAAGTAGTCAGAAGCAAAACTAACTATATCAAAGATGCCAAACCTTAGTATGCATCAGACAGACATTAGCTTGTATCAGAATCACCTGGAAGGCCTGCTAAAACACAGAAATATTGGAAGCCATCCTAAGAGTTTCTGATTCAGTAGGTCTAGGTGGAGTCCTACAATTTACATTTTTAACAAGCTCCCAGGTGAAGCTGAGGCTGTTGGTCTGGGCCATGCTCAGAAAGCCCCCAAATCATACATGACGGCTTAGGACTGTTCTAAGCCACCACTCACCGTGGCAGTGAGTTTACAAGTGCTCACTCAAGCACTTTCCATTACCATCCTAGAAAAGGGTTTCAGGCCTCTCCCTCTACTTTATCCCTTAGAGAGACCAGAGCTGCTTAAGGAATTTGCTGGGATATAAATAGAGGAACATTTTACAACAAAATCATAAATGTTTTCAAATGAGACAGGCACACCTACAAAAAAAGATTTTAAAAATAAACTGAGAGTAATTCTTTCCATCCCACTTGACCTTCTATTGGAGGCAAATTTTTCAGACATTCACATTCGTCTGATAGTTCAGGGTCCCAAACTGATTACTCTCTGAAATTATTGTGACTGCACCTGTTCTTTGTGAGAGACAAACTGATGCACAGTTTAGCCAATCCTCATTATTCCTCACCTTGCCAACAACAGATGGTTTGTCGTCCTCTGGCTCCTGGTTATGTCTCAGAATTGCAAATGAATTGACCTCAAAAATCTAATGGAACATCTCACTTTCTGCAGAAATCACTTCTATAAGCTCTTGGGCAAGAGTTTCCACCCTTTGCTTGGATGTCTCCAAGAATAAGAAACCAACCACGATTCATGGAAAAACACCCTTTCCTTTTTAGGATGGAAGAGCATGATGGAGACCCAATACCAGACTTCTGCCTCAATGTGAAACATATAACTTTTACTCCCGGCAAAGGCCTCTTTCTCATCCCTTGCATCAAATGGGTCTCGAGGGCCTTTTGTTGGTCTAACTGCTTTAATAGCCACTACCTTTGCACACATCTCCAATGTTGTCCCCATCTCCATGCTGATTTGCTTAATTCATCTGCAGGAAAACTGACATTTTTGGTGTACACTTCTATGAATTTTAACACAAGCAGAGATTTACGTAACTACCACCACAGTCAAGATACAGAACAGAATAAAACCACAAAGAACTCCCTCGTGTTATTGCTTTGTAATCACATCACTTCCTTACCCCTAACTTCTAATCTCTTCTCCATCACTATAGCTTTGTCTGGTCAAGCATATTATAAATGAAATCATAGAGTATGTGAATTGAGACTGACTTCTTTCACTTGGCATAATGCTACTGAGATTCATGCAAACTGTCATGTGTATCAATAGTTTGTACTTTTCATGGCTGAGGAGTATTCCAGTGTATGGATTTAACACAGTTTGTTTATCCATCACCTGCAGAAGAACATTTAGATTTTTCCAGTTTTGGGTGATCATGAATAGATCTGCTATAAAAGCTCACGTATAGCTTTTTGTGTGAAACTTTTTCCCTATTATGAATTATCTTTTGGTGTCATGTCTAAGAACTCTTTTGGTGTCATGTCTAAGAACCCTTTGCCTAACCCCAGTTAGGGGTGTCATGTCTAAGAACTCTTTGCCTAACCCCAGTTCAGAAAGTTTTCTGCTAAAAGTTTCATAATTTTACATTTAAATCTATGATCCATTTTGAGTTAACATTTGTATAAGACGTGAAGTTCAGGTCAAGGTTTACGTTTTTGCATATGAATGTTTCATTGTTCCAATACCCTTTGTTAAAAAGACTATCCTTTCCCCAAAGAATGGCTTTTACACCTTTAAAAAAAAAATCAACTGGCATACTTGCAGGGATTTATTTCTGGCTCTATCTTATTTATCTATATGTGATCCATTAGCCAATAACATACATGATTACTGCAACTCTACAGAAAGTTCTAATTGGGTAGAGTGATTCTTCCAGCTTTATTCTTTTTTCAAAATTGTTTCTGTCTATTCTAGATCCTTTGCCTTTCCATAAAAATTATAGAATCACTATATAAAAATTATAGAATCCCTGGTGGCACAGTGGTTGAGAGTCCGCCTGCTGATGCATGGGACACGGGTTCGTGCCCTGGTGTGGGAGGATCCCACATGCCGCGGAGCGGCTAGGCCCGTGAGCCATGGCCGCTGAGCCTGCGCGTCCGGAGCCTGTGCTCCGCAACGGGAGAGGCCACAACAGTGAGAGGCCCGTGTTCAGCAAAAAAAAAAAAAAAAAAAAAGAATGTTATCTGTTGTTTTTTGACATACCGTTGTATGAATGCCAATTAGATTCCAGATGGTTAACGGTGTTGTTCAGTCCTACAACCTTGCTGATTTTCTGTCTCCTAGTTTTATCAATTACTAAGAAAAGAGTGTTGAAGTCTCCAACCGTAACTGTGGATTTTTCTGTATCACTTTTCATTTCTGTCAGTTTTTACTTCAGAAAAACTGAAGCTTTGTTGAAGCTTTGTTGTTAGGTGTATTCAGCATGTGAAAGCACACAGAAGGGGGTAATTGCACGCTGTTCTCAGTGATCAGGACTCACGGCCACAGGAATACTGTATAAGAAGGGAGAAGAAGGGAGAAAAGGAAGAGGTAATGGGACAAAGGTGGGAAACAGATTACAAATATATGCCAGTAAGAGGTAGTTGGTGGGCAATGGGGAGTAACTGAAGAGAGTTAAGCAGAAAATAACATAATCAGATTGTTCTTTTCTTAGTATAGCTTGGAAAACGCTATGGATAAAGTACGTAATTCCTTAGAGGGAAATGTGAATGCCGATTAAATAAATAAAAGTTAAATTCTAACTAATAGACTTGGGAATCCAAAGATAGTAGGATTAGAAGGGGTGTGATTTATTAATTTAGGTCAGAAAGTCCTTCAGAAAAAAATGGACCCTGTATACACACAACAGTTCTGCAGCCTACTATAGTTTTTTCAGTTATGGGTACAAAGGGGAAAGAGAATTATTTCATATATAGCAGTTTGTCCTATTCATTATAAATTTAACATTAAAAGTTTAATGTAAAGGCCAATTTGCCAATTCGCTGCCTGTCCCTGGGAATGGCCTTATTAATAAATACTGCATATTGTTTAATGAGAAAAATGATGCGCAAGGTAAAAATGTAAAACACTTTAATGGGATGCCTTTACAAAAGGTCATTGCCCTTTCTAAATATTTTTTGATGATTTCTTCTACCCAGGAAAGCTGTTTTTAAATGCACACACTTAACAGCATACAATTACTCCAGCAGCTTAAGAATATCTAAGTGTACTTGGAAAGAAATCCAAAGTTGTCTCCAAAACTGCTTAGCAAGAGGCATAATTACAGTCCACTACTTATACACTTACAAAGCTCTGTGAATAAGGACACTAAAAAATTACTTCTCATGAAAAAAAAAAAAATATATATATATATATAAGGCAATGTCCTGGCAGGACAGCAGAAAACACTTACCACATCAAAGGAATGTTGAAATGGATTTGGGAAAAATTATTTACAAAGATGTGGGTAAGGGTCAGGGAAGTTAACAAGTAATGGTGAAGCCAGCAACAGCAGAGAGCTCCCTGTGACCTGAAGGATTGAGGGGAATGAGTGATTTCCAAACATTTCCCCCAAGAGTACCTATAGGTGAAGGAGAGGACTCCTTTTACCACCATCTGTACCACCCAGCCAGGTGTTAACTTACTTTCCCAGCCCTTACCCCCTGCCATTGGCCAAACCCAACACAGTGTGATTTGATTCACAAAGGTCAGGCTCCCAGGGCCCAGAACTGGGTAAAAGAACAGTACAGAGTGGATTGGAGACGATGGGGTGGGGGAGAAAGTATGGGAACTGAAAGCATTAATAACCACATGAAATAAAATATTTCTGTTGGGCATCTTAAAATTAAAATAAATCTACCTCCACCACCAATTTTATAGACATAGACACACACACACTCACACACATTGTACATTCATTTACTGGTTCTACTCATTGAGAAGATACTTCTGGGTCTCACATGTATAATTTCTTGCACTGGAATTCAAGCCTTTGACACTCCTAGTTCCAGTTGAAAGATGGATGTTGCATATTAGAATTCCAAGCCGAGATGTTTCATCACATGGAGAAATTATGTCACTTTCTAGCACAGTACAACAACTATACTTGCACTTTGCCCGTCATCTTAACAGATTGGGCTTGGAGTTGGGGCAGTAAACGGTCAAGCAACAAGTCTAAATATCTGAAGTTCCTTAAGTGCATCAGATCATGAAACTCTGAAAGGAGCTAAATGTCTCAGTGATTTAAAGTGCTTGAGGCTTTAAGTGGTTCATTCAGAAGGCACACGGAGATAATTCTGAGTCCTTGTGTGTTTTTTTATCATCACTTGATCACAATCCCTCTAATGAGATGAAGGGCTTTTGCTCAGTGAAATAGGGACTCAAGCATGCTTAAAGCAATTGAATTATCTTTCTTTTGTACAGGTGCTTCACAGATTTGCTACCTATTATATCCCTCAGGCTTTGACTAGGGCAGGAACCCACTGGTCTTTTTCACTGCTGAAGCTCTAGGACCTCACATAGGGCTTGGTATATAGTCAAAGTCCAGGGGATATTTTTGAATAAATTAACAAATGAACTAAACAGGCAAAATGGTACTAGGAAGAACACTGAACTCTGATCCAGGACTTATTCTAAGTCCTAGCTTTAACTTTTTAGCTGTGTGGTGTCATCAGGGAGATCATTTAACTTCTCTAAGTCTCAATCACATCAGCCATAAAATAGGGATAAAACCCATTCTACATGGAGTTGCCAAAACACCATGGGAACTACTGTTTGAAACTGTTTGGAAATTGCAAGACATTCTAAAATATACACTATTTTTACTACTGAACTTGGTTACCAACCCAAAACACTATGAGGATTTCATTCTAATACAGATTTTAAGGTGCCAACAAAAATATTCTTTTTCTTCTGGGAAGAACATTGGGAGAAAACAACACAAAACAAAAACTTTTCATGATGATCTACAACCTACATGCTTTTATGTTTGAACTTCACTGCAAAACCAAATTCTTGTATCTATTAAAATTAATGGTGCCCATGTCTTTGACTCAACAACTCTACTTCTGGTACTCTGTATCCTATAGAAAGGAATATGTATAAGGACAGCTATGTTTACAATGACAAAAAAAACAACTGGAAACAACCTGAATATCTATCAGCAAGCTATACATAAAGTATGGTGTACCTACACTATAGAACTATACTGTCCAATACAGCAGTCATTAGCCACATGTGGCTATTAAGTCCTTGAACTGTGGCCAGTTCAAGTCAATGTGTGCTGTAAGTGCGAAGTAGACACTGGATATCCAAGAATTAGTATGCAGAATAAGCACGTAACATGTCTCAATAATAATGTATTATACTAATGCAATGCTGAAATGATACCTTAGATGTAATGCGTTGCCTAAAATATAATATTATTAAATTTTCCTTTATCTTTTTTACCTTTTTAAAGCGTGGCCACTAAGCAAGTTTTAATCACCTTTGTGGCTTGCGTTGTATTCCTATTGGACAGTGTGCCATAGATCAGGAATTGGCAAATTCTTTCCATAAAGAGCCAGGGAGTAAATACTTTAGGTTTTGTTGGCCATAAAGTTTCTGTTGCAACTACTCAGCTCAGTGGAGACACTATATAAACAAATGAGCAAAACTGGGTCACAATCAGACCTTATTTATGGACACTGAAATTTAAATTTCATATAATTTTTACATATCAGGAAATATTCTTCTTGATTGTTTCCGACCAATCTTAAAATGTAAAAAACATTCTTAGCTCACAGGTGGCAGGACAAATTTAGCCCACAAGCCATAGTTTGCCAATCACTGCTTTAGACTATTAAGCAGTATTGAAAAGAATGGACTAGATCTGTCTGTACAATATGTACTTTCTCTAAAACAGCCTACTGCAGAACAATACATAGAACGAGACTTCATACATGTAAAACAGAAAAAATATTTGTTTATATATTTACATAATTTTAAATCACCAGAGGGCTATGGAAGGATGAATATACACCAATCTGTTTATCTAACCTGTTACCATTGGACAGAAGACTGGAGGGAAAGAGGAAGACATTTGTCTATGTCAAGTTTCCCTAATCAATGTAATTGATTATGACTCAATTAAAATCCTGATAAAATAAAATGTATTAATACCTAAATTTCAAAAAAAAAACCCCCACAAAAGGTCCACCCTATAGCCACAAGGACTTTATCACTGAAATGTTGATATCCATGCTTGTTTCCTCTGAACAAGTTTTCTGTTTAGCCTAACTACAAAAACTGGGAGAAAAACTTAGATCAGAACCAAAACGAATGGCAGAAAATATTTTTAAATCAAAATACAATTTCCATTCTTTGCATTGCCTTCCCATTTGTGCATGTAGTTTGCCTCAAATTCTATCCTTTATATTAGTAATACAACTAAATTTTAATTTAAATTAGTAACTACAACTAAGTAAAATACTTAGACGTTATCTGGGCTCTTGATAAAGCTACAATGTCCTCATAAGCTCTTATTTGTTCAGAGCATAAACAAAGTTGGTTTAGCACACACCTTTGTGTTCAGTTTGTACTAGTGATCTATTGCTGCATAGCAAATTACTGCCCGAATCTTAGGGGCCTAAAGCAAAAATAAAATGTGCTCCCTCACAGTTTTTGTACATCAAGAATTCAGAAGAAGCTAAGGGGCTGGTTCTGGCTTAGTCCCTCAAGAGGCTGTCAGGGAAGCTGTCAGCCAGGGCTGCAGTCATCTGAAGGCTTGACTGGGGCTGGAGGATTCATTTCCAAGATGATTCACTCAGATGACTATTGGCAGAAGCCCTTGACCCATGGACCCCTCCATAAGGCTACTTAATATCATCCTAGCATGGTGGCTGGCTTCCCCTAGAAGGAGTGATACAAAAGAGGAAAGTGGAAGCTGCAATGCCTGTTCTGGCCTAGCCTTGAAGTCACACAGACACAGTTTCCTAAGGACATACAGGTCAGTTCTACTTAAATGTAGGAGGAAACTACACAGAGCATGAATACCAAGCAGCAAGAGTCACTGGGCACCAATTTACAAACTGGCTAACACACAGATGTTCAAAAACATTTCTAAAGATAGCCAGGAGCATGGCTTAAATCTAGCTGTTGACCATGTTTTACAAATGGAAATCTGATTTTAAAATATTTTAATTTTGTTAGTAAGAAAAAAAATCATTGTTATATTAAAAGCGTACTTAACTATAACTTGTCAAATACAGGACAACCAACAAATCAGTGCTTTTAAAACACTTAGAGAACACAGGGTATTTTATACAAGCAAATTACCTATCTACATAAGCCACATGCGCAAGTGAATAAATACAAGACGGCATCAGTGGAGAAAAATTATGTTGTAAAAATTGCCTGCTTTAGCTCATTATTTTCTTGACAAAGTGGCATAGCATTAAAAAGTACCAAAAATCATTTGGTAAAAAATCAGGTTATTATCCAATATATAGAATATATTTTTGGAGAAAAAATATTTATGCAAAGAAAAAAGACTGGAAGGATATACGGTGACATTAACAGTAGTCTCTGACTGTTTGGATTGGACATGACTTTTTTCCTTTTGCTTGTATGTTTTTATTTAGGACGTCCACAGAGAACACGCATCAATTACTTTTATAATGAGAAAAGACTCATGTAAAAATGTTCATAGTCTATTTTTCTGGCTGGCATTAAGGTACTTCTGTTCCTTAAACTGCCTTCTGAAGAACTGTATTCGAGACCCATAAATTATTCTTACAGACCAAGAAAGGATAAGTCTAACATTTACTCCTGAGGCTACTGGAAGCTAATTGCCAACAGGTGAAATAAGAGGCAAATTTACATGACCTTACTTTTATGCTCAATAAGGTCAAAAGTAAAGGTTTTGTATCTTTCTGGTCCATAAAATATGGATTACTATTTTCAAAATACATCAACAGTGGTAATAGCTATTCCCATTAGTCAATCCTATAATCTTATGAAATACTGACATGACAAAACAATGCAACTGAGAAAAAACCAATAGAGCACACATTTTATTGACAAATAAATGCAGAGGCTTAAATTGACTCTCACCAGCTTTATACCTGATTGACACATTATCAGAAAAATAAAGATTTAAACTAGCCAAGATCAATGACTTCAAAATGATCCTTTAATGCTCCATCAGATAAAAATACAAATTCAATCCAATCATAATTCATATTTGAGTTCACGCCACTTTAACAGTTACATTTTATGGCAAAGTGTACTTTAATTTTATATTCAAACCTTTTCCCAGCTTTTCTTAGAGAATTCACTTCTTAATTTATGATACTTCCTTGCTCAAGTCAAGCTTCATTCACTTTTAGATACTTTGGAAAGATAAATAACTGACATACTCTGCCATTCATGAGTAATGTACTGCCTGTAACTTAAGAAAATAAAATAGGTGGCCAAAGATATATATTTGTTTTAGAAATAAATATGTATCATATGCATAAGTAATAAAATAAAAATAAATTAGAAATATGTCATAAAAGTGCTTTCCTGTTTTACTGAATTTAAATTATATACTGTAGTATATTGTTAGGTCATAAACATCTTAAGAATGAAATACCTTAGTCGTGGCTTATGCTGAATATATAACTACATTGACTGTAAAGCGTGGAAGTTAAGCCATATGTTTACATATTATTACAGACTGCTATTTCCAGTATATATCCATTAAAAAATATTTTCTTTCTTTCTTTTTTTTTGGTGAAATACTATGTGTCATCACAACTCTAATCAACAAAAAACTTGAAAAGCAAGGATTCCTCCACACGGCACTTTAACTTTTCTCCACTTCCTAGGTCATGATATAATGAGTACTCTTTATAAAAAACAATGACAATAATCATTTATTGAGTGTTTTCTATGTGTCAGGAACACTACACATACATTATTATTTCATTTAATCTCGTAACCTCCTGTCAAGGTGAAAACTATTATCTCCACTTTATAGATGAGGAAACTCACACTGGTCTGTACCCAAAGCCTGGATTCTGAACACACTTCCTTAAATATAGACCCTTAAGCATACTCCTCTCCATCTTAAGACCTGTGAGCTAAAGAGGCAAGTTATCTACCCCTGATACATCCAATATTCAGTGTTGGGACAAACACAGAATAACTGCTAAAGATGGTCCCTATTCATAAAGGTGGGACATGGGAGACTCACTGTCATCACTGTTCCACTGCAGTTCTAAAATTAAAACATCTGGGCTTCCCTGGTGATGCAGTGGTTAAGAATCCACCTGCCAATGCAGGGGACACAGGTTCGAGCCCTAGTCTGGGAAGATCCCACATGCTGCAGAGCAACTAAGCCCATGCACCACAACTACTGAGCCTGTGCTCTAGACCCCGTGAGCCACAACTACTGAAGCCCACACACATAGAGCCTGTGCTCCGCAACAAGAGAAGCCACCGCAATAAGAAGCCCACACACCACAACGAAGACTAGCCCTCGCTTGCCGCAACTAGAGAAAGCCCGTGCGCAGCAACAAAGACCCAACTCAGCCAAAAATAAATAAAAATAAAATAAATAAATTTATTTTTTAAAAATCCTTTGATTGGACCTTAGTCCTGGGAATTTTTTTACCATATCCCTTAGTTCCAGCCTCTGGGTCCGATTTCTTTTTCCATAAAATGGAGCCCACGTTAGCAGGAAGGAAGCCTGCTTCCTTCCCATAGAGTCTTTTTCACTTTTATTATCTCTATCCCTTTGTACTTGTCTCTATCCCTTTTTCACTTTGCACTGTGTCTATCCCTTTCACTACAGACTGATAAAACGCTTTTAAAATTTTTGTGTATTTTTACGAATCAATTTATAATCCACCCTGTTAGACAAAAGTTGTCATACTCACAAATCTCTCAAGATGAGCCATTCTCTACATTGGGTTTCCTGTAAGGTTGGTATGAGATAACACCTTTAAGAAACTTAAAATCCCTACTGTCTTCATAAAAGGTTTTTACAGTCACACTCTTGGTTTTTACATTTATAAAATTTTTTTTACATTATCCTGAATTTGATTTCCACCTGGAAAACAGCTCCTAGTCTGACAATTGTAGAGAGTCTGGAATAAGAAACAGTTTTACGTTTAAACTTCGCAAAGCCTTGCTGCTTTATGTTTCCCCTAAGTTTCACTTGAAAACTATACAAGTTCATTAGGTACTTTTCCCATTTATCACATTACTACAGGTGAAGTGTTGATAAACTTTCCACCATGACGTAACAAGAGCTCTTGACTTTCAGCTTCCAGTATCATTTTCTTTACTTTTCTTAAGACTTCACTAATAGCCTCTTTGAGGGTCCTAAGATTTTAGTTACCCATATACCACTCTCAAGATTCTCCTCGAGACCCATCATGTCTCCACGAAGAGTGTCTTCATGGCCCTTCCAACTCTATTACTGAGTCCCAAAGCCACTTGCACACATTTGAGATTTTTGTTATGTTTCTCTTCACTTCAGTACAAAATATATTCCTATTATTATGATTAAACACTTATTTACCCCAAAACTTACTGGCATAAAACAATCAGTTATTGTGCTCACGGAATTGTGACAGGACACTGCAAAGATGGCCTGCCGCTGCTCCATGGTTTCCTAGACATCAGAAGGAAGACTCCAAGGCTGGAGGGAATAGTCACTGAAGGCTCAGAAGTCTTAACTGTTGTTTAAGAGTTAATCTTGAGGTTTCCCTGGTGGCGCAGTGGTTGAGAGTCAGCCTGCCAATGCAAGGGACACGGGTTCGTGCCCCGGTCCGGGAAGATCCCACATGCCGCGGAGCGGCTGGGCCCGTGAGCCATGGCCGCTAGGCCTGCACGTCCGGAGCCTGTGCTCCGCAACGGGAGACGCCACAACAGTGAGAGGGCCGTGTACCGCAAAAAAAAAAAAAAAAAAAGAGTTAATCTTGGGCTATTACCAAGGACACCAGCACATGGCTCTTCCACATGTCTTGTACTTCCTCACAACATGTTTCATGGATTCTCGAGAAAGAGCAAGGCCAGGCAGAAGCCACATGCCCTTTAATGAATGAGTCCTTTTATGGAAGTAGACTCAATGCCATGTCTGCCATTATCTATTGGTTGAATTACAGAAGTCCACGCAGGTTAAAGGTGAGAGAAGAAAGACATCACCCATGATGGAATGGTGTCTGTCTCATACTGTAAAAATAGCACGTGGGATGGAAAATACGGAGACGTGGCCATTATGGAAAGTCCAATCTGTTACAGCAAGCTTGGAGATCTGTTTGATTAGGAACTATTTTATGTCTATAGACTGTAATCTATAAAAATCTATAAAATTTTTTTTTTTTTTTTTTTTTTCTGTACGTGAGCCTCTCACTGCTGTGGCCTCTCCCATTGCGGAGCACAGGCTCCGGACGCGCAGGCCCAGCGGCCATGGCTCACGGGCCCAGTCGCTCCGCGGCATGCGGGATCTTCCCGCACCGGGTCACGAACCCATGTCCCCCGCATCAGCAGGCGGACCCTCAACCACTGCGCCACCAGGGAAGCCCTATAAAATTATTGAATAAGATGCACTGGCTGGATTAAAGACCTGAGTCTGGCCACTAGCTGGGTCATCCGGAACAAGATTGTATTCCTTTGTAGGTCTCAGTATCATTACTTATTAAAAAATAGTATTATTATTTATAAAAGAGATTTTTAAAAATAATTGATCTCTAAGGTTCTTTCCACATTGGGCTTCCCTGGTGGCTCAGTGGTTAAAAATCCACCTACCAACGCAGGGGACATGGTCCGGGAAGATCCCACATACCGTGGAACACCTAAGCCCGTGCTCCACAACTACTGAGCCTGTGCTCTAGAGCCCACGAGCCACAACTACTGAGCCTGCGTGCCACAACTACTGAAGCCCACACACCTAGAGCCTGTGCTCCGCAACAAGAGAAGCCACCGTAATGGGAAGACCACGCACCGCAACAAAGAGTAGCCCCCGCTCGCCACAATTAGAGAAAGCCCACACGCAGCAACAAAGACCCAATGCAGCCAAAAAATAAATAAGTTCTTACCATGTCAAATATTCTATAACTCATCTATTTTAAAAGATGCACAAATGTTTTCCATCAGTTGCTATCTGTGTGATTTTTGTTACTTAACTTTGTTTAAACATCAGTATCCTCATCTGTGAAACAATTATAATACAGTTTCCCTCTTAAGGTCGTTATGGGAATGCAATTATATAATACATATAGAAAAGCTTAGAGTAAAACGTAAAATATAGTTAAGTACTCAATATATATTGCCTATTATTTAATAGAGTATGAAGTCACCATACTAGTTTGGGAAACAAATAAGTTACAAAAGAGGTGACTTCTATTAAAATATTAACTGAGATATGTATAAATCCAATCTCAAATGTGAATAGAAATTATTCATTTTTCTTATTTTTAATAGAAAATTTTTATTGATATCAGGTCTGGTGTTAAAGATTTACACACATTTTATGCTTACATAAACAGTGTAAGGCAGTTTTTAGAATTTAAAAATTACTACCTTTACCTACCCTGTGAAATATTACTTTCCACACTGCTATATATTCTCCATATTTTTAATACATTTCACTTTCTTGCACTACCAGATATATTAGGCAAGAGTGTTTAAGAGATACTGAGGGTTATTAATAGACATCATTAGTAATAAACCACAATGTTAATTTCACGCCCCAAATGCCTCTTATCTTGCTCCTGATTGAAAAGAATTCCTTGTCTGGCCCTCTCAGCCTTATGTCACCCCAGAGCGTAGCCAAGGATTGGTTCCCTTTCTTAAAGTGTTAGACAATCCAAAGGAGAGTAGGAAAGGGCAACCTTTTAAATGAGGGTTTCTAAAACATGAGAAAAGATTACTAAAAGGAGAGGGACAAAGAAAAATCTCCTAATCATATGATATCCTTATTCCAATCCTTGTCTTTTTCATTACCAAGCTACTTTTTTCCCTTTATAAAAAAATTAAAGATTAGTATATAATGTTATATAAGTTCAAGTCTACAACACTGTAATTCAACATCTGTATACACTACAAAGTGATCACCACCAAAGGTATAGTTACCAACCATCACCATACATTTGACCCCCTTCACCACTGTGGAAAACAGTATGGAGATTCACCAAGCTACTTTTTAAAAATATGAAATGGTTGAATGGGCATCATCAGAAAATCTACAAACAACAAATGCTGGAGAGGGTGTGGAGAAAAGGGAACCCTCTTGCACTGTTGGTGGGAATGTAAATTGATACAGCCACTATGGAGAACAGTATGGAGGTTCCTTAAAAAACTAAAAATAGAATTACCATTATGACCTAGCAATCCCACTCCTGGGCATATACCCAGAGAAAACCATAATTCAAAAAGACACATGCACCCCAGTGTTCACTGCAGCACTATTTACAATAGCCAGGTCATGGAAGCAACCTAAACGCCTATCGACAGACGAATGGATAAAGAAGATGTGGTACATATATACAATGGAATATTACTCAGCCATAAAAAGGAACAAAACTGAGTCATTTGGTGAGACGTGGATGCACCTAGAGACTGTCATACAGAGTTAAGTAAGTCAGAAAGAGAAACACAAATATCGTATATTAATGCACGTATGTGGAACCTAGAAAAATGGTACAGATGAACCGGTTTGCAGGGCAGAAGTTGAGACACAGATGTAGAGAACAAACGTATGGACACCAAGGCGGGGAAACCGTGGTGGGGTGGGGATGGTGGTGTACTGAATTGGGCGATTGGGATTGACATGTATACACTGATGTGTATAAAATTGATGACTAATAAGAACCCGCAGTATAAAAAAACAAACAAAACCCAATTAATCCTAAACTTTCTTTGGGTTATTTGTATGGAAATATGTTAATATAAATGTTTCAGATATTACATGAAATTTCTAAAAATCTTTAAAAAAAATATGTATATATATATATGAAATGGTTTAAAAAATTAAATTGGTTTCTTACCACAGTACTTTTCAGAGCTAACATTTGAGAATCTCCAAGCAGGGTTCATGAAGAATATCCAAGTATATTTAACATTGAAATTCATTTTTATTTTTCTTTCTGGACTAGTATTCATTGGAATACTAGCATTCATTCACGGAGTGTTGGAGTGGACTTAACAATAATTCACACAGTGGTGTCAGCTGATCAGATGGAGAAATGGTAGTTTTGATTTGGAAAGAGAGTAAGGGGCATGGAGGCACTTCCGTGGTAGACAGTCCCAGGTAGGGCGGTAACCGGAAGTACTCCCAACATCAGTATCCGCAGGAAGACAATAACGCCTGGAAACGGGGAACAGGAAGAGGAAAGGTCCCCCAAATAAGTTTATCTCACCTTACACTATTTTCTTTGATCCTACAAACTCCTCCAGGCCATTAAATTTATTCAACAAGTGAACTCTAAAACTGCCTGATCCAGGGACTTCATCCAGTGCCAACTGATCCTTGTACTCAAGAGTACGAACTATCACCAAAAAATGTGGGGCACAGACTAATTCAAGGTCAAGTAGGTTTTTATCCCAACTTGTCTATGCTAAACTATCATAGGCGCTTCCATCCCTTTTTGTTAATAATAATTTTTTTAAAAGATGTTGAAACCCTCTATCTCACCTGTGGTATGTTGGGAAGTGGAGCCACTATCAACCACCCAGATCTGCCTTTGGTTCAGGTGGAGGAAATGACAACATATGGCCTTCCTAGCTACCATCCTGCACTAGGGGTTCATTAAGTTCCGACTGTTTACGATGCCGAGCCTAATAAACCCACTGTGGGCTCTTCTCTGGATTCTGTCCCAGTCTCCCTTAGAAGGAGGAACGTAATGAGAGGAGTCTGAAAGTTAAAAACAATAATAGTGACAATAAAGCTTTGGCTATAAACAATTTATTCTTCATTTCTGAATAAAAATAAATGACATATTATTTGTGAAATTTCGGATTAGATACTAAATTCTCAGAGACATAGAAGCTCACTGCCTTCAGGGTGGATAGTCTTGGTCATTATTTAAAACAATCACTGACATAAGGATAACAGACACTGTCTTTGACATTTTAAACTGTTCCACTTAATTTTACTTGATTAAAATTGTCACTTTTTTAAGCCTTGCTCAGCTTTCCACAATTGATCTTGCCATACATATCTGTGAGTGCAAAGAACAGAGAGAAATTTTTCAATCCAAAAAAATTATATGAAACTTCCTTTTCCTAGATAATTTTTATAGTAAAATGTACTTAATGAGATGTCTACTATACTTACTTTTAGGCAAATTTCATAGAGAACCGGACCCTCAAATTTGGTAGGTACGGTATTTTAATAGTCTAATCATGAAAGAACGCTTATGTGTCGGATAAAAAGGTTCTCAACTTACGTTAGAAGGCTTAGGACTTTTTAATATATGTATGGGATTCTGCAAACACCTAATGAATGAGCTTTTCAAAAAAATATGTTTCTTCCCCAAACGGTGTAAATCTGTGATTAGTCACACCTCTAACTTAGCAGGTCATTCATTAGCTCATTCACCACATATTTACAGAATATCCATTCTGAGCCAACTACTTGGATATTGATTGGAATTGAAGAGAAATACATTCATTAACTTCATTCATTCATTCAACACATCTTACGAGCTAGGCTCCATGTTACATGCTAGAGATACAAGGGTGAATGAGACAAGATACAGTCTGGGGAGATCGACAATCAAATAATCACAGTCATGAATCCAAGAAATGAGAAAAAGTTCAAGCAACTGAAACCGGGACAGTTAGTGACTTGACCAGGGCATTAAGTTAGTTGGTAAACCAGCTCCCCAGTCATATCTCCTGATCCTGTTCAGAGGTAACAATACTGATAATGGCTCCCACTGAGTGCCAGGTGCTGTGATGTGTGCCCATCTCATTCCCACAGATAATGATTCCATTTCACTCTGACCATGTCTCAAAACTATTTTAGAAAGGAAATCTTCAGAGGTCCTCCAAAGCCTCCAGGTTTTAACCTTTCTGTTCCTACCCTCCTCCCCCCACCCCTCCCCTGCCCCACAAACCTGGTGGCACCTTAGAGGTTTCCAACCCCTGGCTCAGATCCCTAACCAGGTGACATGTGAGTAGTTAATGTTCTACGGAACTATCACCAGAATGCTGGTTTCCAAGTCTGGCTGAACACCAAAATCACCTGAGAGTGCTTAAAAACTGAAGTTTCCCAGAAAACCATGATCTAGGATAGCTGTTACCAAAATATGGTCCCCAGTCCAACATCATCATCATCATCTAAGAACTTAACAGAAATGCATAATCTTATAATTCAAAAAGATACATGCACCCCTATGTTCATAGCAGCACTATTCACAATAGCCAAGACATGGAAATAACCTGAATGTCCATCAACAGATGAATGGATAAAGAAGATGTGGTACATATACACAATGGAATACTACTCAGCCATAAAAAGAATGAAATAATGCCATTTGCAGCAACATGGCTGGACCTAGAGATGATCATACTAAGTGAAGTAAGTCAGAAAGAAAAAACAAACACCATATGACATCACTTTTAGGTGGAATCTAAAATAAGACACAAATGAACCTACCTATAAAACAGAAACAGAATCACGGACATAGAGAACAGAGGTTGCCAAGGGGGAGGGGGATGAGGGAGAGATAGAGTGTGAGGTTGGGGATCACAGATGTAAGCTTTTACATATAGAATGGATAAACAACAAGGTCCTACTGTATAGCACAGAGAACTATATTCAATATCCTATGATAAACCATAATGGAAATGAATATTAAAAAAAGAATGTATATGTGTGTGTGTATATATATATATATGTATAACTGAATCACTTTGCTGTACAGCAGGAATGAACACAACATTGTAAATCAACTTCACCTCAATTAAAAAAAAGAAACACAGAATCTTGGGCCCCAACCCAGATGCACTGAATCAGAAAATCAGTGGGTACAGCCTAGTGATATGTGCTCTAACGAGCACTCTGGACAATTCTGAGGCAATAACCAGTTGATCTTGAATTTACGGGGTAGGTGCTAGGAATTATTTTTTAGCACCCCAGGTAATTTTGAAGACAAATGAGTTTGGGAACAAAAAGGAGAGTATTCCTCACAGCTCAAAACACCATTTGGAATGCCCCAGAAAGGTGAGATAAACAATGTACCAAACAAAATAATGGATAAAACCTTGAGGAAGAAGAAGAGTAGAGAGATTTGCCAGAGAATTCACAAATTGACGGGTACTGCTAGCAACTGCTAGCAAAAGTGTAATTCAAAAGTTACACTATAGGGACTTTCCTGGTGGAATGGTGGTTAAGAATCCGCCTGCCAATGCAGGGGACACGGGTTCGAGCCCTGGTCTGGGAAGATCCCACATGCCACGGAGCAACTAAGCCTGTGTGCCACAACTACTGAGCCTGCGCTCTAGACCCGCGACCCACAACTACTGAAGCCCACGCGCCTAGAGCCCATGCTCTGCAACAAGAGAAACCACTGCAATGAGAAGCCCGTGCACCATAACAAAGAGTAGCCCCTGCTCGCCACAACTAGAGAAAGCCCACGCACAGCAACAAAGACCCAACACAGCCCCCCCAAATAATAAATAAATAAATAATTTTTTAAAGTTACACTATAGGATTTTTTTTAAAAACACATTTATTTTGCAAAATGATCCTATTTTGAGACCTATACACTTAACCTTTTAAAGTTATCTATTCTAAAGCCATGATTTTTAAAAGCAAACAATTTAAAGAATACATGCCTGAAATCGAAAAAAGTGTTCTGTTAAATAAATGTTCTGATAAAAAGCCAGAGCTTTTTATCTTGGATAAAATATATGGCGTTTTTTTCTATTTACATTTAATGTTAGTTTAAAGTATTACTGTGTTTTAAGTGTTCATAACATGATTATCTGTTAATTAAGCATATCTCTCTCCTTTACGTTCTTTAATAATTGAAAATTAATAGGAAAGAGGTAAGATCTAGAAAGACCATCACATTCTTGATTGCAGACTGCATATAGTACAGGTGAAAATAAAACCTTTAATGGCTAAGACTTTTTACCCCTTGTTGATTGCAAAAGAGATGTCCCACAGAAGCATGCTAATAAGGTACACTTTGGAACCGAACAGATACTTGCTAAATCCCAGGGCTGTGGAGTCCCTGGTTAATAACACGGTCCCTCTGTGTCTTGCATGACTTTCATGCATGTGTCTGGACTGTGTCAAGTGCTTTACATGTATAATCCCCCCCGCAAAAAAACCCCAGTGTTAGTGTTGGACCATTAGAATACCCACCTCAGATAAGAGAACTGAACATTAAAGAGGGGAAGCCACTCAGCTGACTCAGCTGAGCCCAGGAGGCCTGCGTGCAGCCCATGTCCCCTCCCTGTCACTACCCTGCTTCCTCAGGCCTAACATGGCACCGGGAACATGACCCATATCAGGAATGCTCAGGAAATGCAGGGCTGTTTTGTTTGTTTGCTGTGCGTATGGCTTTTGTCTGCCCTGGCTTACGACTTAAAGAGCCCCAAGGTATGGAAAAGATGAACGTATTTCAAATTTTAAAACCATACTCAACTATAAACTATGCCTAAGAAAGTCCAACAAAGTTCTTATTTTTCTCATGATGATTACTCTGATGCTTTGTTAAAAGATCAAATGTAAAAATTCTTTAAAATAAACATTTATTGCTTTGGCTTCCCTTGGTACACTAAAAACATACATATGGCACAATCCAGGGCTGTCCTATTTCAACCTGATTCACTGAAGAAGGAGGTAAATTTTTCCAGACATTTTCCCAACTCAGGGCTTATCCGAAGTATGGCTGGTAAGGGGAGAAGGAAGGCTGCCTTCTAGTCTATCTTTGCTTTAGCACATCCCTGACTCAGCATCCACACATCACTAGAATGTGATGTAAGAGGGAGCCAAGCGCTAGAACCTTCTCTCCTGGGGTGTGAATATTCTAAAACCAATCCCGGTTTAGCTAGCTTAGTCAAAAAGATCTTGGAGTCTCACCCCCAGGACATTTGCTTAAGCATGGAAGCAGAGCCACTTTCAGTTTGAGCGTGTGTGTGTGTGTGTGTGTGTGTGTGTGTGTGTGTGTGTGTGTGTGTGTGTGTGTGTGTGTGTGTGTGTGTGTGTGTGTGTGTGTGTGTGTGTGTGTGTGTGTGTACTCCAGCTGGCACTCGTGCAAGATACAACTCCAAATTGTGAGCATAAAGTAGGCAACTACTGTCATCATGATATGCCAAGAAGAAATCAGGCTTTGACAATAAATCGAATACAAAAACCTGTATCCAGCTCTTCGGCTTGGTTTTCTTGGGAAAATGCAGATTCCTCACTCCAGCTTAGCATTCACTGATGTGGAGTCTCTCAGTGCTTTGCCTGACCAGCTCGCCTCCTAAAACGCAAATTCCTAAATGCCATACACATCCCTGTGCTCCATTGTGAACTCCTCACCTTGTTCTGAAGCTGCCACGGGAGATGTCTTTTGTGACAAGTGTGGGGAAAATGTAGCGAAGAGTTAAAAGTGAATCTCTTACCTCTTTGAACTGTTTTCTTCGTACTTCATGTACACAGATATACTTTTGATGTGTTAACTAGAAAATCTGACTAGAAAAGAACAAAGCAGCTGTCACTGGGAGGAAGACACTGACAAAAAAAAACCACACAGCCCTTTATTGAAGAACTGTCAAGCCCATCCTACAGCACTGGGGTTGTCTGCAGTATTTATCAAAGACCTAGATCTGATGCAGGAAATTAAAAAAAATAATAATAAATCTGTCCACTGGACATTTATTAAAGGAATCTGAAATTATATTACATTAAAAATAATGAAAATGGACATTTTAACAATTCAGACACAAGGTTGTTTTTATTAAATATATTTATATATATATATTTGTGTATCCATGTGCATGCTTTTCTAGCCACAAAAATATACATGTATATATAGAGAATACAGGTATACATGTCGATAACATGTCTACATAAAAATTAAAAGCAGGTATTTTTTTTTCACTATGAAGGAACTCTTTTAATGCATTTAAATGCTTTATCTCAAAGTTACTTTCATTTGAATATTATATATAAAATCGAATCTTTTCATTATTTCTGAAATTAACTTAAACAAGGTCCTTCCAGGCAAACAGATTTCTTCATTTCATGTTGCTCTACTGATTTACAATATTTTACTGAGTATCATTCCCAACTTTAAATAATATACACGCTTGGCTTGACTCCAGGTCTTTACATACTGATTATAAATTTGGGCTCAGTTCTAACTACTGTATTGCATGGAATTTAATTACCTTTTTCTAAGCAAAAATGCTGTATTTAATGAGTGAGTTTTTTTTTTTTTTTTTTTTTACAAAATCCCAATAGCATGAACATGAGGAAAAAAGAAATCCATTGAAGAGCATACAGGAAATAAAATGCTCGACACAGCTAGAAACTGTCCAGGTATTCAAATGAATGTGTTTCCTTGTATCATCAGGTCACAGTGACAGATTATAAGATAGAACTTCAGGCCTGAGCCTTCAAATCTTAGCTTTATCACTCAAGAGTTGTATGACACTGGGCAGGTTATCTAACTTCCCCATCTATATAAAAGAGAAGTATCTACCTCACCAGGGTTCTTTAGACTAAAAAGACAGGGGGATGTTCTCAAGATTAAATAAGCTGGGGAAATGCAGCATGGAACAATTCATTCTACAACGAACAATGGAGAATAGAGCGCAGAACAGAATGCAGAGCTTCTCAGAGCCTTTCATAGGCTCATGGATCTTTTCAATCACAAATATAATTCAATATTTAGACATCCATAGAATTATTTGACCTGGAACCCTTTTATGATGAGTATTTCTGGAGATAAGTGTTTCCCAGAACACAGTCTGAAAGGGGGGAAGAGGTCGTAAACAGCATCTTAGGTCAAAAGAAACCCTTTTATGGTACACTTATGGACTCGTGTGTATAAAGACCATGTCATAAGAACTGGGAAACTCTGGTAACTCAGGTCACTGTTGCTTCAGTTGCAAAGTGACTTCCATGGCCTGAATTGACAAGTTTACTCTTCCTGTATCCATTGAGAAGAAACTCTCTGCAGGACAAATTATTAAGTAAATACATTGTTTGGAACATTTTAAAAGTAAGATTTGAGATTCCCCGGGGTGGGAGTAGGGATGCAAAATAGGTGAAAAGGATAAAGAGATACAAATCTCCAGTTATAAAATAAATAAGACACAGGAATGTAACATACAGCATAAAAAATATGGTCAGTAATGGTGTAATAACTCTGTATGCAGACAGACGGTCATTAGACTCATTGTAATGATCATTTAATAATGTACGTAAACATCAAATCACTATGTAGTACACCTAAAAGTAACATGATATTGTATGCCAACTATATCCCAATTGAAAAAAGAATTTGAGATGCTATTTCAAGTGGCTTATATGCATTTTTGTATCTAAACATTTATCAAGTTGGACTATGGACCAAGTAAGTAACTCAATTTAGGACAAGCACTGGGTAGGATTTTGATGGCCAGTGAGATGAGTTTTACAGTCTTTTCCCCAAAAATGAAACAAAAAGGAAGATTGGGGTGGGGGGCGTGTAGCTTGAGTCCATAATTTGTTTACTTTCAATTCTCAAAAGCCAAAATATTGCATTGAACAAGGACTTTATCAATCTGTCTAATTTAACTTTTCCATCATTTGAAGAAAGAATCGATGATTAATTTCTCTCCTTTTTGAAAATTCTGTCCTCTGAAAATTCCAACATTTTCAAAGGATCTGATAAATAATACCAAGTTCACTGGCATTTCAAACAGACAAGACACTTATCTATTTTAAACCATTATGAATGTCATATTTCCATTCAAACTTGAGATCACATTTTCAGCTACCAACCAACTATGGAAAAATCTTTCAGACAACAATAACCTCTTAATTGAAGATTTCTCTTAAAATCATTTTTATAGAATAATGTGGGAGTTCTCCTCCTGAAAAACAAAATTACTTTTAATGAAGCAGTTCAAAACCAGGGCAGGGAAAGAGCAAAGAGTTTCCTTGAGGTTCTGGTGACAGTTTACATAAAAAGATGTTTTATTTTCTCTTTGCAGGGTGTACACCATCATTTTGTCTTATTATTCCTGACATTCAGTTCATCATATTAGCATCTTTGTGGGAAACAAGAAAGCAATTAAGGTTTTTGCTCTTTATTCTTTGGGAGACAGAGATTTGCTTTCCCTCAAAACTCTTAATGAGGAGGCAGACCTGGTCAAACACCAAATGCACGGATTTTAAAATGCAATAAAGATAGAGCTTTAATAATTTTCAATTACAGTTATTCTGCAATAATGTTAGCAAATCTCATCTAAAAAGTAAATTATTCATTGAATAGGAAATGGGAAAGCCTTGGGATTGTGTGACTTTCCCATTTAAAGTTTCACTAAGATTCTCCTTGATAAGGTCCTTTTAAAAGATTACATATTTTATACTTTGTTTCTATCCTTTTTCTTCATTCATGATGCTGTTTCTACTTTTTAATATACTTTTCTAACAAAACATGGTAGTTATAGAGAGGCCATTCGGAGAGATCTATTCAGAATAAGTATTCATTCACTTGCTGCCAGAAATACTGATAATATGATATTTTTTATTTAGTTTTAAGAATACATTTTTCATTTTAAGCAAATGAGACTTAGAACCAAATAAAAAAACTGTCAATGGCTTTCATTTGAAAATTGGTAGGAAAAATTCTTTCATGTTGCCTTTGCGAATCTTCCCTTTCACGTAAATAAATAGGTCATTTATTGGAAAGTACATAGAATACAGCAAAACTACAGAATCCCAGAAAATATTTTAAATCAAAATATGATAAAATGAAAAAAGGCAACACAGACATTTTTCTTTAAAAAAAGAGAATCAATGCCTTTCTCATTAAACTTCAAAACACATCATTAACTTAGTCACTTGCTATATTCCCTTTGCAATAATTTCCAATATTTGTGCTCAGATAAATGTTAGATTCTTTATAATCTACCTCCTCACTCTCCTTTCTTTTGCCAGGAATTTAGTTACACTTGTTAATCTTCCTGTCTTAAAGTTGAAGGGGGTGTCACAAATTTAACTTGGTGATTAGCTTTGTACAAAACTCTTGCAGTGAAACTCGTGACTGCAAGACTTTGTGTGCAGAATTCTAGAACATATTCCGAACTTTCACAAGATTTATGGGAAGTGTTCTTGAGTTCAATACCACATAAGTCTGAACTTTTCATCCAGTGAACATCACCAATTTATCTCACAAACCCAAGCCAACATGTTTGAGATGGCAATGCTGTAGGAAATTTGAAGGCATACATCAAATTCAGTGGTTTCTGCCGAATATTATTTTAAGTTCATGGATCTTTTGTTTGTTTATTTCAAATCTTGTTTAAGGAAAGAATTTGTTTATCCACTTTAATGGGAAACTAGATTAGGGCAAGAACTCCAGTGTCTGTAGACCCTGTTCCAACTGGAATAAGAAATCCCTTCTAACCGCCTCCATCTACTAACTTCACTCACTCCATTTTATACAATGCTACGGGTTTATTACAATGGCAAATACTTTAATGACAAAACAAAAGAAATGGAATCCACATTTTTCCTTAATGAGCATCTCTCAGCACCACCTCTCTGTACAAGACATGGTGCTTAAATCTTCACAACCTTAATTTAACTTACATACTTAATATATCTTTAAGTATGAATCAATACATAAATATTAGAGGAACAATCTTTTTCATGAAATTATTCATAAAGAATGTTTGTAGTATTAACTTTTATTTTAGAAACCTTTTTGTAAAGCTCTTTAATAACGAAAATTAGGTAGACCTAATATGGCAATTACAGTGGATGGGTCTTAGGGGTCTAAGAGACACAGGTTCAAATTCTGGCTCGACCAATTACCAGCAAGCTTTAACTTCGCATCTCTAGACTTCTGTTTCCTTTTTTTTTTTTTTGGAAATGGAGATAGCAGTCGTAGCAACCTCATGGATTACTGAAATGATTAAGGAGTATAAAGTTCTCAGACCAGTACCTGGCATACAGCAAGCACTTAATGAACAGGAGCTACTGACTAGCGAATTATTGAAATGAATAATCAGAAGTAATAAGGCATCTTTTGCAATCTTGTCAAAGTTGACCTGGGTCAACAGAAATTATGGTCTTATGTGAAATTTAGTCTCCTTCAAATCCACCATTGTATATTTGATCCCATAACTCTCCGTATGATTTGCATGGCTCTATTCTTTACTGCTCTCCCTCTCCCTATCTCTAGGAAAATATGGACACAAGTTTCATTGATATGACAAGATTATTGTTGGTGACTATAAAAATGCTCAGCAAAAAAACATGAAAGTGCTACCTGCCAATGCTAAAAGGAAGAACGTCCTAAAGTAAGCTACATCTTAAACCAAATTTGAGTATTTATTTAAAATCTCCACTTGAATAATTAGTATCTTTACATAGAGTGATACCTTGAACCCTACATTGTGCTTGAATCAGTGTGGAATATTTTTTATCACAGAGATTCATTGTTCATCGTCTCTACTTGACTTTGTCAAAGATATTTTCTTAAAAATCTTTTCCCAATGTCTTGATTTATAAAATATTCTACTTTTCTCTGACTTCATTTTTTGGTTCAGAGATATGAATGAGAAAAAACTAAAGAGAGGCACCCATGAGCCCTGAAATATATTTGTGGGCATTTGGTGAAACTAAATGACTTCTACCCACTTTAGCTTTAATGAGTCTCTTGACAAATACTGTAAATACAGAAGTTACTAAAATGCCTTTGATTCATGTTCTTTGATGCCCATTTGCATAAAGAACTTATGTTTGACTACTTCCCTTTGAATTTTTATTTATATTCTGCTGTATTTACAAAAAAGTTTAGTTGGAGAAAAGAAAATTACCCAATATTTTCTACCTGAGGCCAAAAGGAACATGCAGCTAAGAATAAAGGATCTAGACATCCTATCAATTCCTCTTGAGACTCCAATAAGGTGAGAAACACGGGGTAACCTACTCTTTGTAATGCTCAACAACATGTAAGGTAAGATTTGGTTTTAAACATTCTCATCAGGAACACACACAAGTAGACCAGCACACAGCAGAGATTTAGATCCATGGGGTTCACAGGCTACTCAAGGTTCAATCCCTCTTCCCACAATCTCCTATGGTGGGTGTAAAACTGAGATGAACGAATTGGCGCTTCCAATTTGATCCATTTGTCAATTCCAACCTCATCAGGGAGCCCTGTTGTCTCAGCCAGGTTGCTATACAATACACCATAGACTGAGTTACTAAAACAACAGACACTTATTTCTCACAGTTCTGGAGGCTGGAAGTTCAAGACCAAGGTGCTGGCAGATTCAGCTCCTGGTGAAGATCCTCCTCCTAGTTTCACACCTTGGGCTCACAAGGCAAAGAGAGAGAAAGCTCTGATCTCCCTTCCTCTTCTAAGGACACTAATCCCATCATGGGAGCTCTACCCTCATGACTTCATCTAAACACTATTACCTCCCAAAGACCCCACATCCAAATACCACCATATGGAGGTTAGAGCTTCAACATATGAATGGGGGAGGGCCACAAACATTCAGTCCATAACACCTCTTTCAATGTATCAGTGTACCGTACCTCATTTCCAAAACTCATAGCAGGAGACACACTCGTATATATCATTTTTCATTTATGAGTGTGCTAGACCAAATCCCTTACAGCCAGCTCTTCCTTCATTAGTTGAATCAGTGGTCAAGTAAAATATAAATAATAATGTCTTGAGATAAACATTTAGCCAGACTTGATTACCTACATTTTCAAAAGCCACCTAATTTTGTCTCTGTATATGTATTGATTTTATGTGATTGTAAATTTGGTTTGTGTGCAGTTACATGAATGTAACCTGGCCTATTATTTACTCTGGCTTTTAAGAACTATGTACATGATCAAAATATCAACGGCTTAATAACATGGGAAAATTGATTTAGCGAAAACAAGAAAACAAGAGAGTATGTCATAGCATTATCACAGCTAATTAATGCCTTCATGCCTTTTAAATTTCCATTTTATCATTAATTATGGTGTGGTAAAACCTAATTAAAATAACTCTACCATATGCTGTCATATGTGTCCATTTTGTTCTGAAAGGAGATGTATACGTCCTTTCATATGCATTATTCTCAGCCATCTGTGAAAACTAATCCTGTGGCAAACACCAACCAGCAATTCTTCAATTTGATGCTATAAAACGTTAAAATACTTGGAATCCTACATCCAGCCATGTTCAGTTGCCATTATTTCTTGTTCACAGAAGGCACTCAATACTCCAGAATGTGTGTGTGTGTGAGTTTGAGCCAGTCTATCATGAAAAGGGAGTTTTAGTGACTTCCTTAGGACTCTCAAAGATTAAAAAGAAATCAAGCCCACTATATCAGCAGCTGCCTTTGTATTCAACAGCTGTCTTTTGAAAGACTACATCACTGGAATTTTTTAAACCAGTGTAAGTATCAGACTGTCAACTGGCAAATTGATTCATTTACACTAATTGTGCTTATGAAAATATTTGGATTTATTTCTCCCATTTTATTTTGCAAATAGAAAATATTTACCATGATTTCCCTTTGCCCCTCCCAAACCAAAAAAAGTTTTTTGAATCTTAAATTTTTACCATGCTTTCTTAACAAAGCACAGAAAATTTTTAGATATAGCCAAGAGCACTTGAACTTTGCTCATTCACATTCTGTTGTGGAACATGGCTGCTCCACACTGTTTTTTTACCCTCTACCATATTAGCCTTTTCCCCCATATCAATATCCTTTCAAGTAACTCACATCATTTCCCACATCTTGGTTCACCAATGCTTCTTCTGTTCCAGTGTTTCCTTCCTGAGCTTCGATCTTGCTCTTCCTAAAGCCCATCTTTTGGTAACTATTAGGCAAGTTTCTATGAAAACATGCTTCATACTGTCACTTTTACTCTTGTGCATTAGATTACCTGGGTGCATAAATGTAGGTTGATAGTTATTTCCTTCAGGGCTTTGCAGATATTTTAGTGTTTTTTAAAACCTGTTACTCCTGTTAATAATTCTACTCTTAGTGAATGTACTGCTCCTTTGTAGGTAATCTATCTTTTCTCTCTACTTGTTTTCAAGGTTTTCACTTTATCTTTGGTATTTTACAATTTATTTATGATGTTTCTAGATGTCGATTTATTTTTATTTACCTTGCTTAATATTCAATGTAACTCTTCAATCTGAAGATTCATGCCTTTCATTTATACTTAAAACTGTTAACCAAATATAATATAGTTTATCTCCCAATCACTATATTATTTCCTTCCAGAAAATGCAGTAAATTTCTTGGACCCTTTCATTTTATTTTCCATGTCTTGTAATGTCATTTCCTTATTTTACAATTTTTTATCCTTCAGGACAGAAATTGGTGTAATGTCTTTCAATCTCTCTCTCTCTATCTCTCTTTCTGTCTCTCTCTCTCTCCCCGCACCCCCCCACTGCCTCCCATATATCTACCATATATCTAATCTGCTCTTTGACTTCTTGAGGTATATTTTAGGACCACATTTTTCATTTGTGTAACTCCTGATTTTGAAATCAAAATTGCCTCTTCTTTTATTCATACTGTCCCTCCTCATTCATGAAGTCTTTAAACAATTTAAACTTACTTGTATAAAACCCTCTTAGAACCTCAAGTTCATTTCAGTGTCAATTCTCCTGTTTGTATAATCAGCTTATTCTCTCTAATAATGGATCACTTCTTTGTGTGATGTGTCATTTTTTTTACTGCAAACACATCTCCAGCTGAGATTATTTTTCCATGGGAGTTCTATGCACTGAGTTATAAAAACAACTTCATGGTATAGTTTGGGGTTTTTTTTAGATGGTGGGGGTCTGATAAGTAGTCTAAGCTGTGTCTTAAGTTCCCACATCAATGATAAGAATCCAGCCTCTCGTCATTAAAGATTACACACAAATCTGCTATCCTGCTAACTACTCTGGATATAGTTCCCTCTATTTATAAATCCCCGGAACCTGGATATTTCCCCCATCTTTCTTTTTAACTTAGCTATAAAATGTTTTGTCATGAATTTTATCTAGCGTATCCATGTGTTCTCATATGGAGTCAGAAAACGCCGTCATTAACTCTGTTCCTTGTATCACAAGAGCAAGAAGTCCCCATACCACATTGTTATGTAAAGATCTAAGATTAAGGGCTTCCCTGGTGGCGCAGTGGTTGAGAATCTGCCTGCTAATGCAGGGGACATGGGTTCGAGCCCTGGTCTGGGAAGATCCCACATGCCGTGGAGTCAACGAGGCCCGTGAGTCACAACTACTGAGTCTGTGCATCTGGAGCCTGCGCTCCGCAACAAGAGAGGCCGCGATAGTGAGAGGCCCGCGTATTGCAAAAAAAAAAAAGATCTAAGATTAATATAGCACAGTACTTGGTGAAAATCATTATTTATCAATGAGGTTAAACCAAGGGACATGACTTTGGTCAAATGAGGAGCAGAGGCCCCCAGGAAAGCCAGGGACATTGTAAGCAAATGGCTTCAGAAGGGTCTTAAATTTGATCAAAGAAAGGTTTCTTCCTGGCTACTAATTTCTTCTGTCCTGGGAGAGGTGTCCTGCCACACCCAAGAGCTTTTCTCCCAACTTTACGGGTAGGTGCCATCTCTACAGGTATCCCCCCAGTTCACAATAATTTCCGTTCTCTGGGAACTGAAAAAGGAGAAATTATTCACCACCTCTTCCCTTCTCCACAAGAACAGGTCCCAAACGGTCCTATTTTTACTGACCCAAGCTGAGCCAATCAGATACTCTCTTCTGGGAATTTAGAATTAAAACTGAGAATAGCTAAGCTAGTCTTTACATGCAGCTGAACCTACAGTACCTAAGCCTGGGAGGTGTAAAGTAGCTGGATTCCACACTATGAAGAGAGAAGAAGATAGCAGTTCTGCAAAAGAAATAGGAATGAAAAACAGAGAATTCAGACATTTTTCCAGTTTCTGATTTTAGTTTTCTCCTGGGGACCAGGTGTATTTCTACACCTGATTTCCAGGATACACCCTTTATCCTTATAATAAATTATGCATCTTCACTTAAATTCCACCAAATTGGCTGCTATGTCTTGAAACGAGAAGAGCCTTAAGACATTAGTCCTGGGGACACAATCAGAGACTGTGGCAAATAGTAAGGGAAATACACCAAGCTCTAGGACAGCCAACACGTGTCCAGAATTGACAATGTGCCAAACCCTAGCTAGTGCTGGCAAATCAGATATGGAAAAGACAGTTCCAGCCCTTGAGTATCTTACAGAGTAGAAGAGTAGAGAGAAAGACACATGAACAGGTAATGGCACTACAGATGCTTCTCCACCTCCAAGTTTTCTGGATGGTCCACCACTTCCACACCACCAACCAGACAAGGTTGGGTGCCTCTCCAATGGCACCCTGTGGCCATCTCTATCACTGTTGTGTCAGACACAGTTATCAGTATCACTCACTGGTATATCTCCTTCATAAACGTGAGTTCCTTGAAAAGAGAAACAGTACTTTTCTTCACAGTACCTCTAATAACTTGCAAGGTTCCTATCAGACAGTGGTTGTTCAAAAAATAACTGCTGAATGAATGACGACATGAAAAAATATGGGGACCTATACTGAAATAGGGCAGAGGAAAGAACAAGTTATTACTTCTATTTAGAAAGGGCTTGGAGGACCTCTCAGGTGACAGTAAAATGTGCAATACAGAAGCACTGGATTTACAGCCAGAGATCCCTGAATTCAAAGGCTGGAGCCAGCATTTATTAGCTGTGAGACATTTTCTTCCTCTGTAATATAAGGATGTTCTTGATAAATGCCCCACAGGGTTATTGTGAACGTTAAGTGTGGGAAAGAACCCAAGAGGACACACATACACTCATACTAGTTAGAGCCTGGATTCCAGGGAAAGAGAACAGGAATGGAAACTGCAGGGCATGAGAGATCAAGCTCTTCTCCTATATGTTATCCCTGTACCATAAGTGGGCTGGTGGGATTGGGGGTGCAAATTTAAGCACCTCTGTATCTGCTATTTGCCCACTTTAGCATACAGAATTCAAGGACTTGTTGAAACTGGAAAGAAGAGGCTCCATGCAGCTGGGACCTTAGGGCAATGACTGTCTGAGAGAAGAGGAGAGCCCTGAGGATGGTGAGAAATCCAATCTAGAAGAATCACTAAAGGGTCAATCAATCAACAGTACAAATTACTTTGGTGACAAGTGGACATGCACTGATGAATGTTCAGGAAATGGACCTCTTCCGGGTTTCAGTAGCATGAGTATCAATAAGGGACTCTCTGACAAGTTTCTGGTTGATAAAAGGGTGGCTCCAGGTGATTAAGGTTTGAGCTGCCACAGGAGTATGAGAACAAGATCTTACCCTAGAGAAACAGAGAGGCTAGAAAACTCTAAATTATGTGTTCATCACTGGGGGCAATATTGCCCCAAGGGAGCAAGAATTCATTCTTGGGGGTTTGAAATCTTAGATAGTATGTGGTCCTCCAAAGGGCCATCAAATATACACATATATACAGGATATCTGTGGTACTGAAATATTATAGCAGGGGAGGAGTAACAATTAGGAAAACATGTATATAAAAGACTCCTTAGGTAGGTGATGATTGAAAAAAAACAGTTGAGGAACCTTATGCCTGCAATTCCAGAGGCTGCCACCAGAGGGATTAACAGAGTGAGGGACTAGCATGCTTTTTTAATTCTTTATGTCTATCTATCTATCTATCTACATATGTATACATATATAGATACTTGTTTTTTAATGAGAAAGAGCTCAGTTAAAACAGTCTAACACAACCACCATGGGTAAACATTAAAATGTAAAAAACGAGAGGTAAACACATTTAAATCTAAAATGATACTTCTGTTTTTAGACTAGTGTTAATTACTGTATAAATTCAATTTAAGGATAAATAAAATTGTTTCTAATATATTTTAAAAGACTTTATATGGCATAGAGTGAAATTATGATTGAATGAAACTGATGATCCAGGAATATGAACCAGGTTTATCCTTCCCATCTTACCAACACATTGTAGGATGCCTCCAACTTAAGAGGCATAAATTCAAATATTTCCTAAGTAAAACTCTCCACATCTCTGGATTACCCCTTCATTGCAGTGTATGAGACAGAGTCACCTCTCAGAGGCCAGTACACAGAATATTTCTTCCCAGCCACCATAGCCTGTTAATTCCTAGGACAAATCTCTTCCTTTCATAATCTCTTAATTTACAGACTATCAAAAGAAATTTGAGTTATTATCTCAAATTTGAGTTATTACCACAAAGTGATAATTTTTTTTTAATTTTTAAGAAGAAAAAAAGAAATTTGAGAAGAATTAAAACATCAATTTACACACACACACACACACACACACACAAATAACTCAAATGGAAAAGACCAAAGAAAATCTGAAAGCAGATCTGAGAATAAGTGGGTTGGGTAAGGAACAGCTCCCCAGTGACTACTAAAGTCAACCCAAACACCTTTCACTGGAATTTGAGGTCATTCCATTTGTAAACCCAGCTTTCCTTCCCAGGGATATTGTCAACCAAATCCCTGCATGAAATCTGCATTTCACCCAAAATGAAACTATTCCCAATTTATGGCACATATGCTACTTTTCCTACCATCTATTTTCTCAAACTTTCCCTCCCTTTAATATATTCTCACCTCAGTCCACACCCCATAGCCTCATTTTTACATAGCCAACCCCACAGCTCAAGGCCTAGTTCAAATGCTACACTCTCTCCATAAAGATTCTCTTGGGCTCTGCCACCAGATGAGCTTTCTCTCTCTTTCCCTTGAATCTAATTAACATTTAATTTGGGTCCTTATTTTAACACCTGAATCTCCATTTTATGCTGGTTTTCAGGTATATATGCTGTGTCTCCCTGACCCCAGTCACCATGGAGTTTAAGCTTCTTGGTGGCAGATATGTGCCTTATTCAATGTCATGATTCCACACAGCCCTCAAGAGAATGCACTGCACACAACAGGAGCCAACACTTACAGAAACTGCTCTATCTGTGGCTCAGGCTATATAAGTGAGTTGTGGATGTCACTCAGATTCGAAGTAGTATTTGCAATTCAATGTGAGCTCTTAGGAAAATAGCTCTTATTAGGCAGGGATTTTTGTGAATCATTAACAGGCAGCAGCAGTACTAGGGATTAATTTTAAGAATATTTCTGTTATAAAATTCAAAGGCTACCTTTAACCAAAACATGTATATCCCAGACAAGCGCACCTGTTGATCATCACAATGACCACAGCTGAATTTTAAAACTCCTCCCTTAGTTAGAAAGATATGTAAAGCCTTGCTACTCAAGCGTGATTCAGAGACCATCAGCGTGGTTCAACCCAGGAGCTTGTTAGAAATGCAGAATCTCAGGGTACCCTCCAGACGCACTGAATCAGATCTGCATTTTAACAAACATACACAATGGAAGTTTAGAAGCTCTAGTTTAAACATTTAAATGTTTAAATGGACATTTATTAAATTTTAAATATCCATTTGTTGCCATTTATTTGGACATATATTTATGTCCAGCTATATGATGTCCATCTATTTATTAAAGGGGCACATCATAAAAGCTTGTGCAGTATATTTAGTAGGATTTAAAGTTGGGAAGGTAACTGCATGTAACATAAACATAAAATTAAAAAGGAATTAAAATACCATATCAAATCAATGTTTCTCACATTTTGCCTTCAGCCTTCCTAAAAACAGCACAGGAAAACTGTTCAGGAGTGGGGAACACCAACTATCTAGCTGTTCCTGAAATTTCTCTTCGCATGAAAAAAAGAATAAAAACACTAAATATCAACACGACAGGGTTGGAAGTTAAGCGGCGGCATCACAAGTGGGGCTCATGAAATCCAAATGGTGTGATTCAAGTCTTCAACTGAAAAAGGAGCTTGTCTCTAACCTCTGAGGAAAGACCCAGAAGACCCCTGAGAAGAGGAGAAATATGGTCTCCCCACCAGGCTGACACCCTTAATTATGGCTTTTGAGCTTTTGATGTTCTGACACGTAAATAGCTAAAAATTTGCTTTTTCATTTTGTGCACTTGCAAGTTGGAAATGTCATCAAGTTTCATCAAGATTGAAATGGGGTCCAATTTGCTAAAAATGCCTCATGCATAAGGAAGTTCTGTGCTCTCTTCCACATGGGAGTCAGCCTGCACAATGCATTATGCACCTCGAGCTGGAAAGATCTTCATATGCCAGTCAAATACTGAAACAGAGGGAGCAGTCACACTTCGGAGTCTTTGCCCTTTCAGGGGGAGGGGTGCCCCTAGCCCTCAAACATTCAATCCCCAAATAAAACAGTTCTGTATACTCACTATACAAGTACTGTGTATAAACTACACCAACAGCTTCTCCCAACTCACAACTGCTGAAACACAGACCATTATTCTGCCACAGTGCACCCCCAAACAAAGACAAGCAGCCAGGGGCAGAAAGAACTGCTGTTTTATGTCCCTTTTGCTTTCAACGAAGTATAAAACCAACAACTTCTTCTTTAACAGTGGGAAAGCAAAGTGAATTAGTCCAGGGAAAGACCACCTCCTTAGAATTTCACCTTATTTTTTTCACTGGAATTCCATTTCCCGTGATTCTGTCGAGAACCTCTGTCTGAGATTCTATGCCTAGTAACAAACTTTGATAAGTGCTTGAGTTACTCCCTGGGTAGATGTGTTTTTATTTCCTTCTCCAATATTGATTCTTTTTCCTTCTGCTCTTCCCCCAAATCTACACATAATTACTGTTTTAAATACTCATCTCGTGGTTTAGGATAGAAGAACCTACAGCAAAAAGAGTTTCTGCTGCCCAGTAATTCACACTGAATGCAACAGGATCGTAAAGTTGTCAGGTTATTTCCTAATGGGACCCGCATCTGAAAAACAGGAGCCTGGAAAGCAGTGAGCCTCAAACTTTCCAACCCACCCACAGTCAAAGATGTGCACCCAAGGGGCTGGCGTGCAGCTTGCTGTACTACCACAAATGCAAAATTTCTGTGAAACTCTTGTTGCGTCCAGAAACTCCAACCGTTCTTCATTTTGTTTCTCAGGCTGTTTATTTTAAAGATTTTCTAAAAATTATTAAGCTCCCTGCCACAAAGTATAATTGGCACTTGTTAAAGGTTCCCCATGCTTTCAAATACATCATGACCAACTCTTCTTACCATGGGATTGCTCATACTCTACTCTCCATACTGAATATTAAGGGTCTGGGTGACCATAATAGTTTTAAATGTTCCATTGTACCCAGCGCTTTTATGTTAATCAGCATCATCAAAATGTTGATAGCCAACATTAATTGAATACGTACTGTACGTCAAGCACTACGTAAACTCTTTACACACGTACTCTCACGTAACAGTTAAAATATTCCTATAAGCAGGAACTGTTAGCCTCAATGTACAGATGTGGAAACTGAGGCTTAGCAAAGTTAAATAACTAATATTTAGTATCACAGCCAAGAAAAACAGGATTTTGATGATTCCTATGATATACTGCCTATTCGTCTTTGTTTTTCACACAACCTGGAAAGACTTTATCAGACTCTAAAATTCAAAAGAGGAAGCCAAGACTCCCAGTTTCACATCACGCAGTCAATAAACAGCAGAACTATCAATTCAAGATCCTCTGACTCTAATAAGACTATTGGGTTTTCTGTCCTATCACAGATGCTTAGATCATTTCCAATTTCACATTCCTAGAAATCATGATAGAAAAAAAGCTTAAATGAATCAGTAGAACATGATGAAACTTGGAGTCTTTATTTTCATGCAAATAGTCTCAGAATGAAGGTCAAGACATAAAGATTCAATGACCTTAATTGTTAAAGAATTAGAAATTCCATTAGTAACTATCACAATTTAATAATGCTCATTTTTTTGTAAGAATGGCTGATAGTTACAGGAAATTATAGCAACCTCTTAATTTCTACGACTTATTTTTTCAAGTGCATTTTCCTAGTTAAAGATTAGGTGCCTTTTTCAGCTGCCAGTAACAAAGGGGTTGAGGAAAATATTTTGCCATTAAGAAGTTTCCTATCTTCTGACTGTTTAAAACAGGAGTGCACAGTGGTAAGCTCCCTGTCCCTAGGGGAATTCAAGTAGAAACTAGACAACAACTTGTCAAGGATGGAACAGAAGAGATTCACAATCTTTTAGAGTGACAGACTTTTTGAGAATGCCATAAAAGCTATGGATATTTTCCCCATAAAAACATACAGATGTGCAAAATTTTGCATACACTGGGGTAAGAAGCTTTGCTCTGCCATGTCTATATGGCAGGAGGTCATTTGGTTGGGGATGAATTTCATGCTTGTAGTTACAGACAACAATATGTAAACTGGGAAGTTTTTCCCAGTTTTGTCTCATCTCCCTCCCTCAACCTGGTTACCAAACACCTATGGAAAAAAGGAGTCGCAACCTGGCATATTTTGTTTGGCCTACATGATGATTTATTTACCTTATTTTTTTTTAATTTGTTAAATCAAGAGCTCTAACAGAAAAATTCAGATTTCTGGATTCTGATAGAATAAAATCAGAGTTTCAAGGTACCCATGGTCATTTCAGCAAGATATCAATTTGCTGAAGCTGAATGAAGACCACAGACCATGCCTTTGGATGAGGCCATGCCAGTATGCCACAGTCCACACCATTCACTATTGCCAACCTCAGCCTGATTTACTCTTTTATGTTTCCTATTTCACTATGCATTCCAGCTTGTGATCCCTGAAAGAGGACAATAGTTGTTGATCCAAAGTTTTCCAAGTTGGCTGCCAAATCAGCTGGTGTGCTTCTGTTTAGCCATAGTCTCTCTCAGTAGAGATATACACAGTACTTAAGGGAGGGGAAAGGGTGAGCTTACGGCCAAATCAAACATAAGAGCAGAGAAACCTATGATGAAAGCCTACGAAACAACCAAATACACCTATTAATTTTCAGTCTATATGCCCATTTTCTCCTGATGACTGCAAAGAGAGACCCAGTTAGCATGCTTTTAGACACCAGAGACAAGATGCAGTCCTTTCAATCAGGAGCGAACTTAGAGTTGTTCATACAGGAAGAGAGAAGGATTCACCCTCTTTTGCCCAATTCATCTTGTAGAACAGAGCCCCCATCTCATGGGTCAAAAAGGGAAGAAGGATCTGGGAAAGAGGAAGGGACCTGAAAAGGAGATGCTTCTCCAGGGGCCTTTCCACTAAAATACAAACTGGGAGTCCCAGAAAAACTCCAGGGGCACCTAGAGAAATGATTGCAGGTGGCCCTCAAATATCATAGAAATTGCACGTCAGTATGTTAGACATTGACAATTTTAACACAGGCTTGGATGCCAGATCCAATTGTTCTTACATCAACCAGTGAGCAAACATTTGCAGCCATTTCATGATGGTTCGGTTACATGTCATCTGGATAGCAGTGCATGGCGACTGATTGGAGAGTTACATTCGGAGCAGAAAAAGACGAAATGCCAATTCTAGTAACAAAACTTGTAGATCTTATCAACTTAATTCAAGTAAGACAAAGATGGAATCACTGAGCATTTCACTTCAATTGAATGCTCACTGGTCTTAAGCTGTATGTTAACTCTGAAGGCAAAGACCTAATTACAGAACATGTAGGAAATACTGAATATACATCAGAGAGAGAAACCAATGAGTGTAATTAGGAAATTGATCATTTATTTCTAACACTCCAGTATTGGAACCCTGCCAGAACTTCGTAACTTGTATCATAAACTTTCATAACTTGTAAGCAGTGGTCAACTTTTCCATTTTTTCCATTTTGCCTGCGTTTGCAGGAAGGCATTAGGTACGAAATCAGAGAATTATAATTTTAGTTTTGTTATTAATTGACTTTTCAGTTTAATTCAAGCCACATAACTGTTTCTGGTCTGTTTTCTCATCTGTCTAAAGAGGTATTCTATCACTGGGATACTGGCAGGAGAATATGAAATAGTGGATATCAAAATGCTTGGAAAAGGTAAAATACTACTCAGATACAAGGCATTAGTAATGTATGAGCGTGTTAGGTACCTAATGCTTAAAAACCTAACTCATAACCAAAATGTTACATTTTTTCACAAAGACATTTAAAAAATCAAATGACATATTTATTTTATCTCACTCTAAAATCTTCTTTTAAGATTCTTTTAAGTTCTCTTTTCATTAAAGAACGCCCCTAATATTCTCCCAGGTAAAACGATCAAGATGCAATTTAGAAAACAAGTGATTATAAACACTTAATATTCATTTACTTCTTCCATCCTGTCATTTGTTACTGTAACATTTATAGCTTTAAATATTAGGCCCGTCTTACTTAGAACAACATTGGGTAGCGCTGCTCATTTATCTATTTAAGAAAGGCAATTTGGAGGAGGGGTAGCTACAGTGACGGCAATTTGTCATTAACAGCAGTTCTAATTAAATAACCTCAACTACACATGACTGCACCATCTTGTGCATTTTCCCTAAGACTAAGTATCTTCTAAACTGTAATAATCCACCAGATCAAAAATTCAGCTGCTTATAAAAGTGAGAAAATAGTGATTTACATGTTACACTTTAAAAGCTTCATCAAAGCTGTAACAATTTTGTTGGATAAACAATGTGATTCTTGAGATTAATAAGAATTTCTAGATATGAACAATATGTACCCTGAGAAGAATATGATCTAACAAGGAACTGATAAATTATGTTGGGTAAATAATCTGCATACTAAAATATGTGTAATGGAGACAGGAAATTAAATATTGAAATGTGTAAATAATACACAGTTTGGTGCGTTGGGGTTTTTTTCCTGCTTAATTGGGTTAAATCCCAGCCTCACAATATTAGATGTCCCAGTTCAGGTCCTGGTCATCCATGCAAGAAAGAGAACAGAGTAAACTGACATGTGCCCCAAATCCAGATTCATACTGGGCAGGAAATGGGAAGTTGTTTGATGAGCTCCATTTGGAGTAGATACCTGGGAAAGAATGGCAGGAAATAGTCATGGAATTCTTTTTCTAGAACTTTCAAAAACAACATTTGGGGGCTTCCCTGGTGGCGCAGTGGTTGAGAGTCCGCCTGTCGATGCAGGGGACACAGGTTCATGCCCCGGTCTGGGAGGATCCCACATGCTGCAGAGCGGCTGGGCCCATGAGCCATGGCCGCTGAGCCTGCACGTCCGGAGCCTGTGCTCCACAACACGAGAGGCCACAACAATGAGAGGCCCACGTACCGCAAAAAAAAAACAAAAAAAAACATTTGGGGCTTTTTTCCTCTCAAGTGAATGAGTGCCTTTGAAAATTGGAATCAACTGCACTGGTCCAAAAGACTATGATGATATGGAACTCAATGGAAATACTGCCAGGGCTAAATTAATCAGAATGTTTATACAGGACCTGGATTCTGTAGCCAAGTGTTGGCTAAAAATTTCCAAAGGCCATCTCACCACCCATTCCTGGTAGCCCCTTCAGGAAGACCTCACCAGAGCTAAACGAGTAGGCGGCAAACCCATCAGACATTATTTTCTTCTCCAGGAAAGTTATTTCTGGGAGGAGAAAAGCTGAAAAGTCTTCCCAGGTCTGCACCGGGAACTGTGCAAGTACAGGTACAAGGCATGGTGGAGGGCAGCAAAAACTTTCCAAAAGATTGGGCTGTGAAAGAGTGATCAATGTTAGCCAGGCAAAGAACAGGTAAGTGCATTCCAAGCAGAGGAAACAGCAGGAACTTGGAGGGACAAAGCATACATGCCGAAACATAAATAAGAGGTACAAAATGTTCAAAAATAAGACTAAAAGAGGAACTGAGGCTAAATTAACCATGTTTGTATTTGTCATGCTAAGAATTTTAGAAAAAGAAGAAGAAGCTAAGAATTTTAGGAAATGAAGAGCAAGCTTGAAGAAAATACAAGTAATACTGGCAAAATATATAATTAACAAATGATTGGTATCCTGAATATATAAAGAATACTTACAAATCAATAAAAAGACAATCCAGTAGAAATAGGGACAGGCAATTTCCAGAACACACAGCCTAAATGACTAAAAAAAGACACTTTAAAAGATGTTTTGTTTTAGCAGTAATCAGGAAACTGGAAATTAAACATAACAAGGGTAGCATTTTAAATCCATCAGACACAAAAATCTGACAATACCAAGTGTAATGAAAATATGGAGCAATCAGAACTCTCACACACAGTTAAAGTGTATAGTGGTATAACATTCTAGAGAAAAATTTAGCAATAGTCAATAAAAGTTTAAGATATCAATACCATTTGATCCAACAATTCCCCTCCTTGTACTACAGCTTAGAAATAAGTCTCATATGCATATATAAATATATGTGTGTAAGATTCTTTTTAGTAGTAGTGTTCATATTTGAAAAAATGTAAATCACTTAAACATCAATCAACAGGAAATAACCCAGAAAAGTGTGGCAGACTCATAATAAAATATTAAACTGCAATGAAAATGAACCAGAGCCACACATATCAAGGGTGAATCTCGTAAATATAATACTGAGCAGAGAAAAGAAAAAGCAAGTTGCAGAAAGATATACACCTTATGATGCCAGTCATATAAACTTTTAAAACACACAACATAATAATGTATACTGCTGGCAGCCATGTATATATGCAGTACAATATAAAGTTAGACGTGGGACGTGGGAATGATCATTGCCACACTTCAGAGAAGGGTGTTTTACGAGGTAGGGGCAAAGTCCCTGAGAGTTTCTGCTTATACTGGTAATACTATATTTCTAAAGCAGGGATATGAGAGCTCATTATAATAATTTTTGTACATATATGTGGAATCTAAAATATGATATAAATGAACTCCTACAAAACAAAAAACAGACTCACAGACATAGAGAACAGACTTGTGGTTGCCAAGGGGGAGGGGGAAGGCGGGGAGAGGTGGAGTAGGAGGTTGGGATCAGCAGATGCAAACTATTACAGAATGGATAAACAACAAGGTTCTACTGTAGAGCACGGGGAACTATATTCATTATCCTGTGATAACCCATAATGAAAAAGAATATATATGTGTGTGTGTATATATACATACATATACACATATACAAACACATGTATAATTGAATCACCTTCCTGTACACCAGAAACTCAAACACATGTATAACTGAATCACCTTCCTGTACACCAGAAACTAACACAACATTGTAAATCAACTATACTTCAGTAAAACAAGTTTTAAAAATAATAATAATATTCTTTACCCATTTTCATACATTCAAAACACTTCTAAGTCAAATGCTAAAACAGAGAGCTCACAGAGATAGCAATAAGGAGAATGAATCAAGGTGAGGGAGAAAAGGGGGGAGGGGGACAGGAAGTGGTAAGATAAGTTTTAATTGGCAGAGATTCCTGCTACTACAGCAATGACACACAAACCCTGCACTTTTCCAAGGAGGATTCATCAAGAGGCTAACTTTACCAGGACTTGAGTCTCCAAATTAACTCTGTAAGAATCCTATATCCAAAAACATCCACAAATGGGTAGATTTGGCAAAAGGGACACACACTTAAAGGGGGAAAACAAAACAGACAACTCCACTCTAGTTCAAAAGTAATACCAAGTTTCCTACGGGGGGGGGGGGAAGCTAATTTAACCTTTCATCCCCTTGCTCCATATTTATTATGTGGTGATAATAATACAGGGGATGTTGTGAGGATTAATAAATTCATTTCTCAAGCTTTGTAGATAAAAATGTGCTCCATAAGTACTTTACTTTAAGAACTATGAAACGGTTTGTTTATGCCAGTGTCCTATTCAGCCATTCCTTAAACCTTATCTCCCAGTTCCGGGTTTTGAGACGAATACGGGGTCTTTTAAATGATTGCTAGTAACCTTTGAGGATTATGCATTTTAAGCACTGGTTCACAATGAATATGTGACCAGATATGTCACACAGGAGAAAGTCAAAAATATAATCCCCATGAGGTTAATGACACAAATTGTATTTAGAGTTTCAATTTGCTGCAATAATTCCGAACACTTTCGAATAAGTGACTTTGGCCTTAGCACCCAATGTCTGCCAATACAAAGACATCCTCATTTGGTGTCTATTAGAAATAAGTTAGGGTTTTGCCTGGAAGGCAGCAAATCAAGTAGTAAAATTCAATGGAAATATATATACTATGCTCTTCACAAAGATAATTAAAGAAGTTTCTTTGAGTAGTTTTCCTAGGAGCAGGCAATGGTTTATACCAGTTCATCCATACTTTCCTGCCTAGCCTCCTTTTGGAAAAAGAGCACAAACTTGGAATAAAGCTGGCCCGCTTTCAATAAAATCAAACTTTATTTTGAACCAACAATTCTGGCCATTTTATGATAACTTCAAATGTATTCATTCATCCCACAATTACATACCAGAGGTATACTTTTTATACTTTTCTTTTAGCATCCACATTAATACCAGTGGTTAGGGTAGCAACAAAATATTCTAAGCACTTACTACATATTTTCTCATTTAATCCTCACAACAACCCCTAGGAACTATCACTGTCCACATTTTATAACTGAGTAAACTTAGGCCAAGAGAAATTGAGAGATTACCAAGGATTATTCCTAGTAATTGGCAGAACTGGGTGTTGAACCTACTTCTTAACCATGATGCTATAATCACACTAACAGATATAAAATGTACACTGTGATAAATTCTACAAAGAAAAGGTATGTGGTCTTAAGATAGACTATAAATGAGATTTAACCCAACCAGGCCATAAGAGACACTTGAGCTGAAATCTGAAAGATGACTAAGAGTTTATTCGAGAGAGACAAGCATTCCAAGGAACAAGAAGGAGGACTGAAGGCAGACAGGATGAAATGAGACCCCTGGGGTAGGCATGAGCCATTGAGGAGAGATTAGAGAGAGCAGAGATGCCAGACAACGCAGAGTGTTTGTACCGCATGAAGGAGCTTTGTCTTTCTGTTAAGATCAATAGATGCAATAGCACTGGCGGTGTTTAATGAGGATGAGATCGAACAGGAGGCTCGCATGAGCATATTCACCTTTTGAGACGATCTAAACTCTAGAACAGATTGAAAGGAGTCAAGAAAAGGTGTCTGAGGCTATTAGGTTGGTTCAGGCAAGAGATGATGCTGGTGACCTCACCAAGGAGCTGGTGGTGGGGATGGAGAGGCGCAGGCACGACTGGAGCTACTTAGGAGACGAAAAGCAACAGAGATTGGATAAAGGGAAGTGAGGGGGAGATCAACGACCCGCAACTCATAGGTTTCATTCACGCACAGCGTGAATCTTGTATAACGTGCACCAACTGCAGGCTGATGGTTACGTGATTTTCCAAGTCAAAAGCAGTGCCTCGGGAAAGTGAGCCCCCGGAGTCAGGTTTGTGGGTTTGTGGTTTCCCCATATATCACAACAGAAACTGTAGAAAACTTACTACAGAAGGTTAGGGGTTGCAAAACGTCCCCAAAAGGCACCTAAGGGCTTTGATTGAAGACTTCAATCATTCATTTAAAAATCAAATAGCTTTGGTTTTAGAAAACAGATTTTTTTCATGAATGGGGTAATCTGGTTTTGCTTCAGGCATCATTTCAAACATTCTCTGCAGAAGTATTTCTGAGTCTCAGTTTGCATCTCTAAAGAACCAATGAGATCTGTGCCCACTGCACCCCACCACATGCGCTGCGTGGAATTTCACAAACCCAACTCCTTTCTTCCACTGCTGCCCAGGGCTCTTCTCTGGGCCCTATACCCAAAATCTTCACCCCTACACCTAGTGGGCAGGACATTCCTGAATGTCACACAGAGAGGAGCCCAGCACGCAACCACCGTGTAAATAAGAAATGAACTTAGAGGTAGTTTCTTACATTCGGAAGACGGTTATAGCACAAGTCTAACACAGGGCAGATTATCTTGTCTCCAAGCAACGAAGCCAGTTCCTTTCTTCAGGCACAAAGATCTACAGTCTAAGCCAATGGCAATTAAGGGAGCACAATCCTCTAGAGTCTTATGGCCACTCCAGAGCATTTCTCTAGCTTCTATTTAGTTTTTGTTAGCCTCAATTTCCTGATCTGCACAATGGGTATAACAGTAGTCACCCAATGAAAACTGAAGGAAGTAACCCATCAAGGCCACAGTGTCCAAACAGAGTTATGTTCTGTATATGTTCATTATTATGGTTATGCCCCATCCACTGATACTCAGAGAAGAAGGTGAAAACACCGATGTTAGAGAAAAGACAGCCCTTAGCTATAGGAGCTTCACATTCTAGTGTAAGAGACAGGGAACAAAGGAAGGTTTGTAATGAGGAGGGTCAGTGAAGACACCTCTCCAGGCCCCTGACCCTCTCTCCCCTTGCTCCTCCCCGTGTTTTCACTGTGCCAGTCCCAGGAGAGTTTCTGGGGAGGCCTGGCACGAATCTGCAGAAGAAAATTTAAGAACACTGAGCTGGTAGAAAACAAACTAGACAATGCATCCAGAGACCCTCGCCTAAGAACTTGGTGAAGCAAATCACTAAACTTGGCTGTCTCGGGCCTCCATTCCACAAATGACAGGGTCACAATCTCACCTATACACAAAGGCACGTTTGCATTTAGGAGAGGATAAGGTGAGATGCTAAGTGAACAGGCCACTGAAAAGTAAAAGCTATTAACCCAGTGTATATTAAGCACCTACTGCCCGCTCAGCAATGTGATAAATGAGGAGCAGAATGAGTTCACGCAAGGTCCCAGCTTGGGGGCAAGAAGAATCGTTCTTCTTTGGGTGGGACAAGGAATACCACTTTTAAAGCTTAACAGTACAAGGCAGAATAAAATAAAATGATAAACTACATAGTGGAGATGACCGTCTGATAGGATTGTAGAGCAATGAAAGAATAAGGACAATGCCTTCTGTCCTTTATAAACGACCGAGTTGGGTCAAGAAAGATGATGCAGTGGAAATTAGGGGCTGTTCCAGGATACAAACAATCTGAGTGATGACCGAAAGGTAGAAATGAGCAAGGCATATTTGTAGAAAATTGAAGTGTCTATTATGAATATTAAAAATTTATACATAGCTTTAAAGAAATTTAATCTTTGAAAACCTCATCTAATCACTCTTTTGTTTCATTGCTTAAATTTCAGAGCAGGTGTGACTCTGCATATGGGCAAACTGAGACCAAGAGAAGTTCATTTCCAAACCAAAGCCAAGCAGCACGGCGGGGACAAAGGTCAAAAGCCCAGATCTTCACTTCCTTATTTCTAGCCTCATCTTGGATATTATGGTCTGAGGCTCCATGAGTAAAAAGTGAAAAACTCCCCTCTTTTACTTCTTCCATGGACTAAAAGAAAGCAGTCAGGGGTTCAGAATGTAGGCAACTAGAGTTCAGCTGAAGATTTAATCTCTCCTATGTTCCTGAGTGAATATTATTCTCCTGATAACACTGCATGTACATGGTCACAGCTACCTTAAAGGTGACATCTTCCAAAGTTCAGAAGAACACAGTTTAGAGCGTCACAGGCTGCTCCAGCATCTATTAAGTACTCATCCTGAGTTTTTTGTTTCTGGTGACATCACCAAATATTTGCACATTGCCCCAATTGATGGTGTTGCCAAACCTTTCCACTAAATGACAGTCTCATGAAGGCCATGTTGCTTATTAGACGGTACTTACGTATCAGCATCCTTCAATATTGAAAGGGCTTACTTTCCAGATGCTTTCTCAACAAATTTGAAAGGTAGTTGCTCAGGTGACTAAGTGGGATTTTGTAAAGTCAGTGAATGACAGGAAGCCAATCCTTATCCATAAAGTTCCACTCCAAATTAGCAATACGCCACAAGAGTAGACAAGAATTGTTCTGGCTTTAGCTGGCAGATGTGCCCAGGTGGTACCTAATCTCTGGCCAGACCTGGCAAACCAAATGAATCCCGCCCCCCTAAAATCACTGCGGGCTTGTTTTCATTGAAAGCTCTATGGCTGAGCAGAGAGATCGGGGAAATACAAATGCATTTGTGTGAAAGGCAGCGGTGACCTATGCCTGAGGGCCTCACACACACAATCAGTTAGCATCCTCGTCTCCCAAGTGCCTTGAAATGGTTGGAAATTATGCAGGCTAAGCCATGTTGCACCCTCATCAAAAACAGACCTGCACATTTTTCCCCCTGAGGTCACATGTTAGGTCACCCAACCCAAGGAACAATGCGCAAAGCCATCCAAAGTGTCGATTCACCCCATTTGTATGTGGTCCATGATGGACGGATGAGGAAAGACTAAATGAGACCCTTTTCTCAGACGCTAACATAAGTTACAGTTCCACTTACACATCAAGCCTAAGTATAATATTAACATATACATGGATCCTGCATTTTTAGAAGAAGGGGGAAAAAAGGATTTCTAATAATATGCTACTGCATACAAAATTTATCTAAGTAAATAATTATTTTTAAACCTAAGATTTAGGCAGCTTTACTATTCCACATTATGCTAATGTTTGACAATTACTAAGTGTGGGTATCAGCCGGTGGGGTTTTTTTAAGTTTAATTTAAAGCAATTTGACACGGAAAGGTTATTACTTTAGTTGCCAATAAAAGCTGTACTTTTAACATAAGTGTACAGTAGGCCCTAGGGTATGTGACTATTATCTTTTCTGCAATTATGTGGTGTTCTACATAAATGTTTAAAAAAAACTTAGAAATATCAAAAGTACTAACTTAGATACAATATGAAAGTTGAATAGAAAGAGAACAGAAAATCCGATTATTTTAGACACAACATGGGTTGAGGTTTCCTCCTAGAGGTTATATTGGGATTAGCACCAGCTGGCTTTGAATAAATTAATTCGAACTACATCTTAAAAACACACACTTAGCAACCAGAATATCGATTTTATGAACATTCTGTCTTGAGATGCAGTTGTTCAACTGCACAAGCTAAATGCCATTAACAGTAAGAGCAAGTCTCTGAACCAATTAACCTATTTTCTGCAGTTGCTGCGCCACCAAAATAAAAAGAACATTTCTCAGATGGTATTTGTCATCCTAAGCTCTCATATGTCCCCGAGAAAAGAAAATAATTTATTGCCAGTAATCGGGTAATCTAAACTTTTTCTCTTCCCTTGATCTTTTAGCAAGATAGGACTTGAACAAAACAACATAATAATATTTTGTTCTTAAAAAGACCCAAGGCAACCTAACACTAGCTCACCTCCTTTCACCTTTTTGCATTTATCTCTGAGGTGTTCAGATTTAACTAATGGGGGAAAGTCAAGGAAAAGAGGCTAGAAAAGAATTTCATCAATAGCTCCTGTCAATTTTTCATTATTATGGGATACTCCCTTCCTATAATAGGAAACCACTCAAGAAAAATAAGGCCAGCAAAGACAGGGACATTCACCAAGCCATCTGCTTAATAGGAATATTTAATCCATCAAACGAGACCCAAGGGGGACCCCAAGAGAGAGATGAGGCTGGAGAAAGCCGAGTTGCACACTCGGGCTATGAAGATTGACCCATGGGAGCAGAAGTTGTATGTGAACGAATATTTTTTAAATCCTGTGTATACTGTGGCTATTACTATTATTATTAACATTACATTTCTTGAGAACATCCCTCTTTATAAGCCCTGACATAAATACTTTAAAAAAACATTGCCTTATCCCTTAAAATAACCCAGAGGGGTAGGTGCTATACTTACAAGCATTTTCCCTAGGACCATGCCAAGGTTCCGTGCCAAGGCCGTTCTGGGAGTCCCACCCACACGTGTCTGCCTACAAAATGCCTGGCCTTAGGACAATAATTCAGTTAGCATCAAAGGCTTTCTACACTTGAATCCTAACTTCATAATTTCCAAGCCAAATAACCTCACTGAAACTATTTCTCTGTGTGACTCAGTTTCCCGATTGGGGAAGTCGGGTATAACAACTGTACCTATGTCATAAATTTGCAAGGATTATATGTGCTGATGCATACAAAGCACTTAGAACCCGCCTCATAGTGGAAATTCGTTAATAAACGCTACTTTAGTATATTGCTATTGCCTTTCAGCACATACCTATCAGCCTTCTTTAGTAAGTGTCTTCTATTCTTCTCTGGGCACTTTGAGTGACAACCCACCGCCCCCCCAAGACAAATGAGTCTTCCAGGAACAAGGGTGGATGGAATACTTGATACTGATAGGATATGTTTCCGAAGAATCCTCAATATAGTAAGCAGTTTGTTTTTTCAAGCATCCTCTTTTATTGCCCCAATTCAACCCAGGGGAGAAATCTTTTAATTTAGCAACTTCGATTTTAACTCTTTCTCAGTGACCCCAAGGATCTGTTCGTCATCTTACTGAGACAGGAACTTGGATCACATCAGAGATTTGTGAGTGAAAATAAGTCACTTGCTAATGAAGGTGTCTAGTTACCTGCCCAACATCCATCTCCCAGTTCACCATTATCAACAGTAACTTCATCTGAGACCCAAAGGGATCACTTCTATTTCCTTATCATCTCTACTTCATTGTAAAGGAAGAATCATTTGCCACGGAGATGTTTGCAGATTTGTGACTACAAGGGACAATTATAATACCTTAAATGGTTTGACACCCTTTCCATGAATATCCCTTTTGATATTCACAACAAAACTATTACAGAGATATTATTGCACACAGCTACAAAAAAGAAGAAACCAAGGCTCAGTAACTGAACCACAACAGCCCATCGGTACCAAGTACAGCTGCTATCTTACCCTCTCTACAAAGTCTCCCAAATTAAACAGAAACGAGCCTGGTCAATGTATACATGAGACTTTCTCTCATTTTAATCTGAACTACAAGCCTTACTTTGCAACCCTAGTTACTGTCTCACTTCCATTACGGATGCACCGTGGTGAACATCTGTTGTATTTGCCTTCCTCAGCCTTCTTGTAAATACCATCCCAGTTTTCCTTTGAAACTACCTTTTCCATTCTCAGTTCATGAGACTTAGTAGGACTAACCTATTTCCAGCTACAAGATTGGGTATGGGCACCAGGTTTGGTCAATCAGAGCACATAGATCCTGGCTGAAGAGCCTGGTTCAAGGACTGGCATGCAAACCAAGCCTGACTATTATTCTATGTCCACTGGAAGCATCAGCAAAGAGAGGTTGTCTTTACCCTAGAGTTGCTTCAATTCTACACTCTAAGTCTACAACATGTGGAGATCTTCAGTGAAGAGAACTTACCTGCAAATAAAGCCAACACAGAGGAAAGCAGACCCAAAATAGGAAGAAAGCAAATTTTTCTATCAACATTTAAGTCCCTGGATTCGGCCATGCCTGAAGCAATGCTATCCCCTAGACTTTTCAGTTAGGTGAGCCAATAAAACCCCATGTTAATTTACATCCAAATGGGATGGGTTTCTTGGCCTTCTCCCTAATACTATTCATGCATCCACACATGCCTGCATCTATGAGCAGGCTGCGGTCCTTCTGAGTTGTGACCTGCCTCAGTGTGTGTCTGATACAGACGTGAGGGTTTGGAGAAGTGACGTGCCCTTGGTTCTCTTTCCATCATTCCTGGTACACTTCTCTGAGTCCTCAGGCAGTGTGGATGATAAATAACAAAGATGATGCATTGTCCAGCCCACTCCATTTCTTAAATAGGAAAAAATCATCTTTCTCTTCTCTCCTGTGCTTGACTAAGTAGGGAAACAACTCAGGTGTCATCTCTGCTAATGAGATGTCAGTAGGCTCCATGTAGAAGGGAGCCTAGTCCACAAGACTATTGAGGCAATAAAGTTGCTTCATTTCAAATTTGGGGTCTATTTTATGCCTATGTATACATACAGAGAAAAAAGTTTGAGGTTGGGACCCCTAGGATAGAAGGAATATGATTCCAAATCTCACGGCACTGGCTGCTTCTCCTATAACCTCATTTGCATCTAATGGGAAAATTTCTAAGATGATTTTCCATCAGATTAAATAAACTAATGAGTTGGGAAGTGGTCACCCTGGAAGACAACTTATGGTCCAAAGCTAGGAAGTCAAGGTCAGAGGCTGGGAAGCTGGGCTTGGCCAACTCGGTGGGTACTAGCCTTTCACCAGTGGCCACTGGAACATTTCTGAGAAACAGGACATGGCAGAGATTCAAGCAAGAGGAGAACTTCAGTGTAACAAACCCTAAGAGTGCTCTACGAGAAAAGCAAAGGCCAATTCAAGATGGCCTGAAACTTAGAGATGGAATCTTTCAGGCTCACAGAAAGCAGCTCTGTGTTGTATCAACTTCTCAGTCAGATAGCCATGGGCTTGAATCTGGCCTGAGCCACGAGCTCTGCAACCTTGGAAAAGTTACTTTACCTTTTCTAAGCCTCTTTTTTTCCCCCTCAACGAAATGGGAGTCCTCGTGGGACTGTCACGAGCATTAAATGAATGAGCAAGCCCCCTGCCATGTATGAAACACTGAGGATACTGCTTTGCATATGGGAAGTGCTCAATAAACTTGAACTCTGCTATCAGAACTAATCACAGTCACCACAAGGGATTGGAAATATATGGAAAGACTTCTTAAAGAAGGACATTTGAAAGAATTCAAGAACATTATACCACAGGACTTGCGGACCCGAATTCACCGAATTGTAAGAAGCTATTTCCAGAAAGGACAAAAAGTCTCGCCAGAACTGGCAGAACTTCAACCCAAACCTACTATGGGCTGGAAGTCTGGGCTTCTTGCTCTAACATCCAACCCAGACAGGGATGAATGTGGCAAAAGAAACTAGGGCAGGGTGCCCAGTAAGCTTTACCAGTCAAGCCAATAGGTAGCGAGACCCCATCTATTGTTTGGATAAGATTCTGGGCAGGACAAGCTTAGTTCCCTGTCTTTGTATTTATTTTCTTTCACTTTAGTTTCTGAGTAAGAGATCCTTTTGAAAACACTCAAATTTGCTTTGGGTGAAATAAGGAAAAAAGAATTTTTCAAACTTGAGACATAAGATAAGGGGAGTGGGGCACCCACAGAGGACAGCCATGAGACCACAAAGTAGAGGTGTCACGTGTAACTGTAGCATCTGGAGATATGAGAAGAGAGGGAAGGAGAGCCATGGTCCCTGAGCCAGTTTCCCAAAGGGATTTTCTTTGTCAGTACCAGAGTTTGCTTCCTTCCATGTTTTTCTTAACAGACTGAACTTTTGTTGAAATGACCAGCCATATCACATAAGAATTTCTTGGAAAGTTTCTGGAAATAATACAGCTGCCAGAAAGAAACCTCTTACTTGAAAAGGGATGCTTTTAAGAACCCTAGAGTCAGTTCTTAGGCATTCATAAGCAAATCAGAGCTCTTAATATTGTTTTCTTCCTTAAGTCTAAACAGAAAGCCTGGAGCCATAGACTGTCTTTGTGGTTTTACAAGGTGATTGGATTATGACTTTTTAAAGGACTATCCCAGTCTAATATACGAGAACTTGTACAACTGCTGTGCCTCTCATATTAGTCCTTCCCTTATTTGGAAGAACTAGACCATAAAATTGATAGTAACTGCACTATGACTTTGGAAGTTGTTGATATGACATAACTCTTTGGGCTTAAATTGGGTCCATTAAAAATGGTTATGATGTGATGCTTGTTAAAATATTAACAATTATCACTTCACTCTTTAAAATTAAGAAGAAATATGGAATTTACTTAGAAAATTTAGGAGAGGCTAGAATTGGGTAAAGGGCAGATTGATCTCTTTCAGGAAGAGGTCCACAAGAGTGAACCGAATGTAAACTCTGTAGTAGAAAATTCAATCAAGTTAGGAAACTAATCTAAATCAAGTTAGCACCACTGACCATCCTAAAACGGAAGGAATGTAACAGAAGAAGGATGCCTTGAAATTTATGAATGCTCAAGCCTCATTGGACTGTCTCCTCTACATTTGTCTCATATCCTGAGTGGCAATAAAATATTTTGGTGGGCTTCCCTGGTCGCACAGTGGTTAAGAATCTGCCTGCCAATGCAGGGGACACAGGTTTGAGCCCTGGTCCAGGAAGGGGAAGATCCCACATGCTGCAGAGCAACTAAGCTCGTGTGCCTGTGCTACTGAGCACAACTACTGATCCTGTGCTCTAGAGCCTGTGAGCCACAACTACAGAGCCCACATGCCACAACTACTGAAGCCCGTGTGCCTAGAGCCTGTGCTCTGCAACAAGAGAAGCCACTGCAATGAGAAGCCCACACACCACAATGAAGAATAGCCCCCGCTCACTGCAACTAGAGAGAGCCCATGCACAGCAATGAAGACCCAATGCAGCCAAAAATAAAAATAAATAAATTTAAAAAAATAAAATAAAATAAAATATCTTGGTTATCAATCAAGTCATTAAGAAAGTGATGGGAAATCACGCTCTCTGACTTCAGACTATACTACAAAGCTACAGTCATCAAGACAGTATGGTACTGGCACAAGAACAGATATATACATCCATGGAAGAGGATAGAAAGCCCAGAGATAAACCCACACACCTATGGTCACCTTATCTTTGATGAAGGAGGCAAGAATATACAATGGAGAAAAGACAGCCTCTTCAATAAGTAGTGCTGGGAAAACTGGACAGCTACATGTAAAAGAATGAACTTAGAACACTCCCTAACACCATACACAAAAATAAACTCAAAATGGATTAAAGACCTAAATGTAAGGCCAGACACTATCAAACTCTTAGAGGAAAACAGGCAGAACACTCTATGACATTAATCACAGCAAGATCCTTTTTGACCCACCTCCTAGAGACATGGAAATAAGAACAAAAAAACAAATGGGACCTAATGAAACTTAAAAGCTTTTGCACAGCAAAGGAAACCATAAACAAGACAAAAAGACAACCCTCAGAATGGGAGAAAATATTTGCAAATGAAGCAACTGACAAAGGATTCATCTCCAAAATTTACAAGCAGCTCATGCAGATCAATATCAAAAAAACAAACAACCCAATCCAAAAATGGGCAGAAGACCTAAATAGATGTATCTCCAAAGAATATATACAGATTGCCAACAAACACATGAAAGAATGCTCAACATCATTAATCATTAGAGAAATGCAAATCAAAACTACAATGAGGTATCATCTCACACCAGTCAGAATGGCCATCATCAAAAAATCTACAAACAATAAATGCTGGTGAGGGTGTGGAGAAAAGGGAAGCCTCTTGTACTGTTGGTGGGAATGTAAATTGATACAGCCACTATGGAGAACAGTATGGAGGTTCCTTAGAAAACTAAAAATAGAGCTACCATATGACCCAGCAATCCCACTACTGGGCATATACCCTGAGAAAACGGTAATTCAAAAACAGTCATATATCACAGTGTTCATTGCAGCTCTGTTTACAATAGCCAGGACATGGAAGCAACCTAAGTATCCATCAACAAATGAATGGATAAAGAGGATGTGGCACATATATACAATGGAATATTACTCAGCCATAAAAGGAAATGAAATTGAGTTATTTGTAGTGAGGTTGATGGACCTAGAGTCTGTCATACAGAGTGAAGTAAGTCAGAAAGAGACAAACAAATACCGTACGCTAACACATATATATGGAATCTAAAAACAAAATGGTCATGAAGAACCTAGGGGCAGGACGGGAATAAAGACGCAGACCTACTAGAGAATGCACTTGAGGACACGGGGAGGGGGAAGGGTAAGCTGGGACGAAGTGAGAGAGTGGCACAGACATATATACACTACCAATGTAAAATAGATAGCTAGTGGGAAGCAGCCACCTAGCACAGGGAGATCAGCTCGGTGCTTTGTGACCACCTAGAGGGGTGGGATAGGGAGGGAGGGAGACGCAAGAGGGAAGAGATATAGGGATATATGTATATGTATAGCTGATTCACTTTGTTATAAAGCAGAAACTAACACACCATTGTAAAGCAATTATACTCCAATAAAGATGTTAAAAAAAGAAAGAAAGTGATGGGAAAATAGGAACCCAAGAAATAATTCTACATGGCTCTTTAAGAAGTCAGCCCTTACCAACAAGAAGGTCATTAAGCAGATAAACTATTAGGTGTTCCTTGCTATCAAAACATTTTTGGGGACTTCCCAGCAGTCGAGTGGTTAGGATTCCACCTTTCAGTGCAGGGGGCATGGGTTCGATCCCTGGTCGGGGAACGAGGATCCCACATGCCCTGGGGTGTGGCCAAAAAAAAAATTTAATAAATAAAATTGCACACCTCTATAAATAAATAAATACATTAAAAGAAAACATTTTTGAATTAGGAAGTTCGGTGAAAGTGTGGTCGTTCATTCTGAATATAAGTAATTTCAGACCAGCACATAGTTGAACACAGTACCCACTCCACAGTTTGATTTGAGAGGCCTGTGAAGCCTTCCACCTCCAAAATATGATCCCTTGATCTCTTTTTTTTTAGATATGGTAACTAACCCCCTTCCTTACCCCCTCACTGACCCCTCCACAAACATCACCCACCCATTTTTGAGGTAAGACATCTTATTTTCAAGAATGTACTATTACAATGCACACATTTTGTCCAGGAGGATTAATTTCTAACCCACTGCTACAGATTCCTTAGTTTATCAGTTGAATTTGTTGCTAACTCTACTATGGTTCAATTTCTATCTGTAAATTAGGGAATAATAATGGTATTTACCTATTAGAATTGCTTGCAAATTAAATAATTCATGCAATGTGTCTGGAACTCAGTAAGTGCTCAACAGATGTTGGCTCATTTTGTAATTGTCGGTATTGTTTGTAAGTGATTAAGCTGAAAGTCTCATGGTTATGACTACAGAACTGAAAAATATAGAAGTAACAGGGAAGGAAAGTTCTGTCATGCAGAGAGCAGCCCAGTTAAACCACACAGCACAGGGGACCACAGGATCAGAGGAAGTGGGGACAGGCATGAAGGCAGGGGTTCTTATACCCTTTTCTGTTCCTCTACTTCTGAACAAATCTTCTCCAATCCCAGTATATCCTCTGAGAAAGTGAGAAGGAAAATAATCTCTTCAAATTTCATTAAATGGTTCAGAGGCCACTTTTTTTTCGCTTCTAAGGAGAACAAGGCTGCATGATTTAAATGCTCCTAATGAAAGATTTTCTCAGCTCTGTTAATTAGTGTCAATTGCAATGGTGGTTTCTGTTTCAAATTCATTCTTGTTCACCACTTTACCCTTACATGATGCTACAAAAGGCTGCAGCAGGCAAGAGGTAACCCCTACTGGATAATCTTCAGGCAAAATGGTTGGGATGAATTCCTGAGGGCCCCAGTGAGGTTTGTTTATTAATTTCATAGTGAAGAACAAGACAAAAAAGTGAGAGCAAGTATGTAATGAACAACCTGACGCAGCTGTCAAGGTGGAAAGGTGTGATGGGGAATAGAAATGTGTTGAAAGTGCACGTACTGGGATATCTCATAGCAAATACCAAGGTCTGTGGTTCGGATTCCAGTTATGCCTGGATGATTGAAAAGGCTACCAGTAGGAAAGATACCTAGGTAAGCATCATTCATCTCCACTCATTCATTCATTCATTCAACCCATATTTATAGAGCTCCTACTTAGGATGCAGTTCACAATTTTACTGGAAAGGCAGACATCCAAATGAATCATACAAAAGAATAGATGGATGGATGGATGGATGGATGGATGGATGGATGGATGGATGGATAATAGGTAGGTAGATAGTTAATGGTACTGGGTGATAAATACAAGAAGGTTAACTAAAGATGAGATGACAGTTCACTGTAAAGGGACTGATTTATTCTTCAGGAAAGGGAGGTTATGTTCTAAAATGACATGTATAATTCAGACCTGAGGGATATGTAGCAGTGAGCCAGGGAAAGGTTTAGGGGGAAAAGGCAGTAAGAAAAGTATGAGTCTCCACTGCGCTGAAGCAGACCTCGTCCTTCATCCCCTCAACACCAAGAAGCAGTTAAGGAAACCCAGCATTGGAAGGCGGGCAGCTTATAATCGAAGATCCTGTCTTTGGAGGTTGGGCATGGTGAGATTTTTTGACTATAAGGTGGGATGAGGTGGGACAGGACAACGTCAGCCCTCCTCTCAGCGGCGAGGAGTCATGGCTGTAGGAGATGTAAAATCTGTGGATGAGAACGACCTTCTAGGGTTTTCGTTTTAGCTTAAACAAGAAGATAAATGACCCGCAACACTTGCTGTAAAGACAGGGAGCTGACATGTTAACTTTAAGCTTCAGAGTAATGATATCCCTTCAAAAGTATTTATATTACACTCACATGTGGCTTTGGAATGAAAACCAAATGGCAAGCAATAAAACTCTTCTAAGACAACCCATTCTGGCAAGTAACTGGAATCCTGAGCTCTTTAGTAAAAGCGAATGCTGCTTCTTCCAGTTAAGTCGTGTGCCCCTGATTGGTTCCACAGACCAACAAAGGCCTTCAGAGTCCTAGACTTCCCAATGGCCAAGGGGATGGCAATGAAAATTATTCCAGCTTCCTTAACTGGACGCTCACTCAGCCAGCCGCTTTACAAATCAACAGTTAGTAACTAAACATACAGACCCTAGGGCCGCAATGTCTGGAGTTGAATTTTAGCTCCAACATTTGACAGCCAATGTGATCCCGGGCAAGTGACCTAACCTTTTTAGCCTCCGTTTCTACATCTGAGAAATGGAGACAGCAACAGCACCTACCTCACAGCAATGTGAGGAACATTAAATGATATACATCAAAATCAATACATGGGAGACGCTGGAGCACAGTTTGCCATTAGGAGGGTGATTACTAATCCTCCCCACAGCCCAGACAGAGACCTATTTAACAAATTAGGTTCAGAGAAAATAAGAAAGACGCCACAAAACATACAGCTAAGTAAGGGGCAGGGCTGAGAGTCAAACATAGGTTTGCATTGGTCCACGTCTTTCCCACTGACTATACTATGTTCCCTATAAGCAACAGCAATGAGTACATATGAAGGCAAGAAAAGGACCAGAAACCAAGGTGGTACAAGCACCATTTTCTGAAGAAGACAGGTTGAGAATTTACTAGCAATGATTCCCCGGCCAAAGCACCCTTCCCACCTATTTGTAGCCCAAGTCCTGTTTATCCTCAAACAGAGGGAATATAGCAAAGGAAGGATGCCTTGAAACTTACAAATGCTCAAGCCTCATTGGACTGTTTCCTCTACATTTGTCTCATATCCTGAGTGGCAATAAAGTATTCTTAAGAAAATGATGGAAAAGTAAGAACACAAGAAGTCCTGCATGGTTTTATAGGAAGTCTGCCCTTAACAACAAGAAGGTCATTAAGCAGATAAACTATTAGATGTTCCTTGCTATCGAAACATTTTTAAATTAGGAAGTATAGTGAAAGCGTGGTCATTCCTTCTGAATATAAGTAATTTCAGACCAGCACATAGTTGAAAGCGATACCCACTCCATGGTTTGATGTGAGAGGCCTGTGAAGCCATTCCACCTCCAAAATATGACCTCTGGCCCTGTTTATCCTGTTACCAGTTTAAAGGTCATTTTTGCAGAGATGTTCCCTACCCACTGCCCTGTGCCTCTGGCCTAGCTTAGCTCCTTCTGGTGAATGCTCTCTTTTTTTTTTTTTTTCTGGTGAATGCTCTTAAAGACACTGGAGCTTTCCTTACGAATAGTCATCACAACTACATTGAAATATTTGTGATGTAGTTATTTGTTTCGACTCCATTTCTTCCAGGAGAATGTAAGTTTCATGAAACAGGATGAGTCACCTTATCTAGCCTTAGATCCAATGCATGACACATAATAGGAACTCAATAAGTACCTGACGCATGAGTGGACTTTTGGTCCAAGAAAAACATTGCCAGATACTGGGGCACAACATACTTGCAATAACATAATGAACTTGTTAGCAGTGGAAGCAAAAATCACCATAAAGTCAAAAGCTAAATCACTAATTTTTTCCAATATCAAAATAAGGTCACATGAATTATTTACTAAACATGACTTTGCTATTAGGTGAAGAAGGAATCAGAAGGTTTGTGTGTATTTCAGTGAGCAATATTTATTTTGATACTGTTTTATAAATACCAAACTAGTCAACCAATAGATTGAGGCTGTCTGCCCAGAGAGTTAAGTTACCTCAGTAATAAATATTTCTTGAGCCTGCACTATGCCACTGTAGCCTTAGAAAGTCTACACACCTCATTTGTTCCATCAATCATGCCAGCATATATTCATTGTGTGACTGCCACGTGCCAAGAGCCTTCCTTCGTGGAACTCAGAGTCTTGCCAGTGAGAAAGATTCCTTTCAGTAAACAAATCAACTAGAAAATTGTAAGTAGTGATGAGACTATGAATAAATGAAACAGAGTCCTGAGATCGACCATGACAGTCTACATATAAAATATAGCTAAAACATTTCTGGAGCCCTACCGATCTAGCAATTGAAACCTGTTGAAAGTGTAAGAAACAACTTTTGGGCTTCCCTGGTGGCGCAGTGGTTGACAGTGCGCCTGCCGATGCAGGGGACGCGGGTTCGTGCCCTGGTCCGGGAGGATCCCACGTGCCGCGGAGCGGCTGGGCCCGTGAGCCATGGCCGCTGAGCCTGCGCGTCCGGAGCCTGTGCTCCGCAACGGGAGAGGCCACAGCAGTGAGAGGCCCGCGTACCGCAAAAAAAAAAAAAAAAAAAAAAAAGGAAACAACTTTTATAGGCAATGCCAACAACCTATATTCAAACAGCCCCTAGAGCTCACAGCCCCTCTTTGAGCTCTAGGTGACTCTTAGATTTCAGTGCTTAGTAGGAAGCACAAGAACTTCATTTCTAAAGTCAGCTATTTTTTTTAAACTGCTGTTCAGGATAATTTTTGCACTATCATTGTATCAGTTTTCTCATGTCTATCCATCTATTCAAGTAAGTTATCACATAGATAACAAGTTCTAGAACAGAGACAGTGAAAAGGAAAAGAAAAATTCCTTTGGCAGAAAAAAACAATGGAGTCAAGGAATTGGAAAATTGTGTGATTTAATTTAGAGTGAGGACACAGGATTTAGAAAGCTCCAACTAGTAATGGTGTTATAGATAAAACTGTTCTTGGGGAGATAAAAGTGCCATTTAGATAGGGAAAGAGAAGCAGACGAAGCATTTCAGATGGGGAGAAGAGTTTATATAAACAAAAGTTGCATAATCTATCTTTCTATCTATGTGTTTGTCTAGCCACCCATTATGGTTCCAGTCGCCATGCTAAGTAAGTGCTTTCCATACCTCATCTCATTTAGTCCTTAAAACATAATAGGTAATAAAAAATTCATTATTACTCTCATTTGTTTTAGATTGGTGTTTCTTATACATAGAGCCTGAAGTACGAATTCAGGTGCATGTGACTTACTGGGACAAGCAGAACCCAGACAGGGTGAGGAAAGTGAGGCATCTTAAAACACAATTTTAGGAGGCAGTCCTTCTCAGGGTTGTGCAACTTGCATGACCTGGCCAGTGAACATCTCCGTAAACTCTGCCCTCTAGATGCTTCACTGTCCTCACCCTAGTCCGAACCCTTGGGCGAGCGCTTTAGAACAAACTTGTAATGAATGGGGTTAGGCAGGAGAGTGAAGGTGAGAGAGCAGGTGAAGAATGTGGTCCTAGGAGAAGTCTAGCCATGGGCTGACCCCCAGCAGGAGTGGCCTGGTGCCTAAGTGGCCCCAAAGAATGGTGCACGGGAGCTGGCCTTCTGTACCCGCTGTATCAACAGGTCACTGACGGCCCCTGGGGAGGGCAAAGGTATAAGATGTTAGCTGCAGCAGCCGGGGGCTGGGTGCAGTGGTAGTTAATGAGAACCTGCACGGGTTAAATTGCATCCAGTACATCATTTTGAATAAGCAGAATCTAATACTTACAGAGGCAGCAAATCTTTAATTGCTGGTCTTCAGGGAAGCCCTGATGTATAGCATTTGCCAACTGTCCTGGTGTAAATCCTCCCACCAAGGCTGATTTCAAGCTACCAACACGATCTGTGAATGCGGAGTTGGCAAGACATGTGGCCAGTCTCCAGCAACAATGCATGGGGCTCAGGCAGTTTAGCGGTCAGAGGAGAACCAAAATTTGATCTCAGGTTGCCTGACACATCAAGGCATATCCACAGTGCCAGAGAGCATGAGGCAGCAAACTCTGCCTGTCAAGAGCCAGGTAGGAAATATATTCTGCTTTGTGGTCTCTGTCACAATGAGTCAATTCTGCTGTTGTCGTGTGAAAGCAGCCACAGGCGATACGTAAATGAAGGATATGGCTTTGTTCCAATAAAATTTTATTTACAAAAACAGGCAGTGGGTCGTGTTGGGTCCATGGGTTGTATTTTGCCAACATCAGCTGTAGATGTTATTTAGTATTTTTATAATAAATCACATCTGCTATTTACTTACTGAGCAGGTCCAACACTAAAGTGATGGAAGAGAGGCACCTAGAACACAAAATTTGCCTCACCCTAGGTCTGGTCCTGTTTTTGAGCCACCTGAACCAGATTTACAGGTGTATTGATCAGGGCTCATTTGTTCAAATCTGAATCACTTTAGCAGAAGAGGATATAACACAGGGAATTAAGAGCTTGCAAAATTGCTGGAAGGGCTAAGGAAGCAGGTGAGGCAAGGCAAGCAGCCTACCAGGGAAGCTTCTACATCTGCCTCCCTCAAGAATGTGGGCAATCAGGAGGCTGCCCATGGAACTGCTGAGTTCAAAGACACAGTCACACAAGCATGGTCCAGGATCAAGGCCACCACCACTGCCATTCAACCCCCAGGAACTTAGCGAACGGTACTAGGACACTGCTGCAAACAAAACCAATGTCTACAGGCTCATGCCTGCCAGCAACAACAGCTGAAGTCACAGGAAAGTGCCCCTGCCTCGCGTCCATCTTCCCAATACCAGCTGCATGCACCTATGGGGACCGAATTTTCTTCCAGAACCCTAGCTGCAAGAGAGTCAGAGAACTGTGTATTTTAGCTACTCAACTGGTGACACTAGAAGAGAGATGAAACCAATGCTGAGTGACACTTGACTTCATTCACCATAGTAGGCCTCCTGGCAAAGGCTTTATTTTCTGAGAACTTAAGGGTACCTGTCCAACAAGCAAAAGACTTCCCTGGGACAAAGCCGGTTCCAATCAGAAGTTCCTGCTGGTAAAGGAAACACCATTCGTGCCAACACACGCACACGCGCGCACACACACACACACACACACACACACACACACACACACACACACACACACACACACACACACACACACACACACACACACACACACACACACACACACACACACCCGAGAGTGTATGATGGCACTGGTGGTAGGGATCAGAAATGTCTAGCTGAGGCATAGAGGGTAAGAGTACAAGATACTAGAGAAGATTTGCTTCAGGCATAAGGAACTGGGTCAAGGAATGCCAGGCATGGTAGTGGTCAGAAGTAGTGAAATTAGGAGCCCTATAGGATAGGAGAAGGCTGGCAGTTGCTAAGGGGTGAATGCAAAGGGAAAGCTGAGGAAATGCCCTACATAGGTCATTTGCCATCTCTTTATGACTGCCATACGGGGTGCAGTTAAGTAATACTAAGCATGTTATAAATACACCAAGCTCTACCAACTGCGATTCGTCATCATTTCCATGAAAAAAGAAAATGTATAAGTCAATACGGTGGAGCTATTTCCTTTAAAAATGTTTTGTGTTACAATATATGACATATACAAACGTACGTTCCATAGGTGTGATTATAGATTAAAATAATGAAATCCTCTTGTATCTGCCATGTAACTTAAGAATTTTACAGCTGAAGCTACCTGTGTATTTTCCCTGATATTTCTGACTCATTCTCTTTCATTATCCCAAAGTTTATAATTTTTATTCCCTTGCTTTAAAAAATATAGCTGATCACATATACTTGCAGTCTGAAATTATTTCAAGTTTGCACACCTCAAGTTATTTCTAACTGATAGAAATTAATACTATTGCTAACGAACGTTTGTCAAAACCTATTTATCAGAATTAGAAAACGAACAGAAGTCTTGTGTGTTTCCAAAAAGGATGGAAAAAAGAAAGGCAGATATCTTCCATGAATGCTTAATTCACCTTGTAATTTGAGCAAGTTTTCATTTAAAAAAAACAGTTTAATCATAAAATGCTTTTAGACATGCCAGCCGGCTAAAACAGTGCCTAATTTCAACTGTTTTTCACAATGGTGAGCAAGTCGCAGAGTTAATGAAATTAAGCTTCCTTCATTTCCCTCAAACTCCCCCCACAAAGAAGAGCTGTAACGTACAAAATGCTGCCTTAAGTGCGTGGCCCTGCTGGTTTCCAGGACTGGAGCCATCACTGATTTGTCACACGGTCCTCTTAACAACATATTTGTATTTTGCAAAATGTATAATTTTTTGTAGCCCCTGAACAAATATATTTACATAACTGTGTCTAACGAGAAATTACATTTAACTTCTCAGAAATGACAATAACTAAAACCTGAACTGCCAATTCCACTTCATTAGTGTGGTAGAAATGCATTCCAAATGTTAATAAAAATTCCAACATGCTGATAAATTAGAGCTTCTAAGGAGCATGTGACACCTTGGTTAATATATTCAACCTCAATTATATTTCTCTTCAGCACCCTGTTATCTGGAACCTTTGCTGGCAATCAGAGGTGCTGTTTTTCAGCGGCCAATTTTCTAGATAATGTAGCTTATCAACACTGTGGGTAAACTTGCCAATGGAATCAGGCTGCACTGAACCACACACACGCTAATTGCATCCCTTTTTTATGCATATTTACAGACTGTCACTTCAAAGAAATCAGTGGCCCATTGAGGCACCCAGTTAGCTGGAAGAATTGCCTCTTGCAAATGAAAATTAGCAAACAAGCTAGTGATAAATATGAAATGAACAAAGTATAAAAATACTGTTTTGTTCCGAAACTTCCTTGTCATCCCAATTTATACTCGCAAATGGAAGGAGTTTGGAACCTAGGATGTGCCTTTTGTTTCAAACGAAGACAGAAAGAATTCTTCCTTAAACCCACTAACTAGGTAAAAGCCTATTAGCTTTTCCCTCTTCTCCCACGCCATCCCCACCCCAAATTTCTATTCTCATAAACAGGTTATTAAATCCCGTATTAGATTTGGTTTGGAGTTTGAATAGACAAATGACATGTTAACACTTCAGAAACAATTAACCCTGGGAACTTAATTAAGTTCTTCTGACTTTAAGGAAGCACATTGCCAAATAATGTTTCTAAACTCTCTCAATTTGTTCAGGAATAGCAATGCTTTCCTTCTCTCAAGTCTTCCTAGGTTCAACAGCAGAAAGCTTTCGCTGGCTATATATGGATAAAGGTTATGGTGTCAGGAGCCTGCTGTAATCTGACTAACTCAGAGCGAGTATAAAAAAAGACAGGTACCAAAAAATAACAATAATTTAAAAAAAAATTTCCAAAAGCCCCAAACACTGGCCATATATAAAAGAGAAAACGATCTTATAATTATGTCCTGGGAACTGCACACACACAAAAATACTGAGACCTGGGCTGTGTGTTTGTCTGAAATCCTTTCCCTTGCTTTTTACAATAACATTTTGAAATCTTTCACCACGAGGACAATGTTTTGAAGGCAATATTAGGTTTTGGAAAACATGTCATTTTAATATAAGCAGGTCATTTTAATATAAGTTAAAATAAACCACATACCAATTAAACTATAAATACTTTTAAAGGTCTTGTGCCAGAGTGAGCAATTTAGAGTCGCAAAACTCAACAAATAAATGGCACTTAAAGTCTTAGCTTACAGCTCAGGTTCAATGATACTTTATTTGGTTTGGAGAACCGAGCATCACGCCTGCTGTATTTCACAGTTTCAACAGACTCCTAAATTCCTCATCACTAACATTAGATATACAATGTCATTTGAGAGTTTTTTTTCTTTTTAAGAGCACAAGCAATAACATAAATATTGATACAAACACCGGGGGAAACATTGCTATTTTAAGAAACACACTACACCTACATGCCTACTGCTCCTTTCTTACATGAGAAAACAGGGTCCTTTAGTAAATTAGTGCTCATCTGTGTGCACTAATTTAGACAATTATTTTATATCACTTTCCAAGCTGACATACCATGGTGTGTTTATATGTCTGTCTCCCTGCCCAGACTGGGAACTCCTTGAAGACATGACTCTAGTTTTGTGCAAAGATGAATAAAACAGAGACCCCACCATTGAGGAGTTCAAGGTGTATGGGGGGCAGGGAAAGACACTTACTTATGCAGCTATCCGCTACAAGGGAGAGGAACAAAGTGCTACGAGATCCTAAGATAAGACCTGTTGGTTCTGCCCAGGGGTCTGGGAAAAAAAATCACACAATCGATGACATTAGAATCAGATCTTAAGAGATAAGTAACACTTCAATCCGGGAGGGAAGGGCATTTCAGGCGCATTGAACCACACAGGCAAAACAGAAGGCTGAAAGGTAAATGGACGAGTCACGGGAGAGATTTCTGGCGATGCTAAATCTTAGGCTGGGGGAGGGGGAGGTGGGCAGGAGCATCCACAGTATACACAGAGAGAAAGACCTGAATTCTGTCTATGGCTATGTCACCTTTACCTTTCCTATCTTTTGCTGGGGGAAGACAAAACGTGGGGAAGGCTATGTGAGCACTTGCGAAAGAGAAAAATTCTCATGAAGACTGACCAAAAGACACCCTGACTTTTAAAAATGTATAACAATTTTCATTTTTAAAGTTCACCTGCAGTGCTATCAAATTATAAATACATATTCACCCAGCACCTCTACAGGGTCTGTCTATAATACAGTAACACTGATTTCACAAGACACAAGAAGATCTTATCCTATTCCTCTATATGGACACACTGAAGAATGTGTCTCAATCACTCTTGATTCAAATATTAATAAATTTCCCTGTCTCTTAAAGGGGCTCATTGAAATTTGGCTCAATCTTTCGTCTTCAGAACGTCTGGAGGAAAAGACAGCAATCCCGGCTAATCTGGCAGAGCCTTTAAGGGTTTATCCAAAAACCTACTTTATTGAAGATGGTTTTCAACTCTGACATTCCGAAAACCTGCTTTTGTGAATGGGCAAAAAAACCTAACAAAAGGAATTACGTAATATCAAAGCTAGTTGGTTGGTTTCAGAGAAAATTTTTCAATTGATTAATACATCATTCGCTATTAGCTATTTTATAATATAGACACTGCTCCTAGAACATAAAAGGCAAAATAATAATGGTAATAGTAATACTAAAATAGCAGCAGCTTACAATTTTAGCCCACTCACTATCCGTCAGGAACTAAGCCAGTGACTTTACTTACAGTATGCCATCTAATCTCTAGAACATTCCCTTGAAGGAAGTATCTTCAGCCCTGTGTTTTATAAAAGAAGATACTGAGGCCATTTCTGTTGGACAAGGCTGCGAACTAGTTAACGGCAGAGCCAGGATTCCAATCGGGGACACAGCCTTCCAAGCCTGGGATGGTAACCACTGTAAGATGCTGCCTCTTTCTAAATAATGTGAGATTGTTTCTCTTTTTCAACTTGAGCTTGGCTAAATTGTTTGCGGGGGCAAAAAAAAAGCTTGAGCAGGGAGGAGAAGAACAAAGAGGGAACAAAAAGAGGGAGAAGAGAGAAGAAGGAGAAACAGAGGGCAGGGAGGAAAAGAGGGCCGAAAAAAAGAGAGAGAGAGAGAGAGAGAGAGAGAGGGAGGGAGGGAGGGAGGGAGGGGATGGAAGAAATGGAAGAAAAGCCAGTGAAAGCAAGAATCTCATTTTTCAGGATGCTCCCATAACACTCGCTACTCCCCATTCTCCACACTTTTTTTTTTTAATTGAAGTATAACTGATATAAAATATGGTGTTACTTTCAGGTGTACAGCAAAGTGATCTGGTTACATACACTATTTTTTCAGGTTATTTCCCATTATAGGCTATTACAAGATACTGAATATTGTTCACCGTGTTGTACAGTAAATCCTTGCCCATTCTCCACACTTCCTTACTACTTTTTTCCCTGGTCCATCTCTCTGGTAGAATATAAGCTCCATGAGGGCAGGAACTGTATCTGTCTTGGCCGGTATCCCCTACGACTAGCACAAAACCAGCAAAGAGTGGGCACTCACTAAATGAAGAAATAAAATAAATTTTATTTCCTTCCCTTCATGGTTTGAATACTTCACTTGTCAACTAGCTGTTTTCTTGTTCTCTATAGCCTCAAAAAGAAATGTATCAATGCCTAAGACTACAAGGATAGAACAATTCCATTCTATTGTACCCATACATTTGCGATCGCAAATTATTTAGGTCTAAAGAGTGCCCTTTTGTTGTTACCATTAGTGTGCTCCTCCTAAGTAGGACCACTGGGCTCCTGTACTCTAATGCTCTCCTAATTTTTTATTCATCTTTGACTGAACACTGGAAGAATGTAAATCAAAGAGTAGAGTTCCTCTGCCTTCTAACTTTTGAAAAATTCCCTATAAGGCAGTTGGAGGATAATTCCATAACCAGAAATTTCACTGCTCTCAACATTCCACAGAGGTCAAAGATCGTTTTAACCATTTTTGTAACCAAAAAAATGAATACTTAACCCAATGAAGAATGGTTTTCAACTGGAGTGTTACCCCACTTTATACTATCAATCAAAACAAAATCATAGGTTTCAATATATAAACATTTGTTCTACATTCAAATTTGTAGAAATACATATTTGCTTCATAAATGAAAATAACCCAGCAGTTAAAACGTGTGTCAAGGATGTGCCCTTATCTTGCTGAGTTTCTTATTGTTTATTTTGCTTACGCTTCATCAGACACCTGTTTTGTACTGAAATCTTCATTAAAAGGTTTTCCTTTTTTTTTTCCCCCCTCCTTTTCTCTCTTTTCCCAAGCCCCTTGCTTTTTGGATTAAAGCTACAATTTTTAATCTGTCTTCCCAGACTCCCCTTTCACTGGTCAGAAGGAGACTTTTCCTTTGTGTTAGAATTATTCACAGGACCCATGGAATGAAGGCTGAGCACAAAATAAACTCAGCTCACAGAAGAAAAAAAAAAAAAGTGTTGCTTGAAGAGGATGGCTTTGGAACATTCGCCAAGCTCAGGACGAAATAAACAAAACTAGAACTAACTTGGGAGCAAGAATATTCTCAGAACAAGCAGCCAAGCTGGGAGCCAGAGCAAAACAGAGCGTCCTGAACATCTGTTTTGTTTTCATTTCAGGAACGAAGAACACCTTAGTCCTCACTGATTGTTTTGCTCTGAGCAGTCCCTTTGGACTTTTGCTAAACCCAGAGAAAACCTGGGACAACTTGGACAAAATGTGAAAATGCAAAGCGTTTACTTAATATTTAAAAGAAAGAACAGAGAGAAAGAGAGAGAGAGAAAAGAGAGAGGTACCTTTGAAAGTTTTAAAAACTCAGGTAAAATACAATTTATTCTGACTATTTTTGACACAAATCACCCTGTAATTGCCATTTCTGCAGGTGTCTCAATTACGAGAGTACAGTGTGGTTGTTTAAATGCCTATACATTTGTCTGAAGAAGAGAAAAAGCCACAACATTGTCTATTAAATGTCAAAAAGCCTTTTCTTTAACTATAGAGGGCTTGGACAGAAGTCAGGAAATACTTCAACTGGAAAAGAAATGTTAAAAGCTACCCTTCAAGCTATTGGAAAACCTATTATCAAATGTTAAAACCTTAAAAAAAAATCCATGAGTATCCCGAGCTGGATTACAGATCTTTGTTTAGCAAAGGTTCATCATCAATGATAACCAAAGACAAAGTAACAATGGATGCAATCTACCTGCTCATTAGGAATCACGATGCTTAAATTAAGAAACTCAAGAACAGGTATCTCATGACGTGTGTTCTCTGGATGCAGGAACCACAGTTACTTACAGAAAATGCCGACGGTGTTTCTCTTTATCACATCTCTAAGTCATCATGTCAGCACTTTGGACGCTGCTAGCTGTCACTGTGTGTGAGAACCTAAGGAGAAGGGGGGAAGAAATGGACATAACTTTCCCTCAGAAAAAAACCATGTGGAAGAATATACATCATGTACATGCATAGGCAGACAACCTTTCACTTCTTTTTCTCCGTTCATAGGACATAATGAGAATTAATTAGCACATTCCTAAATCATGTGCCCCAATTTCCTCTCTAATGTGTGTATCTATGCATAAGTGAAGATTTTGTAAAGAAAGGAGACAGAAATCAGAAAGCTGAGGTCAGAGACAGAAGCACAGATGTACATATAAATGGATGTTCTGGGATTGTGTCTCTTTGTGATGCAGAATTACAAATGATTTTAATTCAACCCCTTCAACATGAGCTATCCTTTTTTTCTGTTCTAAACACAGTACCTACAAGCCCCCCAAATTCATCTCTTACAGACTTGGAAGATTTGAAAATTTCTCCAAAATGCCACATGTCAGTCAAAAAAGAAAATGATTGGCTTTTAAAATTATAATTTAAAGCACAGTGATGAGAGGGTATGTTTTCATTAAAATTTAACCCCTTTTTAAGCTCTTGTGTCTGGGGCTTTGGGGAACACACTGAAAACCTGGGGGCTTTGCCTGCATATCCTTCTGAGGAAAAAAAGCTACAAAACAAAAAGCACAGAATTACAATGAACTGTAGCCTGTGTTAAAATAAGGCCATGTCCTTCAGTATGTACCTCAGTACAGGATTTACCGCTCATTGTTTGAAATATACAGAAAAATCAAAGGTCTGTCACTTCCATTTACAAATGTTTAGAAATTAAATCTAACAGGTAAGGATTAATCCATACGTGTTCCTGAACCTTATTTTTTTTAATGGTATCATTTTCATATCCTCTGAGGGGAATCAATTTCTGTAAAGTGTAACCTTTTTGTAGTAGGAATAATCATTTTTGCATCATGGTAATATTCAATTAAAACAAATTATTTTAAAAGAGTATTCGACAAAGTAACCCCTAAACATAACAATATCATACAAAAACAATTGAGGGTTCAAAACATTTTATTGTCCTGTTTCTTTAGTCCAGCATTAAAAAGCATTACCTCAGCAATTACACAAATCTATACATGTGATAAAATTTCACAGAACTGTACAAAACAATAGTGCACATCGAAAAACCAACAAAATCACATAAGGTCTACAGTCTAGTTAAGAGTATTTTGTGAAAGTCAGTTTCTCACTTTTGATATGTACTATGGTTATGTAAAAGGTTACCATTAGGGGAAGCTGGGTCAAGGGTATGTGCTACCTCTCTGCTGTTTTTTACCACTTCTTATGTATCTACAATTATTTCAAAACAAAAAAAATTACCTCCACACAAGTTTTATAAGTCTGAATTCCCAGACATCATGTTAGAGTTTCACAATGCAAGGAATCAAATAGATTCTCACTAAAATTTAGATCTACAACTTTCAAAGAAATTTCAGAAAGGTTGAAAAATACATCCTTCATACACTACTATGTATAAAATAGATAACTAATGAGAACTTACTGTACAGCACAGGGAACTCTACTCAGTGTTCTGTGGTGACCTAAATGAGAAGGAAAACTAAAAAAGAGGGGATATATATATACACATATAATTGATTCACTTTGCTGTACAGCAGAAACTAACACAACATTGTAAAGCAACTATACTCCAATAAGAATTAAACAAAGAATATATCTTTCAATTGACTCAGATTTGAGGAATGCTGGATTAACTCTTATCATCTTCCAAGTCCTAATGAAGAGCAGGTCTCTAACTTTCTCTGACCACCTTATACCTTGTTTGCTCCAATCTCTGTCCCTATCCACCACCCCAGGCAGAAACAATGTCTCCCTCTATTCCAGAGCAGTTAGGTTTAGGGGTTAAGAGCCTATAGTCAGATTGCTTCTCTGATACTACCTGCTCCACCGTAGTCAAATTGCTTAACCTATCAAAGCCTCTGTTGGCTAATCTGTAAAAAGGGGATAATACAGTATCTACTGCATAGGGTTGTTGTGAGGTTTACACGAAGCAATGGATGAAAAGAGCCTGACGTGTAGAAAGCACTACATCAAGGTCAGCGGTGACCTAGGGTAGTGCTTCGTCCATGCTTCTACTGTAGTGAGTGAGTGAAGGATAACAGGAAACCAGAGCCACACTGAGCTTCCTTTAAATGCTGGCCCCTCCTCTTGTTAACTACAGGATCTGCCCTCTCTCCAAGCCACAGCTCCCTTGTCTGAAAAACAGAATAATGATGCAGCGCCAGGCGCACAGCAAGCGTCCAGCACCAGGCGTTTTTGTTAGCGTTGCATCTACTACGTTATAAATATTTCTTTGGACTCTCTGTTTTGCTGCACTATGAGATCCTGATAGGCAAAGGTCAGCTACTATTCCAGCTTTCTGTCTCCTGCCCAGTGTCGCCACAAAGGAGATGCTCCGTAAATGTTTGTTAAATTGCAATTTTTAAAAAGCTCAGGATGGAAAAATGAAACTTTAAAACTAACCACTTGAAACACATCACAAAGAACCCCAGGAGTGAAAAGACATTTACAGGACCACTCTGGTTGCCGAAGACTTTTTCTTTTTATGGTAATGGCACCTCTTTTAAGTTTTCAGAAACCGAATTTGTAAAAGTAAGCCTCAAGGAGAGCTGTAAGTTCTGGGTTCCAAAGCAGAGGAGGCATTGGCCAACAATCCTTGCTTTAAACCCTCAGGTCCCAGAGTAGTTAAGTAGGTGCAAGTTACACCTACAGAGGACACCACAAATCAATGGGAATGCCTTCCCTGTCTTTATTAACATACTCCCATGTGCTGTCTTAAGTAATACTCTTGAAAATTTAAGAAACGCCCACAATAATGGCCTGGGATGCTACAGTTTCCTGTAACAACGTTTATTCCTGTGCTCTCACCTCTTCATCACAAAGCAGTCTTGCCATCATCCTGAAGTCATTTAAAGGACTGGAAAATCAGCTTCAGGAAATAGTCGGTTTTCTGTCCTAAGTCCTTATGGACTGTGACTTGAGAAACCCTCCTGCAGATAAATCCAACACCCTAATAATTCAATATTTTTCTCCAAAACAAAACCATTAGCATTTTATTAGAAGAAATATTTCACCCCTCTCTCTCTCTCTATTTAAACACGCCACAGATGTAGCACTCTGTGTGGGTTGTTAGAAAGTCAAAGAATATAATTTCTTGATTAATTGCCATACACAGGATCCGAGTTATGCACAATTCTGGTAGTTAACCCCACCACCTCCCGTAAGCAGTCTTGCTAAACCTTCCAAATAAGCACATTTCTGATAAATCACTTGCAGCTATTTAAATGGATCAGGCTTTATTCCTTGGGATAGATAGATCATGTCATTCTCAAAGTGCAAGAACTACAGGAGAGAAATTCCACAGTAAACCTCTGCTGTTGTACCTTCGTTTCCCTTGCAGGCTTCAGGGAGTCTCAGTTAATATTTCTTAGCTTACTTTTAACTATCTTGTGGTCTCAGAAATGGTTGGTGATTCAGAAATTACATCAGGAGTCTAAAGATAGACTTCAATAAATGCAGCAGTTCTCGATCAGGAAAAGAAAATGCCTGTTGGTTTAAAGACTATTGGGAATCAAAGAGCTATTCTTAGTTGGGCCAGTTACAGTCGATCCCTCCAAAAGCAAGTTACCTTCTCTCCTCAACCATCCATCTACTTAACTGGGTTGCATGAATATAAATCACAGGGATCCCTAGATATTGGTAGAGTGCTCAATTCTGAGCTATGGGTAACTTTTTATGTACTTTTTTTCCCCACCACAGGCGGAAAAAGAAGTTTTGGGGCACAGTTTGCATATTGGTTACTTCACCAATGGAATGACTGATTTACCCAAGACAACAGGGCTGACAGCAGTAAAAGCAGAGGGAAAAGGTCGGGTCCCAGGTGTATCTGGGGGATGCTCCTTTATGCCACCCGACCTCAAGGAGTTACTATGCCACATTTTTTTTTTTTTTTTTTTTTTTTTTTTTTTTTGCAGTACGCGGGCCTCTCACTGATGGGGCCCCTCCCATCGCGGAGCGCAGACGCAGCGGCCATGGCTCACGGGCACAGCCGCTCCGGGGCATGTGGGATCCTCCCGGACTGGGGCACGAACCCGTGTCCCCTGCATCAGCAGGCGGACTCTCAACCACTGCGCCACCAGGGAAGCCCTATGCCACATTTTTATCACACAACCTCTGGCATGAAAATTCTTTGCAGGGGATCCTACATCCCTCAATTATGCTCTTCTTTTTCCAGTACAAGCATAACGATAAAAAGCATCTCAGTTCAAACAGGATTGGTCAACCAATACCTAAACAGCAAGCAACTGGCCCCTCTCGCCTTCACGGCCAATAAAGACCCTCAGACATCTCCTCCACTTCTCTGAAAATTTATCTTCTTTAACACTGGAGGTATGTTTCCCTAAATCTGAATTTATTTGGGATTCATCCAGACAACCCTCCCTTCTTTAGTTCAAAAAGTGTGCGGGGATACCCAGAATTCTGGAATGGATGAGAGTCAATTAATTGTGACATTCTAGTAAAGAAAAAACACCCACTGGTACTGTCTTCTTGAATCTCACATCCTTGTAAATCAGGGTCAATATATGTTCATTTAAAATAAAGAAAATAATTCGTTTTTAATATTCTTTTTAGTTTATATTACCTAAATGTCCCATAGTAAGCATACTCCACTTCTGCAAATAAAAATGTTCTTTGAAATGCATTTGACAGGGCTTCCCTGGTGGCGCAGTGGTTGAGAGTCCGCCTGCCGATGCAGGGGACACGGGTTCGTGCCCCGGTCGGGGAAGATCCCACATGCCGCAGAGCGGCTGGGCCCGTGAGCCATGGCCGCTGAGCCTGTGCGTCCGGAGCCTGTGCTCCACAACGGGAGAGGCCACAGCAGTGAGAGGCCCGCGTACAGAAAAAAAAAAAAAAAAATGCATTTTACAAAATTTTATATACATATCAATACCATGTCGAAAATACCATAAGGAAGTCTCCCTGAAGCTCGTGCCAAGTTTTGTTTGCTTTGTTGTTGTGGTTGTTTAGTCTTGTTTTTGCTTTTTAAGTTTCCCTGACCATTCCAGTTTACCTCATTATTAGACTACAAGCCATTCAATAATTGACTACTAAAAAGTGTTTTACCGAATCCATAAAATGAGAATGAAGGGGAAAAAAAGAAAAAAAACATGAACAAAAATGTCCTCTAAGTTTTCCTACACATATCCTATAATTTTCCAGTTGGCTTAACCACTCAACATATTTAAATAACCAACCAACATATTTATTTAACATTCGGCAGATGGACATGATAGAAACATCATGATTTTCAGATGTACTTTTATAACTGCAAGGTTTTCTTCATGCCAGGATCACAACAGGTTCTTAAGGTAAAGCTGCCCCTACCTGCTGTTTCTTTGATGTTAGAACAACTCTCAACCTCAACATGTCCTCTCAGATTAATTTAAAGCAGTGGAAATCAAATCATTCTCTTCAATCTATTTTTTACCCACAGCATAAAAGAGACTATTTTACATGTTAATAGTAATCTGATGTGGTTGTATAAATCTGATATAAATATGATACTCTGTTTGGAAATGATGCTAATTTAGTTTAAAATGGAGATTACATTTCAACTTGTAAAAGAGCAGGATGGAATATTAGCATTCATGGCTGTTATATAATTTCCCTTTACACTACACAAGTGTTACTCAAAATCTTTTCTGAGCCTCTTTGTCCAAAGATTTCCCATTCTTCCTATAAGAAAAAGGACTTCTCTATTTAACTATAAGTTAAACAGGTGGTACAGACCCTTGAAAAAAGATTAACAACAACATTATAAATGCATTTTTGAAGAAACATTTAAAGTTACAGTGTAATAAACTGAACAGAATGTCATAAGAATGTCAAACTGGGCACAGTAAAAATAAATGTTATTCCCAAGGAAAATAAAAAGTCTGCATATTTATGTAACATTCAGCAGATGGACGTGATATTAATATAGGGTTTTCAGTTGTACTTTTATAGCTACTAGATTTTCTTGCCTAACTTGGCAACCCGAGGCACCATTTGAGTTTTGGATTTGGACAACACTGCAACAGATGTCCAGACCAATAAAATAAATTCCTTAAGGGCTCTGCTTAATTTGTGTAATTGATCAATTTTGGTTACATAGGCCTCAGCTCACCAGCATGTAACTGCCTTCCACAAAAGCTTTGCAGTGGGGATTTCATTCCATATGTTACTAGGGTTTATGGCCCCTCTCTTTGACAATGCTGCAGATAGAACAGGGCCTGGGGTGACACCTGTTGGCAACCAGTGGTGAAAAACAACCACTGATAGCAGCGGATGGTTCTGGGGCAGTTTTTCTCAAACTCAGCACCACTGACATTTTGGACCAATTCTTCGTCTGGAGGCTGTCCTGTGCATTGCAGGATATTTAGCAGCAACCCTGGCCTCTCTCACTAGATGAACCTAAAATGTCTCTAGACAGCGCCAAATGGCCCTGGGGTGACACCACCACCCCAGGTGAGAACTGTTGCAGTAATGTGGATGCTTCTAGAATGGCTTAAGATTTCTCACAGTTTTTTTTTTTGTTGTTGTTGTTGTTTTCTGTGGTACGCAGGCCTCTCACTGCTGCGGCCTCTCCCGTTGAGGAGCAGCACAGGCTCCGGACGTGCAGACCCAGCGGCCATGGCTCACAGGCCCAGCCGCTCCGCGGCATGTGGGATCTTCCCGGACCGGGGCACAAACCCGCGTCCCCTGCATCGGCAGGCGGACCGCCAACCACTGCGCCACCAGGGAAGCCCTCACACAGTTTTTTAAAACAAAACACAAGACACTCTTCCCTTGCCTTGAAGTCTTTCGATCTAATCATAGTTTTAGAGTTGTCTGTTGTTGGCCTGATAGAAGGTAACTGTAATATCGCTTCATCACTGCACTTAGGCGGGTGGTAATTAAGACATGGATTTTGAAACCCAACGTGAAATGTTCATCACTCACCTATTAAACCTGCCAGAGTTGCTATGTTCATTATCTCCCCATATCCCTGATTTAGCATAAGATGGCCTGCAGCCTGTGACAGAAATCAAAGGAAAGACCAGTGACCTCTTTTGTGACTGCACAAATAACTACATGATAATAAATTAGTTTTCAATTTTCAGAAGACTTTACATGGTTAAAAAAAAATTGGAGCAAGTATGATACACAAACTTGATAGATGGCTGATCAGCACCAACTTTGAGGCTTCTTTTTAAATTTGCTTCCAATCAATGCAAATAGGAAACTGAAGCAAACTGCACGATTATTTACCTGGCTGGGTACATTACTGAATATAATAATAATAATGAGAAGATGATGTCAGTTTATATTTTATATTGGGTATTACAGCAATAAAAGCATGCTCATCTGACGTTTTCAGAGGTGGAGAAAAACTTGACACATACACACGGTACACACAGCACACATCCAGACACTCACACAAAAGATTTCTGCAGTCAGAATGACCTGAAGGATTCATACTAATATCAGAAAAACAGTATGCAAAGTGGAATGACTTACTTAACGGTAAAGAAGTACCATGACTTCCTGGCATGTTTTGTGCCTTTCTTACATCTGCTCCTGCCTCTAACAGCTTTCTTCCTCTGGCTGACAAAACACAAATAAGAATGTACAGAAGCAGAGCCCCACTCTGATGTACGATAATACTTGGCTAATTAGAAGAATCCTCCCGGTCATTATGTTAGGCAGTAGGAAGTAAGAAACTACATGAAAGCATGACACTTGCTAAGCCCTAGGACGATGTCACAGCTGAACTGGCCTCACTTTCTTCTGTTTCTTTTAGATTTGGTTGGATTGCAAGTTCATTCCTTTAAAATCAGGGTTTTGACTTTCAGAGGGAATGATTCCTTGAACACTGCACCATCTTCTGGCCAAACGCTGAACTACAAGTTCTTATTTAAAGTGTGAAGTCCCAATTTCCTAAGAATGTCTGCTGGATGAGAACCCGATATACTTTACTATTCCTATTTTCAGCACAATAGATCGAAGAGAAACAGGAAACATTCTCCTTCTAATTAAATGAAAAGAACTCTGTTTTAAGACAGTTTTGTGCTTCACAGTCTTAAACAACTTTTGATCCCACAAATGCTCATGGGTACTCACTGGCATTTAGAATACGCTGATTGGGGCCCAAAGAGGTATGCAACATGGTTCTGGGCCTCTGAGAGCTCTGAAAGCTCATTTTACAGTTCTTTATTGTATAGTCATACAATTGTAAACTATATACAATATGACTATTGTATAGTCATACAATAAAGAACTGTAAAATGGGTGAATTCTGAAGAACCCGAACAAGAAGGGCAGTAGGAATTTGAGGGGAAACCTGAAGACTGACCTCGGTGGAAAAGATTTACTATAGACAGTGGTCCTTGAATCATGATGAAGAATGATGATGTAGCCACTAATGATGCTCAAAATATGCCAGGCACTGAGCTAACTTCTTACAAACACTACCTTAATTAATCCTCAAAACAACTTCATCTTGCTAACGAGCGTCCCACCCATGGGGTACAAGAGGTTAAGACTCAAAGTCAGGTCAGCCCCGTTCCACAGCCCACCCTCTTAACCACCTTGCTGTGCCATCTCCCATGACAAGGATGAGAGGCCCAGAAAGGATGACACAGGGGTTTCTGGAGGAATGAGATGAGCTCAGCAAAAGGGCAGAGGGAGGGATGTGCAGCTGCAGCTCTAGAATTTCCCTCTAGAAGGGACTTAGGATGGAAATCTTTCTGGAGGGAAGGGACAGCTCTGAGACGTACCTGTTTGAAGCTGTGTTCACGGAGGAGGCATACAGATACCGCCCAGAGAAAGTAAGAGGAGCTGGTGGGAATCATGGGAAGGACTGACCTCCAGGACACCCACAGCTGCTGTCAATGAGAGCACGGGCTGCATACTCAAAGAAGAACTAGGAAACCAGCGGGAGTAAATAGCTACGTAGTTCAGAAGGCAACCAGAGGAAACCGGATTCGAAAAGCAGGTTGGAAAAAGACAACCATGTTCAGAAAGTTAACCAGAGTATCAGGGTTCCAAAGGAAAGAAGAGTAAGTAGCAGATTCATTCACTCATGTAAGCATTCATTCATTCACCAAAATGATTGGGTTCAAGGGCAAAGGATTTGGGGAGGTGGGAAGAGCAGGTGAGGATTTTGCCAGTTAGGGGAGGCTTGTGCATATGCAAAGCAGAAGAAAGAAAGTCTAGAGAGAGTGACGGGAGATGCTGTAGAAATAAGACACAGCGGAGGTAGTAAAGGTGGGAGGAATGTGGTAATGGGCAGAGGTTGAGGGCGCCAGTCTCCAGAAAGGTTCCTTTCAAAGATACGTAGGTAATTCAGCCATAACCTAAACAAGGACTGCAAACTCAGTTTTGAGGCAGGCAGTAAATGCACACAGTGGGCCAGCCAGCTGCAATGAACAGGGAGTGGTGGATGGAGGAAACCTGGAGACATTGTGCCCCGTCTAAAAAGGACAGCTGAGCCGCAGTTCAGGCTGCTGCCATGCTGAAACCAGAACTCAGAATTGCCAGATGCTCTGATATTTCAAGACAAGCTAAAAAGATGGATTTCTATATGCAGTCTCTCAATGTATATGTTGTTAAAAATTTTAAAGAATTTTAAAACACTATGCGGGCCAAACAAAACACATCTGCAGTGCAGGTGGGACCTGCGGGTTGCCAGTTCAGAACCCCTGGCTTGGAAGAAAGATGTGGCTTACCGAAGGTTACGTAAAGGAAAGAGGGAACGCCACATCCTCAAGTCCTGTCCTCTGCAGCGACTTGACATCCATCCTTCTTTCTGACCCACCTCCATCGTCATCATCAGTGGAAGCTCTCATGACTTCTGAGATAATCGCCCACCTCCACTCGCTCCTTGTTCCTCTTATGCTACACCTGTCACTGGACTCATCTTTCTAAAATATAGTTCTTTTGTGCCACCCACTTCAGCCTCAGCCCAGAAACTTGAAATGACTTTCCTCACTGCTTATTAAAATCAGAACTTCAGCTCACCTGCATCCATTATTCTTCATGATAAAGGATCATTACGCCTTCACAATAGCCTAACATTTCTTTCCAACTGAAATGCCCTTCCAAATCTGTACATATCCTAAGCTTTCGCCAGTGAGAACTACCCAATTTCCCAAACGCAGCCTACGTTTCCATATACGTAGATCAGAGTTTTTCAGTGTCAGAACTATTTACATTTGGGGCTGGAAAATTCTTTTCTGGGGGGGAGTGGGGTCCTGTGCATCGTGGAACATGTAGTAGCATCCGCGGCTTCTATGGACTGGATATTAGTAGCTCCTCCCTTGAGTTATGACTACCCAATAGGACAAGATGGAAACAACTGAGCCCTCATAATATTCTCTCAGGAAAACCTTCAAATTAAGTGGAATTCTCTAAATCTTCACCAACAGGTAGCAGAAAAGTTTGCTCAGAAACAGCCAGAGGGGCAGAGGAAGGTTGGCCACTGATTAAAAGTTACTGTGTATGAATTACAGAGTCAGCAAGTCTCTTGACTTTTTCATCTCTTATCAAAGAAAAGAGGGGCTTCCCTGGTGGCTCAGTGGTTAAGAATCCGCCTGCCAATGCAGGGGACACGGGTTCGAGCCCTGGTCCAGGAAGATCCCACATGCCATGGAGCAACTAAGCCCGCGCACCACAACTACTGAGCCTGTGCTCTAGAATCTGCGAGCCACAACTACTGAAGCCCCTGTGCCTAGAGCCCGTGCTCCGCAATGAGAAGCCACCACAATGAGAAGCCTGTGCACAGCAAAGAGTAGTTCCCACTGGCCGCAACTAGAGAAAAGCCCGTGTGCAGCAACGAAGACCCCAAAACAGCCAATAAATAAATAATAAATTCTTAAAAAAAAAAAAGAAAAGAACACTTCCCCTGGGAGGTTTTGCCTCCCTGATTCCCATGCTAGGCCACATTCCCTTGCCCTGGGCTCTCACAGCACCGACGTCCTAATAATCCCTTGTTTAATGTTGGTTTCTCCTCTGGGCTGTACAATCCATGAGGGCACAGACGGTGTGTCACCGTCACAGCTGTATCCCCAGCTCCTAGGACAGTGCCTGGCATGGAGAGGGCACTTACTTCTCTGGTAATGAGTCATAAACCTTACAATAATAGAGTGATTTCCCCTTCATCTAATTCTTAGCAAATCCCAATTCTCTTATTCCTTTCAGATGCAGCTCAAGATAAATGATCTCCATGAAGACATCCTTGACTAATACCAACTGACAATGATCTCTCTTTTCCTATAAATCCATACAGCATTTCACAGGGCTTGTTACTCGTGGTTTTCCACATAGATCTTTCTCACCAATGAAATTCAAGATCTTCAAGAGAGTCTACATCTTCCAGTTTTTTATTATCACCTTTAACAATAAGTATACAGGTGACAGATCTAAATACCTGCAGGTGCAATGAACAAATGATTATGTTTTTCACTAAAACAGCTAAAAAGCCCACCATCACCAAACTGAACCTTAGAAACCAAATTTTGAATTTATGATCGTGTCTAAAATGCTTACCTAATGTCTTCTTCCTGTATTTTAAAATAAAATTTCTATTGATTCAAGTTCAATTATTATTTATTCATACCATAAACATGTCACTTTACAAATAATACATACAAAAACCTTCTTGCCAGCACACATTTTTCTCATCCCCAAGTCTGTGGTCTGGTGGAATGAGTTCTTTGTTAGAAAAAAATAGAGAGCTGTGACTTTAAGCTGGTCAATTAACCTTCCTTGTTTCCTCAATCCATAAAATGGGTACATTAATATCTGCCTACTGGCAAGGGTAGTAATAATTCCTGTGGGCTTAGGGTTTGGAGTCCTACAGACCAGATTCAAATCTGTATTCTATCTCATGATAGCTGTGTGCTATCATTAGTCAATTTAATCTCTCGGTCTTGGTTTAAATGTAAAATGAGATTAAAAATAAAACCTACCTATTGTGAGATATATATGATGATGTATACAGTTGCTAGTAAGTAGCAAGTGCTCAGTGAATGCAGGCCCTCTATTACTAGAGAGAAAAGAATGAGACAATGACATTAGAAAAGAACTTTGGACAAGAATAGTTTCTAGGGATGACCTCATTTGGTGATTATTGGAAAGTTCAATGATAAAATCAGTTACCTAATATTCCAAGAATTTTTTTAAAAAATGCTTAATTCTCAGTCTTATGGTCACAAAAGTCAGCCCTGGGTTTTTATGGACTGAGACTCAACCTGGGCCCAGGACAGGCATTATAGTTTAAAATGTATAAAATCTGTCATTTTCCCCATTGTTCTTAGAATTTTAAGAGACTGTTGCTTTAAATCTGGTGATTCTGTCCAGCGTCTTTTCTGAGTTAGTTGGATTTTCACTGCACCAAAACTGAGGCAAACTAGAACTTCAGATGCAAAGTAAAGTCAAGCAGAAATGCAGCTTCACGCTATGGAGTTCAACGTCCATTCAGCTCCATGCTGGTGAGACCCTGTTACATCCCGTCAAACGGGTTGGGGGAACTGGGCTCCTGCACTCATCTCTCTTGCTATCCCTGTGCAGTGCCAGCCTCGACTACCTCCGTTTAGGTCTGTACATCTGCCTTTCTTCATCCACTCTCTTGAGGCTGCATGAAAGTCAACTAAATTCAGAGGCTAGATGGCATTTTTCTCAAAAGGAAAACAAATAAGGAGATATCTTGACCAATTCAGATCCAAAATCTTTTCTATATGGATATTTCATTCACTCAACCAATACTTTTCAAGTGAAATAGCACATAAATGTCTGAGATTTCCCTTTCACTCTGGCTCTGAGGACCTGGATTTTGTTTGCCCTTGAACAAGATTTTACTCTCAAATTTCCCATCAATAAAGCAGAGATAATGACAGTATTTGCCCACTGCATGGGGGAATTGTAAAATTTAATTAATTAAAATCTTAGATGAAGTGTCCTAGCAACACCAACATTCTGCATTACTTCCTGACCTGGATGTGAATGAGTGTTAATTTCAAAAGACAAATTCTCCAATTTATAGCATGATTGTAGAGTGGAGTTTTACATACACACACACACACACACACACACACACACACACGCTCATCCATATACATATGTATATGCATATGTATAGCTTGGCATTTATACGAATGTGTGATTTCAGCGGCAAATCAGCCAAAGGAAAAATTAGCTACAGTTTTTTCCAAGGGAAATAATTTTCTGTTCATGTTCTGTTATTTTCAAAAGACTCTAATGCTGTTATTTCAAAACTAAATGTCCTCAAACAAGGCAAAGACAATTCTTCGTTGAATTATGCTTGCAGATGCCAAAGTTTCAGTGTTGTGTTAAAGTCCTACAAGAATAATCCAAAATTTTTAAAATGTATATGGAAACATTCTTTTAAAGTGAATTAAAAATATTCCACCCCTTTAGGATCAAATAACCTTAAAAAGAAGATAAATAAACATTCCACAAGAGAGAGGGAAGGAAGGAGGGAAGAGAGAAAAGAAGGGCATGAAGAAATGACTGTTATCGCTTCCCCTCCCCAAGAGAAAGTTACAAATCATCCATGAAGTTTATTCTGCACTTTGCTTGACTAAAGTTGGGCAGGGTCATTTTGTGACAACAGAAGGGAAAGGAAGAGCTCTGATGTAACTGAGTAGGAGTATTAAGAAGCTATGTCTTTTTCTCTTGGCACTCATCTCTGGCTATCACATCCGTAAATTCCTGCCTGCCTTTTTTTGGGACACAAACAGATTAGCTATTTCTTAACAGATAAATGTTTTCTCTGGATGCAGCTACTTTCATAGCTGATTAGTTGACTAAAAGCCATAGTATTTTTAAACTAGCTCGTTTATATAGATAAGGCTTTTTTTTTTTTTTTTCAAGATAGCACCAGTTAACTTTGGCATCAAAATATGGCCTCCTGTCATAGGAAAAGTACATGTAACTGATAAGGATTGAACGCGGCCTAATACTCACAGTGGGAAGAATATACTGCTTAGGGCTGTTTATATTCTAGCATGAATGAGAATCTTTTGTTAATTTCAATAACACTCTATCTTAACACCTAAAGAAGTGTTAGATGTGAGATATAAACATTTTTATTGATATGCTATGAATTTTAATATTATTTAACTTTATTTTATTAAATTTTTTTCTACGTAGGCAGTATATATCCATTAACATTTTTAATGAAGAAAGAGAGAGACCATATGTAAAACATCAAACAAGTCTTAAAACAAAGGAAAAGAAGGAAGAGTTCTCTCTAAACATCCAGAAACGAAACAAAACTAGAAAATCTGAAAGGCATCATACTTGTTGATGAACAGATACAGCTTTTAAGAAGCTACCAAATCCTTCTTCGCATTGTGGAAACCCAGTTTTTATTCACCTTCCTCAGTAATTGAAGGCAGGGATTTTTGTCTGTTTTGTTTACTACTAGACCCTCACAGTCTAGAACAGTGCCTGACATATAGTAGGTGCTCGAAAAAATCTCTGCTAAATAAAGGAACAAAGGAAGACAGCTTGTCAAGGCAGGATATAAAACCTGAGATTGGTAAAAAGCAATAGGAATTCCAAGAAGCCTTTCATCTGTCACTTTGAGGTTTGCTAAGAAGAAGAAGAATGATCAAAACTAACCAGTAAATGAGGCTATGGATCAGTCTATATAGAACCTGAGATAAGAAAACAGAAAGGACCAAAGGATAATTGGAATATTATGCTCCTCTTTCACAAGAGTAAGACTACCTCACTTTCAGCAAAAAAAGAAGTGGAATTGAAGTAGCGAGAAGAAATAAGATGAAAAAATTGCCACAGAGTAAGGGGCTCAATAAATATCTCTGAATAAATGAAAGGCCGTCCACCCACATGGGCATTGGCTCAGCACTGGGATGTGAACCATAATGGTCCTCAGAAAGCTCACGTTCCAAAGAGGGGGGAATAAACAGGCAGATTCCAATCCTGATAGAAAAGAAAATAAAAATAGGTAAGAAAGGTGACAAAATTAAAAGGAAAACTGACCCTCCTTTTTCCAACCTAGGACACATTTGGAACTTGGGCAAAATCACATGTGCCTTAGAAAAGACACAATGCATCACAAGAGGTAAGTTCCACGAAAATCCTCTGAAAAGCTTGTTAATAAATTTGAGAACTTTCCCATGAGGAGAGAATAACAAAGAGCTAAAAGTCTTCTGGAATGATGAAAGCTCAAGGGAGTATGATTGGAGGTTCAAAAATTTACAAAATAAATGAGATGAATACGCACTTGTACAAAAAAGCTCAAGAACTGTGGAATGAGAGACAGCTCACACAGCATTAGATTGGTACATTTACGATAAAGTTTAAAAAATACCATAACCAAACATAGTACAGATTGAAAACATAAGTAGACTGGGACATGTATAGAAAAAGTCACGGATCAAAGACAACTCTCGTAGCCTGAGGTAAAATCTAGACTGTGGCCACGGTTTTTTGTTTTTGTTTTTTGTTTATTGAACTCTTTATTAGGGAAACTTCAAACACGTACAAATTTAAATACGTGTGTATTCATCCATCACGCAGTTTCAGTAACTATCAATCCATGGTCAATGTCATTTCATTTTTACCCCTTGTTTCATTTATTTCCACTTCCCCACCCTAACCCCTGGATCATTATGAAACAAATCTCAAACACTGCATCATGTATCTGTAAAGAGTTCAGTGAATATTTTTAAATATAAGGACAGTTTAAAAAACACAACTATCATACCAACAGCCTGCTCCAAAAGTTAACACTAATCCCTCCACATTATCAAATATCCAGGCAAATTTCAAAATTCTCTGATATGCAGTAGCTTTTTTTTTTTTTTTTTTTGCTGTACGCCGGCCTCTCACTGCTGTGACCTCCCCCGCTGTGGAGCACAGGCTCTGGACGCGCAGGCCCAGCGGCCATGGCTCACGGGCCCAGCTGCTCCACGGCGTGTGGGATCTTCCCAGACCGGGGCACGAACCCGGGTCCCCTGCATCAGCAGGCGGACTCTCAACCACTGCGCCACTAGGGAAGCCCTACAATAGCATTTTTTAAACTTAGGAATTTATTGTCACATCTGAAAATAGAGTATAGCACAGGGAACTATGCTCAATAGTTTGTAACAACCTATAAGGGAAAAGAATCTGAAAAAGAATATATACATACGTATAACTGAATCACTGTGCTATGATATTGTAAGTCAACTATACTTCAATTAAAAATTTTAATTTAATTAAAAAAAAGAAAATGGCAATATTTCAACCAAGTCTAGATTTCTGACTTCTCTCTTAACAAAAATATCTGGCAACTCTGGGTACATATTCCTGAACAGCAACATTGAGCAGAAATGACAGAGCCACTTCCCCTTTTATGCAGGTCTTACACGCTCCAGCTCATCACACTCCTCACCACTCCCTATAGTCCTGCCCCCCTGCACACGCCACACATCTACATCACCTGTCTGGCTCTTGGACACAGCTGAGTCTACAATCCTAAATCTAAGCTAACAGAAATGCTGGATGACTGGAACCCCTCCTAGAGCTTTCGGGTAAATGATGTCCTAAGTGGTAACCAGAGTCATGCTTTAGCTTTACAGGCTTGAAAAAGTCACAGACAGAACAGAAAGGAACAACCCAGAAAACAAATGCTCACATTTTAGGGTCAAACCACGGGCAGAACAAGAGAAGATGCAAAGTCAACAGACAAGGAAGCCAAGAGGGGGAATGGTGGAGTTATGAGGCACAGATTGATTTGATTAGTTCAAGAATTATTTGGAGAACCAAATTATGTGCTGGGCTTTCCTCTCTGCAAGGCATTCCAAGATCCAGAGATGGGTTATGTTGCTTTTAAAGGAGTTACGCCAAGTCCAACACTACATAAAGCCTTCCCTCCTTCCCCATTCATTTGTCAGTTCTGAAATGTGAGAATGCAAGCCCAGTAGGTTAAATTAAAAGTGTAGTCACTGGGGCGACATATTAATGCTCTTAAAATTGAAACGAAAATTAAAATCTAAAATAAGATCTCTTACACTCACCTATATCTATATGTTGACTCCTTTTCAGAGAGGCTGGAATGCTCAGGACTCAATGTAAGAAAATAAAATGGTGTGTGTTTGACAACCAGATGCTATTCAAAATTAAAAGAGCTTAATTTTAAAACTGGTGCAAGAAAAGACATATAATTTGCTCGCTATGCACACAGTAAATTAAAAACTAAAAAGAGGCAATGAGTGTGAAATATTAAATATTTACTTCTCAGGGTATTTTTGTGCACTCTGATATTAATGGGTAATAATAATTACTGTGCCTTATCCAAGACACACCTAGACTGGGAAATTAAATTCCCAGCAAATGGGAGATATATCAGTCAATGCACATGCTTAATTCCCATTGTTAATACAACCAGAGGAAATGCACCCATGGAAAACAAGAGATCCCCAGAAACTTAATATAATGGGAAATCTGGAAGGGTCTTTTCCCTTGGAAGTAGGGGAATTAATTCCATTTAAATTTCTCAAAATAAATATGTATCCAGGACAGAAAAGCTGAGTACGTAAATGATTTCATAGAAAACAACTCACAAATGACACTTGTCAGTCTCCTTTGTATATTAAAAACTTGAAGATGGAAGTAATGGTAATCATAAATAGTAGATTTTAAATGGTTTTACATGGCAATATAAAAGCTGGTAACCCTAAAAACCTTGAACATGGCTTGGGACCCTAGGAGGAAGCTCAGTCAAGGAAATCATTCATCCATCTGAGACCCCACGTCTTTAATAGGAGATGCCTTGCCCTTCTGTTCTCTTTTCTATTTGTTAATTCTAATTCCCCATTAAAGAGTCTATTTGACCACAGGGATACGAAGCCCAGTAGATATCACAGCCATGCCTCCATGTCACACATGGAAAAGGGGATCAGCCCCGGAGCAGTGGTTAAGGTAATTCACAAGTCAAGAGGCTGGAGCTCTAGTGCAAAGCTCTGCTCTTTAACCACCTGGATGACCTTGATCTTGACCTCAGTATTTATATCCGTAAAGAAGGATGGTAATAATCCCTATCCACCTACTTCACAAAACTGAAAGTCCAAAAGAATGATATGTATGTGTGAAGGTAACTGCAAAGGTAATTGCAAAGCACTCTACAACTGCAAGGACCATAAGTAATTTAGGGCTGAATGTCCTGCTTTTCAGAGCTTTGATGCATTTATTATGAATTTTTTGTCTTTTGGCCTTTTTTTGAGTATTAGAGTCATACACATCAGTATAAACAAATTAAAACGAGAGAAGCAGACAGAAGAGGAGATATTATTCATGTTCTCGCCACCCCCAAAATAACACCCATGAACACTGTACGTATATCAATCTCAGTCAGGGCTGTCTCCCCACCCCAGGGGACATTTGGCCATTTCTGGAGACATTTTTGGTTATTCACCGTTTAGAAAGAGGTAGATGAGGGGTGCTACTGGAATCTAGTGAGTAGAGGCCCTGGATGCCACTAAACATCCTACAGTGCACAGTACAGCCCTCTACAATAAAGAATTATTCAACCCCAAATGTCAATGGTGCCAAGAATGAGAAACCCTGATCTAATATATATGCAGGTATGTGTGTGTAGCATCACATGTGGCATTAATGCCAGAAGGCCATTCTACACTGTCTTTCACCAAATTAAGCTAGGTGGAAGGGCAATTCCAGAATCTCACATTTAACCAATGTTTGCTGCTACAATAACAACATACAGGCAATAAAAGAAATTTAACACAGAAATTATAAAATATTTCTCCACATACATTAAATGGAGGCAGTGTTTATGATAATATAACACCATTTACTCTCCCAGCTTCTTCAATAACTGCAGGAAGCTGCTGAAGTGATGAGTGAAGAGAGATAGGATGGCTTCTGCTCAAGCAGGTTTAGGGGTGAAAAAATATTCTCGTGGGTAATTTTTTTTTTTTTGGTTTTCTTATGAATAAGTAGTTAGAGTTAAGAAAATAAATAAGTTTTCTATTTTAAATTCTCTTTACTAAAAGTAAATATTACTTTTGACACAGCTAAGAAATCAAGCATCAAAACTCGACCAAAACAAATTGAATAATTAAGTTAATAGAAATGGAAAGATCTCAAATAGGAAAGACGTTCCACAACTTCTTCTTAAAGAACATTGTAGAAAAAGATACCAGTTAAATGAGCTCATCATCATAATCAAAATCAGAACTACCATCTTATTTTTCTCTTAGTAACATACAGTATACATCTTGTTATGTTTCATATATATGTATATATATACACATATACATGTATATACATATGTATATATACATATATATACACAGCACAAAAATACTTCATTGTTTGTGTGTACATAATTTACTTAGTCAATACCTCACTGCAAATATTTTATTTCCAATCTTTCATTAAAGTAAACAATGCTACTCTGAACATCTTCATTGTTAAGTCCTATGTACATCTTGAATTATGTTGTTAAATTGGTAGAAGAGGAATTGGAAGTCAAAGTGTAGTTCATATAGTCGTTGCCCTCCAAGAGATTTTTACTGGAAGGCAAAATTCAAGTTCACCTTTACACTTGCTCTTTTACCTTGTCTAACAACCTGATTCTACTCCTGAAAGTCATGCCCACTGCCATTTCTGGTGAGCAGGATTGTTTTCAATGACAGCAATTACTTTATGCCCAGGAGATATGCCACAGACTGTCCAAAACATCCTATATTAAAGAGACTGCCAGGTTTTGATTCAACCGAGTACTGATCACTGAATTACCATTCACGTAAAAGTTCACAGAGACAGACCCATAGCAAATCTGATTCAGCCACGAGAGGAGCCCTAATTAGCAGTTTGTCATTCCTTCAAACTAACCTCCTAACCTCATCCAACTGTCTATGTGTCAATTCAATTTACATAAGTAATTAATTTGTTAAATGTTGTCCCAAAGCACCACGTTCAGGCCTCCTCTTTCTGATGGGTTCTCAGCAAACACTCATGGAGATGGACATTATTTGAAGTTTCCGACCTGTCTTTTGTTGTCCCTATTGTCAAGAATTTGGTCTTTATTTTTCTTCTGAGAACTGCTCGGCTGAACTAGAAGATATTGGAAGTGGTTTCGCCAACCTGATCCAAGACACATGAGGGTCCCAACGGGGGAAAATTCAGAAATAACTACACTGTGTTTTTTAAAAGTCATTACAGCAGACTATGTTTGTGCCTGGGCATATATGCCATTTATACAAAATATTTCTAATCAAGTGAAAAGGGTTCCGCAAATGTGAAAAGGGCCCCATAGTTCAATAATCTGGACCATGATATCACAGTGCTGCAGTTCTTCTCTCTGGCCACTAGGGTGTCATTTTTCTGCTCCAAAAGGCAATTGGCTAGATGGGGCCTCTAGCCTATAACACCCCCCTCCAAGTGTGAATTTATTCTTTCCCGCCTTGCTAGCAATTTTTACTTTTCCAGTTTGTCACGTAGAATCTTGCAAGTCTCCCTGGAAGGTGACTCATATTTAAATATGAACGGGGCAGCTGGCTTCTGTTATCTTAAAGGGTTACATTATGTCATTGCACATTTTCAGCTGGGGTAAAAACAAACTGTGCTCTTTCCACGTATCATTCCAGTAATATATATTTGTATAAGATCACAGGGACTTATAAGCTGTCTGAAATTTTTCCAGCTCTAAAAATTAAGACCAAGGTACTCGGTTTCTTAAGAATTCAGCAACAACAACTAAAAACCTCCGTTTATTACTCGTCGCGCTGTTTAGGATTATTTCTTAAAAGAAAATGATGATGATGATGACGATGACAACTATGATATCGACAAGAACAATGGTAATAAAGGTTAACTTGTGTTGATATTCACCACACACCTGGTGCTGTGCCAACAGCCTTCCCTGTAGTCTTCACTACACTCCAAAGAAAGAGATACTCTGAGTGTTCCCAACTTTCAGATAACGACTCTAAGGGCTTAATGGGAAAAGGTCAAAGAATTAGAAAATGGAAGAGGCAGGCTGTGAAAGTAGCCAATTTTAACTCCAAAGCTTGTATTCTTAACCATTAAGATATGCATTCATCCTCATGTCTTAGTAAATAATCTTCTAAGGTTCTGGAAAGCAAATCTTAAATTTTCCTCAGGATGTACATCCTCCAGGAAACCTTTCCCGGCCACCCAAGGCTAGACGGGATGTCCTGAACTCTCCTACCACATGCACAAGGCCTCTATGAGACCAGGCAGCACACTGTGTTTACCAACCTGTCACTCCTGCCCCCACAATGGAGTGAAAAGTCCTTGGGGACACCAACTTCATCTCTTCTAAGGGCACCCAGTACTGGTAGGCACTTGGTAGGTGTTTGGTCGAAGAATGAGCATATCAGCAAATGAATTCTACCTCCTTTATCATAGAGCAGCCAAGTGGAATTTCAGCCCTACATTCCTCTAATATTTTCCAATCATCCTCCATGAAATTTATCTCACTGGAAAGTTATCCCCAAACCTGCTTCCTTCCAAAGAATGGCAGGCACTGGAGCTGGACTACCTGGGTTAGAGTACGAGACCATCACTCCCTTGATGTAGAGCTAAGGTTTAACCCTCTTGGGTCTGTATCCTTAGCAGTGAAATGGGTTCTAAAACAGCACCTAATCTACACTACAGAGCCGGGAGGTGGTTTAAACATCATAACACAGGTACTGTGATTAGAATACTGACCGACACAGAGCAAAAACTTAGTATACGCTAAGTACAGTAGTAACAGCAATAGTATTACTAGCTGTAGTTGTAGGTATAGGAGCACTAGTATTAGCAGGAAAAGTACTCCCTGAAAAAACTGAGCGTGAGGAATCAAGGAGGAAAGATGAGGACACAGCCTCACCTTTTAAAAGTTTATATGCTATGTGGTGCTTTCCCTGTAAAGGACATAGCTATCTCATCAAAAACGTATCTTCTGGGCTTCCCTGGTGGTGCAGTGGTTGAGAGTCCGCCTGCCGATGCAGGGGACGCACGTTCGTGCCCCGGTCCGAGAAGATCCCACATGCCGCGGAGCTGGGCTCGTGAGCCATGGCCGCTGAGCCTGCGCATCCGGAGCCTGTGCTCCGCAGCGGGACAGGCCACAGCAGTGAGAGTCCCGTGTACCGCAAAACAAAAACAAAAACAAAACAAAACAAAAGTATCTTCTTTAAACATTCCCCCAAACCAGTTACAAAATAATAATTCTTATGTGCCAACGACTATGTTAAACATGTATGTGCGTTACGTAATTTAATCTCCATAACAACGTTTCAAGGTAAGTCCTGTTAACCTCAGTTACAGATGAGGAAGTAAAGATTCAGAGAAGTAACAGTCATCTGCCCAGAACCACACAGCTGGTAAGTTATCACACCAGGAATATGAGTTTGAATTTCTTTATTTACGTGACGGCCTGTCCCTTCCACTAGACTGAAAGCACTATGGGGCAACAGACCACAACTTCTGTTCATTGTTATAGTCACAGCCCATTGCATAATAGCAATAGGGCATTTTGGGATGTGTGGGGGGAAAAAAAAATGAATGAATAAATGGATGAATAAATCCAGAGCCTAAACTCTTAACCAAAGTGTGCCTCTTAGTTATCTGAGATGAATGACATTTTTGTATAACACATTACTAGCAAAATTAGAGGCTGGCCCAAAAATTTTATAATAATGATAATAATAATAATGCTTATTGAGTACCTACTATATTCATTGTTCCTTTGCTAAAGGCCTTGTAAAGGTCTTGCTAATCCTTACAGCAATCCACAAGGTAGATATTATTATCTCTATTTTACCGATATTTGATTACCCAGTTATGCAGGAATTTAAAGCAGGTCTTTTCCTGAAGCCCAAGGCTTTCCACTTTGGGATCTCAACTCTGAAACAGGAACAAAGACAGGTGTGTGCTCTGTTTACTCTCAAAGAGACACACGAGATTCAAGCCAGCCAAACCCCAGTAGTTAAAAGAAGCTTCATAACTCCATTGACTGTGCCCGAGAAGAATCGTCCATGATGCCAGATCACTCTAGGTGGCCTGTGTGTGCAGAACTTTATTTTGTCCCCTACTAGTATATTTCACAGGGTTGAAGGCACACTCAGAGTTGTGGACCTTCTGCTGTCTGCGTCCTTCAGGGAACAGGTATACAGATTTGTACTTTGACTTCTGACCACTAGCAGTGACTTTATTCCAGCACCTGATGCTCAGTTTTAAGTTCCTGTAGCCTCATGCCTCTGCCAAATGTTACACCAAGCAATGGATTTGCTTATACATATCAATAAATTCCTGCAAAACCTTTCCACTTCTCTGCTACTGACCAAACCTGAAGTGCCTTCTCACTTCTGCTACACGCTCCAAATAATACCATCTGATGAATAAAGACAAGAATCAATGAATCCATTCATTCACTTTCTTAACAACTACTCACTGAGTGCCTACTGTGCATCATGCATGGTCATTTTTGTAAAAAGCCAAAGGAGGCACCAAATAAAATCAATGGCAATGACTGCTATTGCTGTTGACTCTCTTCATCCTTCTTTTGCATATTGACAGAATAATGGTCCCCCAAAGATGTCTACATCCAAATCCTCAGAACCTGTGAATATATTACCTAGCCTGAGAAAAGGGACTTTGCAGATGTTAATCACCTTGAGGTGGGGTATGAGCTTGAATCATCCGGAGGAGCCCAACCTAGTCACATGAGTCAACAGAGCCCTTTCCTGCTAAGGCGACAGGCAGAGGAAGATGTGACTATGGAAGAAAAGGCAGAGGGATGCAACATGGCTGGCTTTGACGATGGAAGAAGGGACCATGAGTCAAGGAATGCCAGCGAGAGGCCTCTAGAAGCTGGAAAAGCCAAGGAAACAAATGACCAGCTACAGCCTGCCAACACCTTCATTTTAGCTCAGTGAGACCTAGAATGGTAACATAATAAATTTATATTGTTTGTATGTGATACTTTGTTACAAAAAGCAATAGGAAACTGATACACACAGCAACCGAAAAAGAAACAGCTCTCCTAGGCTTCCAAATAGCAGGGAAACCTGCTGTACAGCACAGGGAGCTCAGCTCAGTGCTCTGTGATGACCTAGATGGGTGGGACGTGGTGGTGGGGGAGGTCCAATAGGGAGGGGATATATGTATACCTATAGATGATCCACTTCATTGTACAGCAGAAACTGACACAACATTGTAAAGTGATTATACTCCAATAAAAAAAATTTTTTTAAGTATATCAAGGGTAAATATCAACTTTTGTGCCTAAAAGCTGTAAAGTACAAGAACGTAATGAATAATAAAATAAATATTAGCACTGGATATACTTGATACCAGCTGCAAAAATTCCTATTGCACGTATCACATTGCAAATCTTCCAAAATCAATACGCAACATTAGTGGATTAAAATGTGCTCTCTCACCAACTGGGTTAGATGGTCATTCCTTATACCCAGTCAGCAGAACTCCAAACTGCTCACCAAAAAGATATGCAGCAATCACTTGATTTTCATTTTTTCACTTCAAATATTTTCATTGGTTACATTCACCTGTAAATCTGTTCTTTCCAAAAAAAAAAAAAAAGTGTTTTCCACTCAGATCATTTCATCCACCAGAAGAGGAAAGGAAAAAAGGATTGGAGTTGTGCCAAAGAAGAAAAAAGTTAATTTTCTTGCCAGTGGAGGATCTTGTTAAAATGAAACATCTTTCCCATGAAATGGATGCTAACACAACACAACATAATACTAATAAAGCCTTTTCATAATATTTTTCCTAAAGATTACTTGCATTTTAAAAATTGCCTTTTCTATCGCCCCCAGGTGATGCTTAAAAAGATAACATCACTTCTGAACAAGTGTTACTTTTTCCTTGCATTTCTGGTTAACTTACATATGCTTTTGTGAAGTTATCTTTCATCAAAAAAACTTACCAAAAGAAAAGATCCTTTAGAGCTAAAAGGAATAATTTGTAGGATTTAAAGAAGGGCTAATGAAGCCCCACATTTTTCCAAGATAACACACATGCATGGCAGACCCATACTTGTGCTTAACAACTGGGGATAAAAAGGACTTGTGTTTAACATTTCACAAACAATATATTCATTTTATGTGTATTTAATACCTGCAATTTTAAACGCAGGCTTCTAAATATTCACTAGTCACTTCATAATGAAAATTGAATGCATCATGCTTTTGGATCTTGGGGGCGGAGGGATGTATAAATTTTTAAGGAAATATGTATCTGCTCTTTCCTCCCTCAAGAAAAAGGAGGGTGGATAAAGAAAGCATTGATGGTGTCAGCGTGTGGAACCGCTGGTGAGCAGGTGTGTGCTGTTGAAGGGGCCTCTGGTGAATTGAAAGCTTTTAAAAGAGATTGATTCTCTTGCTTAACTAGTTATTTCAAACATGCTTTTAAAGGTATTAATTACTTTACGGAAAAGAGTCTCCATTTGCTTCTAAATTGTTTCTTTGGGTGATTCTTTGCTGGCAAAAATGTCTGGGGTAGAAGTTAACAATCTGTCACCATAATTTGCAGTATAACATTTAAATGTTATACTTAAAATTACAGAAAATATTTGTGTCATTCAAATTATATGTAAAATATATTTATAATATATTCAAAATATATTTAAAATTTTATAAAATATTTAAAATTATTTGTTTTATATGAAAAATTATAGATTTATATGTAAAACAGTTACATGTATTATTCTATACATACATAAATATATGTAAATGCTAGATGAACATCTCTTAAAAGAACTTCGGTTTTTGTTTTATTCATACATAGATGCATATTCTACATAAGTCTATGAAAACTTCTACTACTTAGTTTATCTTGCAGGATTCTGTAAATTAAAATAAGACATTAATTGGCATTTTCGCTACCTTCAGTACCTGTCCCCAGTGCTACAAAGTTGTTTATTCAAGGATTTTTCAGTTTAATCTGCTGAAGGTATTTAAGTCTGCATCAAAACAGCATCTTTGGCCCCAAATATTTTAAAATGCATCGAATCTAGTACCACAAGGGTAGACACCACTGTAATTAAGTCCTCAGGAGGTTAAGCATGATTCCATACCTCCTTGTGACTTAACTCTTAGGTTTTAGCAGCCTGGGGCATCCAGGTTCGCATGAAAAATATTTTTGCAGCCCCTCAGGTACATTATATTCTCCAAGTGCAAAAGGAAACTTTCCAGTGACAAGAGGCCATTTTGCCAATTTGCTGCCCAGAACACAGACTAATGAGTCACAGACAGCAGAAAAAAGAAATTTAACACTCCTGGCATTAATGAGTCGGGTAGGGATTAGTCATTTTAAACGATCCTTAGTAATGCCATAAAGCAACAAAATAACACTTTGAAAAAAAAAACCCGCAGGCTCCTTGATGTTTGAGCAACTTTAACCCAGCACCTACCAAAATTTGTAGAAATATATTCCCTATGCCATGATTTCTATACCTTTTTCCACGTAAACATTTTGAAACCAAAAAAGAATACTACAGAAAGTAACCCTATCAATTGTGTTCACTCCTCTTAGATTTTTAATAATACTAACAGAAATTCACCATCACCTATCCAGAGTCTGAAAAGCTTCACTGCTAATGTGAAATATATAGATAAGTGAAACACGGAAGGAAAAAAATCGACATCAAAAATGCATATTTCATTGGCCCAAAATACATTTCAAGACACTGAATGAATATCTAATTGTTAAAACCAACACAAAAGACTGAAGCTTTCCTCTCAATGTTCCCAACAGGATAATGCAGTGTAACAGTTTATAAAACACAAGCCAGGAATTAAAATTTAAAACTACCCCAGGTCAGAAATGAGACCACTTTATAATTAGAGAAAAAACTACTGGTCCCCAGTGGAGATTAAGAAGGAGATGGTTTCTGAAAATGTACATAAGAGCGACAAAAATAAACAACTTCCACAGTCTGGTGGCACAATTCTGTTCCCTTGTGATGGAAACACAAAAAGGAGTCTCTAACAAGCTCCAAAAATATGTGGATGTGTATTTTAAGGAAAATTTAGCTTTCCAGACAACTATGTTTTTCTGCTGGAAATAATTAACTAACATAAAAATGATACACGGGTGTGTGTTAAAAGGACATTTAAGTGAAACAGGTTGAAGGGCTTCATAAATTTACCAAAGATTAAACTAAAGCTGGATGTGTAAGAGGTAGTGATAAAACAATCTGGGGCGGCTCCTTCTTGAAGCAAAGATGGTTTGGGCTTTAGCAGGAGCCAGGCTTGCATAGCTAATCAGTGGCATGACCAGCCCAGACTCCAAAGTAGGAGTCCCGGTCAGCCCCTTGCAATCCATATACGCTCAAAACTCGTTACGTTGGATATGCCTTGTTCTTGACCTAAATGCAATAGAAATTCTTCCTTGGGGTGCATGATATACATGAAAAAGTACAACTTCTTTTTAAAACACCATTAGAATATTTCATTGTGTGTGGACATACACTCTCGTTACTCCTAAATGCTATTCTATTGAGTACAGTTTATATTCACTGGCAAAGCGAAATCTCCAGGGAAGCCAGAGAGGGGAATGCAATTTCTGGTAATAACAGCTCACAACAGTGAATACTATCCACTTATCCCCACAATTTCCAGCTATTTTGGACTCCTTTCTGAATTAACCTTTCATATCAAAAGGAGCAATTCTGCACACAAGAGACTCCGGTACAATTTCATGCATAATTTATTCACTCAGTTCAACATTAAACGCACAGTCCTTGACTTTGTCAAGGTGGATTCTGTTGGCAGACTTCACAAGCAGCAAAACAGGAGAAATGAGATCTACAGCTCAACCTCTTCACCTATGCTGTCTGGTGAGAGGTGGGGGGTGGGGACACGGGAAAGAGAAAAAGAAGGCAGGACTGCACAGGCTGCGTTGTCATCTGGAGAATCACCGGCAAGCACACAGTATTTTCACATCAGTCAGCTCTCAAAGGTTTTGTTTTTTTTTTAAGTCCAGAAAAATTGAAACAAGTTTGAATTCTATTTCACCCACAGAAGTCTAGGGCAATTTGTTAACCTTCCCGACAATTCTACCATTCAAGGGAAACAATACTTTTGTCCTGAGTTGCTTAGTAGACCTGTTGGAAGAAATGACTCAAAGCTGTTATTCAAACAAACCCACACATTAGCTCGAGGTCATATTAGGAGGGCTCGTTTTAGAAATTTAAATAACACAGACTTTCCAATGAGATCCCAAATCCCAGATGTGCACGCCCAAACTGGCCTTCGAGAACGCAGACATTCGTTTTCTCTCTGAAACTACCCATTTGAACCCTCAAATGAGGGACGCGTGCAACCAGTTGTAAAAACCGAACCCTGATTCTCCATGAAACTGTTCCTTGGCCTTTTTAGTGTCCGCTGACGCTGAGTAGACGGAACATTCATTTGCTTTCCTTGAAAAGGCCCCTTCATTCAGAGCCATCCAACTACCGTCTGGATTAAAACCCACAGACTGCTCTAGTTCCCAGTCTCACGGATGACAAACTATTTTGTTCATCCTGTAACAGAGGGTTTTTCCCTGTCTCATGATTACTGTATTAGGACTTAACACATACCGGCAACTTTGCTATCATTATTGAATTTATTCCAACGAACGTCACCACGAGATGGTGTTATTAACATCCACGAGTTGCAGATACAGAAACTGAGGCTGAGATTCCGATCCCTATGCGAACCACTTCCCCTGCAGGCCTCCCTTTGCCTCGAAAGGCAAACCGTGAAGCTAAAGCAATAATTGAATTTTAACACTGAAACAAACTAAGCGATTTCCCCAAATACGCTAGACGAAGTGAACTGCTCCCTAACTTCAGCACTTGCCCTTTAAAATGTGACGTCCCAGCAGCCAAGGCCCACTTTCCAAACCTGTGGATAATACGAGGCCTAGGAGTATACAACGAGACGCCCTTGGAAACTCCACAGAACGCTGGAAATTTTCACGCAGGACACTTGGCAAAAGTCTTTAAATTTCAACGTTCTTAGCCAGCTTCCCCCACAGGCTACTTTGAAGAAGCGCAAAGCACATAAATTGGAACCTTACCAAAACTGAGCCTTACTTTTCTAATTTCCCTTTAAGTTTATTGCGAGACCATGAAAATTAAATACCTCTGGTACCGTCAAAGTAGCTCGCTGAGAGTTTAGCCGTGTTTCTCGGTTACCATTCAGCAGCCTTTTTATTGTCTCGAGATAGTTTCTGGATTGGAACCAAATCACTGAAATCTGTAAAAAATTCTGAGGTGCGGCAGGTTTTCTGTTTATGACCTTTTCCACCCCTGAGATGTTCGTGGATTCGCGTCCCGCCGAGAAGCTTAGAGGCGCCATTTTGCCGTGGATTCCACTGACCCGCCTCCCCACGCCACCCGTGCAATTTGAGATGATTGGCAGGTGGGTGGGAATAGGCGGAGCCACGCCCAACGCTTTCCGCCCAACGCTTTCCACCCAACGTGAGAACGCAGCGGCTGGAGTCCCCGGTATTACCGCCGCTCATCACCCTTGCTGCGCATGCCCAAGGGAATGTCATTTCCCTGTAATCTCAGATCCCTGGAACAGGACCTCATGCTTCCACGACAGCCAAGCCTCAAAGCTTCTAGAATTCGATTTATTAGAAGCCACACAGAGCTTTATCTCCTGATAGACACTCAGAAGAATGTCCGCTCCTTTGCTTCCCAGCCTCGTGACCTGAGGCACGTGTCTTAACCCTTCTTCACCTCAGTTTCCACATTAGGAAACCAGTGGAATAAAAGCTACTTTAGAGAACTGCTGTAGGAACTTAACCTGAAAATGATTTTAAGTTGCTTAACCCACTGCTTGGTACAAAAGTGTTCAGTGTTCATGGGTGAGATTTATTTGCTCTCCATGCATGATAACAATTTTTAATTTTAACCTTCACAACACATCTGGGAGGTAGTTGTTGTAATATCTGTCATACGCCTGTGGAATCAAAAGCCAGGAGTTAAGTTACATGTGTCAGTCAGTGTTGTTCAGCGGGTAAGTGGGGAGCTGGAATGTGACCATGTAGCTCTTTGACTTCAAGGCCCCAAAAGCTGAAATCACCATACTATGGTGCCACACTAATAAATATTGCTAAAAGGAGCTTTGCAAGAACTGACAAAGTACCAAGGAGGGACTTATAAATGGTCATAAATTTAACTTGCAACTAAGTAAATGTAATTTACTACTCTGTATTCTTGCATCATTTTTTGAAGCACCCCATAAAAGGGATGTCCAAAATCAGGCTCCTGGAAGGAGGCTGGTGCTTCACCAAGATCCCCTTTCTCAGCTAGTGCATGTGGCCACCAGCTGCTGGGAGGGCCACTGCAAAGGGCTATTTTGTGGCCTTTGCAAAAGAATCACCTTTGGCAGATGGAAGTCACTTCCCCCGAGACAGAGACTTACAGGAGGTGTTTTAGTCAGGATTCTCTGGAAAAGTAGAACAAATAGAATGTGTGGTGTATGGAAGAAATTTATTATAAGGCATTGGCTCACACTGTTATAGAGTTAGCAAGTCCAGATCTGGAGTGTGAGCTGGAAGCCTGGAGACCCAGGAGAGCTGATGGTGCACATGAAGTCAAAGGCAGTCTGGTGGAGAATTCCTTCTCGCTTGGGAGTCCTTCAACTGATTGGACAAGGCCCACCCACAGTATGGAGGGCAATCTGCTTTACTCAAAATTCAGGGATTTAAATGTTAATCTCATCCAAAAACATTCTTGACCCATAAAATTAACCACTGCAGGAGATTACCCCCAGGCCCTCCACTTTCAGATGGCCAGTGAGTGATATAGGATTCAAAGAGCCCAGGTAGGACATCTTTATGGACCAGACTGAGGCTAGATTTTACATGAGATCATATTCTTGCTTGGACTTTCCCCTTCCCTATTCAGCTTCCATCTCTCTCTCACAGGTTTGTCATAAGAAGATGTCCTTCAATAATCACATACAGGGGCTTCCCTGGTGGCACAGTGGTTGAGAGTCCGCCTGCCGATGCAGGGGACGTGGGTTCGTGCCCTGGTCCGGGAAGATCCCACATGCCGTGGAGCGGCTGGGCCCGTGAGCCATGGCCGCTGAGCCTGCACGTCAGGAGCCTGTGCTCCGCAATGGGAGAGGCCACAACAGTGAGAGGCCTGCGTACCGCAAAAAAAAAAAAAAAAAAAAAAAATCACATACAACATAACCAAATCCCTGTCTCAGGCTTTGCTTCTGGGGAAACCATGCCAAGACAATCCCTATTAGCCCCTGATTAGCTCCTGAATCACTCCACACTTTTTCAGTTTTACTCAACTCCTCTGCTTGTGTTTGTCTCACTCCACGTGTTCTCCTATTATGAATTGCGCTATTCTGACTCCACCTTCACGTGTCTGTTTGACAAATTGCCCCTACTCACTCAACCCCTTCACAAAATCTTCATCTCACTGTGGGGCCCCATGAATCCAAACTGAAAACCAGGGCTTAAGGAAATTTCATTTACTTATAAATTTCCATCACAGGTTTTTGGCATGTATTGGAACTGCAGTCATAATGAATGACAGTTACCTGGACCTTTGTTCTACAGCTGTATTTGAGGTCCAGGATGCCAGAATGCCTTTTGGTATAAACTACCTTATGCTAAGACCCTAAGAAGTTTTTAAACTCCCCTTGATTGAGGTTAACAAGAAATTACCACAGATAAGAAACTTACCATATACCCATGATATATTGCCACTCAATAGCAAATTGGATTAGTATTTTAAACTGGCTAACTCATATCCTCTGACCTTTTTTCTCAACTGTAATAACCCTCAATACAGAGTGCCAGGTTAATATAATCAAGCATCTTAATATGATAGTCAAATCCCTCCACGCTTTGAGCTCCACAACTTTATTAACTTTACCTGACAAACCATCCTTCCACATCAAGATGGTGTCTTAATCTGTTTGGGCTGCTATAACAAAAATAATATAGATTGGGTGGCTTAAACATCGTTTATTTCTTGCAGTTCTGGAGCTGGGAATTCCAAGATCAAGTCACCAACTGATTCAGTGTCTGGTGAGGACCAGTTTCTGGTTCCCAGGCAGCCATCTCCTCACTGTGTCTTCACATGGTGGAGGGGCTAGAGAGCTCTCTGGGGCACTAATAAGGGCACTAATACCATTCACAAGAGCTCCACCCACATGACCTAATCATCTCCCAAAGACCCCACTTTCAAATACCATCACATTGGGGCTTAGTTTTCAACATATAGAAACATCATCAACCACCTGACCTAGCTAAAAAGCAGGGTGAAAACTTCAACTTCATCCTCTCCTTCAGCCTCCATGGAGTCACCAAGTCCCTTGAGTGAAGTGCTCTCACATCCTTCCAATCTGTCCCCTCTTGCTCATTCACATCAGAGTCTCCCTTATTCATCCTCTTTCATTTTGACAGTTACAAGCATCTCCTAGCTGGTCTCCCTGCCTCCTGCCTCTCACCTCTGATCATTGTAACCCTGGAGATCATGTTCTCTGAGGTCATTTACAAGACTGAATCCCTCCTATGTATCAGAAGGCTTTTCATGAGTGATCCCAGCATACCTCTCTAGCCTCTCCCTGTTCCCAGAGTCCTCAGCCCCCATACTCTGACCTTCCCATCGTTCCCACACATCCTGCCACCTTCAGGCCCTCCAAGAATCACTCCAGGTCCTTGGTGATTTTACACCAGCTGCTCAATGTGCCCAGAAGGTAACTTGCCTCTTGGCCCACACTCACCCTCAACAAACTTCTACTCACATCATTCAACTCCCAGTCACATTCTGTCTTCATTTGGGTTCTAAAAGCAGAGCCTGAATTGAGCACTTGTATGCAGGTGATTTACTTGGAAATTATTCACAGAAAGCAGGAGAGCAGAGAGGGAAGACTGAGGAAGCAAAGGAAGCAAGGTTAATTAAGCTGCAGTATCAAGGTGGTTGCTATTGGCAATCTCAGGACTATTGAAAACCACAATGAATCCTTCTTAGAATTGTTCCTTTATTAAAGGTGGGGAGACTGGGGCTTTGATCTACTGGTTTTCCTTTCCCCAACAGTGGGAGGTGGCCACTGGGAACGTTAACTACCTGGGCACTTCTGCACTCTACTTCCAGGTCCTGATGCTTCAGAAAAAAAAAAAAAAAAAAACCTCAGGCAGCAAAGCTGGCCGGCACAGCCCACACCCTCAATGTGTGGGAACTCTCCACTGCCTGAGCAACGGAATCAGAGGTGGACAGAGGGGATAAAAGGCCCCCAGAGCATCTGCTACATCTTTTCTGCAAAGCTTTCCCCCGCTCCTCCAACGACAGGAATTCTTCAAAAGCCCTCTGTGTTTAGTCCTTACTGCAACACTTCTGGAGTTTATTGTGACTGGTTACTGCTCACTATCTTGCCCCCGTTAGGCTGTGAGCTCCCAGAGGGTATGTTCTCCTAGTAGAGAAGTTGCTCCATTCTAGAATTCCTCAAACATTTGTTAATGTTTGTTAACAATTAATTAACAAACAATTAATGTTTGTTAATCAATAACTAAAGCTTCTCCTAAGCCATTCCATGATCCTAAATGTCTAATTCTACATATTTTGAACACAGATAAAAAGATAAGCTACCACCTCATTAATAGGAAGTTTAAGATCTACAGCCCTGCTGTCAAACTATGACCAAATACTTTAGATTCAATTCAAAATGCTACAGTAAAGTTGTTTTCTTCCGGGCTTTTGTCATTTTAAAAGTAATAAGTAAAAGAGACAGAGAGCAAAATCCTCCAGGCTGAAGAAATTTAAAAATTTTATATAGATACTTTTTAAGTCACTAGTCAATACATCTTTATTATATTTTTAAATGTTGTTGCTATAAACTTAATCAATACAAAGTTGCCTTTAAAATAATTTAAGCAAGTAGCTATATTTTTTTCTATTCCAGGCTCATTCAAATTAACTCGAATGACTTTTTTTTTTCTGTACCCTTCTCCTCCTGTTTGCTTGATGCGCCCTGACATAAATTCAATACAAATATGGGTGGTTGTTCAGAGGGGCAGCCTAGAAATGTTAATAGGCTGATCACAATAACAGTCTCATCCTAATTCTGGGCAGCTCTCATCCCTAAAAGAATCATGCTCTCAAATTCCTATAAATTTAAAATAGAATTCCAGTGCCTTTGATTGAGCGTGCCAGTTTGCATTATTTTTCCATTTTATAAAACACATGGCTGGGGAAAATGTGCATTGCACCCAAAAGTGCAATACACAACTCATAAATAATCCTTAAAAGTTGAATTATGATGTTGCTGTTGGCTTTTGGTAAAGTTAAACTTACCATTCAATACCTACTTGCTTAGCACATCCCATGCACTGGCACTGGGCTGGTAGATGTATTTATTATTAGGGACACAGAGCCATTCTGCCATGTCAAGCTCCAAAAGTCCACGGTGTTTTAATAGCTCATCATCAAACTCTCTTGGAACGTCAAGTAGGTTCCACTTAGCAAAGCTAACTGATATCCCACTAACAATGTGGGATACATTACATAACTCATTAATAGGAGGTTTAAGATCTACAGCCCTGCTGTCAAACTATTACATAACTAATACACCTAAAATAATTTTTTTCCCTTCAAAAATGTTTACCATCTGTTAAACCTGATAGCCACTACAATTTTAACCAAACTCTGCACTTCGATTTACATTTCAGTTCTCACCTAGTCTTTTTTTTTCCCAGAAGTATTTTACCCACTTCTGCATATGTATATACATATATATGTATATAGAATACATATACAAAATATATATGTATGTATAAAATATGCATAACATAAAAGTTATAATTTTAGCAATTTTAAGTGCACACTTCAGTGGCATTACGTACATTCACAATGTTGAGCAGTCATCACCTCTATTTCCAGAACTTTTCCATCACCCCAAACAGAAACTCTGTACCCATTAAACAAAAACTATGCATTCCTGTCTCCCCTGGCCCCCGGTAACCTCTGTTCTATATACTTTCTGTGTCTATGGGTTTGCCTATTCCAGGTACCTCAGATAAATGGAATCACACAGTATTTGTCCTTTTGTATCTAGCTTATTTCACTTAGCATAATGTTTTCAAGGTTTATCTACATTATAGTATGTGACAGAATTGCTTTTGGGGGCTGAATAATATTGCATTTATGCATATGCTATATTTTGTTTATCCATTCATGTGTTGACAGATACTTGGGATGTATCCACCTTTTGGCTATTGGAACTAACACTGCTATGAGCACTGGTGTGTAGGTACCTTTTTGAGTTCCTACTTTCAAGTCCTTTAGGTATACACCTGGGAGTGTAATTGCTGGATCACACGGTACTTCTAGGCTAACCTTTTTGGAACTGCCAAATGTTTTCCATAGCAGCTGCACTATTTTACACTCTTACCATGAATGTTCTTGTTGTTGTTGTTGAGTTGTAGGAGTTCTTTGTGTAGTCAATATATTAATCCTTTATTAGATATATGATTTGCATATATATTCTGTGGATTGTCTTTTCACTCTCTTGATAATGTCCTTTGATGTTGAAAAGTTTTTAATCATGAAGGCCAACATATCTGTTTTCTTTTGTTGTAAGTGCTTCTGGGGTCACATCCAAGAAGTCATTGCCAAACCCAAAGTCATGAAGACTTTCCCCTCTGTTTTCTTCTAAGAGTTTTATAGTTTTGGCTTTTAAATTTAGGTCTTTGATCCATTTTAAGTTAATTCTCGTATATGGTTTAAGGTAAGAGTCCAACACTTCATTCTTTTGCATTTGGATATCATTTTCCCAGCACCATATGAGAAAAGACCATCCTTCGCCACTGAATGACTTTGTATCCTTGTCGAAAATCAATTAACCATATATGTGAGGGGGTCTCTTAAATGTAGTTTCAGTGAGTCAGTTGTGAACAATAACCACTGGAGAGCAATAATTCAATTAATTTCACACTTTGTAAAGAGCAATGATCTTCAACACTGCACAAAATGTGAGATTTTTAGTATAGCATTTTCCAACATTGCTCAGATTCCTTATTTTGAAAAAGTCAGAGATGATATACAAATACAATTATTATGTAGCTCCAGGTCTAAATATTTCATGCCACACACGAGCAAGAAAGGAGCATTTCCTCGCACTTTCACTTCAACGTAAGGACAGGTTTCACTGGATTCACCTGGTGCAGTGATCTCCCCCTCACAATGACTCAGGAATGAAGGTCTCAGTAGGAAGGTCTTTTAACCATACTGGATAATTTCACTAATGAACAAACCTGTTCTAGAATCTGTGGCTAGAAGTTACAAATGGCATTATCTTTCAAAATGATGGGTCCTCACTTCTGCGTTTATTGATAGCTGACTCTATAGCCCAGATGAATCCAATCCATCACTAATTAGCCAAGGGATTCTGTAAACAGGCGCAGGTTCAGATTAAGTCATGCAATTCCCTGGACCCAGAATTAAAGTTAGAAAAGAAATGAAAGCATTTCAGCTATCTCAAATTTCATATTGAATATGGTGTTTTCCTTTGATCACCGTATCTGGCAACAAATATATGACTGAACAAAAACCATAAAAAGAAAAATTGTTATGAAAAGCAAAGAAAATAATCGAAGTAGTTCATGGCCAGGATTTCCTTAAGTGAAGAGACTATGAAGTGGCTCAAACAGGTACATGAAAAGATGCTCAACATTACCAATCATCAGGGAAATACAAATCAAAACCACAATAAGATACCACCACACATCTATTAAAATGGCTATTACCAAAGAGACAAGAGATCTGCATTGGTAAGGATTAAAGAAAAGGGAATCCTTGTGCAGGGTTGGTGAGAACATAAATTGGTACCACCACTATGGAAATCATGTGGAGGTTCCCCCAAAACCAACAATAGAGCTACCAAAGGGTCCAGCAATCCCACTTCTGGGTATGCATTATAAGGAAATGAAATTACTAAATCAAAAAGATAGCTGCACTCTCATGTTTATTGCAGCACTATTCACAATAGCCCGATGTGGAAAGAACCTAAGTGTCCATCAGCAGATGAGGGGATAAAGAAAATGAGATATATATATATATATATATATATATATATATATATATATATATATATAAAAGAAGGAAATCCTGCCATTTGTGACAACAGGTATACACCTTGGGGGCATAATGCTATGTGAAATGAAAAAGCTGAACTCATGGAAACAGAAAGTAGAATGGTGGTTGCCAAGGCCTGGAGGTAGGGGAAATGGGCAAATGTTGGTCAAAGGAAACAAACTTCCAATGATAAGAGGAATAAGTTCTGGGAATCTAATGTAGCACATGATGAATATAGTCAATAATACTGTATTATATACTTGAAAGTTGCTAATAGAGTAGATTTAAATGTTCTTACCACATACAAAAAATAATGTGAGGTGATGGAGACAATAACTAACCTCATGGTGGTAATCATTTTGCAATATATTCCTGTATCAAATCATCAGGCTATACACCTTAAACTTACACGATGTAATATGCCAATGATATCTCAGTTATGCTGGGGTTGTGGGGGAGAGAGAGAGAGAGAGAGAGAGAGAGAGAGAAAACAGCTCTTTAATAGTGCTTTGTGATTTGCTAGTGCTTTGTGATTTGCTGGGGGAAGAGATACCAGGATGCCAAGTGTGGGTGGCAGGCATAGAAAGCATGAAAAAAAGACTTTATTGTTTCTTTATAACAGTTTTTTGCAACACTCTTATATGACCAACATCAAAACATTAAAAAATTTTTAACTTTAATGCACTGACTGAAAACGTTTTTATTAAACATTTAAAACGTTTTATTAATAAAATGTTTAAAACATCATAAATGTAATAAAACATTTTTATTAAATGTGCATTGCAAAACAAAAGAAAAAATGAATAGAGTTTGTGCCATTATCCTTAGCTGACGTTTCTGAAACGTATCTAAGAAGTTGGTAATACTGAGAAATATCATCGAGGGTTTTGGCATTAGACAAACACATGTTTGCTAGTCTATGGAGCCTACATAAAATACCCAATTCTTAGTTTCCTTGTTTGTAAAATGATGTTATTAATAACCACTTCATAGTAGTATTGTAAGAGGTAAATGAGGTAATAATGTAGAATCAGTAGAATGTGTAGCATGTGGTTAGAACTGAACAAATGTCGTTGCATTCTGAAAATATTAGTTATCTATCCTTAGGGAAATGGTGAGGCTATACATATATCTTCTCTGGTTATTCTGTAGAAAGTGTAGCAAATAATCACCCATCAGAACTAGTTGCTTTATACAGTCTCTGAAGGTGGCCGGCAGTATCCTTCCACCTTAAAGGAAATTGATAAAGACGGAAGCTAAAGTTAGAGGCTGGTTCCCAGTCCCTCAATCACTTAAGCTCCAAAAAGGAAAATCTTTTTTTTTTTTTTTTTTTTTTTTTTTTTTTTTTGCGGTACGCAGGCCTCTCACTGTTGTGGCCTCTCCCGTTGCGGAGCACAGGCTCTGGACGCGCAGGCTCAGCGGCCATGGCTCACGGGCCCAGCTGCTCCGCGGCATGTGGGATCTTCCCGGACCGGGGCACGAACCCGTGTCCCCTGCATGGGCAGGCGGACTCCCAACCACTGTGCCACCAGGGAAGCCCCCAAAAGGAAAATCTTATTAGGACAATAAATAAATAATGTATTAAATGGAAAAAGAAAAGTTTGTAAAACACTTGACTCAGTATCTAAAACTAAGCACTCATAAGTAGTAATTTTTTTGTCTTATTCACATCTGTTCAAATTCATTGGCAAAAATATCAAATAAAACTATATTGTCATCCCATATCCCCTCTTATTGGCACTCACACAAGATAAATATTCTGTAGAGTATGAACCAAAATTAAGCTCATTTTTAAAGATTACTAAAATTGGGCTTCCCTGGTGGCGCAGTGGTTGAGAGTCCGCCTGCCGATGCAGGGGATGCGGGTTCGTGCCCCGGTCCGGGAGGATCCCACATGTCGCGGAGCGGCTGGGCCCATGAGCCATGGCCTCTGAGCCTGCGCGTCCGGAGCCTGTGCTCCGCAACCCAAGAGGTCACAGCAGAGAGAGGCCCGCGTACCGCAAAAAAAAAAGAAAAAAAGGAAACTCTGTCGTGTGGATGATATTTGGACCTACATTTCTTTCCTTGGAAAAATATTAGATAGCCTTATTTTGGATATGCCTAAAGAAGGACAATGATACTATCTAGAGAGGTTTCATTTCCAAGTATGGAGAAATGATTTGGTCACAGTTTTTGCTGTCTTTAGTACAAACAACACCACACTGACCAAAGGAATGACTTCTACCAAAACATTCCATTAAATATTTCATCTTGCCTGCTCAAATTTAGGGTTGTTCCTTTCCCAACTAATGAATAACCAGACAATTTCTGGGCATGGATGTGACACAACTCTGTGGCACACACAGGAATTTGTCACCCACCCACATATCTTTGGCCAGAACAGGAATCTGCCAGCCACAAATTCTGCCAGTTAATCCCTCCCTCTGGCTGCAACCGTGGGAAAAACTGTCTTGGGAACATATCTCCTGCTCAAAATAAAGAGCTCAGAGTAAACACTACCTATACAAAAAGCACAAGACACATCATACCCACAAAGAGAGAGAGAGACAACTTCAGGTGAGAGATGTCAAAAAAAATTTTTTTAATTAAAAAATAAAAAAGCTTAACTCCCATGAAGGAAAGCATTAAATGGGTTTTAACTGAAAATGCAAAGCCATTTACATTTGCTTTGATATTGCCTAACTGTCTGCTGCAAAGGCCTTGAAACACCACCTATTTCAATATTACCTCCAAGTGAAAATGGTTTTAAGATGTCCTCTGTATTCTTTGCTGGGGACTGGAAAGAAATCACTGCATTACCTTGCATTTGCTCGGATAGTCATTAGCCTTAGACAGCACCATCATTTAAGAAATTTATCATCAGTGCTGTCCTTCGCACAATGTATTAGTGCAATACATTATAAAAGCACCTCACTCTGATGATGTATGGCTCCAAAGATGGCAACATCTGGAGACGAATGGGTCTAAGAATAGATTTGGTCTAAGAGAATAAATGTATAGATCCACCTTGGTAGCGTCAGTCTGAAATAAACCAGTATTTGTTGTTCCCAACCAACCCCTCAAACACTCATAACCATCTTTATAACTTCCCTGATTTAAAAAAAAACAATCATTCATGACATTAAATTGATTTTTCATGACAAAGAAGGAAGGCTTCTAAAATTAGTGGGTTGGTACATTGAGGGATAACCTAGCCCAAGCTTGATGATAAATTTCATTCATGGCTTTCAGGAAAACTCGAATTTAGCCACCTCTCACTCACTTAAATTTTTCAGTAGATTCTCCAAAGGAGAGAGGGGAGATTAACGTCTGATGTCCTCAAGGGTATGAGAACAAAAACTGAGTTACAATTAATTTGTCTATACCAAATTCTAGCTTTCTACGTGGCTGATGATACATTTTTTCCAAAGCTCAATTCTCCCGTTTCCATTCCTCAAAGTCCAGAATGCTGTCCCCTCCATTACTCTGCCTAAATAGGACGCAAATATTTTAGCTAACTGCTGAAATAAATCATTATGAACATTCAAACTCAAAGAAAATGATGGCAAATGAAAATACCTAAATGGCTCAATCCACGCCTGCTGGAGTAACCTGCGGGGCCACAGACTTCTTTGTTAAAACGTGTTCAGAGTGCCCACTTTAAAAACTTCCCAGCACAGTTTGGAAACTGGTCCTGTTTGCCCATTTGAAGCACTGTGCCTCCAGGAATCAGTGTTAAAGCGATGCCCCGATCCAACTTGCTACTGAATCCCATCATTCAGTGATGCTTCCTTAACTGGAGTTCATCCATACTCCCTATGCTAAGAGAAAAAGAAAAGACTGAGAGGATACAGTTCCATGCATGTGGGCTCCCTGGTGGTGCAGTGATTAAGAATCCTCCTGCCAATGCAGGGGACACGGGTTCGATCCCTGCCCCGGGAAGATCCCACATGCCGCGGAGAAACTAAGCCCGTGCGCCACAGCTACTGAGCCTGCGCTCTAGAGCCCGCAACAAGAGAAGCCACGACAATGAGAAGCCTGTGCACCGCAACGAAGAGCAGCCCTCCGCTCGCCGCAACTAGAGAAAGCCCGCACGCAAAGACGAAGACCCAATGCAGCCGAAAATACACAGACAAATTAATTAATTTTTTAAAAAGTTCCATGTATGCACCATCTCACCATTATGTTCAATTAGTGTATTTCCTCCAACTATGTTAACATGCCAACCAGTTCAGAATCTTAGTGTGATTAACTTGGAAGAGTCCAGCTCCTTTGACTCCACGCCCAGGAACATGAATCTCAAAAGAGGGTCTCTCCACGTCTCTCAGCCTGCTGTAAGACTGTCTTATTAACTGGCCTTAACAAGCAAACTATTTTCCTCCTACAGGAAGGTGTCGGGGGGAGAAAAAACCTTAGTGTAGACCACTTGCCTGTGGTGATCAGGGACTTGATATGTTTTCAATGCTCCTGCACTCTGTCATCTTTTGTCTCTGCCAAGGCAATACCCTATGTTATTTCTGACAGATTTACTAAACCACCAGGAAATCTTGATTTTGGTGGGAAAGAAAAAGGCAAAAAGAAATACAGACAATTCAGGGAGACTAGAGAGAGAGTGGCAGAAGGGAAGAAGAAATGGATAAAAGCAATAAATTGCTCTGCCTCAAATTGGTTTATATTTAATGAGCTAACACCTATCTTAAATCAGAAGTCCTATTCTTAGAAGTTAAAAGAGAATCTATTCAATGCCTCGAGAGCAGCACTGAATATCATCTTCCAGTGACATTATTTCCTTTCGTGAAAGAGAGAACCTTGGCAAAATAAAATAGTTAATTAAGGAACATATCACTGTGTCACTGAATACTTTTCCAAAACTATTTCCTCCTTTTTCACTTTGATGAATTACTAAACTTTCACTGTTTGTCGTTTCCATTATACTAGTTTGTTCTCCTCTCTGTTTCCTGTTTTCTAAGTTCTTTTTGAGAACAGGGTTTCTGATTCAAGACAGCTGTTAGCTTATTAAATACAAAAACAACTGAAGGCTCAGTATTAACATAAAACTCCATATTTATTCCAAGATCCCTTTCCTCCAGACCCTTTGAAGCAAGTATGCCTCAAAACCTTACGATGCCCACCAACCCTCAAAAACTATGGAGTTCAGCTGATTTTATTTTAAAATAACACGTCTCCCGCACCTAAGTGTAGATATTCGTCCATGATGTCCTCTGTGGGAAGCTCAAGGCCTGTTCCAGCCCCTCCTTCATCCCCTTCACCAAGAATGGGACAAGTTCATGACCACAAAAGACTTCAGGCCATCTTTCTCAAACCTCTGCCCACAACTGATCAAGCAAACCTGAGTCGTCAGATGTTCTTGAATTTATTGCCTCTCTTGCTCCTTTTCCTCTATATCTTTCTTTCTTTGCCATCAACGTTAAGATCCAAGATTTGCATGACATAGGGCAAAGCAGATGATTTGATTTAGGCTCTCATCTCTGGAAAACAAAACAGCCTGCCACTGGGACCAGTCTAAATGGCAAAGTTCTACACTGAGGTTTGGAGTCAAAGTCCCAGCCAACAAAAGAGCATTCTGATGCTTTCCTTTACCTCTTCCCCACATATATCTCTTGGGGACCTTGTGGAGAACAAGAGATTAGGACAAAGTAAAATTCAGCTGGGAGGCAGCAGAGTGTAATGGCTGAGTGGTCCTCTGGCATCTGAGGCTTTACTGCTTTCTAGCTCTGTGCCTTTGGGCTAACATCCTATTTTCTCCTTTCTCCATTTCATTTGGTGGTATATGATAACTTGTGGATGAATATTTGCTAATTTTACTATTATTCTTGGGATGCTGGCCTAATATTTTCTAGCTTCTATTCTAATCAGAAAGGATATGTCTGCCTCATTTTTAATTTGAGGCAAATAGAGGTGGCTTTGAAAAACAAAGAGGATAAGTCATTAAAACAATACAGCAAACTATTGTGCTTTGACCGTGGTATATCAGTGAAAGTTGGACAATCATGCATTGTTTCCCTTAATCAGATACTTGTTTAATATTAAGCACCTAGTACATGTCTAAACTTTGCCAGTCACTGTCGGAATACGAAAGAGGTATGGGACCTGGTTCGTTGAGTCAAAGAGCTGCAAATCTGGTGGAGGAAACAAGACAGACATAGAATAATGGAATTTGGACCTGTCAGTGATTGAAGCACATTTGAAACAAGGGACAGACTAGTGTGGGTGACAACAATTGGGAAGAGGATAGAAAAAAGGAGTTTGAACCAAGCCTGAATGGGAAGGTCAGACTGAGACAGGCAGAAGGAAAAAGTGTGGCATCCTAGAAGGAGGCCTCAATGTGAGTGGAGAGACAGAGACAGAACTGAGAATGGTGACAGCTGGAAATGGGGAGGAGACCTTGCTTCAAAAGACTGGAAATTATTTGGTAGTTTCCACTGAAATTAATAACATTTAAGGAGCCAGTTTCAGGAGAGAGATTACGAAATGAGTTGAGATTTTGCAAGTCTGATGTCACAGAAGATGTTTTAGATCCTAGTTGAATGCCACATTAAAAAGAGTTTGGATTCCTCCCCCCATTTTCTTAATCCAAGGCAATCATATGAAGATATCAGCCCAGCTTTTTCTTCACAAGAAATGTATGCATGCAATCTTTCCTCCATCTCCAGAATAAAAAATAAAGACTATTTAAAAATGACAGAAGCTATTCCATTTGAAAATGATGGTAGCTACCATTATGCTTAAAGATGAGAAAGTTAAACCAAGCTGAACTTTAAAATTCTTATAAGTCCTTTAACTGTGCACGAGATCACTCAGCATCCATGAATGCTTTAATGATATTATTGAGAAACACCCTGGGAAGACAAAGTGAAATGGTGAGATGCTGAAGTCCAAAGGGTACTTACTTCATCTGGTCAATTAGAATTCCCTTTGGAATTTATGCTGCAAGCCAGAGTACTACATAGATTTTGCAGTAAGAAATGAAATTAGTCTCATAAATGTTCCCAACTGAAAGACCAAAAATACAAAACAAAAAATGAAGACTATTGGAAATAACCAGTCGTCTATCTTCTGAGCTGGCTGTCTCACCACAGAGTTCCTTACTGAAATCGAATTATGTACATTTGGGGGCCAGTGGGGGACATCATGCTGTCATTTGAATCCTCTGAGTTTCTGTAGAGAATCGGTTTTGCAGAAAGCTTCGTATATTCCAGCCTCAACTCAAGGACAACAGATGACTGGAGGAACAGAATCTCTAAGGTTGGCAGAAACAAATGGCCCTTCTTGTTAATGTGTTGCTTTCCAGCAAGCACCACTTCTCAGTGGGCGACCTGAGACTCTGTCACCTACCATGATGGCTAAACATGTTTAGATCTCAAAGTCTTTCTTCTTGAGAGGGACTTCTTCCTTAAAAATGTTGATGAAGATTTCACAGGTTTCTTTAAAAATAATGATTAAAAAAGAAATACCTCCCAGGCTTTAACTATGCAGAGCAATAAGCCTCAGCTACAAGCAAGTTTTTGTTTTTGTTTTGTTTTGTTTTTTTGCAGCACGCGGGCCTCTCCCGTTGCAGAGCACAGGCTCTGGACGCGCAGGCTCAGCGGCCATGGCTCACGGGCCCAGCCGCTCTGCGGCATGTGGGATCTTCCCGGACCGGGGCACGAACCCATGTCCCCTGTATTGGCAGGCGGACTCTCAACCACTGCACCACCAGGGAAGCCCCAAGCAAGTTTTTTAGGTCAAGATTTCTGCTTCCAAAAAAAACAGATTCGTAGAAATACATTTAAAAATCTTATTTATTGAAGCAGGCTACAGGCCAATTACTCCAGTGGCTTGAAAACAATTCCAAAATAATGAAATATACAATAATGCTGATTTGTCCCCTGTTAATATCACCACAATCTGAGAAATCCTTTGAGACATTGCACCAAAAGTGATTTGCATCTTTAATGACAATTAATTACAGAAAATCAAAGGGAGGTTTTGAAAAGTAAAGAAAATATAATCAGGAATAGTATATATTCATTTGGCATTATTTAAATAAGCTATGTTTTTCTTAACAGCTCTTTTTTTTCTGGTTCTTTTAGCAATTTGCCACCTCTTTATTTTGTCACAGATGTTTTATTTTTTAAGTGGATAAATTTCATAGTTTTCATAGACTAAAAATTTTAAATATAAGATAAACAAAAAGGCTACCTACTAAATGGGAGGAGATATTTGCAAATGCTATATCTGATAAGGAGTTAATATCCAAAATATACAAAAACTCATACAATATCAAAAAAAACCCCACCCGGTTAGAAAATGGGCAGTGGATCTGAATAGACATTTTCCAAGGAAGATATACAGATGGCCAACAGGCACATGAAAAGATGCTCAACATCACTAATCATCAGGGAAATGCAAATCAAACTCACAATGAGGTACCACCTCACACCTGTTAGAATTGGTATCACTAAAAAGACAGCAATTAACAAGAGTTGGTAAGAATATGAAGAAAAGAGAAACCTTGTGCACTGTTGGTGAGATTGTTAATTAGTGCAGCCACTACAGAAAACAGTATAGAGAGTCCTTAAAAAACTAAAAAGAGAACTACCATATGATCCAGCAATCCCACTTCTGGGTATTTATCTGAAGAAAACAAAAACACTAATTCTAAATGTGTACCTCTATGTTCATTGCGGCGTTATTTACAATAGCCAAATTATGGGAGCAACCCAAGTGCCTGTCAACAGATGAATAGATTTTAAAATGCGATATATATATGTATACATTATATACACTACATATATTATATATATATAACGGAATATTACTCAAACACACACACACACAAGCAATCTTGTCGTCTGTAACAACATGGATGAACCTGGAGGGTATTACGCTAAGTGAACTACGTCAGACATAGGAAGACAAATACTGTATGATTTCACTTATATGTGGAATCTAAAAAACAAAAGAAATGAACAAACATAACAAAAGAGAAATATATTTATAGATACAGCAAATAAACAGGTGGGTGCCAGAGGGAAAGAGGGTAGAAAGAGGAAAGAAATAGGTGAAGGAGATTAATAAGAGGTACAAACTTCCAGTTACAAAATCAATTACGGGTATGAAATGTACAGTGTAGGGAATAGAGTCAATAACTATATAATATTGTTTATGGTGACATATAGCAACTGGTGACATATAGCAACATAGAGCACCACAACTGTCGTTGTGGTGATCATTTCAAAGTGTGTAGAAATTCCAAACCACTATGTTGTGAAACAGCAACTAACATAGTATTGTAAGTCAATTATACTTCAAAAAACAAACAAACAAACTTATAGAAAAAGAGATCAGATATGTGGTTACCAGAGCTGGGGGCTGAGTTGAGGGGAGAATAGGAAGAAGGCGGTCAAAAAGTACAGACTTCCAATTACAAGGTCAATAAGTACTAGGGATGTAATGTACAACATGATAAATATAATTAACACTTCTGTATATTATATTTGAAAATTGTTAAGAGAGTTAATCCCGAGAGTTCTCACCACAAGAAAAAAAAAATATTTTCTATTCCTTTTGTTTTGTACCTACATGAGATGATGATGTTCACTAAACTCACTGTGATAGTCATTTCAGGATGTAAGTCAAATCATTAGGTTATATACCTTAAACGTATACAGCGCAGTATGTCAACTATATCTCAATAAAACTGAAAGAAAAAAGTAAGGTAAACAACTATAAAAAGAGCAAAAGATTCACAAGGCTGAAAGACAGAGGATATGCTAGCTTCTTTCTTGAAAAGTAAACATATCAAACAGAAGTAAATGAAAATTTAATACAAAAAATGCACATTTTCAACTGAAAACAAAAACTCCCTATACTAACTATAAAAACAGGAAATGTGTTTAGGTAGCCTCTTACTGAGTAAAGATTCCTCACATCCTTCCTTCCCTTCCCATCACTCCCCCTCCCCGCCCCCACACCACACACACACAGGCAATTCTTTCCATGAACCGAAGATGCGGTGAAGAGAAAGGTCTCTAGTCATTTCCCATGAAAAACAAAATTCCCACTTTTAGCTCCCTCCTCGAAGCTAAGGCATCAGAATCTCCAGAATGCCCATGCTAAAATACAGATATTACCGCTGGGAGGGTAGAACACTTCACTCACCATTAACAACTCTTTCATAACTTGGTTCTGCTATTGTCTCCCTCTGTGGAACTGAGAAATTTCCATAAATGTTCTAAATCTGAATCCCTTCATTGGTAAACAATGGATATTTACACAACAATGCATGTTCCATATAGTCACTGGGGAGGTGATATGAAATGATGGCTGTAAAGGGTTTACTTTGCATCATGCCTCCTGAATTGTACAAGGGGCCCAGTAAACAGAAGCTGCTACTTCTCTGATGATTATGATTATTCCCATTAGCTAATGGGAAGGAGGGAGTCCCAAGCTGGCTCAGAGACATCGTCAGAAGGTGGAGAGAAATGCAAAGATGAAAGCAGTGGAAGAAGGGCAGTTTGAGGGCTCTCGGTTCCCCCGCTACAGTGGGGGAAGGAAAAAGTCTAAGATAAACACCTCTTCCTGGTCAAGTTTGCCTGTAGACAGGCCTGACTGTTGACTCATTTGCCATCCCCACAGACGCCACAGTCTCCAGACCGGTGGGCAGGTGTCCTAGTCTGTTTGGGGTGCTAACAGAAATACGAGAGGCTGGGTGGCCTATAAGCAACGAAAATTTATTTTTCACAGTCCTGGAGGCTGGGAAGTCCAAAATCAAGGTGCTGGAAGATTCAGTGACTGATGAAAACCCACTTCCTGGTTCATAGACCTCCTTCTAGCTGTATCTTCAAATGGTGGAAAGGGCAAGGGCGCTCTTCTGGGGTCTCTTTTGTAAGTGCACCAATCCCATTCACGAGGGCTCTACCCTCATGATCCAAGCACCTCCCAAAGGCCCTACCTCCTCATACCACCATCTTGAGAATTAGGTTTAAACGTAGGGATTTGTGGGGCACATAAACATCAGTCTAGAGCAGTGGAGCTATAGTAAAAGGAGACCTGTACACATACAGAGCATCTGGATAATTTCAACTCCTTGGGCCATTTCCTGTGACATGTTAAAGTTGTACTCTTTCACCCAGGGTGCTGTTGAATCACCCTATTCCTGTTGAATTTTGTTGCCTTTTTAATCTTTTAGCTCTTGATGGGAAAAAGAGTTGAGGGGACAGAAAGAAAGAGAAGGATAAAAAAGAATGAAGACAACTTTTAGACCCAAATGTTTTGTGCTTAGTGTTCACTTTTTCAAGATTCACCCAGGGATTCATCCCAGACTCACAGCTGGTGTTCAGCCCGGTACCTTGTGCTCTGCAGAAACACCAGCCTTTGGCTGTGATGGACAGAGTGCACTTTTGACTCTACCGTTACATAAAGTCTTTGGATACTCTTTGCTTATAATCGAGGGGCCAAGTAAGAACTTCCTGACTTCCAGTTCCTGGACTTGAGGCAGGATTTCTTCACTGAGAGTGTTCCAAACTTTAATAATCATTATACAAGCTGTCAATCAGGGTAAGAAAGGCTACATCAAACAAAGCCAAACAGGTCCCTTACGGCAAGACTGCTTAGAGCCTTTAAAGTGCTCACAGAGAACAGAAATTCCCCAGAGAGATACTTCCTTGAACGTTCAACACTTTTTGCACAGAGCATTTCACGGAATTAGCAGTCTCCTAAACATTTGGGGAAATGCTTGCAGAAGTCCCAAGATGGTTTTACATCCTGATTTGCTCTTTTTGTCTTAAATTACTTAGATTTGGTAATGCAACTTCATATTATCTACTTACAGGAGGAATTTAGAAACCCTATAATCATTCTTATATGATTAAGAATGCTGGTATGATGTTTAGGATGCAGGGCTCCAGATCTGTAACTAAAGCCACAAGTCCTTGAGAGATACAGAGAGATGGACAACTCATACAAAATCACACACTTCTGTGAAAGTCTTTTTCACAAACTCCACTGTAGACCCTTTAAGATTAAGGCCAGAAGTTACACTGGAACTTGGAAGAAAGTTAGGGTGATTGGTTCTGTCCCTAAACATATTCTCCCGAAGTGGTACCTTTCCAGACTCTGTGGAGAAGGTGATCACAGGTGGGTACCACTTCTGTGTGTTCTTTCCCACCACTATCCCACAGAGCAGAACTGATGCATCTAGATTTGGCTGGAAGGTGTGGGCTCAGGGAAAAGTTGTGGCTTTGCCTAGGTTGCTGGCTAACATATCAAAGAATAGAATAAATTTATGTCCTGAGGAATCAGGGAGCATGGTTCCCAGATGCAAGCAATTTCTCCAAAGTCTCCTCATGGTGGACAAGGGTTGATTTTGCCCACAATCCTCTCCTTCTTCAGTTATAAGAACGTGTTTTATTTTCCTTTTAGATACCTCTGTATCTTGGGGGACAAGACACTCTAACACTATTGGAAAGTAGGTTACTTTAGCCAATATAGATTTCCTCTGTCCTGTGGATAAAATCTGGGGTCCCAGCCAACACGGGGACCTAAGAGTGGGAAGCTCTCTCTCCCCTTTGGAAAGAGTAGATGCCATGGGCCATAAGCCTGGGGAAAAGACCATCATTGCCATCAGAGCAGAGATGGCCTTCTTGCAACTGAAGCCAACACAGAGGAAAACAGACTTGGAAGATGAAAAAGTAATGATTCCTGATGACAATGTTAGGCCCCTTGGATGCAGCTATATCACTGAAATATGGCCCCCTAAAGTTTCAGATTACAGAAGCAATAATGTCTCTTCTGCTTAAGCTAGTTTGAGTTGAGTTTCTAAAGCTTCAATAAGGAAGTGACTGAGTAATCCACTCTTATTCTTAAAAATTCATGCAGAATTTGCATTCTCCTTCATAATACATCATGTTTATTTTAAAAGAAAAATATGTCAAATTATTTACCTTTGAGTAGAGTTGACTTTCCCAGAAGATGCACCATGTTTATACAGTGTCTTCTTACCCCCTGGCCCACTGCTGAGGACCCCAGTTTTGGGTTGCCTGGTTGCGGAACAAGAACGCAGTAGTGCCTTCTTAGTTCTTTCAGTCTTAACTATCCTGAAGGCAAAGAAAGGAAAAGTCAAAGAAGATGAAGAATTATATCCTAGGGAGGCTTAAGCATTGACTCCCAGCCTCCTTTGCCTGAAACCCCACTGACTGCAACATGGCAGAAGTTTACTGAGCCCTTACCGTGTGTCATATGCTTTATATGTATTATCTTAGTTCTTATAACATTTGAGGTGGTTACAATTATTATCTCTAGTTTATAAATGAAAAAGTACTGAGATTCACTCAGGTTTAAAAACACTGTACAAGATTACAAACCTAAGAATAGAGCCAGAATTAAAACCTAGACAAATCTTCATCACCATCATCATCATCATCATATTATGTTCCAGGCACTGTTCAAGGGTTTGACAAAAATAACTCATCATTTAGATACTATTATCCTTTAATTAAAAATGGAGAGATGAAAGTTAACTGATTTGCTTAAAAAGTCACAGTGAATATGTTCCAAAACCAGATGGTCTTGCTCCAGAGTCTGCAGATTTGCCCAATGTACTATCTTCGTTACTTGGCCTGGATGAAAAGGAACAACAGTGCTTCCTTCCAAGGTAGGAGGCTCCAAGACCCTCATGCCATCTCACCCATGTAAGAAGCCAGAACTTCTAAGAAACCGAAACGATCATAACTTCCCATTGAAAACTAAAGGTGAGAAGCAGAAAACTTGCTACACAAAACCCCAGCTGTCTCTATATCACACTCAAAGTTGTACCTTCTAAACTGTCGCCTGATACAGGCCTCTGAATTGACGGAGGCATAGCAAGCTCCTCTTGTGCGTAGAGTGGAAAGGGGCAAGTAGGTGTACTTGTTCCCAATTGCTTCTGTAACAAATTATCACTAACTTAGTGGCTTAAAACTACTCACATTTATTATCTCATAGTTCTGGAAGTCAGACATCTAAAATGGGTCAGTACGGCTGTGCTCCTTCTGGAGACTCTAGGCCAGAATCTATTTCCTTGCCTTTTCCAGCTTCTAGAGGCTGCCCGCATTCCTCGGCTTGCAGTCCCTTCCTCCATTTTCAAAGCCAACGGTGTAGAATCTTCGAGTCACCTTGATTCACCTGCCTCTCACTTTCACTTGTAAAGACCCTTGTAATTACATTGGACCCACCTGGAGAATCCAAGCTAACATCTCAAGGTTCTTCATCACATTTGCTATGTAAGGTATCATATCCACAGGTTCTGGGGATTAGGATCTGGTTACCACAGTAGGCAGAGGAAGTTTCAGCATCCCCAGAGGCCAACAGACACTGCTTCTAGAAAATAATTTCAACTTCATGATGTCGGTGTTCAATCTAATCTCTCTACTCCAACTCTGGATTTGGGGTGGAACCAGCAGGCCCTGTGCTCAGTCTGGGAGGGAACTAAGACAAAGGGGTGGAGACAGTTCGCACAATGATCCCTGTCTCTTCTAGGCCAAAAGTCACATTGCCTTTTAACCCAGAGTATTGCCACTTACGGTTGCCAGGATGCAATCAGCTGCGGGAATTAAGTTCATCTGCTACATCCAGAATAAGTTTCCACAGGTCTCCCTTTAATAACTGTGTTTTTAAAGCACTATATGAATAGTGATTATTTCCTTGCTTAGGTCGGAGATCACTGTGCTTTCCACGCTTCATAATAGTAAGTGATTTATTTATTTGCTTGCTTTCTTGGATTCCCTCCCAGGTCATGTTGAAATGGGCATTATCAGATTTTCCCAGTCTTTGTTTTCTTTGCTATTAGAGAAATGGAACAGAAATACCCAGTTTTCTTTTCAGACACTTCTTAACCAATTGACTTCACTCCTATAATAAAAAAAAAAAAATTAAATCTATGTTCATTTCAGTCTTGCATACAATTCTGAGATCTTTTCCCTCCTTTGAATTTTGGATTAAATGAAAGCATTCATGGGCCAATTTAGGCTTCTGTTAAGATTACAGACAAATTATATACATTCTGAATGACTAACAGGAAAAAAAAAACAAAAACCAAAAAACTCTCCCTACCAATACATTGGGCTGGGGAGAAGAAAAACCCTACATTTAAGAATGCCATTGGGGCTTCCCTGGTGGCGCAGTGGTTGAGAGTCCACCTGCCGATGCAGGGGACACAGGTTCGTGCCCTGCTCCGGGAAGATCCCACATGCCGCGGAGCAGCTGGGCCTGTGAGCCATGGCCGCTAGGCCTGCGCATCCGGAGCCTGTGCTCCGCAACAGGAGAGGCCACAACAGTGAGAGGCCCGTGTACCGCAAAAAAAAAAAAAAAGAATGCCATTGGTTAGGGACTTCCTTGGTGGCGCAGTGGTTAGGAATCTGCCTGCCGCTGCAGGGGACACTGGTTCGAGCTCTGCTCGGGGAAGATCCTACATGCCGCGGAACAACTAAGCCCGTGTGCCACAGCTACTGAGCCTGCGCGCTACAGCCTGCGAGCCACAACTACTGAAGCCTGAGTGCCTAGACCCTGTGCTCCGCAACAAGAGAAGCCACCGCAAGTGAGAAGCCCACGCACCACAAAGAAAAGTAGCCCCCGCTCACTGCAACTAGAGAAAGCCCACGAGCAGCAACGAAGACAAATACATAAATAAATTAATTAATTAAATAAATTTTTAAAAAAAGAATGCCATTGGTTAGACCCTAACTGAAGGCACTTTTAAAATTTTGGTCAAATGCTTAGGTATTCAAAGGAAATCTGGAATGGAGTTTGCACGGAGAGCAAGGGAGAAGTGGGTTGCTCTTCCCATAAGAGAATGGGAGACTTGTTGGTTTTATCTTTTACCTTCTCAGAAAGCAGCTGTAGACAAGACATAAACAAATGAAAATAATGGTCTTTAAAGAAACTTTACAAAAACAGGTAATGGGCCCGAGTTAGCCTATGGGTCATAGTTTGCTAACCTCTGATCTAGTTCTTAAAGCCAATAAATTCACCCCCACTCCTGACATGTTTTTTTTCTTTTTCACTTGAGCTAACTCAAGTTGGGGTACTAAGTTACACTGTATTTCAGTAAAGTTGGTTTCCTCTGTATTGCAATTAGAAACATTAATGTGAGGTGTCTTCGTCACACCTTCAAGGGATCTGAAACACAAAAATGGTTAAGAACCTCTGAGCAACACTTCAAAGTATAAAAACCAGTGCTCTGTATATACACCTCTCAGGAACCAGTTATTCCTGAGAGATTATATATGATGAAATTATAAATAGGTTATTAAAAGTTGGGAAGGTTTAACAGAAGCCATAAGACATGAGAATGACATCAATGAGGAAAGCATCCATCCTCTCCTTGGCGCTATGGTGAGGACATCAATAGAATCGGATGGGCCCAGGGCTGACCCCAAGTGGCACTTTTCATGATAAGGTACGGTTTTATTCTAGTTGAGAGTCAGCGTGGGAGCAGGAACTCACATGGACCTTGTGACGCACCGACGGGCTTGAATCCCACGCCCATCTCTAGGTAGCTCTGGGTCCTTGGACTACTTACTTGATCTCTGTGAGTGTCAGTTTCCATCTCTGTCAGACTGTATAGGGCTCGTAAGGATAACAAAAGAGAAAATGCGGTGAAGGAAGGGCAGGCACTCATTTGACGTCCTCTTGCTCCTCCTTCTGCTGTGTTTATTGGTTTCCTTCGGGTGACTATTTAAAGCAAGAGCCTGAAGCATTCCACGAAGGGGTAAGAGCACAGCTGCTCATTTCGCACTTCAGGTTTTTATTAAGCAAACAGATAAGACATTCTGTAATTGGTACGTGTTCTTCTTTTTGCCTAATGACACTAATCTGTTTTTATCTTAGTCATTTAACTGAGTTTCATGATTAGCACAGGCAAGGTTTTAGGGATTTAAATCATTTGTTTGATGTTTTCGCTTTTAGGCATGTTTGATTATTTATCAAAATCGATAAAATCAGCTGTGTCAACTAGTTATTAAAAGTATAATTCTTTTATTGGCTAATACCAGGAGGGCTGAAGCAAATGAAAAACTAAAGCATTACATGAATTCTTTATTATAAAGCCAAGCTTCTATAGGGGTGGCCTACATACTTTGCATTAACTGCAGCCTGTTTAGAACAAGTCTGTTCTATCTTTAGTCCATAAGGAAAGGACCAAGTGGGTAAGCATATGTGCAACTCGTGTTCTAATTTATGCTTTAAAATAAATACAAGTTTGAAAGAAGCAATGTGTTCTGGTCTTCAGAAAAGAAATATGAAATACTTGCCAAGGGAGAGTGGTGAATAGTATCCAAAGATGGCTCCCATCAATTCCTTCTCCCCGCATGCAGGCCATGTCACTCCAACCATCAAGAGGTGGATTCCATTTCCCCTCCCCTGAATCTGTACCTACGCTGTGATCTGCTTTGACCACTGGAATATGGTGGAAGTGACTCTTGCCAAGCTTTGTTCAAGGTCTTCAAGAGACCTTTAAGAGCCTCCACCTTTGATGTAGGAAGCCAGATGCCAAGCTCTAAAGATGCTGAGGCCAGAATACTAAATGATGAGACACCACATGGAGAGAGAAAGGACACATGGAGAAGCACAGAGAGGCAATGCCAGACGAGGAAGCAACATCTTCTTGTACCTTTTGGCCCAGTCCACCCCATATGGAAGAGAAGAATTGCTCAGATGAGCTCTACCAGAATTCCTGATGCAAATATTGCAAAACATAATTAATCATAATTGTTTTAAGCCACTAAGTTCTGAGTTACTCAGTTACCCCAAAATAGATAACTTAAATGAAGGCAGCAGGGATAAGGGAATGAATACAACTTTTGATGTAAGTGCTCAAAATAAAATATCTGGTTGAATGAGTGAGTTTCTGCTTACCTAGGATTATCTCAACCCTTGAAAGCTATTTCAAAAGGAAGAGCTCCTCTTCTGAAACATTGCTGGGAAGGGAGAGAAATGCCCAAAGTGTCAGACAGTTGAGGAAAAGATGTCGGCCCAGGAGTTTGTTATCTGAAATCAGAATGACTGGCAAGAATGGTTGGTGGTATTAATAACGTGCTTGTCCATATAAAGAGTTAATTTATTAGTCATAGGCACCACTTAGACGGGTTTCTGTTTCTTTGTACGTGAACAGGAAGCAGATAAGTTACCCTAAGCATACGTCATACTTTAACCTCCGTTATGTGAATAATGCATCTCTTCATCTCCAGAAAAAAGAAAAAGGTGCTCCTAACCTTGTAAGAAATTAAGTACCTAAGAAAAGAAAGAGAAAGGTAGTAAATATATAAAATATATGCAAATTAAAGCAATGTAATACTGTTATCACCTGTCAAACTGGCAAATTAAAAAAAAGTAATTCCCGATGAAGGCAAAATAAAGGCATTTTTATTCTAAAACACTAAAAGAATTTGTCACCAGCAGATACTCACTAAAGAATATATTAAAGAGGGTTCTTTAAATAGAAGAAAGATTATCCCAGATGAAACAACAAGATGGAGAAAAGAGTGAAAAGCAACAAAAACAGTAAATATGTGGATATGTCAAAATGGATATTAAATGTACAAAATAACACTAATGTTTCATTTGCTTTTGCAGCATATAAAATTAAAGCACACAATGTTACATTACTCAGGAGTGGATAAATAGCAGTAAAGTAGCTAACATTAAAGTCCTCAGATTATCCATAAAGAGGTTAAAAATACTAATATTTGACTTTGATAAGTCAAGGATGGATGTAATAACCATATAAATAATGAAAGAATATGAGTAAAACCTTCAAACTCCTAGAGAAAAATATGAGACATTCAAGAACTCTTTAGTTCAATTCATCCAAAGTAATACCAAAAAATAAAGGAAAAAGAAGAAAAAACAGGTTGGACAATAGAAAACATTCTGTAATATATCAGTAACTATATTAAATATAAATGTACTAAATGTTCCACTTAAATGACAAAGATCACTCAACTGGATTAAAAAACAAAATTGATTCCAAGCTGTTTACAAGGTATAAATATAATGGCTTGAAAGCAAAAGATTTTAAGGGAAAGAAAACGTTAGGCCATACAAACTAACAGAAAGGAAGCTATGAAATAACACAAAATAGATTTTAAGTAAAAAACCCTACTAGAGCTGAGGGGGGACAATTTAAATAATAAATATTTAACTCACCAGGAAAATATAACAATTCTAAATCTCTATGTAACTGATGGGGCTTGGGGCAAGTTGCCTCAAAATATACCAAGGTGGCATATTGATTATTTTGAATTAAAGTTACTTAAGAAACAGCTGGTATAAGAAGAACCCTCTGACCCTCCTTTGTTCCCCTGAAAGCAGGAAACCAAGCTTCCATGGGAAGGTATCTTCCCTATTCTGGGAGGATGGAGGGCATCCTCATTGTCCTAGATGGGGAATTCAAGGCCAAGAAAGCTGTATAAACAGACTTTGTTAATTCTTCATTATTTTGCTATCTCAACCAAAAACCCCTTTGTTTTCACAAATCCTCACAAAACTTTGATTCTTGGTCTAAAAAGGTATACAGCCAGCCTGCTTTGGTCTTAGGTCCTATACCTATCAGGCCTCTGTACCTACAAAATTAAATTTGCTTTTCTCCTGTTAATCTATCTTACATAAACTTGATTATTATATCAGCTGAAAGAACCTAGAAGGGTAGAGGAACATTTCTGCTCTCCTACATACCCAACAACTGAACTTCAAAATATATGAAGCTAAAACTGACAGAATTATGAGAAGAAATAAACAAACCCATAATCATCACAGGAAATTTTAACGTGTCTTTCTCTGTTAACTCACAGATCAAGTAAACAAAATCAGTAAGCATGTAGAAGGTTTGAACAGCACAATTAGCAAACTCAGTTTAAAGCAAGTACAAAGAATACTGCCCAAAACTAGAGAAGACATTCTTCAAAGACACACATAAATGTAACCACAATCAATCATGTACTGGTCCTTGAGACAAGTCCCAGCAAATTTCAAAGGGTTGAAACTACACAGAGTATGTTCTCTCACTACTAGCAATTAAAATAGAAATCAAAAACACAAAAAGTTAAGTAGAAAATCTCATATATTTGGAATTTAAGAAATATATTCAGTGGCCTCTATTTCCAGCTGGGATGGAATTGCTTGTTGAGAATAATCCTCTTCAAAAAACATCCCTAAAACCTGGGTAAAAAAATAATGATGAGTAAATGTAATTCTACCACCATAGGTGAGAAAATTATAAGTGACTTGGTAGCTGGCTTTTCTTTGTTTATATTTATTTTCCCAGTTTCATAAATTCAGCAAGAATAACTTTTTCTAAATTCAACAAGAATGACCTTTTCACTTAGCAACCATAGAGAGTAATTACAAATAGAGTGTCACTACAGTTTTTCCATTATTTACATTCTCAATCAGTAGTTACAATAGAACAATTATTCTCATATGAGGGCCTTAGACGCTGTTTGATGTTATTAAAAGCGTACATATCCTTTGACCCAGCAGTTTCACTTACAGAAATTTATCTCCCAAAGCATATTCACACATCTGTCTAAACACAGATATACAAGAATATATATTGTGTATAGATGTATATTCTGAAGTATTTGTTGATGGAACACTAGAAATAATGTCCACTAACAGGGGATGGTCAAATAAATGGTGATGCATGGATATAAAAAAAAGTCTTTCAGGAATTAACAAAGAACGAGACAGGTCTATATATGCTGATGGACTGTATGCCTTGGATTAAAACTCTTTGGTTCAAGCAGCAGAAGTCAATTCTGGAGTACTCGAGCAAAAGTGAAATGAACTGGAACATGAGGAGGTGGTCCACAGAATGGCCAGGAGGCTGGAGAACAGAAGAGGAACTGGCAACCCCAGACTACTCAGCACATCAGGTATCACTCCATCATCCTCTCTGGATGTTGGCAGTGCCCTTCAAATAGTTTAATCCTTCAGTCACTCTGGTTGAGATTCACTCTAAAGAGAGAGAGAGAGCAGGAGAGCATGGGTTGCATACCTCACCCTTGGCTACCAGAGGACAAAGGACTTCATTTACATTCCCACAAGGAGTGTGCAAAATGAGAAAGACGTGATTCCACAAAATAAGGTCAGGGAGTTATTTGTAAGGGAGAAAGAATACTGTACAGTAAAAAAAAAAAAAAAAAAAAAATGTGTCCTCTACATAATGTTATAGGAATACAACAAAACATAAAAGTGTATGTATAGTAAGTCACCATTTGTATTTTTAAAAATGAGAGAATATATATTACATGTATATGTATAGAAGGTATTCTTAAAAACAAGCAAATGAACAAAACTAAAAACCTACTAGAAACAGCATAACACCTTTATCTTTCATTAGGCCTTCAGTTCCCTGAGAATAAGAACTGTGTCTGTCCCAGGCTGTATTTTCAACAACAAACATACGGGAGGCTCACAATAAAAAGTTGCAGAGTGAATAAAAGAATGTAGTTCTAAGGAAGAGAAGAGGAGACATAGGGGGAGAAAGAGAGAGAGACTGACTCTTCATACATTAATTTTTAAAAATCAAGTACCTGTAATCCTTTTACAATTAGAAAAGAGGGTAAAGAGAATTAGTAATTACTATATATATATATAATCTTTTTATTTGAAAATTCCTTATTCTAGGAAGTTTGGGAATTATTGTAATAAATGATCGGCCTCACCCCCTCTCCCCTGCACCATGTCATTGTGTATGTGCCCAGAGAGACAGTCAAGCAGAAAAGGCTGCATTGTCCAGTGGAACAAACCAGCTTCAGCAGCGGAAGCTCCCTCGCGGCATGGCACACACTGCAACTCAGCTACTCCTGGGCCTCAGGAAAGAATGACTGTGGAAAGATAAATAGTCAAGGGTTATTTGGTCATCACACTGGAGCTCCAGCTCTTTAGAAGTCTGCACTGATAGCAAAAACATTGCTGAGTGTCTAAATAATTTGAATGATATTAGGAGGGAGACCCTGAAAAGAGGAAAACAATGGCTTGATGACAGCAAGCTGACAATGGAACAGAATTTTGTGGGCTGAGATGATTGTAGAGGCAAACAATGGTGATATTGTCCTTCTGGTGTTATTGTTGTGTGATGCTGTAATTTATGGATGAAGTGGGATTTCAAACAAAATAAACAGACTTGAATTTGTTAACTAATACAGTAAGCATAGAACATTCTGTTATGTGAGAAGAGAAATGGGAATGTTTTCTATACCCCTGCTATCTGCTAAACAGAAATATGTTTATGTTTGGCATAAACTCTTGCTTTCCATTGTTTTTGCTAGCTTTTTGAGAATATCCTTTTTCATTTACTCCTGAAAACAGATATAAAGAGTGGGTGAAAGAGGAGTATTGTCAATATGTATCATTATACAATTATTTTTATAGTTCTAGAAGTTAAAAAAAGAGAGTATATTTCACCAGCCACAGAAAACTCTTCTGTGAAAGTGTCAACTAATTTACTCTTTTCTTTGAAAATGTGATGCTTCTCTAATCGCAGATACTAAGGTGATGTGATGGCAATAACAACAATAACTATTTCTCTATCACAAATAGTTTATGATGTTCTGTTAAACAATTTAGTTTCGGTTACACATATAAAAGAGGAACCACTTCTCTCTAAACTATGAAAAGCAGGTTTATATCTCAGTAAGCATTGTCAGTGATACATTACTACTATTTGTGGAATTCTTGGATTAACCTTAGTAAACTGGACAGAGGGCAAATTATGCATCTTACACCTCAATGCTGGGAATAGTGCCTGACATGTAGTAAGGGGTAGATATTTGTTGAATGAGTAAATATTTGATTTTCCATGAGTAGGGTATTGCTCTAAGCTGGGGATACATCCCTCAAAGACAAAACTGAGCCTGAGACAAAATTCACAAAGACTATTTATTTATAAACTTGCAAGGGAACCTATCGGCTGTCACTTTCATTTCAGCAGGGATTCAAGGGTGTTAGAAAGGAGAGGAAGTTTTATAGCGCGAGAAAGGAAAGGCTAGGAGCCTCTGATGGGCAATGGTTCTACTAAGATGGGATTTTGGAAGCCAGGATGACTTTCTATATGTACATTTGGCAGCCCTGGGTTGGCCACCATGGGGCAAGCAAGCAAACTGGGGGTGCTCTTGAAATGGATGCTAGCAGCGGAGGATATTCCATGACAGTAATTTTCTGGAAACTGTGGTATTCAAAGGGGTGCACCGTTTACAGTAAAAATGATCACGATGGTCCTTTATGAGAAGCTGCCTGGGTCTTCTCTCTCTCATACACATAAAGAAACAAATTCTGTCTCTAAATTGGCAAAAACAAAAAACTCCTAAAAGATATAAAAATAAATAAGATGTCAAGTTCAAAATGGAAAATGCCACTACCGCCCCCAAATTCTAAACGCAATAAAAGTAAGAGTAATATCACTTCAACTGTTCCTGATAATTCATCTGATGTAAGCAAACTTGCATTTTTACTCAAGCCTTATTCAATCATAGACATGGTCTCAGGACAAAGATAAACAAATTTAATGTTTCACTGAAATCTGGATTATATCAGTGAAACATTTTCCTGCAGACTGTAGAGCCTGGTTTCCGTAGGTGTTACCATGTTTACCATGTAAAATAACCAAACATTATTTAGAAGTTAACTGCAAGGATTCACAACCTCTCAAATGGCTATGTCTTTATTAATTTATGAAACTGCCATCGGTGGGGACAGTATTAGTGACCATGTGAAATTTTAAGAAATTAAATAGACCTCTGGCTTGGTGCCCCCCAAAATGTCAGTCCCTGCACATTAAACCAGGCAAAAGATAAAAAGGATTCCATTATATCTATAATACAATCTTCTTATGGCTTTAGTACAAGTTTCTTCTCTGCTAACAGAAGTCCCTGCAGAAGGTTTAAACAATCCCAACAATTTCATTATGTGAGCATAGCTAAATCCAATAAAGTAAAAGGGCCTACAGAGCCTTCCCATATGCTCAATTCCAGACCCTTTCCTTCTCAGGGAGTCAGAGAACTCGGCTGGCTGGAAACTGATTCTATTCTGACTGCCCAGAGCACAAATCTTGCTTTGTTGACATCAATGCGAGCTCTCCTGAGGACACACAAAGAAGAGAGGAAGCTATTAGAATTTCTCGTGACCCTGCTCGGAGCCAAATCCAGCTTTGCTTAAATGAATGAAAATGCTTGTTACGTGGCCCAAGAAGCTACTTTGTCCATTTGAAAATTAATTAGACTGTAGCTAGATGAACAACCGTAAGATGCTTTCACAATGTTCGTAGATGGATGACCTTGGCTGAGTTCCCAATTTTAACAAGTTTACCCTAAAGCAAAAACACGGCCTTCTGGCTGAGCTAGTGCCTAGTTATAATGCTTTCCTGAGTGGTAGCACAATCCCACCAGGAAAGGAAGTTAAGAAGAAAGCAGTTAAAACTTTTACATGCAATTGGAATAGAAGATGTTCTTGAAGGAAATTTTTTGTCTCCAGGGGCCAATTTGGTTGCCCATGTCACAGTTGGACTGGGAGAAAATGTCAAAATCTTGTATATGTCATGATCCATTCTTGATTAAGATTCCTCAAGGGCACAGATTCTGTTGTTCCTTGTAGTGCTTTAAGTATAGAGGGACCACGGGGTTGGTAGATTGACTGAAAGAATAAAACACAGACCCACATATTAATCTGTTTTTCAAGTGTCAAGCTGATGGTGTTCCTGGATGGCTACGGATCACCTTTGGGTGTAAGATCCTGAGCCACTACACTCACAAAAAGACTAATAGTTACTTTAAAAAGTAACCTGCACATGCTACATAGAAGCAGGTCCTTAATAAATATTAGGTATGACAATATAACTGATACTTAACTATCTGTAACATGGAGTTTAGGGCAGAGGTAATAGGAGTTGGACAGACTGTGTGGAAATAAAATTCCCCAATGTTCACAGCAGCACTATTTACAATAGCCAAGACATGGAAGCAACCCATCTGCCCATCAACAAGATTGGATTAAGAAAATATGACATATACACACACACACACACACACACACACACACACTGGAATATTACTCAGCCATAAAAAGAATGAAATACTGTCATTTGCAGCAACATGGATAGACCTAGAGAAAACTATGCTCAGTGAAATAAGTCAGACAGAAAAAGGCAAATACTATATGATATCACTTACATGTGGAATCTAAAAAATAATACAAATGAATGTATACACAAAACAGTAACAGACTCAAAGACGCAGAAAACAAACTTGTGTTTACCAAAGGGGAGGGGGTAAAATGGAGGGACAAACTACAGGTCTGGGACTAACAGATACAAACTACTATATATAAAATAGACAAGCAACAAGGACAGAATGCATAGCACAGGGAATTATACCCATTATCTTGCAATAACCCATAATGGAATATCATCTGCAAAAATACTGAATCGATATGCTATACATGTGAAACTAACACAACACTGTAAATCAACTATACTTCAATTTTTAAAAAATTCCAGAGACTACCAAAAGTAGAGAAATTTTGAAAAGCTTTCCCAAACCTCCATTTCTTTCTTGATAAAAAGTCTCAAAAGCTGACCCTGCTCCCATGATAGCCGACTGAGGCAAGGATAGACATCTGACTCCATTGCAGCCAGTTCATTGGTTGATGCTGACCAATTACATTCTTCCTCTGGCCTCACTTCAATCTCTTCTGCGTCTGCTTCCTCTTCCTGTGGCAAACAGTGGAGCATTCAAAGTCAGTAGAAGGAAAGAAATCATAAAGATCGGAGCGGAAATAAATGAAATAGAAATGAAGAAAACAATAGCAAAGATCAGTACAACTAAAAGCTGGTTCTTTGAGAAGATAAACAAAATTGATAAACGCTTAGCCAGGCTCATCAAAGAAAAAAGGGAGAGGACGCAAATCAATAAAATTAGAAATGAAAAAGCAGAAATCACAACTGACACTGCAGAAATACAAAGGATTATAAGAGATTACTAGAAACAACTATATGCCAATAAAATGGACAACCACGAAGAAATGGACAAATTCTTGGAAAGGTACAATTTTCCAAGACTGAACCAGGAAGAATTAGAAAATATAAACAGACCTATCACAAGTAATGAAGTTAAAACCATAATTAAAAATCTTCCAACAAACAAAAGTCCAGGACCAGACAGCTTCACAGGCAAATTCTATCAAACATTTAGAGAAGAGCTAACACCGATCTTTCTCAAACTCTTCCAAAAAATTGCAGAGGGAGAAACACTCCCAAATTCATTCTACAAAATCAGGTATCACCCTGATACCAAAACCAGAAAAAGATACCACAAAAAAAGAAAATTATACACCAATATCACTGATGAACATAGATGCAAAAATCCTCAACAAAATACTAGCAAACAGAATCCAACAGCACATTAAAAGGATCATACACCGTGATCAAGTGGGATTTATGCCAGGGATGCAAGGATTCTTCAGTATACACAAATCAATCAATGTGATATACCACATTAACAAATTAAGGAATAAAAACCATATGATCATCTCAATAGATGCAGAGAAAGCTTTTGACAAAATTCAACACCCATTTATGATAAAAACTCTCCAGAAAGTGGGTATAGAGGGAACCTACCTCAACATAATAAAGGCCATATATGACAAACCCACAGCAAGCCTCATACTCAATGGTGAAAAACTAAAATCATTTCCACTAAGATCAGGAAAAAGACAAGGATGTCCACTCTCACCACTCCTATTCAACATAGGTTTGGAAGTCCTAGCCACAGCAATCTGAGAAGAAAAAGAAATAAAAGGAATACAAATTGGAAAAGAAGTAAAACTGTCACTGTTTGCTGATGACATGATACTATACGTAGAAAATCCTAAAGATGCCACCAGAAAACTACTAGAACTAATCAATGAATTTGGTAAGGTTGCAGTATACAAAATTAATGCACAGAACTTTCTGGCATTTCTATACACCAACAATGAAAAATCAGAAAGAGAAATTAAGGAAACACTCCTATTTACCATTGCAACAAAAAGAATACAATACTTAGGAATAAACCTGCCTAAGGAGGCGAAAGACTTGTACTCAGAAAACTATAAAACACTGATGAAAGAAATCAAAGGTGACATAAACAGGTGGAGAAATATACCATGTTCTTGGATTGGAAGAATCAATATTGTGAAAATGACTATACTACCCAAAGCAATCTACAGATTCAACACAATCCCTATCAAACTACCAATGGCATTCTTTACAGACATAGAACAAAAAATTTTACAATTTGTATGGAAACACAAAAGACCCTGAATAGCCAAAGCAATCTTGAGAAAGAAAGAAAAATGGGGTTGGAGGAATCAGGCTCCCCGACTTCAAACTATACCACAAAGCTACAGTAATCAAGACAGTATGGTACTGGCACAAAAACAGAAATATAGATCAATGGTACAGGATAGAATGCCCAGAGATAAACCTACACACATATGGGCACCTAATTTATGACAAAGGAGGCAAGAACATACAATGGAGAAAAGACAGCCTCTTCAATAAGTGGTGCTGGGAAAACTGGACAGCTACATGTAAAAGAATGAAATTAGAATACTACCTAACACCATACACAAAAATAAACTCCAAATGGATTAAAGACTTAAATGTAAGCCCAGACACTATAGAATTCTTAGAGGAAAAGATAGGAAAAACACTCTTTGACATAAATCACAGCAAGATCTTTTTTGAACCACCACTTAGGGTAATGGAAATAAAAGCAAAAATAAACAAATGGGACTTAATTAAACTTAAAAGCTTTTGCACAGCAAAGGAAACCAGAAACAAGACAAAAAGACAACCCTCAGAATGGGAGAAAATATTTGCAAATGAAGCAACTGACAAAGGATTAATCTCCAAAATATACATACAGCTCATGGAGCTCAATACCAAAAACACAAACAATCCAGTTTAAAAATGGGCAGAAGACCTAAATAGACATTTCACCAAGGAAGACATACAGAGGGCCAAGAGGCACATGAAAAGATGCTCAACATCACTAATTATTAGAGAAATGCAAATCAAAACTACAATGAGGTATCACCTCAGGCCAGTCAGAATGGCCATTATCAAAAAAGCTAGAAACAATAAATGCTGGAAAGAGTGTGGTGAAAAGGGAAGCCTCCTGCACTGTTGGTGGGAATGTAAATTGATACAACCACTATGGAGAACAGTATGGAGGTTCCTTAAAAAACTAAAAATAGAACTACCATATGACCCAGCAATCCCACTACTGGGCACATACCCTGAGGAAACCGTAATTCAAAAAGAGACATGTACCCCAGTGTTCACTGCAGCACTGTTTACAATAGCCAGGACATGGAACCAATCTAAATGTCCATCGACAGATGAAAGGATAAAGAAGATGTGGCACATGCATACAATGGAATATTACTCAGCCATAAAAAGAAACAAAATTGAGTTATTTGTAGTGAGGTGGATAGATGTAGAGTCTGTCATACAGAGTGAACTAAGTCAGAAAGAGAAAAACAAATACTGTATGCTAATGCATATATATGGAATCTAAAAAACAAAACAAAACAAAACAAAATGGTACTGATGAACTTAGCTGCAGGTCAGGAATAAAGATGTAGACATAGAGAATGGACTTGAGGACACGGGGTGGGAGGGGGAAGCTGGGCGAAGTGAGTAGCATTGACATATATATACTACCGAATGAAAAATAGTTGGGTGGTGGGAAGCAGCCGCATAGCACAAGGAGATCAGCTTGGTGCTTTGCGATGACCTAGAGGGGTGGGATAGGGAGGATGGGAGAGAGACGCAAGAGGGAGGGGATATGGGGACATGTGTATGCATAGGGCTGTTTCACTTTGTTTTGCAACAGAAACTAACACGGTATTGTGAAGCAATTATACTCCAATAACTATCTATTAAAAAAAAAAGACTCTTTCCTGAAGCAAGTTATTATCTAATCAATGTTTGTGTATAAAATAAAGATATTGATTTGTCCTTTAAAAAAAAAAAAGGGTGACTAAACAGAGACAGGAGTTAGCCTGGGTGGAGGAGAAGAACTGTTTAGGTGTTGAGAGAAAGAGACAAGAGATCATGCTGCCAGCTTTAATTTCTTAAGATGTAGGAAAATTATAAAAACCTAAGAAGAAAAACAATGAAACAGGCCACCAGAACACTTAAGGAATCTTTCCTCTTGCCCACTCCCACCAAGAATTTATATAGTTTAAGTGTAGAGACATCTGCATATAAATGCACTTTTTGGGTTTTCCTAATGTAGCTAATTGTTTTAGGACAACTCTTCCTGCCTCCCCTAACTCCAGATCTCTTCTATGTCTTATATGACTTAATAGTTATCCATCATCATCCCTCCATACACTCCTCCCAAAAGAAAGTTATGTAGGTCTGGGCTCTGGAAAATCTAATACAGTCAGACATCTTTTGGTGGTGCAGTTCCATGGATGTCAGGGAATGGGTGACTCTGGTAAAGGGGGATATTAAATAACTCCTCTCAGTGCTGCACATGGAGGGAAAGGACTTGTGTTATCTCTACAAATCTGGTCAACAGGTTATCCATTGAATAGAGTTAGAGACATCACATTGTTTCCTCCCATGGAGTCACTTGGCTTCTCCAAGATGAAATATTTCCCAAGTTACATGACAGCACTGGCCACTTTTAGGTTATCTGGAACTCACAGGAGGTCACCCCTGCTAGCAAGGAGAGTAACTTGGTTTCCTTAAGGCTGGCTACTCTGGATTTGCCAAGATATCCTCTATCATTTCAATGAACTCCTCTGATAGGTTCACGTGTGTCAGATTCCATCCCCATGCTTTTTGCCAATAGTTTGAGTGTTTTTACCCTCCACCCAAACAACCAGAACTTTCACAGAATATCCAACAAGTATCTAGAACTGTAGATGGCTTCAAGACCCTATGTTCTGTCTTTACTCTTCCATTTAGAGGAGAAATGACAGAAGGAATCATTTTCAGAAGGTGGATTGACCAACAAAGAACTCTGAGGAGACAACACAGAGCCCCCCAGGATGGCTAAAATGGGTCCTGTAATAAGCATGGGAGATTAAACAGAAAGGCTGATCTGACAAATATGCAAACAGACCCATCACAGGCAAATTTAAATGTTGAATATAAAAACACAAATCAATAGTAGTAATAATAGCAATTTGTATTTTCCCACGATGCTTTATAGTTTTCAAAGCACTTGCAAATACTTATCATAGTTGAATCTCACAACAGGCAGTTTGCTATTACCACACCCAGACTGCAGATGAACAAACCGATCCTCCAAGAGTTTAAGGGACTTTGCTAGAAGAACAAAGCATAACTGTGGGTAAGAGCACACACTATAGAGGCAAAGAGACTTGAGTTGGAATTTTGATTCCCACTTTTTATTGGGTACATGGGAACTTGGACAAGTTGTTTAATCTCTGCATACCTCGATTTATTTATCTGTAAAATTGGAGCAATTTATAAATACAACAACTAAGCACTGTTCTAAAAGCTACAGATACATCAAATATTCTTCCAAAACTCCTGCAAGATAGAACCCCCATTTTACCGATAAGAAAACTGAGGCAAGTAAAGATTAAATCACTGGCCAGTGGGACTTCCCTGGAGGCACAGTGGTTAAGAATCCACCTGCCAATTCAGGGGACACAGGTTCCATCTCTGGTCCAGGAAGATCCCACATGCCGCAGAACAACTAAGCGCACGAGCCACAACTACTGAGCCCGCGCACCACAGCTACTGAAGCCCTCATGCCTAGAGCCCATGCTCTGCAACAAGAGAAACCACTGCGATGAGAAGCCCGCGCACTGCAACGAAGAGTAGCCCCCGCTCGCTGCAACTAGAGAAAGCCTGTGCACAGTAACGAAGACCCAATGCAGCCAAAAATATAAATAAATAAATAAATAAATAAATTCATTCGTTCATTAAAAAAAAAAAGATTACACAACCAGCAAGCTGCAGAGGTGGGAATCACGCCCAGGCATGGCATCTCCTACCCATGCACCACCCTATCTATCCTCTGAACCTCTCTCATTAGCTGAGTGAAGAGTTAATGGCCTCACAAGACTATGCTGTGTCTGGTGTAGCAAGAGTTCAAAACGTGGCAGCCATTCATTCCTTTTCTTAAAAGAGCTTCTCTTGTTTATTGGCTGTCTTTCACCATAGAATGGAGGATCTCCAAGGGCAGAGGTGTCCATTTTGTCCATCGTGGTGGCCCCAGAACATAGAACAGTGCCTGGCACAAGATAGCGGCTCAGAAATTACTTGTTGAGTGAATGAACGAATAAACAATTGAAGGAATAAGGATCCCATTCAGAGGTCTTTGGGGGAGTTGAAGGAGGAAGGGGTCAGAGCCGAGCATGGGTTATTCCCTCTGAGCCTATTTTCAAAAGTGGGTGCATTCTCAACAACTTTAAAGAAATACTGTTAATATGAAAGTTAAGACTGATGAAAAGGCATCTCTGGAAGCAGAGAACAGTACACAGTTGAAACTTCAGAGGTCATACCTTGAGACAGATAGACAGGTAGGAGAGGGCTGTTTGGGGTACGTGTGCCCTTGGCACCTGCCGGTGGTACAAACTCTGCATCCCTCTGCCTGCCCCCTCCTCCAGGCTTATACACACCCCCAGCCCAGCCACTATTCTCCAGAGTTCCAGTGGACCAGTTTGGGAGCTGAATGGAACCTAAGCCTCCTGACTCCTATCTCAGTTTTTATCACCCCTCGTGACCTCAAACGCCCCCGAAGGATTCCACAAATGGATGAGGATCCAAATGAAAGAACTAGATTGAACTTAGGCAGGAAAGTGAAAGTGTCCTTTAAATGCCAATAGGCACTGCCTTTGGCATAACAAAGGAGTTAAAACATAATTAAGATCTGAAGACTGATTACGGGAATGTGTATGATTATTTTTATTATTTTTCCTCTTTCTATCTTTATGATACGATGTGATCAACCTCGGCCATGCCCCGTTGCTTAGTAGCAGACAGTCAGAGTTTTAATTATATACTAAAATAAGCTAAAGAACAGAAGACTGCTTTATGTCTAATACGTATATATCAAGAAAGGCATATGACAGCATCTAAATTGCTTTAGTGCCTGATAAAGAGTGCCTCTGGTAGGGTTGTCATCAAAAGATCACGAATGGAGTAGGAAAGGATTATTAATAAAGCTGCTACTCTATTTATATGTCCTCCATTGTTTGTGATTCCTTGTTAGAAGCTAGAAATGAATTTTTATCTACCACTAATTTCATCATGGTTTTTTTTTTCAGAGTCAGAGGGAAAAAAAAAAAAACTTTTGTCAATTGCACTGCCAACCCTAGTCCTCCAAATAGAATTCTTTTCACTCCTCCAGATCTGCAATTCCCAAAATATTATATCTCACAATAAAAAATTAAAGAATTAGTCCATTCATTCTTTCAACATTCAACAAAGTCATATACCAGCAGCAAACCCCAGAGGCATTCTCTGCCCTCATAGAGATTTAAGGTAAGGGAAAGATGATAAATAAGTAAAACAATGAAAAACTAATCACAGACTATAACAAGGGTTATAAAAGAAATAAAGTACATTACTTAGGATTATGTTTAGCTGCAAGTGACAGAAGATTCAAAATCATTTGGCTTTAACCAAGGCTGTGATTCAGCCCAGTAGGTACTGAGGTAGTTACAACAATTTTTTTAAATTGGCATCTATTCTGACTGATCAGTGCCTGATTCTCTTTGGTTGGTTCAGATTCATATGCTGGACAAGTTGTATATATGTTGAATATTGATTATGGTTTAAAAAGTTTATTTCTCTCTGTCACATTAAGGAATGTTCTTCATAACGGTTAAGGCAGCTTCATGAATTCACCAAGGACCTAGATTTGTTTTGTTTTGTTTTTAAACTTTTTTTTTTTTAGTAATTTGAGAAATGGCAATTTTTAAAATTAATTAATTAATTAATTGATGGCTGCATTGGGTCTTCGTTGCTACCTGTGGGCTTTCTCTAGTTGTGGCGAGCAGGGACTACTCTTCATTGTGGTGAGCGGGCTTCTCATTGCAATGGCTTCTCGTTGCAGAGCACGGGCTCTAGGCGTGCGGACTTCAGTAGTTGTGGCACGCGGGCTCAGCAGTTGTGGTTCGCAGTCTCTAGAGCGCAGGCTCAGTAGTTATGGCAGACGGTCTTAGTTGCTCCACAACATGTGGGATCTTCCCAGGCCACGGATTGAACTCGTGTCCCCTGCATTGGCAGGTGGATTCTTAACCACTGCACCACCAGGAAAGTCCAAGGACCTAGATTTGTTGTTCACCATGGCTTCCAACTCATGATCCAAGATGACTGCTTGGGTTCCAGCCATTACATCTACATGAAGAACCAAGGTAAAAAGAGAGCCATACCTCTGCCACTTGAGGATAATTTAATGTTTATCCTAATAACCAGAATATAGTCCATGGCTGCAAGGGGAGCTAGAACAGGTAGCCTTCATTCTAGGTGGTCAAATGCCCACCTGGAAATTAGGCAGTAATTCTATTACTAAAAAACCAGGGAGAGCAGATAAAGATAGATAGTAGACATTGCCACAACGGGTGATGTGACACAGAGTAACTGATACAGAGGGGGCTGCTTTAAACAGGGTAGTCAAAGAGGGTACTCAGGAGGTAACAGCTGAGGTAAAGCCTAAAGCATGCAAGTGACTTGCCATGTACACAGGAGGAAAAGGCCTTCAGGCAACAAAAATGTCTTATTTCAAAACAGATTGACTTCTGTTCAGAGAATGATTTTGACTTCATTTTATAAGTAATATTCTGCAACTATTAAGTTCTCCTGAGCTGTCTGATAATCCGTTTTCGTCCCTAATTCTTAGTTGTCCAAATCTCAAAGCGTGTTACGTTATGGGAATTCTGAGCTTATTGCAACAGACAACCACTGTCACCTGTAATTGTGAACCTGGTAGGAAGATAGCTGAGAACATATTTAGTAGCAAAATACTACTTGATATATTATTTAGGGGGGTGTCTACCAGGGTGGGGATGAGGTAGCCAAGCCGAATAAGTGTGCAGCTAGTATGTCTTAGAAACCACCACGAGTGATGTAAATAACATGTTAGATTCAGACAAAACCACTTGCAAATTAGGGTATTAAATCACAACTCACATTACAATAATGTGATTTGGTTTGGTGTTCACTGGAATAGAACTGATAGTATGGAACTAATGTGATGTTTTGTGCGAGTGTCACATTCGTTATATGCATTTGTTACATGATTTCCATGCGTGCCAGAATGTAATTCATTGGAATAAACAGAAGAGCCTCGTGGCATGAAAGCCTAAAGCTATAAAGGGGAATATGCCTTCCCATCCTGTAATTAAGGTAACATCACACCCAGTGCATTTTCTTAATGAATATCTTACACTGACATCAAACAGAAAAAAGGAATCGGTAATACTATTTATTTCTGTAGATTTCATGTGAACAAAGATCATTATAAAGCCAGTGAATTTTGCCTAAATATATCTTTCAATGGCATCATGCCCTACTACACAATACAGAGATGGTGTGTGTGTATACGTGTGTTTTAAGCCTTCTTCTTGAGTCTGCTGACCAAACCACAAAAGAGGGGAATTGCCGTGGAGATCATTATCACAAGTTAGGAAGAAGAAGCTCTAAGAATATACTTTTTCTAAATTGACCAGATTCCCTACACGTCTTAATGTGTCTAGCTATGAACATAAGACCTAGTCTACGGCACCAAGAAATCATGTCTGTTCCAAAGCTGTTAGAATGTGAGCCTCATTTTCAAGTGCAAAACGATGTCCTTTTTACCTCTGTAACTTCAACACCTAACACGATGTTTGACATATAGCAGTTGCTCAGTAAGGTTTAAATGAATGAATGGTAACTCTCATTCACAACCATTTCCACTTACTCAACAGCTCGCTTAAGTCCTTACCAACGTGTTTGACAGAAATCCAGTATATAATAACATTCCAAGACCCCAGAAATTAGAATCGATTATCGAGAAACCAATACCATATGGTATTCTATTGTATACATCCCCCTGCCTCTGGAAACCTATCTCAATATGAAACGTTACATGTACGCAGCGACCATGGATTGCAGTACACACATTTAGGTGTGCAAAAAAAACCAACTTGTTTTATTTTTCTAAAATTAGACTTCATTTCTAATTGGAGTCTACCGCCTCTTATTAAGGAGGTGGAAGACTAATCTTTGAAACTGGAGGTTCTCTTGCTTCGCCCATGGGATTTGGCTTCAATTGCAGGCGAGTCTGTAGAAAAGAGGCATTAGGGGAAGCAAGGTTTCAGGTCCTCAATGTCACCGTCTCTGGTCCTTGGCGATGGGCCCATCTGGGCTACTGATGAGTCTTCCTTCATTCTTCTCTGCAAGGTCCTTCCACGACTGGGTGTTTCCACCTCTAATTCCAGGTCTTTCTAGTGAGTGATCATGCTGCCTAAGGCTCCATCCTACCTAAATACACCAGGAGTCATTTTTTCCTCTAGACATTGCTGCCTCTCCAGGAACTTGTCTGGGGAGACCTTCCTGTCCTCTCTGCTCTCAGATCCCACAAAACTACCTGAGATTTTTGCCACCTCCCCAAGCTGTGGCCTAAGTAACAGTGTGAAGGGCCTATTTCTCTGGTGCCCGTCAACACCTCTGCTCTCACTACCCTCCCTCTGACCTTCTCTTCACCCCTAACTCCGAATCTTTTCAGAGTCTGTTAAGGAAACTTTTGTATCCAAGTATTTGTCCTATGCCGTGAGTCTTTTCTGTTTCACTATGAAGAGCCTCCGCTGTTTTCCACTTTCTGAAGTAACATCCCTTTTCTGGATCTATGAGCATAGAATAAACTAACTTCATAAAGTTGTAGAGAGACCAAGGGAGCAAAGAAAGGAGGTGAGAGGCAGGGTGGGGGAGTGGGCAGTGACAGGGAATGCTGTCTGGGCTGTGGAAGGGGCAAGTGAAGGTTAACAGAGGGATGCTCTAGGGTACAAATTCTAGGGGTCAGGATTAGTCAAAGGTACACAGCAGTCGAGGAAGACCAGGGACCAGTAGCCAGAAGAACTTGGGTAACAAGTGCTTAACGATGAAACTGAGCCAAATTTATAAGAAGAAAGTTTTTTTTAAAAAAGGAAAAAGACCTCAAGGATTTGACATTTCTCCCATCTAGAAGGGAGTCCATGTCCCCTCCTCTGCAATCAGAGAGGGCTGTTGATTGCTCTGATCAGTACAGCAGTGGAAGTAATGCTTTAGGACTTGTGAGGCCAGGTCATAAAAAGCCATGCAGGTGCCATCCGGGTTTTTTGAAACAGTCACTCTTGGCTTCCTCCCTCTCAGAAACTAGCCACCATGGTGAGAGAAACCCAAGCCACACGGAAAGGCCACGTGTGGGCACTGTGGTCAACAGCTGAGCCAAGTCTTTGAGTCATCCCAGCCTAGGCGCCAGACTTGTGAGCAAAGGAGCCTCCCGTCGAGTCCAGCCCTCGGCTGCTCAGTCATGGCCAGCTGTCGGCGTCCTCCCAGCTGCGGCCCCAGACACCACAGAGCAGAGATAACACAAGCCATCCCAGCTAGGCCCTGTCCAAATTCCTGGTCCACAGAATCCATAAGCATAATAAGATGTCTTTTGTTTTCTGCCATGATTTCAGGCTGGTTTGTTACGCAGCAAGAGATAAGCAGAAGAGCTGGGAAACAGAAACAAGACCAAGGCATTGAGCTGCAGCTGCCCATCGCTAGACTGGAAGGCTGGTCCAAGAAAAAGAAAAAAAAACAGCCTCTAGGGCACAGGAAGAGCTGACATTTGAATGTTAGTCTGTGACAAGGTTCTCTGACATGTATTCATTCATTTAGCCTTGCAACTGTCTGAGGTAAGGAATACTAGTTATTGACACTTTACAAAAGAAGAAAGAGAGGTAGAGAGATGTTAGGGTTCTTGCCTGAGGTTATACAATTGTAAGTGGAGGCCACTGAATTCAAACCCATTCTGCCTCTGGCATCCATGTTCTGCACGACATCGTAGAGCTTGGTGTGGCCCAGAACTTGCGTGGATCCTGCAGAACAATCTGTACACCTATTTGAGAAGATCCTATCAGCATTTTTAATAAAAGAGAAGCAACGATTGGTCTTTTCTCTCAAGGAAGTCTACTGAAAAGATAACACACAAAAAAGGAGTTTGATGTCTTTTACTACTTCAAACGCCATCCATGGCCAAATGCAGTTTGGGCTTTATAGACACTAAGATATGTTGGCTAATAACAGAGTTACCTTATATGGAGAAAAGACAGCTATTGTTTGAAACAAAACACTGTGGTATAAACACAACTGGAGAGAAAATTATTTGCCCAAGAAGTTATCACATATGCCATATCCTTAAAAAATGATGAGAAAAATGCCATTTTAGGCTTCTTTCCCCACAGTGCATCATAGCACAGACAATAGCATTTGCACTAGTTTCATTGTGTCTTGTATCATTTTCAATTTTTGGCATTGTGTATATATATAAAACAGTCTCTATTCAGCAGTTCCTCACCTCAAACTAGGTATGATTAAAGAAAAAGTTTAGCTGACAACAGAGAGAAATAAATACTCAAGGCTGTTATCTAGTCTTTTATAATAATCCCAATAAAGAGATAAAATCTGGGGTTTCCCTGGTGGCGCAGTGGTTGAGAGTATGCCTGCCGATGCAGGGGACACGGGTTCATGCCCCGGTCCGGGAAGATCCCACATGCCGCGGAGCAGCTGGGCCTGTGAGCCATGGCCGCTGAGGCTGCGTGTCCGGAGCCTGTTGCTCTGCAACAGGAGAGGCCACAACAGTGAGAGGCCCGTGTACCGCAAAAAAAAGAAAAATAAAATAAATAAATAAATTGAAAAAGAGATAAAATCTGCGAAATAGTTTTCACTAACCAAAGTAAGATACACCTCTCACCTTTTGGTTTGCTTTTTTTTTTTTCCTTCCTATTATTACAAAAGAACAGCTACATCTCATAAGCCTTGTTTAGGAAACATACAAAAATACTGAGATAGCTTTTAAATTCTAATTCAACTATTCTCATCCAAGCTATAAAGAGGAATTTAATCTGCTTTTGCTTAAGCAGAAAAAATGCATTGATTTAGATTATTTGAGTAGCGGGCCAGTAAGAAACAGTGAAAATCCTCAAATAACATCATTGAAGAAAAGGATAAAGAGGAGGAACAGGAAAAAGAGGAGAAGGAAGATGAGGAGAAAACATTTCTTCCCATAGGTTTGCAAGCATAGTTAAGCTGTAACAGAAGACTTCAGACTACAGACTTTAAATGAATTTCTTTCTTTTTCACATACGGTCTGGAGAGGAGAGGTGCAGGGCTGGCGGGCAGCTGTGCCACAGTCAACGTCGGGCATCTGTCTCTGGGTTCCAAGTGGCTGCTTCAGCTCTGTTTTCCAGCCCGTAGAAAGTAAGAAATACAGGGCTGCTCACATCCTATTATCCAGAATTTAATGACATGATCTCACCTAGCTGCAAGGGAGGCTGGAAAAGAAGGAAGTGAGCAATGTGCTGAGCTAAAATTCAGAGCATTCTATTATTAACAGGAAGAAGAGAAAATAGGGACAATTATCCATCTATGCCATAGTCCAGAAGTTGGAAAATTATGGCCCAAATATGACCTGTCCCCTGCTTCTGAACAGCCTGTGAGTTGACTTTTACAAATGAACATTTACAATCGATTTAATCAACATTTACAATCAGGTTAGTGTTAGGAAACACTAACTTCAAACCCCAACTAAGCCAAATGTTATTCCCCTCAAAAATAATTCCCTTCTTTTCATGAGTAGATCTGAGTTACAAACATGGTGCTCAATTATTATTATTATACTTTGAATTTCACCAATGAAAAATTTGTGGAAATTTGTTTTCTCTCTTGTTATACAAGTACTGATATAATTTCCTTGATTTTGCCTCTCGACCTGCAAAGTCCACAGTATGAAATATCAGGCCCTTTACAGAAAAGTTTGTTGACCCCGGTCTGAGCTGAACTAAATTAGTGAAATTCCTGCAAAGAAAGAGGAATGGCTTACAAGTGGCATAGCAAAACGGAACCCCATGACCCCAAGGAGCCTGGCCTGTGTTTCTAATCATAGCAAAACCTCTTTAACTAGGTCACAAACCCAGCAACTTCTATGAGCCAAAGTCCAGTGAAAAAAACAGGAAACTAGGGGAGAAAAAAGTTTCTGTACAGCCCACATCAAAGCACTAAAGTTCATGCACTGCACGTGAGGAGAACACCCAGATCTTCACACAGGCCAGATTTTCCTCTTACAAGACGCAATTCTGTTAACTGTTAATGACTTAACTGGATTAGCAGTTTGCCCAAACCCACAGCAGAGCCGTAGCTGTAAATCTGAAGGGGTTGAGGAGGAAAGGAGATAGGGTAAGAGCACTGCTCTCTAAGTTCTCTTAAGATAAGGACCTCAACCTCCATTCCATCTCTGAAGCCCCCAAGGACATCACTGCACCACAGCTCAATGAAGTGATGGTCCTGTACCATCAAGCACAGGTAAAATTATATTCTTTATATTCTATTTCAAGAGGCAGAGAATAATACATTTGAGAAAGTCTATCATCAAAAACAGGGAAGAGAAACTTTTGGCCATTTAGAGAGATAAATTATTCATAATTGAATTCATCTCCCAAGAACTCATGCAAATAAGATGTGATAACATGTGCTTGTAAACAGATATTTCCACAGTCCTAGCAAACAGATTCTTTTAACCTACAACTTTTTTTCCAATGTTATCTATGTTTTTTTGTTTGTTTTAAACAAGACTGTATTTTTATTGACAATATTGTGGCAAAACTTGCCAGTCTTGGTCTACTGGTCACAGATATGATTATTTTTTACACAAGTGGCAGGAAACTAGCTCAATTTGATTTAAGAAGGGAAAGGGGAGGAGAGGAGGGAGAGGGGCAAGGACAGGGGAAGAGGGATAAGCAGTAGAAGAGGAAGAAAAAATGGGGTATGAAGGAAATAAGATGGTGTGTTAAGAAAACAGAAGTGGAGCTTCCTTTCTGTGAGGTGGTCAGTGCCCTCTTCTCTGAGGAGGTAAATTTTAATCTGAAATGTAAATAGGGAGTCAACTGTTGGAAGAGCAAAAATTAGACATTCACCAGCAGAAAGGACATCTAACAAGGACCATGGGAGGACCACCTTCCAGCTTGCAAGGCTGCCCCTTTCCCCTCCAGAAGGACTGAGTCCACCTGGCTCAAGGTGGAAATATGATTGGGCGTGGCCTGTCTGTGCCCCGCCCCTGCCAACAGTGATTGGTCCAGGAGTAAGCCTACCAGCCAATTCAGGCCAAGGAGACTCTGGACAGAAACACGTTTTCCAGGCTGGTTGATAAACAGTAAGGGTGGTTTGGGGCCATCGGCCATTTTGCAACCTCACAGAGAGAGTCTGGCTAAGAATGAAGCCCGCAAAGAGGAGAGCAGAGCAAAGAAAGAGAGGCACCGATTCAGGAAGTGTCATTTGAACACTCGACCTCTCAATCCTGGAGTTTTTCTATGTGAATCAGTAAATCCCCCCTTTCAGTTTAAGCCGAATGGAGTTTCGCTTCTGTCCTGTAACTGAAAACATCCTGACTACTCAGTGGGCTTTGGAAATGACAGAAGAGTCCATGTGTATTTAGAAGAACGTGTGCTTAGTGAATTCTCTAAACATCTTACTGAGAAGCTTGGGTCTTAGGATCTCCATCTGGGAGAGGATTATGTTGGGGTGCAGGGGTAAGAGTCGGAAAATAATTTATGAAAACCTAGCCATGAATGATAAGGAGGAAGGGGATACAGATGTAGGGATTTAATACCTTCTTGCCCTCCCTTTCCATCATCCTGTGGTTAAGGTAGAGGAAAGAAAAATCCTAAATGGATGCATCTGGGAGTAGCAATAGATTGGAAATGGTAGAACTTGCCCAGTCTTCTCCAAAGGTACAGAGATGAGTATCTGTTGTTCTGCTTTCCTGAAGTCCTCACCTCCCTGTTTTTAGAGCAGCATCACCCTTTGGAGTCTGGGTGAATCTCACCTCCCTTTCTCTTGGTCCACATAGTTTAGGTGCTGATCACTGAATCTACCGGAGTGGACCACGTGACCCAGACCTGGCCAATTGGCATGTTCCATCTTTGGGCCATGGTGGTCATGCTCAAGTTGGCCTGATCAGAACTAATACAGGGACTTGGTATTAGCAAGAGAGAAGAGGTGCTGGCTTTCAACTGGACCTTGAAACTGCCAGAGGAGTTCTCATGGAGAAGACTCACATGCAGAGAGGAGGGCAGAGTCAAGAAAACTACAGAGAGGCAGAGAGAACACCTTGTTGAAGCCCTTGAATTCAGGCACACAGGAAGTTACATTCACCATTTAGACTGTATGGTAATATGAGCCAATAAATTCCTCTTTCCCATTGTAGAGAAGTTCCTCTGTTCACCATTTATTTCCAAGCAAAGAGTGGGAACTGAACAATATGAATGAAAGAAATCTCTGATCTCATTTGTAAGGAGTGCAAAAGATGTGTTAATGTGTTTTCCCTCGGACTTTGCAATACTGGGTACTTCCATTCTAGAGCAGTCTTAATAAGTACTATAATATACTTCAGGTACATGATGATTAGCATAGCTTTTCTGGGTTGGTCTACAACCAATTAGTAACTGAACTTTTGAGATTTAAACTGGTCCTTCAGTTAGGATTTGCCTGCATTAAAAAAAGAAATCATTGACAAGACTCTCTATATTCTGAACCTCATGCAATTCTTCCTAACTTCCTGCCACCAAAACACCAACGAGCAGGACCTAAAGTTATAAACCAATTGTACTGTGCCCAAGACCTCCACCCGACTTCCCAAATATCAGGTGTCCAGAGGCTTTTTCTTTTTTACCACTTATAGAAAAGGTACACTGAATATGAGCATAATCAGAATTTATATGTTCACTAAAAATCAAAACACAAATTACTTTCTGAATTCAGGAATAATGATCTTTTAGTGGCAACAGTTTCCTTAACCAGAGTTTTATATTTTCATTGGAAATGAAAAGCTAAGCTAAAATGCTTATTCATGAATAATAATGTTTTAATGACTTCATTTTCTTCCTACAGAACAATAAACAAATGTAAGCACACTTACCTTAGGAAAACAGAAGGAATTATCTTTATCAACTATATAATTTCTGAAAAATCTCCAGAATTTTCCAAACTATGTTCTGTGGAACCATTAACAGGTATTTTATACACACACACACACACACACACACGCACGCGCACACACATACGCACGCACTCCTGTGGTCAAAAAGATTGGGAAACATTACATACTATTCCCAGTCCCGAAAACTCTCAGTGCACACTTGCATATTTTAGAATGTGAAAAGTCTTGCAGTAGATACCTGCTTAAGTTGGATTAACTCAGTATTTCCCAAAGTTAACTCTCTGAAAATTAACTACAGCATTTTGCTTCCTACCCCAACTTCCAAAACCCCCATTCCCCAAAGCAACTTTTGGAACAGCTTGTGGAACTAGTTCCACAAAGCAAAGTTTGGGAAACAGTAGTTTAGTGGCTTCTATCTACACAGATTTTGCTGTCTGAATAATATGTAAGGAACTTTGAGTGACAATTGCACCCATTTGGATATAACTTCAGCTGACTCCATAATTAGAAATCTAAAATGCAAATTTTTCAAAAGCAAACTGCCTTTACCATTCAGACATGTTGCTGAGATTTATTTGGATTTGGGTACAGTCGTATTACTTTCCAGTATATCTGGTATAGGTAATAGGCTCCAAGGACCTATAAATATTGAACACAAATAAGATTAGCCATGCCTAAATTTTATATACAAACAAGTCTGACAATTTTAATATGGCAAATGTACTCTGTATTTGGAGGGGGTGGGGTAGGTAACGTTCCTCTTGGGAAAACTGGGAATGGAACGGAAACTTCTTCATTTATATTCTGCATAAGCTGTATATTACAGATTCATGTTAGTATGGGTGAGGACATGAAACCATTGCTATTGAGCTTCAGATGTGGCAGCAAAGAATTAAGAGATCATCACCATCTCTCTCTAAATATAATGAAAATCTAACTTTACAACACTCCTCTTAAATGAGCTTTCCTCGTGCTACTTGGCTATGCATTAAATCTTGGCATACACAAAAAAATAAAAACAGGGTAGTTCTAAAGGTTCATTTATATTGGCTGGATTATGAAGATTAACTCCTCAGATGGTGTTCTAAAGAAGTCATCAAATGTAAGTCTAACTGAAAATAAAAACCTGAAAAACATTTAAATATTGATAGAAAAGTGAACGGATAGGATATAGTCAAGACACCACTCTTTAGATACATAACATCAATGTATATCATAAAGGATTACAAAATTTAACTCTCTAAGGAATATAATAGAGATTTCAGCTACAGCAAGACAAATTTTCTGGAAATAATATAATAGTTCTCATGGCAGAGGCATACATGCAGAGTATAAAGGTTTAAAACAATTTAACTTTTAGGTCATTTGTGCTGAAGATGTTTTTACAATGTAAATTGGATTTATTACTAATTCTTTAAAATATTTTAATCCTGGATCCTAGAGACAATGATGCCCTCTTCTCCAAAGTAGCCTGTGGCTTCTGTCACCTTGCCAATTCACACAGACGTTAGTCATATACTAAAATGCAGTGTTTCTCAACACGTGCACGCTTCTGTTGATACGTATGATGGTTTTAGGTGGCCCAGGGAACATTCTTCTTTTTTAATAATGAAAGTGTTTATGATGATAATATACAAATAGCTACACTTACTGAGGATTTATTATGTGCTGTCAAGCAAAAATCCTAGTGTATTAATTTGAATAGTCTTCACAGGACCACTCTGTGGTAGCTGCTCTTATTATTTCCAATGAACAGAAAGAAAATTGAGACACAGAGAAGCTAAGTAAATTGCTCAAAATCACACAGCTGGAAACGGGCAGAGATGAGATTCAAAATCAGTAACTTTAGCTGAAAGTCCATGCTTTGCCATTCAGGGATATGTATGTTTGTTTTTTAAGTGGGTTTGCTTAATAAAAAATTTAAGAAAGGTAAGTCTGTGGATATGAAATAAAATCATCTAAGCTGTAGGCCAACGTCTGATGTTCAGGTAACAGTTTGGTGGGGCGGGGAGCTAGAGATTAAAGATCCTTATAGACTGTGAAGTGAATGTTTATTAACAGGTCAGAAACCTGGGTTAAAGTCCTGGTACAGACCCCCTGAGGTGAAAAGCCCCAACTTTCAACTTACCCGCTTTCAGTGTGGCCCAGAAAATTCTCTTGTTCAGATACGAAATCTTCCTACTTGTACACGTTTTTAAGACATCACACAATCACATGTCTATGGGAAATATAAATGATTCAACTAACTCTGAAAAAGAAAAGGCTCAATTATTGTATATTACAATTTAAGGGGGAAAAAAATCATGCTTAAGAAAAAGCTGACAATCAGAACAGAAATGTTACGGGAAGTTTCTCGCTCATTTTCTCCAGAGGTTAAACCAGATGATTTTTTTTTTTTTAAGGGCAGAAGTTTAAGGTCTAGCTAGGGAATAAAGACATGTTTTGTCTGACACTTCCCAATTCAAATCCAACATTTATCAAATGATTCTTAAGTACTGTATTTAAAAAAAATTTTTAAAAAAACAGCCAGAAGCTGGCAACCTGGGTATATTAAGCTTTCATTATCACAAATTTGTATTTTAAAAACCCAGTACCTTTTTCGTAAATATGCAAGAGTTTCTCTGACAATTTCTCTCTTTGTAAAGCCACCTCTCACTGAAACATTTAAAATAAAATTCCTATATCTAAAATGAATTCTTGGCATTTGGGACTTTTAAAACTCCCTAAATTCAGAGGGGGGGGGAAAGCTGCATAATTATAGTTCATCTCAGTGCAAGTCATAAAGTAATCAAAAATCTTTAAAACCAAAAAGTAGTATCTTAGAGTGGCATTTAAAACAAAAAAAGTACTTACTGGCATTTAAATTTTTTTCATGCAATTTGTTATTCATTAAGTCAGAAGAAAATGTGTGCTCCTATTTTTTGATAAAGCAAAAAATATTCAAAATTGGCATTAACTAAACACAATTGGCCACCACTATGTGAAAAACCAAATGCTTTAATGAGGCTATCAAGAAAAACAGTTCAGTTATTTCATTGGATACATTAATATCGATCCATAATATACAGTGCTATGGACCATACAGAAATTATTGCTGCATCCAACAGCAGGTGACTAGTATTAACATTACAGTACCAAGCGTCCACAAGAGACAGTCATTTGTCATTTTTTTTCAAGAAATAGGGATTTTTTATATACTGTTATCAACATCAACGTTTCCCCAGTGCATTTAAAAAAAATATTAGTAAGTGCATTCCTTTGTGCTTTATTTTATATCTTTTAACTTCCTATGTATTTTATTTGTTCTTATTGCTTTAGTATTTTAAAACAACCAGAAAGAACTTTGTCATCCTATGTATGACCAGGTTGGTTGTATGGTTTTTGGCAAAGTCAGAAGGTTTGGTATTTCCATTGCCATACCCAGAGGCAGGTGGACAAGTTTGGCATTTTGGTCACTCCATATGGAGGCCCAACCCCAAGTCACAATTCTGCACCCAGGAATGGGGCGAGTGGTGTGGACCATTCTCCTTGTCACAAACAGTGAGCTCAAACCACCGCCTCTTGGCTTAGCTAGTCTCTAAGACGCATCCACACTCTAGTTGGCAAAAAAGAAATAAATAAAACCACCCCAGAGATTGCAGCATTCTCCTGAGCTTGCTCACCTTCCCCCTCCCAGAAATTGTGTTAAGAAGGGGATGGAGAAGCAGGCAATGGTGAGCTCAGGAGCTGCGAGCATCAGGGCAGTGGTACGAGAAGCCATGCTTTCTTTCCACAAAGCCTTCTATAAGGTGGCTTAACCCTGGCCAAATTCCCTGGGCCATGGGTGAGTCAAACTTGCTCTATTTTTAAGAACTCTCTAAATCAGCTAAGGAAAACTAGCATCATATCATCGCGATCTTCGACTTTTGCGCCCAGCTCCCCTCCCCCTATATAAATATGAAGAGAAAAAGAGACACTGCTATGATTGTATCAATGAACACTATGGTACAATTAGCTGTTCATGCAGATTTGCATCACTATTCTAGGAAAAGAGCTGTACAATTAAGGGGGTTGAAAGAATGGGAACTAATTTTCCCTACCCCCTTAAGTCATAAAGCTGTAAAACTGATAGCATCATCAATGTTTCCAAGGATTCTCATGGCCCACCGTGCATGGTAACTATGCGGTTGATTATTTTCACGTAAGCCATCCATTCATACATCTGACAGTCCTTCTGTCTGAACCCTCCAATATCCATCACCAATTCACAGTTGACATTTAAACTGTTTTTCTTTAAAAACACACACACACACACACACACACAAAAATACCTCCTGAATAAGGTTTCCTGATGAAAGAAGTTGGCACTCTGTCACTAAAATATATTTCATATTAAAAATATATGAAGGAAAATTGGAAGCTCTTATATTGTCTACATAGGCACCATGCTACACGTTCCTCTTGATTATAGATACCATCTTGAGACTTTCTCCTACATTACAGTTCAGTCAGTGCTAGAGACTACTCTGCTATATTTAAGGCACTTCATTCTGAATGGATATGCTTTATACCACTTGCTATTCAACTGTAGGCTGCTACTGAGAAACTCCATTCAACAGCCTGCCTCTTAACACCATTCGTCATCTGTATAGAACATCTAGGCCTGATAGAATATATGTAACACTACTGTTATTGCATAGGACTATACAAGTAGATAATGCACTGAAACTAACTTTACAACATTGCTGTTTGTTAAAACATTGTTATCAAGTAACAGTAATTGGCCAATACAGTATTTCTCTCTTTAAAAACCATTCAGCAGGTTTGCTGAAATAAACCCCAATTTAAACGACCATAACGGGCATATTAACGCTATGGTATCATTCTCCAAGGATATTGCTAGTTTTATGTCACTAAAAATAAATATGTAAGTTGTTTCTCTCTAGAAAGCCGGTTTTAGCCTATTTATACTACAGCTTAAATGTGTGGAAAATAGTTCTGAGTGAGACTGTAATATACAAAATATTCACAAAGCTCTCTTTAAACGCAAGACCTTGCATAAAAGTTTTCTTTCATGTGTGTACAAAGAATGCGGAAAACCACCAGTGAGTTGTAAAAATATTGAAAACTTGCCATTTTAAGATGCGTATTCTTACAAATTAATACAAACATATTGAAAAGAACAATGATAATAAAGAATCTGTACAAATCAAATGAACAGTAAAACATAATTTAAAAATAAAAATAGTAAAGCCAATTAGAAATGTGCCCAGTTTGGTTTTCTTATCAAAAGTGAAATTGAAGAGGAAAAAAAAAAGGAGGAAAACTTTCAGTGCTCCTCAACATTTTACTTTGAGAGGACGTTAATTTCCATTTCAAAATAAAATATATCTTATGAAAAACTGAATCACACTCACTGATGAGGAAAACTGTAACAGAGCACAGAATGAATGAGAACAAGATGAGACCCCATGTTTCAGAGCCTTGGTCTATATCTCCCTTCAATTTCAGTTGCACCTAAGGTATCAGTTACATTTTCTAACCAGACAATACACGTGAAAATGGTTGCATTTTTTTTCTTTTACGGAATATAGTATTTCTTTAAATAGTTTGCAGTATAAAGACTAAATGATGCTAAAAGGGTACTGTATCTTTAAGGCAGTACCAATGAATCAATACATTTACAAAATGGAAAAGTGTTAGTATGGATTTCTTTTTCTTCTTCTCTTCCCCACCCTCCTCCTCTCTCTCTTTCTCTTTCTTTTCGTTGCTTTACATTCTTTCAATTAAACTTTACATTTCATTTCCAAGGAAGTCACAGGCATGCAAATAGCAAACCAAGTTTCCCCTGAATAAAAATGGACAGCAATTTCTCTGATGCAAAAATCCTCTTGCTCTGAAAGCCAAAATCTGGGGTGAATTCAGTTCACAGATACTGTACACTACCATACAGTACTTTGGAGGCATTTGTAGTTGTAAAATAGAATATACAAGTCTGTTTCACAAAATTCTAAAAATAAAATATATCCTGGGCTATTGATAAAGCATGAAAAAAAAATTTTCATATTAAAGGAAAATGATCAAGAAAACCCCTTCAGGTAAATTATTAAATCTGCTAATCAAGAAAGGAAGCAGTCTGTGGGAATGCAGAGCAGGGGGAATTTGCTAGCAAGCGTGCTCGGTTTCTTCCATGCTCATACTGCTCCTTCGGCTGCTGGTTTTGGATGCCCCAGGGGACACCGAGGAAAGAAGTGGATCAGTTATGCCAACAGGAGAAAGAGTATCGTCCATGAGGATGTCTTCCAGTTTGGATCCCATTTTCGTGGGAACGCTATAGGCTTGGCTGCTCTCGGTCCCAGCTCCAAAGTTGTTGTTGAAGGTGATGGTGCCGTCTGTGAGATCCAGGGTCGTTGTACATGTTAGGTCTGCGTGTTGTTGGAGGAGGTCTTGGCTGCAGTTCTCAAGAGCGGGTTCCTGCTTGATGATCCGACTCACCAAATCTGGAGAGCAGAGACCCGTGGATGGAATAAGGGAAAGTCCATGAGCTCGAGCCTGCATTTCAAGTTCCTAAAAGTAAAATAAAAATCAGAAACTTAAAGAGGTGGTGCACAGAGGATTTTAAGACAGTGAAACTACTGTACGATACATGATACTATAATGACGGTTACATGTTGTTATGCATTCGTCCAAACCCAAATGGTGTGCAACGCCAACAGTGAACCCTAATGCCAAGTAGGGACTTTGGGTTATAATGATGTCTCACTATAGGTTCATCTAGTGTTGAAATGCCCCACTCTGGTGGGGATATTAATATTGGGGGAGGCTATATACTTGTGGGAGCAGGAGGTATATGGGAACTCTCCACACCTTCGGCTCAATTTTGCTCTGAATCTAAAATTGCTTTAAAAAGTATTTTTAAAAAATCAGGGACTTCCCTCGTGGCGCAGTGGTTAAGAATCCGCCTGCCAATGCAGGGGACACAGGTTCGATCCCTGGTCCGGGAAGATCCCACATGCCGCGGGGCAACTAAGCCTGTGTGCCACAGCTACTGAGTCTGCGCTCTAGAGCCCATGAGCCACAACCACTGAGCCCGTGTGCTGCAACTACTGAAGCTCGCGCACCTACAGCCCATGCTCTGCAACGAGAGAAGCCACCGCAAGGAGCAGCCCGCACACCGCAACTAGAGAAAGCCCACACGCAGCAACAATGACCCAACACAGCCAAACATAAATAATAAATTAATTAATTTTAAAAAATCATACATTTGCAAAAAAATAAATTGTTAAAATAAAAATGTTTTGCTCTTTCAAATTAATAAACACCATTTTTCTTAAAGTACATAGAGTATCACTGGTAATACAGTAAATGATTTTTAGGTTGTATATGGATTTTATTATGTATGAAATACAGAGACAGTTTCTCATAGATGTTAATGTTAACAGGGAGGAGAAGTTAAAAAATGTAAAAATAAAATGTCAAAATGTGAGCTGATTGAAGGAAAATAATCAGTAAACAGTACAGGTCTACGCTCCCTACACTGTGCAGAGATATCTACGGGTACTATAATGAACTCCCAGTATTAGATTGTGTTACATTGTTTCCATCACATCATATCAACACAAAGCCGGGTCTCAGGTAGTTGTTGTGATTAAAAAAAAAAAAAAAAGAAAAAAAGAAAAAAACAACTCCTGCATGAAAATCAGTGTGGAATGGGAAACGAGGGTGGCAGCGTCCAATCTGACTCCAAGGTTGGAGAAGCTGTGCAGTGCCTCACAGGCACACATATCTCACTAGTAAGTAATGTGGTTATTTAAAAATAAAATTAAAATGTGATTTTTCTTTCAATTTATACGTTTTATATTTTCAAATGGCTACTAAGTTGTTAGCACCTAACAAGGAAATGGTAGGTATTTTTTTGGTCTAAGGTGCAGTGAAAAAGTTACTAAGAGATTAAGGGCACTGGGAACTAATAAAGATTGAGTAGTAACGGCCAAAGTTATGAAAATTCCATACACGTAACTGAAGTTTGGGATGCATCATTTAACCCATCTCACCAAGGCAAAGGGAGTTTTTTTGCTTTTTTAAATTCCACAAGAAAGTCCTCAATCTGTTCCTACACTTTCTTCACATCCTTCCTATTATGGACTGAATTGTGTCCCCTCCCCAAAATCCTATGTTGAAATCCTAACCTCCAGGACCTCAGAATGTGACTGCACATGGAGATAGTGTCTTTCAAGAGGTGATTAGGTTAAAATGAGATCCTTAGGGTAGGTCCTCATCTAATATCGGTGAGGGGAGATGAGGACGCGGAGATACACATAGGAAAAGCCACAAGAATAGGAAAACACAGGGAAAAGGTGGCCTAGGAGAGAAGCCACAGAAAAACCAACCCTGCCCACACCTTGATCTTGGATTTCTAGTCTCCAGAACTAGAAGAAAATAAATCTCTGTTGTGTAAGCTGTCTAGTCTGTGGTATTTGTAATGGCAGCCCTAGGTGCCTAATTCACTTCCTGAGTGTCAGAGACTTGCCCCAGTGCCTCATTTCAAATACCTTCCAAACAAGCTCTTTTCCTTTTCCCTTTCTGAGAATGCCTAGACCACTCCCCTACAATGAACCGTAAAGACCCCAACTGATCCTGAAGAGCAATTTGCTTCTACAAGCCAATGCCATCTTCCTATGTTTGTGATACAATAAAAGTAACAGAATATACATTTGAAGCAAGTCACCTTGCGTCATGAGAGGGGGAAATGTACTCTCCAACAGGACACAACCTTTCAACCTTTGCCCACAACCTTTGCCCATGTTCCTGAAAAGTTGTGTTCAGCCTGTATTAAAGGATGTTTGATTAGCAAGGTCTTCCTCGAGATGCAGTACAAGAGATGGGAGCCTGAGATGTCACACCAGTATATGCACGTTCCTTCACACAGTCTCCAGACACACAAGTCTCCTTGGGCATCATTTCAAAGCGCTGGGCTGCTTAATAAAATTGCAGTCCCAGTGATAGTAAGGCTTCATGCTCTTCATTCTGTGAATATTTTTGCATGTATCACTTAGGGTGAAAATGAAAGGAACCCCTTAGGCCCAAGCTGAACACATGCACAACGGTAAGTCTACGCCACATAATAAGAACAGCGCTCTCACACGTGGAGTGTGTCTTAAAAAAAAAAGAGTTGGATTGAGAGAGGCATCCATCTTACTCTAATCTTTTGTTGTTTAATTTAAAATGTTTACCAGCTGAACAAAGTGTTACTTAGATTGCTAAATAATGTGATAGATCTCACCTAGAGAACTCAGGCTCATTGCGCAGCACAGCTTTCCTAATTAATGATGCTTTCCATGATACACAGAAGTTCTAAAGGCTGCTTCACTGACATTGGAAGAAACCAAAGACATCGTCACCATGCAACTTCCAATTCACATTTTTCACGGTATTTGTATTTCACACGAATATATACGTTTGAAACCTTAAAACAAAACCTAGCCTGTCTTTCAACAGTTATTATATTTTATTATTTGTATAAAGAAATGACGCATTAGTACAAGTTGCTTTTATAAATAGGTATATATACTAAGTACAAGAGAGTAAAGACCCGCGTCTGATTACTGAAGACATGGAACATAAAAGCAGCAGCAAAAGCCAAAAAAAGAGAAAGCAGGGAAGGGGGATTTTCAAATGACACATAACCTCTATTTCACTACCAAGATTCCAAAAGGCACCCCCTAGAGGAGAACCACCTTCTGCCTCTCTGACCCAGGGCTGAAGATCGCTGCCATGACATGAGAGATGTGACATCTAGAAATGTCAACAGTGTTGTGGGGTATTAAGCTTGGAAATCAGAAGTAAACGACTCTGTTAAATAAGTTCATCATTGGGGAATAACCACCACCAGGCTGTCTCTGAAGTGCCGTATACTCTACACTGCCGCTCCACAACCATTGCTCTATGGCGAAACTGGGTAGAAGTGGGTCCATCTACTTAAGAAGAAGATACAACGTCATCGACCCTTACGGGTTGGTTGTGTTCAAAGTCAGCAAGTAAATTAAAATAACCCTAGCCAACTCCTTTAGTCATTAGCAAGGAGTCAGTTTTTCTTTCTCTTCTTCAAGACAGTTCCAGAGGAAGCTGCATCTTTATATTCAGCATGAAAAGCCAAGTGATGACGGAGCACCAGGAGCTGGTATTACAGGGATCCCCCAGCTCATGGTTACGTTGGTATGTACACTCCTTAAATTGAATGACAGGTGAATTACATGTACAATTAAAATAGTATTTCTCCCACTAAGAGTATGTAAGCTAAAGATACATATGGTATAACTTCATTATCTGTAACTATTTCTAAAATTTATACCCTGATGATAAGATCTTCTGGGTGTCCCAGGTTCCTATAAACATGAGCTCTGACCATGGACTGCACCCCACTCAATACTCAGGTATCTTTGTATTTAACAACTACTTTCAATTCTCAAGATTTGCAGTACTTACGGCTATGGACTGAAGTCTATGCCCCCCAAAGTTCATGTGCTGAAACCTAATTCCCAATGTGATGGTATTTGGAGGTAGGGCTTTGGGAGGCGATTAGGTCACAAGCGGGGGGCCTTCATGAATAGCATGAGTGTCCTTATGAAAAGAGACCCCAGAGAGGTCCCTCACCCCTTTTGCCCTGTGAAGTTGCAGCAAGAAGACAGCTATCTATGAACTAAGAAGCAGGCTCTCATCACACAACAAATCTGCCGGTACCTCGATAGATTTCCCAGCCTCCAGAACTGTGAAAAATAAATGTTTGTTGTGTAAGCCACCCAGTCTACGGTGTTTTTGTCACAGGAGCATGAATGGCCAAAGACGTGCTACAGAGTTGCTATGAACACTGAATTAGTGAATGCCGAACCATTGTTCCGGGAGGAAACAGAGGATTAGGGTCCTGCAAGCATCTGCCCACATTTCACCAACTAATCAACATGCAACTTTGTTTTATGTGTGTTCCTGTTTGAAGTCACCTTGTTTACTACATATCATTGATTCATTAATATTAAACTCAAGGCCAACAGGACCACAACTCATGCCTGAATGAAACTTCTCTCCATAAGGCACATCACAGCCTTCCTGTGCTTAGGAAGATGTGAAAGCATTTCAGGGCCATGCTCAGAGGCCACTTTAAACAGCAAATCACCCAAAACACCCACAAAAATGTGAAAAACGTGGCACTAAATAGACAGCAAAAAAGGACACTTGTTTACAGTATGAGCTGAAACAAGAAGACAGAGCATGGCCTTGCCCAACCTTAACTAGAAGCAAACGCACCAGCCAAGTCACATTTGCCATGCTGCACATGTCTGCAAATGAGCGTGAAGTGCCACAAGTGTCGATCTGGGGGTTTCAAATAAATTGTTATGAGGAAACAAAATCACAAAGCGGAATCCACAAATAATGAGTACAGACTGTACTAGGACCACATAAATCAACTCCCTCATGGCTCATTATACTTCTCCCATCTTCAAGTCACTAACATGTAGTCACCTTCACCCTGCACACGCCTGGTACCTGTATTCTGAGTAACAAGTGCCGGTTGGCGTGCTCCAGCTTCTTCTGTCTGTTTTCAAGCTCTTTAGCACGTTGCTGTTCCCGTTGCAACTTCCGGATATAGTCCACAGACGCTTTTAAAATGGTTCCCTTGTTCCAGCGCATGTCTCTGGGATGAAAATGGAAGGAAACAGACTGTTTTAGGATTGAAGGCTCCATGAAAATTCAATATTTAGAGCATTCAGTTTCTAAAGACGAGGTAACAATTAGAAGTTGAAAATCGCTATCATTCATTGGGTGCTGGCAACTCGCTGGACACCGTCCACCCATGACTTCTACGTTATCTTCTTTCACCCGGACAGGCGCCTGGAGTCAGAGGGACGTTGTGCACATGTTGAATCAGAGACGATTCAACTTGTCTTCGGTCCCAGAGCTACATGAAGGTGGAGTCAGGGCTTAAATTTAGGTCTGCTGATGACAAAGTCAATACTCTTAAACACTATATTCAATAGTTACAGATTTCTAGGACTATAAAAGTTAACCCACTCAGACAGAATAAGCTATGATTAAAAAAAAATTCTGTGAGATCTCACTACTTGACTGTATGCGGCATAAAAATGGCATCCTTGGGTTTTATCATGAATATTCCCATCAATATCAACCTCTCTCCGATCTCCACCTCCTCATCTACAAAACAACAATACCGGGCTTCCCTGGTGGCGCAGTGGTTGAGAGTCCACCTGCCGATGCAGGGGACATGGGTTTGTGCCCCGGTCCAGGAAGATCCCACATGCTGCGGAGCAGCTGGGCCCGTGAGCCATGACCGCTGGGCCTGCGCATCCAGAGCCTGTACTCCGCAACAGGAGAGGCCACAGCAGTGAGAGGCCCATGTACCGCAAAAGAAAACAAAACAAAACAAAACAAAACAATGATACCATGCTTGTATGAGCAGCCTCATAGGTATGTTGTTAGAATCAAAGGAGGCACTTTATATGAATATGCTGGGAAAAGTTTAGAATGCAGTTCAAACAGTGGAGCAGGCACTGTGTTAAGGACTCAACGTGGTAATTACCATAGCTATCTTTAAACAGCATTTACTGCATGACAGGTACTTTTCAAAGTGCTTTGCAGCTCACTTAATCATAACAACCTTAATCGGTAGGCACTAATATTATCCCCATGTTACAGACTGGAAAACAAAGGCACAGAGAGGTTAAGTAATTTGCCCAAAGTCACACAGCCTGAAAGTGGTACAGCCGGGAAGCCTGGAGAATCTGGTGCCAGACCCCATGCCCTAAACTACTCTTCCTCTTATGTGACTGAGTGCTCAAAACAACTAGACTAGGTAGGAATATTCTGGTCCTCCTTCCCCCTTTTTCTTTTAACAGATGAGAAAAATGAAATATGAGAATTCTTCCCCAAGTCAGACATCCAGTAGGGGACTGTTTTGGAATTCAAACCCAGGTAGCCTGAGTTTGGTGCCTTTCAGTTTTTAAACACTATAGCGCTACTGTATTCCTATATGAGAACATTAAGAATGCCACTAAAATGCAGCTAAAAGTGAGTTGAAAAGTTTAGAGCACCCCAGAAAACAATTAAGAATAGAATTATAACTAACAGTAATATTTTTATAGTGCTTTAAATTAACCTGAGCTCTTTTATAGAAAATATTCATGATGATAATGACAATGATGAAAACAAAAACAATTTAATGTATGGAAAACCTCCTACCCCATAATCTTTAGCTGCTAAAAGGAGATTGGAAGTATCAGCTGGGATGTGTGAATGGAAGGCCATTAAAACAAGCCACCAAGTAATTGATCCTCATATGGGTTAGATGAAGAACAAAACAGAAGCTCTCCCATGGGATGCTGAATTACAGCCCCCAGAGAATTCCCAGGGGTTGATCCCTGGCTTCTGGGCACCAAAGATGGCAACCCAGGGAGGTGTCCTGAGATACTCGGAGTGAGCACAAAGCCAACCCGCTTAATGTTCAGGGCTAAGAAGAAAACAACAGAAACTTCAGCCGCCAGAGAGAAATAAAATTATAATGAAAGATGCCTTCACTAGGCCAGTACAGTGAGAGACCACTACTGAAACAGGCAAGCAGCCACTCCGTTTTTAAGAAGAGACTATTCCAACCAGTTTTCTTGGGTTTTACTTCCTTGTGAGACCCAATTAATCAATTATGCTTTGGGGTTTTCAAACTTTTTTTTTTTTTTTTTGCAACGAGAGCGACCCTTTTTTTACACAGAAGTGTAAACAGATCCCTAATATATAAGTCAATAAAAGCAGATCGACTCTAGGTCAGGAGAGGGTATGGGGCTGAGACCATGATCAGCTAGACTATGTCTCTATAGCAGTCCCAAAGTCTGTTCCAGAAACCTGGTATAGGAAAACCCCCATACAGACTGCAGTCCATTTCATCTTGAAACAATGCCTACAATTAAAGATTGTTATCAGTTCAGATTATAAACACACAAGTATTCTAATACAACAGAGAAAGAAGATATGCAAATAGAGGCTTTCACTGCAGCCCCATAATTTCATAATATGTTGCTAAAGAGATCCACGTGCTACAGTTTAAAAGAATATGCTAAAAAGTGAAAGCTGATAAAGAATAGGAAAATGGGAATTCAATTTCAACTATCATGCAAGACTGACTATAGGAAATGAAGGTCACAGCCCCTTCGTAGGATGCATTTGTGCTGCAGAACTGAGATTTTGAATGTTTTGAGTTTCAAAACAGCTTTCCTTGAAACCTGGGAAAGCAAAATGTTGACGATGGAGACTGCGCTTGAACATTCATCAAAACCACCTTAGAATGGGCAATGGTTTTATTTTATTTTGTCACAAATTCCCTGACAATAATGTGAATAGCAAATTTAATAAGCCTTGCATGAATAATGCTTGATTTCATCTTTACATTTTATTAGGTAGCTAAAAGGTCATATTCAAAGGCTAATTTCATAGACTGCCTGTGGGAGCCATTAAAATGTATACATCTTCAAGCCCCTCACTACAAATGGGCCAATTTCTAATGGATAAAAATTGTGTATTTGTTGTCCTATTTGCTGACATTGCTAGTAGGAAAAGTATCTTTACAACCGTTATCTCTGAAAGAGTGGCATGAGAGACTGAAAGCTGAAATCCAAATTAGCTGACCTGTGCTTATAAGAGGATGAAAACTTACTCTTTTTCCTAGATTGGCAATACAAAGGGCATGTAATTTTTGGGGAAAAAATTGACCTTTTGTCTGCTGAATACTGTTAAACTTGAAATCTCCAATATCAGCTCTCCATGCCTACAGATATTGTATGAGTTTGTTGGCAAACAAATAGCTAACAAATCTTGCTTTATCAGCTACTGAAATCTCTGTCCTGCATGAACTGATAAAAAGAATTTTTTTAGTAGTTCGGTGTTTAGTTGCCAAGGATTCTCAGATTTCAGGAAGTCACTTCCTCACATCCAAAGCTGAACAGCTCATGTCCAATAATACTTTTGAACAATCCAGTTCATTTCTCTCGAAATTTCAGATTTCAATTTCAGTTCATTTCTCTCGAAATTTCAGATGTCAAAAGAAAGGCGTAAGAAGTATTCACAAATGGAACAAAGGGAGGGGGGGTACTTCTTTAGTTTTTATAACTGTGTGCTTTTTGCAACATATGAAAAAACATTAAGGTACGAAAAAATATACAATGCAATTGTACTCACGGATCATTTGACTTGGGAATCAAAGTACCTAGTTCCTTAATGCGGTCATTTATGTTAAATCTTCTTCTTCGTTCAACTTCAAGAAAAAAGCACAGGAAAGGGCTATTAGTAATGGTGACATGTACGCATTTAGCATATCTCATTAAAGGCATGTGCATGTTAATTCTGCTGAGTCAGGACAACAGAAACGAATCTGTATTTCCTGGTTATTCTCCTAGTTTTGGTACTGAGGATAAAGCCCTTTAAAAAATGAGCTAGCTTTGTATAGAGCTTTATCATTTACGAAGTCCTGAGATTGTAAATTCTCATTTGACTCTAGTAACTCCTGAAATTGGAGTTACCATCCTCAGTTACAAATGACAAAACTACCTTGGTGATATTGGGGACCTGAAAAGGACACCCAGCAATAAGTGGAGAACAGCCTGTACTCAGCCCTGATCCTCCAGACCAGGGGCAGCAAGCTTTCTGCAAAGGGCCTGATAGTGAGTACTCTGTGGGCCAAATAGCAAAATTAAGCATATTATTAGGTACTTACACAGCAAGAGAGAAAACAGATTTCCACAAATTTTGTGCTAAGAGAATTCAAAATGTAGTAATATTAACTAGATACAATTTTTGTATCTAGTTTACTAGCAAGAAACATTGGATGCTGAAATTTGGATTTTATATAATTCTCACATATCACAAAATATTATTCGCATTTTGATATTTTAAAGCCATTTAAAAATGTAAAAAACATTCTTAGGCTACAGGTCATACAAAAACCCCTCCTCTAGCCCAGTACTGCCCAAGAGAAATATAATGCAAGTTTCATATGTAATTTTTAGTTTTCTAGTAGTCACATTAAATAAGGAAAAAGAGAGAGGTGTAATTTAATAGTTTTATTAAACTCAGTCTATCCAAAATATTATAATTTCTACATGTAAACTATCTAAAAATTTATAAATTAGATATTTAATATTCTTTTCTTTGTACTAACTTTTCAAAATCCAGTGTCTATTTTACACTGACAGCATGCCACGATTTGGACTAGTCACATTTCAAGTGCTCAATAGGCAGACGTGTCCGGGGGCGACAGTACTGACTACGATAATCCTAGAAGTCAAGCATCTTTAACTGTACCATGCATCCTAACAGCATTCTTCTTTTATAAATCCAGCTGTATGTTCAACTAAATCATCATCTTCTCACAGGAGGGTGAAACAGTAGGCATATGAGTTAATAAATGTTTTTAATTTACCTAGCCTGACAAATAAGTTCCAAATAACTTAAAGTCTAATAAATTGGATTAAAGATATTAATATTTTACTTTACACATATTAAAACCTAACATATATTTATATTTGACTCACTAATATTGTGCACACTTAGGTAAATAATATTATTCACTACTTTCTCAATATATATTTGCATTTTTTCTTAGCTGAATGATTATTTCTATGATTGAATCAGTTATGTATAATACTGTCTTATTATCAGACTTTTATAAAATAGAAACAGTAAGTGATGCTAAATGGCTCTGAAGAAGAAATTTTTGGACCTCTGATCTTCTAGCTAACTTCCCCCAAACTCTGAAGTATGCCATGTTTTCTTACTTTTTCCAAGCATATAATAATCATAAAAAAAACAAACAATACTGAAACACATGAAATGAAATAAAAATCCCCGATGATCCAGATACCACCACTGCAAAATCTGTTATATATCCTTTGTGATTATTTTTATGTTCTAAGAATAAACACACACGTGGCCTAGATGTGCGCCCAGGACACAGTTCTCAGGACTCTACTCGGTCTACATTCACTTCCGGGTGACCCCATTTAGTCTCATGCTTTTAAATACCACATATACACTGATGACTCCCATACTTGTGTTTGCAGCCCAGTCATCTCCCTGGAACTCCAGACTCATAAGTCTGACTACTAGATGTCTCCATATGGAGGTCCAACAGGCAGCCCCAGCATTCCAAACTTGAGCTCCTGGTCTTTCCCACTCAAATAGCTCCACCGGGCTTCCCTGGTGGCGCAGTGGTTGAGAGTCCGCCTGCCGATGCAGGAGACACGGGTTCGTGTCCCGGTCCGGGAAGATCCCACGTGCCGCGGAGCGGCTGGGCCCGTGAGCCACGGCCGCTGAGTCTGCGCGTCCGGATCCTGTGCTCCGCAACGGGAGAGGCCACAACAGTGAGAGGCCTGCGTACCACAAAAAAAAAAAAAAAAAAGCTCCACCCACGGGCTTTCTCAGCTCACCTACTGTAACTCCATCCTTCCAGTTGCTTAGGCCAGCCTTGGCATCAATTCTGTACCTCTATTTCTTTTATCAATACATCCCACACTTGATCCATCATCAAAATCTGCTCACTCTACCTTTGAAATATTGCCAGAACCTGTCCACTTCAAACCTTCACTGCTACCTGAATAGAAGTCACCAACATCTCTTGCCTGGATTATTGCAATCCTCCTGAGTGGTATCTCTGCTTCACCCATGCCCATCACTACCTACCCCCGTTAGTCTAACTACAACACAGAAGCTGTTAAAACATAAGTCAGAGCCTGTCAATCTCTTGCTGAAAACCCTCCTATCGCTTCCCCTCTCACCGAGACAAAAACCCAGTCCTCAAGGCGTCCTCCAAGGATCTGGGGGCTCCCACCTCTCTGACCTCATTTCTACTCATCTCCCACTGTGACCACACTTTCTACAGTGACTCCCCTGTGCTCCCCCCACCCTCAGCCTTATGGGCCTTGCTCTTCCTCAACCAAGCCAGACACACTCCCCACTTTAGGACTTTCTACTGCTGTTCCACCTGCCTGGAACACTCTTCCCGCAGATACGTGAATGGCTCTGCCCTCACCTCCCTCAGGTGAGGTGACTCAAATTTACCCATGAGCCTTCCCTGACTACCTATTTAGGAGTGAACCACCACTTCCCATCCTGACCCCCTTGTCTGCACTATGTCTCCTCAAAGAACTTTCTGCCACCTAACATCTACATACTTCTTTCTTCCATTCATTTATAGAGCTCTATACCATCTAATATCTGCATACTTTTGTTTGTTTATTTATTTGTATGTTTATTCATTGAGGCATTCCGAGTACCTATATGAGCCTAGCACACAGTAGGCCCCCAACAACTATGTATTGAATAAAGAATGACACTGTTAAAGCAGAATTACACTAAAAACCATTCTGCATCTATCTTTTCTCACTCAGCAGCATACTGTTGACACCTTTCATCGTCAACATTTGTATGTACTGCATTTTATTTTTAATTCAGTGCCTACCCTCCCCAATTATAAAAGTGATATGAGCTTGCAAAAATTTGCAAAACATGCAAATATGTATACAGAAAGAAGTAAAAGCAAACTCTTTACACCACCCAACATTTTTTGCCTGAGGAAACTGTCAATGACAAGGCTGACTCCTAGATGTTCTTACACACACACACACACACACACACACACACACACATACAGTGTTTTCTTTTTTACATAATTGGACCCTATACATATTATTCTGCAGTTTGCTCTCTTCACTCAGTAATACATTGTAAACAAGTAAAACAGATCAACCCCATTCTTCTTAAGAGGCACTGAGTGTACCTCATAAGGATGTACCATGATTTATGTACAAATCCTCTACTGATGAATATTTAGACTATTTCCAATTTCTCCCTCTTTTTCAAAGGTATAATGACCATTTTTGCCAATGCTCGCGTGTACTTTTTACTCCTATCACAGTATTTATCCGAAGCTGTAAAACGACCTGCGTGTATCTGACCGCTCATCTATTCTGTCTGCCCCTGACTCTAATGTAAGCTCCTCAGGGTGGGAGACCTGTCTATCTGGTTCACTTCTGTAGAAAAGTGCCTTGTACATAATGGGGCTCAAAAAGTAGCTATGAGTGAATAAATGAATGTATTCTTTTGCCCATTTTGGCAAGGACTCTTACAAGATAAATTCCTAGAAGAGGAAAAGCTATGCCAATGGGCAAGTGAAACTTGAGTATTAATTTCCAACAGTTCAATGAGATCTTAAGGTTGTTTTATAGCCCTCAGAGTTGATCATATTTACACTTTACAGACAACCCTGAACTTGAGAGTTTAGGTGACTAAGTAAAGGCGGATTATGTTTTTCACAACATCCAACTTAGTTTCCACATTTCAGTTAGGAGAAATTATCATTATCTCATTTCTAAGGTATTTTAAAAGAAGAAATATCTTACAGTAAAATTACTTTGAAGCCAGAGGAGACCTTAGAAATATTAGTTGAAATCTCTTGGTTAAAAGATGAGGAAAGCTTCTTCTAAGTGAAACAGGAACTGGGAAGGGCAGGATCTATTAAAAGAAGAAACGCACACACAACCTCCTTCCCCCAAGGACCTAGTGATTCCATTTCTTAGCATTTAATCTGGAGAAACAAACTCCCCTGTACACAGAGAGGCATGTCTGCAAATGTTCACTGTGGCACTGTTTATAATAGGGAGAAACTAGAAACAACATGAACACTTAGCAGTACGAGGATTATGAAATATCACAAGTTACACTGGGGAATACTATGCAACAGCTTTTTAAAAGTAGATAGATCTAGATGAATAACAGCAGAAGGTCTTCAGGACATACTGGTGACTAAAGAAGCAGGCAGTAACAGATACAGACAATGCGATACTGTTTGTGTTAAATCATACACAAAACCATTCTATTATAACCTCTGCATGCAAGTGTAAGGGTGTATGTTCTTAAATACTTGGAAAGAGGTTGGAAAGACAAACAGCAAATTGAAAAAAAACCCAACAATGATTATTTTTAGGAATCAGAGAACTCTGGCCTTATTCTATCATTTTTATAAGGACAAAGTATTTATACATAACTTATATCCTTAAAAATCAGTTTAAGAAAAAGAGGATGGGGGCAAGAGATGAGAAATTCATACACACACAAACTATTTTCTACTTCCAAGCCCAATCCCTTTTTTATTTTCAGCCTCTTTCACTTGTTTATGAAACAAAAAATCTTAACTTTTCATAGGAAAAAGCTTAAAGATGTGACCAAGAGTAAATTAAGCATATAAAAAAAATAATTTTGAATGTCAGAAAACCTCTTTTTTAAGTCACAGGTAAAGTCAGAAATTTAGGAGGCTTCCTCATGTCACCCAATGTCTCCCCTCCAGATGTTTAATTTTTTTCTTTTAAATCTCACTGGAGAAGGTGATCCCATAATCCCCTTTTTTTAATAAGTTCCAGTGTGAGCAACTTATATTTGGGTAGGTGGGGATCAAGACTCCCTCTTACCAAAAAAAAAAAAAAAAACCCAAAAAACCAAAACAACAAACTCCTCAAGATACTGAAAACGTGTGTGTGTGTGTGTGTGTGTGTGTGTGTGTGTGTGTGTGTGTGTGTGAGATTCAACTTGATCTGAGATTAAAATACAGGGAAAATTATATACTTTGGTCTCTCCAGAAAACAATTTTCTTCCATAAAATGTACCTTTAACAGGTGAAACCAATTTTCCTCCAAAATGTCTGGAAATTTTTTGATATAACGGGAAACATGGACTCCAATATAATGAACATAAAACCAACTTACTCAAGTTGTGATTGTCCTTTTTTTGTCTCTCTTTGGCCAATGCTCTTGCTTCAGACTCTGTGGGAAAAATATGCGCTGTGCATGTGAATGAAGTCATTAGAAATTAGAATTGTTCAAGGCACACCACAGTGTAAACTACAAAACACCTATTTTCTAAAGAAATGGACACTTATATGACTTGAATAAAAATAGGGTTGTAAAATTTTTGACTTTTAAAAGGCTTGCATTTTTTTCCAAAAGCAACATATATCAAATAAATGCAAAAACTCAGCTTCTAAAGAATGGCAAAAGACCAGTAACAAAGATGTCTGACAGACTGCAAACATACAGGTACAAATAAGAAAAAAATAAATAACTAGAAACTATGGGAATTTGCTGTTCATAGTGTATTATCAGGAGTCAAATTTTCTTTTCAGGCAATAGATCTTTTCAGTCTTTCTTTGATCTGTTACAAAGGTATGAAAACTAAGCCGAGAGGCTTCCAAATTGGATCTCTAACTGATTAATGGAAATGAACTCATTATTTAAGAACTTGGAGCCAGGTTTTGTCAGAACCTGCTAGAATGAAATGATTCAATGACTCTTAGGTACAACTACTTACTAGTCTGAGTTTATAAAAACAAAAATAGGCATAGGGTACAGAGGCATTTAGTAGCAACTCCATTTGGAAAAGTCTATTTGCATAGCAACTCTGGTGAGATCTCTGTGATAAGGGATTACTTTCCGCCTTACAGAGAGCAAAATAAAACAAGGAAAAAAATGTTATTTCACTAATCCCGGGATTCAGGAACCTCTGTTATTTCCTTTTCAGAAGTGATATCCAAAACGTCACACTATCATTTCAGAACTTTATTTCAAAACAGAAATCTTTTCAGCATTACTTATAGCATATATTTATTATATGGCTATTATTATATGTATTTATATAGATAGATAGATAAATAATTCAGAAGCTGAATTATTTCAGTTAGGAAGATCAATCCAAATCATTTCCTTTTTTTTTTTACCTCTCACATAGAAGCATGACAGGCAGCTTTTATTCACACACCCTCTACTTCAGTATCTTAACTTTTTTATTGTTTTCTTTTTGCCCACCCCACCCTGTGGTTCTCTGCCTGTCACCCTCAATCCACCAACTGTGGACCAACTCTGGTCAAGGCAACCAGTGAACGCCTTTGCCATCTAGTGGCGGCAACCACATCCTTCCCACTGAGGCTGGCCTCTTGGCCTTGGGGAGGAGGGTTCTCTTCCAAGTTTGGGCACTCCCCTGCAGCCTTAGGGTATTCTTTAGTTTTTTCCTCTCTTAGTAGCTGCTTGCCTGTACTTGACTGATAATTATTTTACAGCTTTCCTGTTCCAATCCCTGACTGGACCCTAATTCAGGTGGGAAAACTGGACTTCATAAAGATAATGTTTTTTCCTCTTAGGTCAGATTTGCTGACTCCCAAGCCTATTCTGTTTTGTCTACATTAGGCTACCTCCCAAACTATCAGTGGTCTGAACCTCATTTCCTGTCCCTTTTCTCTTTTTCTTGCCATTTTACCCTTGTCCAGTCTGTACTGGTCATTTTCTAAGATACCAGTGACTCTAGAAGTATATTGTCTGTTATATCTGCCTTTTTAAAAAATTTGATAAATGTATATCCCTTTCACCCATTTCCTCCTCCTACCCCCAGCTTCTGTTGTTTTCTTTTCTTTTTGAAGAAACAATCATATACATAATTCAAAACTCCACTTTGTACTCAGGAAATTTACACATGTCACTCTAACCATATTTTACCATTATTTAATACAGATTTCATTTAGCTATCTTTTCTAAGACTTCATTGTACTTTTCCTTCATGTACAGTATCTACTTGTTTGTTGGCTTTTGATGGTTTTTATGTATTAATTAATCATCTTTTTTTAAACCAAATCAATGATTTTTTTAAAAAATTCTTTCTCCTGCCACGATTTTCTGAAGTTTTTTTTTTTTTCAAGACACCCTTGAACAGAAGAGGAATTTTCTGCACCAAATCTATATTCCATAGTCTCAGTCTATTCACCCAATCCTGTAGGATGCAAGGATCAAATAACAAAAAGGGGGATGAGGTGAAGGCCATAAAACCCAGCATGTTGGAATACCAGTTCTAATACAGTTTCATCATGTTTTACTGGCCAAAGGCCTTCCCTAAAGTGTTAAACAAAAATGGAGAAATAGGTAATTTCACACTTGCCTCAAGAACAAATGATACCCATTGCTCCATTTGATGATTTATTTTTTCACTCCGTGTAATAACTCTTTTGCACATGATACAGCAAAAATAACAGGAGGCATCTGAAGATATAAGAAATATATTCTTACCCTATCCCAACTGTGGGCTTGAATGTGTGTCAAAGGAAAATTCAGACCAGGGTTCTCAAACTCAAAGGTTTCTAGGGGCCGAGCAACTAAGGAAAACACCAGATGGGGAGAGACATCTCATAATTGAAAGTGTTGCCTGCTGCCCTCACCCCAAAGGGGACAGCAGCCATAGACACAATAATGGGTGTCATGGAGTTACAGCAGCCTGATTCCCAGTATCTCAAGAAATACTGGAAACAAAGATTTTCAAAGATACATCCTCTATCTTAAAATATGGCTCAATGTTTTAACCACTGCATAGACCTAAAAAAGTATGTCTGCGAGTTGGAAATACTTCTGGAGGTCACTATTTGGATAACTTTGCTTACCAGAAAATTAACAGAAAATCTCTAGTAAGAGATTTTGCTGGGTATTTACCTGAGAGCTCCCTTTTTATGTTGGGAAGGTTGGCTGGGCAGGAGTTGCTGATGGTGAGGCCCGGTGGTGGCAGGCCTTGATTCCCATAAAGGTCAATCAAGTTTCCAGAGACAGGTAACTAGAGAGAGAAAAAGAGTAACGGAAATGAATTGTTGAACGATTCCTAAGTTATTCAGCTAAAACCCATATCCTATTCCAGACTTTATTTAAAAGAAACGATCTGATGTAAAAAGATATTTTTTAACATAGGAAAAGATGAGACGTTTACCTTTTCATTCATTCACAGATATATGGTCTCCTTAGGGGGTTTCCCTTAGTGACAGGAAAGGAGGCAGAATCTCACGCCCATAAAATCACTCTGCTACCCAGCTTATAGGTTTATTTTGAGCATGGAGACAAAGGATAACGTGCGAACTCATTATTTAGCACATGTAGTAGCTTATAGAAGACACCCAGTAAATATTGTCTATTATTATAGGTAGGGTTATATGTGACATGGCTTTGTTACCAAATCACGTTTTTCATCAAAGTCAACTTTTTTCCTTCCTTCTCTTCCTCTCTCCCTTATTTCTTTCTCTCTCTTTATAAGGAAAAGCAATTAACAGTGTTTTCTTATTTGAAAAGAAATGGTTTCCTTACTGCGAAAAAGCTATTTTCCTTGAAACTGAAATCTTTCACAAAGCCACAAGAGGGAGCCCACTGGCTTTCATAAAAGAACAAAACTTTACGTTTGAAAAAAAAAAAAAGAAAAAGAATGAAAGAAATATTTAGCTTTCCTAAACTATCTTATGAGTGTTTGTCTCTTGTTCTGAATTGAATATTTTCAAGTAATGAACCTGTTTTTTTCCCAGCAATGAGCTCCCTTTGCAATATATGCATTTTCCTGTAACTAGTTCCCTGGCATGAGTTTGATGCACCCGTTTTTGTAGGTGAAAGAGATCCAAGACATTTCCTCTTGCCACTCCCTGGAATAAAGTTCTAAATATTAATTGCTGGGAAATAGGTGGCTTCACTATTTCCACGGCAGACACTTCCCATTTCCAGCTTAACTTAAGTAATTTCTGTAACTATTATTACCAGGTGAGATTTTATGTCATTCAGCCCTTCCCTTACTTGATTATACACTCCGAATCTGAGAAAAGTAAATTTAGATAACATTTAAGTACGATTAAACTGTTTAGTAATCAAGAGGTACCTGGTAAAGGCTGCACCACAATACAACACATTTCACTCTTTCAAATAACCACTAACATACAGATGAAATTACACCATGAAATATAGAATCAAATGTGTTTCCCCTCATGGGTAGCCATCAGCCACTGTATTCCTATCATGGCTTCTAAATAAATACTCTATGAACTAAACTCCTAGCTAGAGAGATGGGGGTGGGCTGTGCACAGAATAAGGTATTTTCCAACACGTTAATATGACATTTGCTCTGATACAATTGGGGTTGGGGGCAGGTAGCACAGACAGATCAGCAGGGCACATCTCTCTTCTCCACTCAGTCTTTTGCTCCTTTGTGAAGACAGCATCTAAATCATGTACATAAAATGGATTACACATATCTTACTATACATATGCATATGAACAATACGTTGTGATAATGTAAAATGCCCTTGAACCACATTTCAAGGGCCTCTAGCTAAGGAACTGATAAAAAAAAAAGTGACTTTGATTATTAGCTGTCATTTCACTTAGTGGTTTCATACGAAATAGGTCACCTTCTCAGGGTCAGCCTTGCCCTGTGTGTGTTCAGTTTTATTCTTGTCCAACTTAATACAGCAAAGTGAAAGGTGCTCATATGTCTCAATACAGCACTGTACAGTCAGAGAGTCAAAACTTACAAAGCTGGTATGACATCTGGTAACCCTTCTAGATTCCAAAGCTTTATCCTCCCATCCTGGAATTTTAGATTTGGGAAGAAGTACCAGGTATTAATAAACCAAGAATGTGACTTCAGATTCAATGCCACAAGCTAAAAACAATTGTTTCCATAGCTCGAGAAATATAGATCGTATGTATTATGCTTCATATGCAAATTGTATGCAAAGCATGTAATTGTGTTATTATGATAATTTTTTAGAGATAAACAATAGGCAAGTGATAAATGCAACTAGCTTTTTAAAAAAAAACCCTCTAAGTCATCACTGGATCTATATTGAACAGATATCTTCTATTATAAGCTTCTCCAGGACAAGAATATATTTTCTAACCACAATGTAAAGGAAGATGTTATATGTACATATATTTAATAAATGCAGACTCACAGAAAAAGAGGGTGAAAAACTCAAAAACTAGGAAGAAGACAGAGACAAAGACACAAGGGGCAGGATGGAAACAGGAACAGAGAGACACAAACCCAAGAGGGGGAGAGAGATGGATGGAAAAGTGGGGTGGAAGTGGGGGAAACCCAGAAGGGAATGGATTGGGAAGGGGTTAAAAACTGCAGAGAAGATTGCCTGGACTGACAGCAGTGCTGACCAAAAAGAGAGATGAATTAAAATCTCTATAACAAGACGCCTTATCGGGCACTCCACGGAGGTCAAACCTCATTACTTCCAGTTGAAAAAGCAGCTGATAACCCTCTGGAGAGTTCTCTAAAAGACTTCCTGCTTCGGCTGCTTTTCCAATACTTGCTGGTTAGGAGTGGGCAGCGGAGAGTCTGCTGGAATATTTTGCTGGGGAAAATTTAATTTTGTGGGCGCCTACTCTGAGCCAGGCACAGAAGTAGAAAGGCACTTTGTGTAGCTTATCTTGCTGACTCTACAAAAAGGAAAGTCTCGCTGTGTCTGAGTGGAGGTTTTTGATAGGAGGTTCACATTGCATGTTAATTGTAGTATTTGGGGGGCAGGATCAACCTGCTGATGATAACCAATTAGAAACTGCACTTTTCAATTAATCTCCAACTAAACCTGAGCAAATAAAAACCCAGGTGCTCACTAACCAAGTGTGGATACTCAAATTTAGAAATTCACAGTACAGTCATTTACCGCCTGGGCTTAGGAGTCAGAGACCCGGGTTAGAACCTGCCTGTCATTGACCTGCTATATGATATTAACCTCTCTGAGGTGAGACGTCCCTGTTTGAAAAGTGGCAATCATATCACCCATCTCACAGGGTTTTGTAAAATGTAAACGAGATAAAAGTAGGTGAAACAGGGCTTCCCTGGTGGCGCAGTGGTTGAGAGTCCGCCTGCCGATGCAGGGGACACGGGTTCGTGCCCAGGTCCGGGAAGATCCCACATGCCGCGGAGCGGCTGGGACCGTGAGCCATGGCCGCTGAGCCTGCGCGTCCGGAGCCTGTGCTCCGCAACGGGAGAGGCCACAACAGTGAGAGACCCGCGTACCGCAAAAAAAAAAGTAGGTGAAACAGAGTACCTGCTTCTTAAGTGACTGACAAACTGCTATGTGTAGTAATAATAGTTTTCTGGAAAGTGCCGTATACCCAGTCTACAGTTTTTGGACAGTCAAGCTAATTTTCACTTTGATCAACAAAACTGTCTGCCATGTTAATTGCCAAGCATCCCGTTGACCACTGCACCAATTTATTGGACCGCAATGCAGATCTAAGCACAGAAATAAGGGGATCTGCAGAGCTAAAGTGACCACTCACTACCATAAATCTTCTTCATTGGGGATGCTTTTGCCCCTTTCCCCAGGGGACATTCGTCAACGTCTAGAGACACTTTTGGTTGTCGTAGTGGGATGGCAAGGTGCGAATGACATCCAGTGGGTAGAAGCCAGGGATTCTGCTAAACATCCTACAATGGACAGGACAGTCTCCATAACAAAGAATTATCCATCTCAAATGTCAATAGTACCAAGGTTTGAAAGACTCTGCTCTAAATGATGGCTTATGCTCTTTGTATTACTGACTGTTACTTGTTGAAGCTACTCAGAGGAAGGCTGATTAAAATAATATGGCTTTCTAATTAGAAATGAGTCTCCTAGCCATGCAAATTTAAGAAATGATTCTGTGGTTCCCCGTCTGAATTAGAAAAATCTCCTCATAAACACGGTTAACATCAAAATTAGGTCAAAATAACACCTTTGGAGCTAAGGAAGAGGAAGAGGCGTCTTCTGTTAACATGGATATATTGTGTCTTTGCTGAGTTTTTATCTAGCACATTAACTTGATGGACAAGATTTCACTTCCAGTGCACAAGCTACACAATGGACAGATGAAAGCCGCAACCTAATTAGGACAAATAAAGAGAAGGTAGACACACGTGGGTATGTGCCCTAAACTTGGTCTGAATCAAGTTCTTCAGGGCTCTGCTCTACCAAAATGAATATTTTTCCAAGTAAATGATAATTGTAAAATGTTATTATTTTTCTCTCTGGATGGTCCCCTTCTCTGAATATCAATTGAGCACTGTTAGCACAAGTAAACTGGGACTTTTATTCTTTGTTTGTGATGGTACAAGAGGGCCCTTGTGCTCTCAGAATAGTTATTTCTAGACTCCAATTCCCTTAGGATAGTTTCCTCTCTAAGTGTTCCTTCCACTTTATTTTTTAAAGTAGTTTACTTGAAATAGACCATTTCAAAGAATCAAATAAAAGGAAAAATGCCCAATGTAAAGGACATTCAGTTTAAACTTCCCTGTGGGGAAAAAAAAATTAAAACATTAGTAAGTTGTAGTGGCTTTGTTATTTAATTTTGACAATTAAAACCCAAATTTATCATGAATAAGAGCTAGTAACTAACATTCAGTGAGAGCATGTCAGGCAAGACTGTCCTAAATATTTTTTTGTAGATTAACTCTTATAATTTTCACATGGTTTCTATTGTTTTCGATGCTACTGCTGTCCCCATTTTCCAGACAAGGAAAGTGAGGCAGGGAAGACAAATAACTCACTCCAGAGTATGTATTGAACTCAGATGTCTGGCTCAGAGTCTGTGTTCCAAACCTCTATGTTACAGTCTTTCTGCCCGTAGTAAAATGCTAAAATAGTTTGTTGTGGGAAAGCTCTGATGCGGGGCAACACAGAAGAGAAATGGATGCTGGGACAAAGTCAGTGACTCCTGAGCGTGGCTGCAGGTTACTCCTCTCCTGACTGGGAATTAATTAAATTCTACCTGGGGGTTCTTTCCTATCTGGGAACTCCCCTGAGATGGCCTCTCTGCTTCTGAATTATCCTTCTCCATTCAAGGTCTGAAGTGGTCTCCTTTTCTAAACTTGTAAGCCCAATGAGACCAGGAAGGAGACCTGAGCCATTTGCATCCACAGCACCTTACCCAGCACTGCTCACATATGAGGTCTTTAACAAATGCTAAATCAATCTTAAAAGGAGTTCAGGAGCAATCGGATAATGAAAGACTAGGATGTCTACTCTGATGTAGACTGACCGGGGAGACGTGGGTTATCAGCCTAAAGGTCACATCTCCAGAAGGGTTATCACAAGGACGAGTTCTCCATGAGGCAAACTGGGACCCACATCTGCAATTCACAGAGAGACTCACTATGAGAAATATTTCCATTATCGAGTATGATATTATTCTAACGTAGAGCTTCACACATTACAGGTGCTGAGTGAATAACACCCAGAAAAAATGCTATCAAAATTATTTGAAGCTATAATAAATTGCATTTAATAATTTAGCTATTGTTGAGTACAAGCTATGTTTCCAACGCTAAATGCTGTACATACTTTATGAGATGACCATGTGAGGTAGAAACAGTGATCAGTCCCATTTTACAGATGGGGAAATGGAGGACTTTAAGAAGCAAAGTAATGTGCCAGGTCAGACAGTAAATGGCAGACTCAGGATTTGAATCCAGGTCTGATCATAAATCTTCAACTCCCAACCATTGTGCTTTACTGCTTCACTTGTAAGTGAGTGCATATTTTTCACTGGAGGCTTTTAAGAAGCCAAATGCCTGATATTTTGGTGGGGAATACAAAGGATACGCAAGAGGAAGTTAACGCATTGAGTACTAGGTTGGATCAGGTGACACCCAAGGTCCTCACCTTTGGGGGAAAATTTAAAAAGGAATAATTTTTAAAAATCATGCCAATTCTACAGTCCTCCTGAGTGTGCTCAGGTATCCACTTCATGCCACTGGAAAAACGACCACCCTCATCAGCAAAGTTCTTTTGAGACAAGTGCAGTCTGCCTCACGGGATGCGCGAAAGTTGGAAGCAAGAGGGTTCCACAGAAGCCAACCAAGGGCTCAAAGAAGTTGGGAAGAGTTTGGCACGGAAACATTTGTCAGAAAGAATATTTAGCTCTTTCAAAATGAGGGGGTGCGTTTAAATGGACAGTAAACTGACAAAACTAAGGATCCCAGAAGAAGATTAGAGGTTTCGAGGGGAGTCATCCTTAACCCTCAAGACTTCAAGTAAGTGACTTAAAGGACTGGATCAAGATAGATAAGAAAACTTAACTATAAAAAATTGGTTTTCTAGGGATTTTAGTATAAAGAAGTAAGAGCTACCACATTCCCTTCCCAAGGAAATTTACTATTGGAATTTAGTCTTTAAAACTTTTTTGTGTGTATGTGGGGTAAAAAACATATGACCTAAAATTTCCCATCTTAACTATTTTTATTGGGTTGGCCAAAATGTTCATGTAGGTTTTCCGGGAAAACCCGAACAAACTTTTTGGCCAATCCAATACGTGTACAGTTCAATTGTGTTAAGTATGTTCACATTGTTGGGCAACACATCTCCAGAACTTTTTCATCTTGCAAATCTGAATCTCTATACCCATTAATAACAACTCCCTTTTACCCCCTTACCATCATGGAAGTTAGTCTTTTAAAAACTAATTACTAAAGAATATGATAGTCTCATGGCATTGCTCGTATAGAAAACAGAAAAGGATGGGACTAGGCCTTCAAAGATGTACCGAGGAGTCCTGGCTCTGACACATCCGAGATGTGTAATCTAGCGCAACACAAGCTAATTTTTCCTAACCCTAAAACGGAGGGCATTGACCCAAGGAATTCCTGCAAGGACCAAATAAGACAAAAATGGAAGGAGTGAAAGAAAATGAACTCTACAAGCAAGGCTCCAAACTGCAGAGAGGAATAAGTAACAGAGAAGAGCAAATATGACCCCTGATTAATTAACTAAAATTGGAATAAATTTGCTGTTGAAGAAGGGTAACTTGAATGTCACTCTATCACCTGTGACTAATAAGGGATCTCCTTTAAAAAGTGCATTAACTTTTCAGGCCAACTAGAAAACCACTGTAAATAACACAGTCCAGAGTATTTCCCTTGGCAGCAGTGTCCTAAGTTGGGCATCAGATGTCAAAGGCAACTGGAAGATCTAACGTGCTACTGAAAGTGGACTTGGACTCCAGGGAATGCAGAGCTTCATCATGGGATTACTGATAAACTCATGAGAAATTCTTAATTTCTGATGTCTAAGTCATTTATTTGTGATCCTGAGATACTTCTCTGCCTCATCATCAATACATTTCTCAATGAATCACTTGCAAAGATAAACTGAAAATTCAGGAGAAGGGAGAAAACACTGGAAATAATGTCACAAGATTTTCTTTTAGAAAAAAAGATCACCGATACCGTATTTGCCATTTGCAAGGCGGGATCCATCAGGCCCAGGATTTCTTCATTATAACTTGATTCTAGGCTAATGATGTCATCGATTACATCATCCATCTGAAGGAAAAAGGCAATGGAAAACAAACAGATATAAGCAAAAACTGTGCAAAGCAACCCAAAAAGAAATCCATGGTCTTTCCTGACCCAAAGCAATAACATTCTTTAGTTAGATTCTAAGAGGTAACTGTTCTCTTCCTCCCCAAATAAGAATATTATTGAAGACCATTAACACTAATGGGTGATGAGGATGACATATGCAACCAGCACTTAGTGAGTGATTACTAGGTGCCAGACACTGGGCGCAGGACTTTTTATGGGCTAGGTGATTTATCCTGACAATAACCCTATCAGGGTAGGTGCTATTATTATAGCAATTTTCCAGGTGAGATATATGAGAAGCAACTTGCCCGAAGTCACACTTCAGAGAAGGGTTACAGCCACAGTTTGAACCATGCTCTGAACTTTTATGCAAAACTGCCTGCCTTAAACAAGAAAGATGAACCAGGAAATTTCATCTTGAATGACAGCTGCCTTTTCCTTTTCTCCTCTAAAGACTATGCCCTGTACCTTTCCCACACCCTCCTTGGAGTAAAAAACCACAGATGGCAATTCAGCCCTTTGCTCCCACAGGGGTGTGTGGGGCACTGTGGCTCCCAGGCCACTGGGTATCCCTGCACTCATCTTACAAGGACTTGTAAAATAAGTTTCTCCTCGTACAGCTGCCAGCGTGCTTGGCACTTCCAGAGGAGTACACCAGGACGAGGTTATCATTACAGTCGTGGAGCTGACATTCCCTCTAGATCAATTTTATTCCTGTAGTACCAAAACATTAGTTATGATAATAAACAGTGATTACATGTGCATTGCAGCAGTTGCAAAGACAAGTCTGTGAAAACATTTCTTCGCAAACACCTTATATATTTGAGCTACTTGGTGTGCGTGTGCACACACGCTTGGGTCTTAATCGTACTTCACGAGTACACAATGAAATCTCAGAACTCAGACGGATGCTCCTTTGTGTCTTTTTGCCATTTTCTAATTAAAGAAGACAGGCTCCAACATCATGGGGCTTGTCGGAATCCTGGTTCTCCCACTTTCTGGATTGGGGTAACACCCTTAATCTTTAAGAGCCTCAGTGTCCCAATAATACTCATGGCCTTATTGGATTCTTGTGAGATTTCAGGACAAACCATATAAAGTGCTCACAGTGCCAAGAATATAGTAAACATTCAAAAAATGAGTGGCATTAAGTGACCCCTGAGAATAATTGGAGGTCAGTTTTGAATAACTGTCACCACACTCTTTCCTTTCCAGGTACACCAGTTGTATCCGTTTCGTTTGCTTGTTTTTAAGAGATGATTTTCTAAATGAGTTGGTAAACTGGAAAATGGGCCAGAAGACTTATGAGCAACCTTTCTTTGTAAATTTTTTATTTTATTTTTAGGGAAATGAACTTAGTGGGCTTGGTATGAGAGAATTTTTTCTCTTATGAAAAGAGTCATACATGTTGATAAAAGGCAGTAGAGAAAAGCAAAAAAAAATAAGAATTTTTTGTTTATTATTCTTCTTTCTCATATATGTATATACACATTAAAAATACATAAATATATTAATAAATGGGTATAGCATGATTTATATAGCCATTAAGTAGGATGTCATAGAAGAACTTTTCATTATTTGGGAAAATATCCATGATTTATCATTAAATGAATAAAATCTCAAAATATATTTTCCATGAGATTCCATTTTATAAAACAATATATAGATCTCACACACACACACATCTTGGTTTTACAAATATCCTGTCAAAGTCGCTAACCTATAAATTTGTACAACGTATTTTGATGATGGTATCTAAATGAAGTACAGCAGTTTACATTCTATTTTATTAAAATTTATGTATTTTAAGCACTGCTTTTTTTTTTGTTTTTTTTTTTTGCGGTACGCGGGCCTCTCACTGTTGTGGAGCACAGGCTCCGGACGCGCAGGCTCAGCGGCCATGGCTCACGGGCCTAGCCGCTCCTCGGCATGTGGGATCCTCCCGGACCGGGGCACGAACCCGTGTCCCCTGCATCGGCAGGCGGACTCTCAACCACTGCGCCACCAGGGAAGCCCTTAAGCACTGTTTAATGACTTACAGCAACTCAGGGAAAAATGCATTTCAAGTATCATTTCCCTAGTAATTTTTTAATCATGAGACATTATGAAGAAAATAGTTCTGTTCATAGCTTCCTCAATTAAAAAAAAAAATCAATGGGGGAAAAAAAAAACCCTTAAGTCATCAGGAAAGTGTGATTAGCCACAAATATAGATCCTCATTACAGAGCGTTACATCTTTGGGCTGCTGAGTCATTCAGTACCTGCATGCACGACGCTCGTAAATGCGTGTTCATACTTGGGCATTCGCTCTCCGCCCTGTTTTGTTCTTCAAATTTATAAAATCCCTGCAAAAACACAAGCAAAATCAGCCTATGATCTGGATTTGCAAACGACTTTTCAATGACATATTCACACGAGGCTGATGGCGCGGCAACAAGATGAACTAAGCTTTCTGATAAAGTGTAATCTGACCGAGAAACAAAATAATGAAGGAAGAACTTCTTCCAGCAAATCAGCTTGACAGATGACAAACATGGACAGAGAAGAATAAGATGGTTGGTTTAGGGAAAAGACTTAGTCCCTCTAGAAATTAAAATCAACCAAACTTCAGAAGAGTCACCTCTGAATCACATGAACATTTCAGAGGACAAACTCCACTAAAATGAAGCTCATCATCTCATATTTGGAAATAACATATTAAATCACAACCCTTCTGTTAGGTATGCTTCAAATTTTGATGCAATAATTAGCTTGAGGTACATTTGAGTCTTGTCTCCAACCCAGCCTTTACAAAAAGCAGATTTCACCAGCAGTGGCAATTTTATTAGGAAACCGAATTCACCCAGCAAGGAAATCTTTGCTTTTCTGTTAGATTTTCATGTGCTATATTCTTCCAATCCAGCCATGCACACTCTGTGCTTTTTTTTTTTCCTTTCCAACTCAGGGAGCAATAAAAATAACATCCCAGACGTTCACAGCAAGCGGAAATTCTAAACCGCCTGTCCAACACCTTTTCTATTTTTACTCTCCCTTTTCCACCTTTCCTTCTCTCCTTGCATTTTCACTGCTCTGTAAACGGAAAGGAATGGAAGAGAACACTCAGCTAACGAAGCAGAAACGGGGTGGAAGAAAAAGTGTCCTCGCGTCTGGGTTCTGCTCTGAGGGGGCCAGGTCCCCTGCCAGGAGCCATAACCCAATAACCCGGGGATGGTGACAGGGAGAAGAGGCTGGAGGGTGACAGCTAGAATGAGGAATCGGGGACAACGGCCAGCGAAGGTGGCCACGCGGACAGACTGGAGTCCACGGTCAAGTGCGGGAGGGAGATCCAACAGACAGTCATTCAGTGTAAGAAAAAGGAGAGGGGAGGAGACATGAATTACCTCTTTTTCACAGTTGGAGTTAAGTGTAAGCATAGCCATGGGGCTGTTGGGTGCGCTGCTCCCGGGCACTGGTGGCATGACATGATCGCCAGGCTGGTTTGGACATGGCAAGCTCAGGACTTGGTTGGCATGTTTATTTGCTAAAGTGGTAGAAAGGTACTGCTTTACCTGCTGCCTTTGGGCTTGCTGTATGTGGTACTTGGTGGGGTTTTCGAGGTGGGTCTGCACCTGAACATAGCCACGGAGGGAAGAGAAGAGAGCGCTGTTATTGGTGAGTTTCGGACAGCTCTTCTTTCAGGCACAAGCATGAGACGGGCCAGTCCACCAAGAGAATAGATTATTAAGCCCCTGTTAGGTACCAGGCACCGTGCTGATGGATTTTGATACTACTGAAGTTTAAAGGCTAACCCTTAGGATTTGGGGTAGTACTCTGCCCTATTTCCCTGCTAACTGGCGGTCCATCATCTCTTTAAAACCTTGTGCCCTTCTTCTCATGTCTGATGACTAAAAATTGGCCACTATCTGTAGGGCAAAAATTTCCCCAACACACCTGAAAGAGTTTGTTAAGATCAAAACAACAATCTAGAAGAAGGCGCATAACTTGATTCATTTCAGTTTTCTTTGGCAAACAGAACCACTTTCTGTTTTAAAAAAACACAAAAAACCCTCCTTAAGGAACAACTATAAAACGGTTGTAGAACGGAAACAGAAACATTCGGATGATTAAATCAACTGGTTGTGGATCAGTTCCTCCCACCTGCATTTGGACATGACTGTTCAACATTTTAATTAAGATCTTAAACTCAACATAAAAAGCAATTCCCCATTAAGCAGTTTCTTTCAAACACATAGCACTTCTATATATGTGTTTTTGAAGGCATGAATATTAAGCCACCAACATTATTTTTCCCTTCTTTCTTATAGACATTAATAGAGAATAAGAACTTTTTAAAAAAAATCAATGATACTCAATTTAGTCACTTTTTCCTTGAAAAACACAATTTAATCTTAGAGCCATGAACCGGAGCTCATGGAGAGAGCACAGCCATGCACCAGGGGAAAAAAAATCCTACTAATATTTACTTTATTCGAAACTACATTGAATTACTGATTATGGTATCAAACAACAAACAGCATTAAACGGGAAGACATGTACTTATTGAAAACTGTGTCTACTACAATAACATGAAAAGGTGAAACGCTCAATTTATTGATTACATTTCAGAGACTAAATATAAGAATAAAGCTCACCTGATAGTGATTATATTCTAGCATTTCCAGCATAACCACGTTTTAGGTGGCCCCAATCCAACAAATAACGGTAGACTATTCGCTCCCTCTACTTTCTGCAACTCCGATTCGTAGACTGGCATAGAGAAAGTACTATAAACAAGGTATCCTGAGACACCACCGGAAACTTTATCACAGCAGCCCTGCTTATAATAACCTAAGCTAATTAGTTATGCATGTAAAAAAAAAAGTTCACACAAAGGGCTTTTTTTTTGGAAGCCCTACGAGTTTGCTCTTAAATATTGATATCAACCCCCCCGCACCCCACCCAGCTTGACGTCATACTTTTTTTCATAAATATAAAAGAACCTTTTTAAGGGATGAGCTATCAAAGTCAAACTCACTGTCAGATCAAGGCCAATTCACTATTCATCTTTAGTTCCAGTAGTATTAATAGACAATGGTATTTCTCTTTCAGCAATAGGTTAAGAGCTAGATGCCCCCTTTGGAGAACATTGCCTAAAAGCTACACATGAGACTCTTCTAATGGCCGAATAACTCAGCCCTTCCAAATGCAGAAAGAGTGTCTTTTAGTATGGGGGAGTCTCTGATGAACTTTCAAGTTCAACAGCCTCATCTTGCATCCTGGTCTCAATGTGCATCTTATTCTTAACTGGACAGATATATAAATTTCCTACTGACCTTGCATCAGGAAGAGGGGGAGCTATTCTAAATAGAAAAGGAAAAATACAGAGGCAGTTTTGGATATATATTTATGTGGAAAGTAAGAAATACACATCTTCCCAATTTAATCCTCAAATTAGGAAGCATAAAATTTTTCACTAAAAAATCTTTTAATATAATTCTTGGGGCTAGAGAAGAATAAGAGTTATCATATACACAACTGATGCATTTATAGATTTCCTTATTCATTCCATTATTTACTGTTATTATGTGCTAAACACTGTGCAAGGCACAGAATACACATTGTGAGCAAGTAGATATAATTGCCAGGTTTATGACCCTGAGAGTCTGGGGGGAAGCAAAGGAAGATAAAAGGCAAACAAATATATGTCTAAAAATTATGATAACAGTTGATATGCACTGCTGAATTGGTGAGATACTTCAAGCACAAGAATTTGAAATTCAATAATTCCATCCAAATGCCCAGGATAATGAAGTCCTTTAGTTGGCAACCTCAAATTGTTTCAAATGACTGATCTAACATGCACACAGAGGTTCACAGAGACATTTTAAGTTTCATAAAGGGTCCAGACACGATAATGATGAGGACAACAGACATTTCTAAAATAAACATAAAATGAGGGCAATGGGCGTAATGTGCTTATTTCACTATTACACTTTAAACACAAGGGGCTGCACATTTAAAATTAAATGTTCATTCACTGGCAGATCTTTATTTTTAATGAATCAGAATTTTAAGCTTCAGTAAGGAAAAAAGCAACTTGTTCTCTATTTGGCGTCAGTGAGGTCTTTACTACAACCAGGTTGGGGTAGTCAGAGTGGGATGTATTTTTGCCCTTTTACTGTCAGTGTCTTTTTAAGTAAGTTGAGAACAGATTGGCTGTAAACACTATGGAGAAGTCAGAACATCCCCAGATGTCTCTACTCCAAACACCTAAAACAGGTAACATAAATGAGGTCATGATCTGTGGTGTGTAACAGGGAGTGGTGAGGCCTGTGGCAAACTAGAGGGTGGATATTTCATCTAAAAGGAAGCGCTAACATAATCTGCAACTGATTGTGGCCATATGGGAAAACTATTCCAGTCTAGCTAGATCTTCCAATTTTTCAATTTAGTTGGCAATCTGAACTTGTTTTTTAAATGAAATCTCCCAGATTACAAAAATGACACCAAATTGTTTGATTTTTCATATTGTAGAAGACAAATCAAACAAATCTGTTGGCTGGACTCAGCCCACAAGCCAGTAGAATGTGGTCTCTGCTCTATAATGCCCACAGGAGAATCTTCCTATCTACATTCCCTTGTGGGGGGGGATGGCCTAGGTTTTAAGAAGTTAGTTCCTCTTCTGAGAACTTAGCATCAAATCCAAGCACTTCTGGTGCTTCTCTGACAGGGATATCATGCCTGACAGCACAGTCAACAGAAGAATTAAGAAGTTGAAACCTGGGTTCAAATTCAGACTTTGCAGCTTACTACTTTTATGACCTTCTGCAAGTCATTAACCTTTCCAGGCCTTCATCACGTCATGTGCTCAATGGGAATGACAATAGAACCTGCCTCTTAGAGGTGTTTTCAGTATTAAATGAAATCACACCTCTACCAGGCTTAGTAACCTATCTCAAACAGCAATTCTCAAACTTTCTTTTTTGTCCTAGGACCCTTTTAAACTGTTTTAATTTCTTGTGTTTATGCAGGTTATATCTATCCATATTTCTCATCTTAGGAATTAAAACTAAGAGATTTTTAAAACATAAGATTATCCACTAGCACATAGTCCACTGGCCCTTAGAACAATGACATTTTAACACATCATGTAGCCTCTGTAAAACTCTTCTGTGTATAGATATCCCTCAGAATCCATGGGGATGGGTTTCAGGACCTCTTCAGATAGCAAAATCCACAGATGTTCAAGTCCCTAATATAAAATGGCATAGTACTGTACGTGAGAGATGAGCATGAAGAAAGGAAAATAACCTCTCGGTATTATTATGAAAGTAGTTTTGACCTGACAGAACTACAGGAGTCTTGGAGACCCCCAGGGCTCTCTGAGACACTTTGAGAAGCACTGATCTGGAACAGTTAGTACTGTTGCATTACCTCCACCCCATCCTAGCCATGCCACGCCCACTGTGTGGTGGTGGTGTGTGACACAACCTCTGTGTGTGTTGCTTCCCTCATATCCAGAAGATGCTGGAAGGAAACACTAACCGCCCTAACTTCTCATAACATTATTATGAGGCTCTATACTACAGTCCTCGGAATATTTTCAAAGCCACATAAATATAAGGTTCTGTGTTCAGCCATCCTAAACCATAGCTTTTTAGTGAGTGATTTCCCTTTCATTAATTTTTAAATAGCCAAACAAGCATGCAACTGAAAACATATGTGGTGTTAAACATCTGCATGATTTCCTAATAATTTTTTCATGTTTTTGACCTTGAAACCAACTATACCACAGAATTCGGATACCAAAAGTTGGGTATTGCTGAGCACTAGAAGCACAGACCACAAAATAAAGCTGGAATACTTCTTACTCTATCGAAATACAGTATTTTATTGACGTAACTTATATTTCACATAAATAAAGTATGTTAGCTATCTGGATCAAGGGCAAAAATCCACTGGCTTTGAAACTTTTCTTCCTTTATTACTACTACTATCTCCTTACCCTTTTTCCTTTCTTCATTCAGATCCTGAATTGATAGCAAAAGAACTGGAATAAATCACATTCTAATTGTCACAGTTTAGCTTCGCCACTTCCCAGGTGACACTGACAGGTTATTTCCCAGCAGTTTCATTCTAAAGAGATCCTGGAGCACATCAGTGTAAGATGGTGCCTGCAGATACTATCAAATTGGCTGACAAAAGAATTCACTGCAGGAAGAAAGATCCCCATCTGATGTTCACTGCCCTTCTATTCCCTCTACTATTTGTAAACCAGAATAAAAATAAAATTGAGCGAAGATTCCCATAATCCTTTTAGTTTATAATTGATTTTACTTTTTTAACAAGTCAACAAAGTATTTAGATTTCTCATTTTGTGTTTAGAGAGAGAATGTGTCCTTTTGCTCAGTAAGTTGAAGAAATAGTAAAAGGATTATAATTCAATCAATTGCTATCCACTACCACTCCCAAACCACTATTCTTTTCATACTGTTTTTTAAAGGACTATGTACAGAGATGGTCAATGATGCAATCACCATCCCTGAGAAAATGGTGAAACAAAGGAAGCTAGCTTTCTGAAATAATTTGAGCAAAGTCTTGTCCAGGGTCACATCTGCGAGGTGCCAAGATTCTTTTCAGTCCCACAATTATAACACTACCACGAAAGAAAACACCAGTCCAGAACACATGTTCTCACTCAGTCGTGTTTGCTGTACAACCTGTACAAAGGTCTCCCTAACAAAAAAGAAGGACAACAAGAATACGAATCCTGACCTAAGACAGAAGAATCAAAATCATATGCAGACAAATAATAAATGCTGGAAGAGGGTGTGGAGAAAAGGAACCCTCCTATACTTTTGGTGGGAATGTAAACTGGTGTAGACACTATGGAGAACAGTATGGAGGTTTCTCAAAAAACTAACAATAGAGTTGCCGTATGATCCAGCAATCCCACTCCTGGGCATATATCCATAAAAGACGAAAACTCTAATTTGAAAAGATACATGCACCTCTATGTTCACAGCAGCACTATTTACAATTGTCAAGACATGGAAGCAACTTAAATGTCCATCAACAGATGAATGCATAAAGAAGATGTTGTATATATACACAATGGACTATTACTCAGGCATTAAAAAGAATAAAATAATGCCATAGGTAGCAACATGGACGGACCTAGAGTTGATCATACTAAGTAAAGTCAGTCAGGCAGAGAAAGACAAATACCATATGATATCACTTGTATGCGGAATCTAAAAAAATGATACAAATGAGCATATTTACAAAAAAGAAAACAGACTCTCAGACATAGAAAACAAACTTATGGTTTTCCAAAGGGAAAAGCAGGGGTGGGAGGGGAAAAATTAGGAGTTTGGGATTAACAGACACACACTGCTATATATGAAACAGGTAAACAACAAGGTCCTACTGTACGGCACAGGGAACTATAGTCAGTATCTTGTAATAACCTATAATGGAAAAGAATCTGAAAAAGAACAGATATATACATATGTATAATAATCACTTTGCTGTACAACTGAAACTAATACAGCATTGTAAATCAACTATACTTCAATTTTAAAAAGTCATATGCAAACAAAAAGCAAAAACAATGAGTACTTAAATAAAAGAAAGTCAGAAGTGACCAAGGTTGATATGCCCAGGTCCTTTTCTCTATCACAGGGATCTGCCCACCTGCCCAATCAGGCCTGTTCCCTGTTTTTGTATGGCCTAGAAACTAAGAATAGATTTTATATTTTTCAATGGTTGAAAACCATCAAAAGCAGAATACCTCATGATACATGAGAATTCTATGAAATCCAAATTTCAGTGTCCATAAATAAAGCTTCCTGGCACACAGCCCCGTCCATTCGTTTACATGTTGTCCACGCTGCGCCCACACTATAGCAGCAGAGCCCACGCGGCCCCCAGAGCCTAAAATATCTACTGTTTACAGAAAATGTCAACCAGTGCTCTGTAAGAAAGTTTTACCAATCTAGAGTTCAGCTTTCCTATTATGTTGAAGCTTTAGCAAGGTTTGAAGAATGAGGTGATTTTTCTAAAGAGAAATAGTATATGTATAAATAATTTTATAGTTGCTTTTCCATATAACTGGACATAAGAACACAGGATATGCTTATTACCTCCTACTTATGATATGTCATAAGTACCAAGATTTTTTAAAACACAGAAAACAATTAGCATTCATTCACTCAAAATTGTCCACCATGTACCTGATGCTGTGCACTTTATATGTTCACTCCTAGCTTAGGTCAATTCAAAATAAAACTATGAAATCACTTGGCTAGCCTACAAAGTATTCTTGAAAGCCTCTCCTCACAATTTTTAAAGATCATATGACAACAACTGATTGAATACAGAAGGAACTATGGACTCTGGATTTTCATAGTTTTAACCTCTTATTTTGAGTTGTTACCGTCAGAGAGTATACCCAGTCGTCCTCTTACCAAATACAAAAAGAACTAAAAACAGGATTGGGTGCGAACCTTAATGTCTATATAAATCATCTGGGATCTTGTTAAGTGCCGTGTGAATCTGTAGGTCTGGGGTGCGGCCTAAGCTCCTGCATTTCCAATAAGCTCCCAGGGGATGCCCACCCTGCTGGTCCACAAACCACACCACACCTTGAGTGCAAGGCTTTAAGACATTTTCACCTGGACTTCTGCCCCGATCCAAAGACTTATATCTTCACATTCATTCACCAAATACTGCTTGAGTACCAACCAGATGCCAGGCAACTGTCTTCATCTTACACAGGCTGTTTGGGGCAAGGCTCAACCAGAAGACGACATTTAAGCACAGACCTGAAGTTGGGGAAGAGAATGAGCCAGGCAGATGGGTGGCAAGAGACACCCAGCAAAGTACAAAAGTCCTCAGGTGTGAGGAAGCCTCCCAAGCTCAGGCAACTGCAAGGAGGCTCTTCACACACATTCTTTCCTTGGCTGCTTCTTGACCGCACTCGCCCGGTTTTCTTCCTGCCTCTTTCAACATTTCTTCTCAGTGGCCTTTGCGAGTTTTCTCCTCTTCTCTCCCTCGTAAATGTCAGAACGCCTCAAGGCTCAGAGCTTGATTTCCTCTCTCTGCACGCACAGCCCTGGTGACCTAAGCCAGGCTCCTGGATTTAAACACTCTGTTTAGATGTCCTGAACTCCACACTCAGCTCCACCTGCTTACTCCATTGGGAGGACTGCAGACATCTCAAACTTAAAGTGTCCATCTTCCTCTTCCCCCTATAGTCTTTTCCATCATAGCAGATGGTACCCCCATTCTTCCATTAGCTTGAAACATATGAAATTACCAAAAAATGACCTTCATCTCGTTCAACCTCGTTGCTCATTTCCAAAACCTTGGTCATCTTTGATTCATTTCTTTCCTTCACACCCCACATCTACTCCATCAAGAAGTACTGGCTTCCTTTTCAGAATATATCCCGAATTTAACTAATTTTCACCATCTCTACTGTTCCACTTGATCCGGGCCACCATGATTTCTCACTTGGATGACTGAAAGCCTGTTGACTCTTCCACCTACTTCTGTATGTGCTCTTTTGCACCCTGTGTTCAATACACTGTGTGATTCTTGTAAAATATGTCAGATTATGTCACTCATCTGCAAAAAGAACCCCTCTGTAATGGCTCCCTATTTATGTCTGAGAGAAAACAAACTACTTACAATGGCCTACAGGTCCCTAAACCAGAACTACCTACGGGGCTTGTTAGAAATTCATATTCTTGGGCCCCATCTCAGAGCTAACGAATCAGAATCTCTGGGTGAGGATCAGAAATCTATGTTTTAACAAGTTCTCCAGGTAGATTCTTATGCACAGCAAACTTTGAAGACTCCAGCCTACTGTGCCCCCTTCCCCATCCACCCTGGGGTCATGACCTCTCTGATCTTATCTCCCACAACCATCCTAAGAACTTAGAGACCCCAACTCCCACCCTGCCAGTGCTCTCCATCCCCATACATACCCTGCTCTACTTTGTCTAGAACATGGCCTGGCACAGAGTAGGGGCTCAGCAAATATTTGGATAATCAATGACTGAATGAAGGCAGTGTGGCTGAAATGCATGAATGAGTGGGGAGACTAGAAACTAAGGACAAAGGGTCAGATTGTGTAGGGCCTTGTACAGGTTGGAGGCTAGGATCCTGAAGCCTCTAGAAGTGTCCTGAGGAGATGGAGAAGTGGTAGACCCTCGCTCTTCCTAACTAATTCAGAAATCTCTGGAGGTAATATCTCCAAGCCAGGCCGTTGATTCACAGTGCACCTCCCTAATCTGAGTTATAAAGCTTCCTTTTCTATGAGGGCAGACCCAAATGTTGCCAACTCTTATAGCTCTCATCCACGATGCTTAGTGCCAGGATCCTGGAGATCTGTCTCCATCTCTAAACTGTAGACCCCTTGATAAGTCACAGTTAAAGCAGAAGTCCTCAAGCTGGTGGCCCATGGGCACAGTCCACAGGTATGGCTTATTGCCTACAGAGTATTTAATTAAAAACTAGAGTTATCATACTAAAATTTGGATTTCTGGTTTCTCTGGATAAAACAGAAGATCTAGCAACAATGAACCACCTTCTAGCGGGCCAGCAAGGGGCAGGGTTGAGAAGCAGCTTCCCTCTTTTGAAGGAACACTTGTTCTTCATTTTGCTACATTCCTACCACTCCTTATTCTGACACTGATAACTGGCCTGATTTACTCATTAATCTGCCTGACTCCTGAAGGCATTTAAATTGGCAAACCCTGCTTTACCTTTCACACTCCACATTCCAGGAGGTAGTTCCAAATCTGACAGAATGATGGTGGCATAAGTGGGATCAGAATAAGCCTCACTAAATAAACAATCTCATATGATGTGAGTGAGAAAAAAAATAAATTGATATAAACTTTTAAAAGGTACATACATGTTCATCCAATAATTCACACTTTCAAGAACTTTTTCTAAGGAAATCATCAGATCTAAGGGCAAAGATTTAAGAACACAGAGGTACATCAGAGCATTGCCTAAAACAGAAGTGGACAAATTACTACCCTAGTGCCCACTGCCTGTTTTTGTAAATAAAGTTTTATTGGGACACAGCCACACCCATTCATTTACATATAGTATACGACTGCTTTCAAGCTATTACAATACTAGAGCAGAGTTGAGTAATAGACCTTATAATCTCCAAAGCCTAAAATATTTACTATCTGGCTCTTTACAGAAAGTGTGCCAACCATTAATCTCTAATAACAAAATACTGGAAACAAATATCTAATAGAAAGCAATGCATTCAATTAATTATGAAGGAGCCATATAAGTTCAAGGTTCCTCTATCTCAGCATGACTGACCCTATGGCCAGGTACATCTTTGTTGTGGGGTTGCATGTGTATTATAGGATATTTAGCAGCATCCTTGGTCTCTGCCCAGTAGATGCCAGTAGCACCTCCCCGCCAATGCCAGTTCTGACAACCAAAAATGTCTCCAACATTACAAATGTCCTTGGGGTGGGGAGGGGAATTGCCCCCATATAGATGGATACAATACAGTGAATGAAGTCCATATTTTATAAAACTATTAAATGAGGGGGAAAGTTCATCATGTAAGTAGGAACACAAAGCAGGTTAGAATCACTACATACACTGTGACCCTAAACTGACTTAAAAATGTTGTTTATACTTATGCATACACACACACAAAAAAACCAGTTACAAATCATTCATCAAAAATCTTCTCCATGACTGTCTCAGGATGATTAAATTATAGGTGGCTGCTACCTTATTGGTTCTTTTTAATATTTTCTATAATGTATATGGCACTAATTTTGTAATTTTTTTAAAAAAATCTATAAATTCCACAAAAATTAAAGTCTGTGGATCTGGACAAACAAAAATATATACAGGCCGAATTCCTCTACTGAACAATTTTGAAAACCACAAATAAACCCATGAAGTTGTTATATAATGATGAAATCTGCCTCATTTCCATTTTTTCTTTAAATATTTGATCAGATTAAGAAGACCTCTTTATTTATTAAATTTTTGGTCTAACATTCAAGCCCAGACAGTTTGAATCTGTACAATGTTTGACACATTTTTATGGTTTTATAAAGGGCTGCAATTACGTGGTTCCATGGTGCCCTTAAAATAATAGCTCATTGTAAGGACTGTCGAGTTCTCCCCCCTCCTGATGGGAGCTGCGAGTGCAGCGTTCCACGTGCTATAACTTTTTTATGTGCCCCAGTTTAGCACTGCCTCAGAATTGCAGACGCCTTTTTGTTTCAGCATCCCCCCAAAATGCCCCTATTGTTTGCAGTTTATCGGGTATTAGAGATCATTATGACACAGGCAGCAAAATCCCTTTTCATAAGGACAGACACTCTTAAGAAACTAGCAGTGGTCAAGTTTGTCAGAGATGAAAACATTGCCCTGGGCCTAAGTAAAAGGTCAGTCAGAAATGAGAGCTGAATGCTGCTGGTTTGAAGGTCAAGTCCACATGAGCCGAGAACTGGCAAAAGCAGCCACCTCATAATAACACACACTTTAGGGCCTAGATCATGAGACTGAGGGGTCCTCCTAGTTCTTGAGGAAATGCATTGTCTTGGGCAATTCCTAAAACTTGTTGTATAGATTATGTGATCATGAAATTCCAGTCTGGAATTAACAACTCCAACAATAACACTAACAGCTCACAAGCACTTTCTGACTGAGAGTTTTACATGCAGGTACATCGTAACTTCCCCACTGAACAACCCAGCCATTCATTTAACCAGCATTTATGGAAGCACTGAGGATACAGCAGCCACTAAAGCAGAGTTCTTGAGCCCGCAAAAGCCATACTGAAGTTGGGGAAGCAGAGACAAACACGATGGCAACAAATCAACAAAGAAAGAACTTCATATGGTGACACAAGTGCAATGCAGAAAAGATAAGAAAGAAAGCCACTGGGAGAAAAGAAGGCTACTCTGAAGTAGGGACATTCCAGCTGAAACCCAAATGATGAGAAGAAGCCATGTGTGTTGAGAATCAGAGGAGCTTAAATCCTGAGCCGGAAGCAGGTTGGCATCTTTGAAAGACAAGAATGACATCAATAACCCAGCCAGCAGGGCTGTAGCAGTGACCAGGTCAGTGCATAAACTGAGAGATATGGTCAGGACCGGATATCACGGAGCTTTGTAGGCCACAGAAAGGAATGTGATTTTTCTTCTCTGCTGCTTATAAGAGCCTTTGGGAGGTTTCAAGCAGAGAAGTGACAAGACCTGATGAACATTTGTAAAATATCACTCTGGGATTGGTGTTGATGGGAAAGAACGGTGGACACAGGACAAACAATTAGGAAGCTCCCGTAGCTACATATCTGAGAGCTGCTGATGCCTTGGACTCAAAATATTAAGATGCAGTTGGATATGAGATATATGCTGCTAGCTCTTGTCTCTGGTTCCTTCTTAGCTTCCATCAAAACTAATTTAAGAATAGCACATATGTTAAAGGACTTTCTTACACAATGCTCTGAAATGTCTCACACCAACACCAAGAAGTAACTATAAATGATGCACAGTGTTGTAAAATATCCCATGTATACCTGCTTGGAACACATAAGCTAAGTGTATGGCCAACTGTCAGAGTGCAATGGAGAGAGGCAGCCTTGTCTTGTTAGTATCTGGCTAGAATTTCAGAGAGATCTGACCTCAAATCCTAAGCGAGTTGCTTAAATGCTTTGAACCTCAGTTTTTTATCTGTAAAATGGCATCATGGATACTACTTACCTAGTAGTTGCTCATCTTGTTGATTAGTTTAAGTGACAGAATGCACGAAAAGTACTTAGTATGTAGTAAATGCTCAATAAATTAATAATGTTCTCTATTATTGTTAGTCCTGGATTTTTTTGTTTTCACATCCAAGTAGGTCATTGTTACACCATTTAGCTCATCCATCTCAAAAAAAAAAAAAAAAAGATCACCTTGAAGGAGTGGAGAGGGCAAAAAGGAGGGGGGCAGTTCAGCCTCTTTCGGTATCCTTTTATCTTTTTCTCTTTGGCTGACTCAAATATCACAGATGGATGCCAAAGATAAGAGTAAATGGGGAGAAACAAGAATCATAGAGCATGGGACACTTGTTAGCTGGAGTATCATACAGAAGACTTTGTGAAATCTTTTTTCTCTCCCACTTCCAAAGGAGCTAGCTCAGCTACTTATTCTTAATCTGGGCCTTAGGGAAAGTGGAAACTCCTGAAAATTGTATGCAAACTTTTGACTCTGCATTTTTCTAGGAAGAGGTCTAACATATTGAAACATTTAAAGATAAAATTACATGTAGAATTTGCAGGTAAGAGAGAGGTATATACAGGAAACAAGATGAGCCATGAGTTGATAACTGTTGAAGTTTGGTGATGAGTATATGAGGGGCTCATTATATTATTCTCTCTGATTTTATTTAAGTTTGAAACAACCTATCCACATTCATACAGTGCATAGACATTTACATTCTAGATACTTCATTTATATTCATTTTCTATCTTCTTTTTCTATAAAAAGAAAAGTCCTATGGTAGCATATTTACTAAGTAAGCACTTGGTCAATCTAATAACCTACCACAAGCATAAATGTCTGCTTTTTTGTTCACTGTTCTCGGTCTTTGCCTGAAGCTTTCCTCTAAAGGAGCTGACTTCATGTTGCATGAACTGATCGCTGTATTCAATATGCTCCAGGTCATTCCTCTGTGCTGTCAGCCTGAGCGCCTCTCAGAGAAACATTTTGTTAACAAAGTAAGTTGGATCTGCCCATGTAGTGTTCACACTGATAGAATCAGGAGTGTGTAGTTTAGCTTCAAATGAAATGTTTATTTATTTATTTTTAAAATAAATTTATTTATTTATTTGTTTTTATTTTTGGCTGTGTTGGGTCTTCATTGCTGTGCTCAGGCTTTCTCTAGTTGTGGCGAGCAAGGGCTACTCTTCGTTGCGGTGCGCGGGCTTCTCATTGTTGTGGTTTCTCTTGTTTGGGAGCACGGGCTCTAGGCACGTGGGCTTCAGTAGTTGTGGCACATGGTCTCAGTAGTTGTGGCTCGTGGGCTCTAGAGCATAGGCTCAGTAGTTGTGGCGTACGGGCTTAGTTGCTCCGCAGCATGTGGGATCTTCCTGGGACAGGGATTGAACCCGTGTCCCCAGCGTCGGCAGGCAGATTCTTAACCACTGCGCCACCAGGGAAGCCCTGAAATATTTATTAACTTGTGCAGAGGGTACAAAACTGAATTCATATGGACCTTTTCGGATCAAAATCAGGACAACCTCTTTCAGACAAAGTGGCTGAAGATTTACATTTATGTCACAGACAAAAGTACAGTCATCTGAAATTGACCTGATGAAGACATTTAGGAGGAGTTTTGCTTTTGGTTTTCCTCACTAAAAAGAAACTGTTCATTTGCAAAAAAAAAAACAGATTTATCACACTCTACAAAGCAAATTCTCAGAGGGATTTAAAATTTGCTGCAAATCTATAAAAAATGTAAAAAAGGTAGGGCACACCTATACAATATCAATATATGTAACTGAGATAGTCCCATGTGGATTTCTTTGTGTGACAAAAATAATGGATAAAATGTGTGAAGAGGAAAGGGACAAAATACTTCTTTTGAGAACACAAATGGGAACTCTGAAAGACATAAGAATATGGGAACATACTGGGGTTTCTCATAAAGAAGAAAAATAATTAAAAAGTGAAAATGAAGTAATTACTGAGAACTCATATACCAGGTAGTTTTCCTAAAAGTTTTCAATGGATTTGCTCATTTAATCTTCACTACCACCCTATGAAGTAAGGGCTGTTATTATTCCCATTTTAGGGATGAGAAATCTGAGGCTGGCTCCCAACCACTACACTAAATACTACCATGTTATGAGTTATCTGTAGAATTTATATTTCAGCATAGTATTGCTGATTGTGAAACTGTAGAGACCCTTTGTAATATGTTTTTCTCCTGAGTACTTGTTTTCACACTTTCATTATAAATAGTCTCTCCTTAATATATGATGATCGCCTGGGTGGACACTAGGCATTAATCCAAAGCATGACCCGATTCCTAAGCAAACAGAAGGAGCCCTCAGGCCAGCAGTGGGCCAATGAAGACAGAACTTTACAAAAGAGAAGTCAATGTGAACATCTGTTATGGGAAAGCTGCCTCAGGACTTTGAGTAGTTTAAGGATTGATGCTTCTTCTTACTTTCTTCCTTTTTTGGGGGGAGGCAGGGTATGTGTTGGGGGAGGGGGTGGGATCGGCAGGCAAACAGAATCTTCCTGACTCAAAAGGAATTTTTGTTAACCAAAAGCATCTGTATCATGGGATTTTTAAAGGAAAGGTTAAACCATTGTACAGTATAGTAACGTCTTTTATAAGAAAGAAAATGAGCCACTGTTATCACTGAAATGCCAGTCGCCATATACCTAATGGTAAACCAATTTAAAAAAAAAAGGGAAGAGAAGTGTCCAGATTACTCTTTTGTTAAGTGGCCCAATGGTTTGGAAAAAAACAAAAACAAAAGGCAGTGGTTAATCAGTCCCTAAAAGTCTTTATCTTATGTGTAGTAGATAGAAAGAGGGACCTCAGTGTGAAAGAAACCCCTCACTCCTCTCCTCAAGGAGCTTACAAATGGAGAGTTAGGATGGGGACAGAGGAAAGGGAAACTCACACACAACTTTACACGTAAGATGGTCCTACACTCTAAAACAGTGATTCTGAGGAACATGTGGGAATGTCTGGAGACATTTTTAGTTGTCACCACTGAGGGTACAGTCGGGTGGCTGCTACTGGCATCTAGTGGGTAGAGACCAGGGATGATGCCAAACATCCTACAGTGCACAGAACAGGCGCGCTCTACAAAGAATGACCCCGCCCCAATCTCGATAGTGGAGAAGCCCTACACTAAGAGATGCTGTGTCAATTCAACACCCCAAACCTCTCTGGGGTAGATTTCAGAAAAAAAAAGGCAACAAAACCAGTCAAGCCAAAGGAATGGCGTAGATACCTCATCAACTCCTGATGCGCTTCCACATGTACCTGAGTTTCATAGTCAATAGTTATTTCATGCCTGGCCTTAACATGCAAAGGACACCTTTTAGTTCAATGGAAGGAGGAGGAAATGTCATCGTCACTGTGAAGAGCTTAATTCAAACTCAAAGATCTCGTATCATCTTGAGTTCTGGACAGTGATGTGGGTGGGAAAAGTAAATTGAGAATTATCAGTTCTACACGATAATGATCAACTGTGCCCTAAAACTACACAGAACCAAACCAAACAATTCTAATGATTCAAAAAGCACACTGGGAACTTGCTTTGGCATCTCTGAGCGCACTGGCAACTGTGAGTGCATTGGCAATATCACTTAGAAGTCTTTTCTATCTGATAAATACTAAAGGAACATTACTGTACTTGCAAACAAAGCCAGAGTACGTCAGTTCTTAGTTTGACATTTCACATAAATCCTCCTTACTCTCCCAAACTACAATAACAAAACAACAAAGTTTTCATCAATTCATTTCCTATATCTTAAAAAAGGAATTATTTTTTCAGTATATTTGAACAACTTTCAAAGCCATTAATTTATAATTTTGTATGTGACACACAGATTTTTATTTTCTAACTGCTTTAAGCAGTAGAAGTAGAAGTGAAGCAAATGCTGATGTCTGTTAAAGCTGAATGATGGGGCTCGAGGAGGGTCACTATGCTATTCTTCCTACTTCTAAGTATCTTGCAAATTTCCCATCATAAAAGTCATAAAAAAATGTTTAAACAGTTCTTAGACATACAAACACACACACACACACACACACGAATGTTGCCTTGGGCGTTTATATAAAATAATTTAATCCTGATCATTTCATTGGCAAATTCTTTTTGGTCTTAAAGATATTAGCTCTGGCTTTATTTTGCTGTCTGCCTCCCCATCCTCTACATTTAGGGGGAAAAAAAATATGTAAACACTCAAAGGAAAAACAAACAAAAAGCTAAATTGAAAGAAATTGCACTAATTAAACAATATCATCTCAAAAAGTTTTTGTCTCAAATGATGCCTGGAGTGTGGCTCTAAATGACCATAAATGGGCTCTTAGTTTTAGCAAAATGATAAGTGAATTTCAACTGCTAAACTGAAGCTTCCTTATATTCTGTGTTTTATCTAATTAGTACTCTAAAAAATTATTGCATTGCAATAACTGAATTTGAGTGTTCTCTCCCTTTAGTATTGCAATATGCAATGATGCAGTTATAACTTTACCACTGAATATGTTTACAAAATTATTCTTTGATATAAAATGAGAGAGAGAGAGAAAAAAAATAGAAACGATTTCTTTTTCCTTAAGGAAAAGCATGTCATGAAAAGCCAGATAATGCAGTATTTTTGGTTGGTTTTCCTTTAGATACGACAAGATTATTTACTTAACAACAAGCCATGTAATTATCCATATTCAAAATGGTCATCAGAGGGTAGGAGACTGAGTTTTAACACAAGTTTTACCCTCTCTGTTTAAAGAAAATAAAATTACAGAAGAAAATTAACTTCTATTGAGCATCTCTTCTGTATAAGGCATAGGCTCGGGCCTTTACAGATGTGAACCTTACTTGATGCTCACAGCAATAGTGAAGTGCTATCACTAGTCTGGTTTGCAGATGAGGAAACCGAAAAGAGAGGTTAAATAACTAGTCCAATGTCACTTCCCTGCTCTCACACCATCAGAGATCTAAACGCAAGTTTGCTGGGTTCCAAACGAACCAAAATACACAGGATTCATCGAGGCTTCACTTCTCAGGAGTCACCAATGTTGTGCTACAAGTGATATGGCAAACGTGCTTATTTAAAGAACTCCAAAATTGTCACCTCAAGAAGGAATGTATCAGAGAAAAACCACTGACGGACTTTTATTGAACTTATTATTGCCCTCAAGACTAGGGAGGAAACAAAAATTTTATGACCTTTATTATTAAAAGATGTGAAGTATACGGTTGGAGAAAATTTAGAAAATAAAAATGAGAAAAGGGAAGGGAAAAAAGCCACAGAAATAATTCTATACAGAGAGAGAAATCCTGACAGCATTATAGTATTTATCTTTCTACTGATCAAAGTAGAATTTTAACGTGGACACAGGCAAGGTTAGCAGGACTGGAACAAAAGTTATCTTGTTGAAAAAGACCAGGGCTCTATCTTCCCTAAAGGGGGATTTATACACATCTCTAAAACACAAAACATACTCGCCAACTGACCCACCAAGATCTTGCAAATCACATCCAATTTAATCTCTGAGAGTAGAGCTCTGATTTGGATTATTAACTTAAATTATATTTTACTTGCCCTACTCTTTAACTATATGCTGTAAGGTCCCAATTCTAGGAAATACTTGGAGCTACAAATAGCCCTGCTCCAGGTATCAAGGGAGTAGACATGGAATCATCAATAAGAAGAATACAAGGAATATGATAGAAGGAAAGACTTAATGTGGAAAAATCCTATGCTTCCTCCTAACCCTTCCAATTTCACCACACTAATGTGTTTTACATCATGCCATACATGCAACCACCCTCACCTAAGAGCAGAATTACACCCCAGACCCTGTTGAAGGGCTAATCAACAGTAGCAAAAAAAAAAAAAAAAAAAGAGGGCAGGAACTGTATCAAGTCAAATATCCCCAGATTTCAAAGTCAAAAATGATGAACAATACCTAACAATTTTCCAGACCTGTGTCCCCAGATCATGCACACTAACCTAAATGCCAACAACTTAAAAATGTACAAATGAGGGTTTTGGTCATTATTTCCCGAAACAGTCTATTGTGGTTTTTCAAAAGCACCTATTCACATTTCTTTCCAGACTATAAAACCACCATCTTGATGCGAGCTCCTTGACAGCAGAACAGATGGCCTTCTTGTTCTTGTCCCCTAGTTCTTAGTACAGTGTCTGACTTAGTGCACTGTACTACGTTTCTATTTCTAATAAACAATACGTTGCATGAACCACAATCCTACAGGAGAGAGCAAGTCTTCTAAAGATGGCAATAGTAGGTTGACAGATTTACCACGGGAGCTGGCTAATAAACCATGGTATGTTCGTTTTATGATAATATCATTTAATTCTAAAAGAGTATACTTGTAAATACTGTAATTGATTCAGAACATCCACGAAGTAAGGAGAATTTCATTCCAAATTGTGTGATCTTGATAAACCGGAAATGTGTCACTTTAAATGTTAATAGTCATGTGACAGCCATAAGCTTATTATGATGTCTATCAAATTACCTAGTCTAGATACAGGATACTTACTATTTGGTCATAGATCGGTTTTCCTAATATTAAATTAAAAAGCAGTGCTATTTAGTAAATTTTTGCTTGACAAATATAGCCTACATAAAATGTTTTTACATTTTATGTAAAAACATAAAATGTTTTTACATAAAATGTTTTTAAAGGTTTAAACAGCCCCAAATTTAACTCACTCAATTATGAACCTATAAAATTTCACATCAAAAGGAGTCAGGAGTGTGTCTATGTTGAAATTAGAGAAAGGTGTAAGTTACATGTATTGATTTTTTTAACTAGAGAATGGAGAGTTAATAAGATTTCTCTCTGGGCTCTTCACACCTAAATCCAACATCTAGATGCCAAAGCTGCAGTTATGAACATATCCACCACATCATTTTTCATAATAATGAAAATGTATAAGCAATCTCCAACATTAGAAGAATGACTAAGTACATTCATTTGTATTAAAAATGATACATATGGGACATATATAGCAATATAAAAACACATGATATTGAAAATAAAATGCAGATATGCAAGTATAAAAGCTATAATTGCACTGACAGAAAAACATGAACTTTTTTAAAACTAAGAAAATTGTATTTTAAAATACTTTTATATCAGAACAACGGAATATGATATTTTCATCTTCTCTACCTTTCAAACTTTCTGGTATGATTATAACAATTTGCCAAGTTCTTTTTGCTGCAGAGCCAGCCTTCTACTAGAGAAGTAGAGAATCATAGGTATTTCTTTTCCTGCCTCCCTTGCAGCTCAGGAGAGAACAAGTGACTTAGGATCCACCAATCGGATGTACTTGCATGGTACTGATGTGCTAGAGATAAGTAGTGGGCACCACTGAGGGTGGTCATGGTGCGGGAATACTGGGTTTCTGGTGCAGTAGGGGCAATAGAGCAGGCTTCAGTGGTTGTTCTACAGACCAGTTCTATGCTGTGGTTTGAGGTGTTTCAGCTTCATGGCTCCAAGCCTAGTTCTCTTACCTACCTAATAACTCTGCAGGTATCCCAACATCCTGTCAACAAATCTCTTTAAAATTAACCAATGTTGCTAGCTATTAAAAATTCTGATACAGGGCCAAGGTTTGGCTACTTTTATAAATATATATGTAGATGTGTGTATATATATATATATAGATAGATAGATAGATATAGATTATAGAAATAGGTACATACCTAAATATATATGAATATGTGCATTCATGTATGCAGATATACTTATGTACATATATATAAAGGGGGTGTTCATTTATTAATTTTTAAGTATTAGGAACTTTCCACACAAACAAGAACCATATGGTATGATCCATTTTTATTATGCCTGATGGTGATGTACACTTCTTGCATTTAAACAAATACAAGCTCTGGTTTAGAAAAGAATTCTATGGTATGGAAAAACCACAAATGAATGGATTCTCGGATAATTTCTTCCCAGTGGAAACAAGTGAAATGAGCTGCTAGCATTTCTCTCTGGCTACACCTTACAATTAAATGTAGTCTGTGGAAGCAAGTAGTAAGTATCTCTATTCAACTTTGTAGAAAAGAGCAACTGATGATGTTTAAAATCCATGTTTGGATCTGTGTATTGCACAGTGATTGATCAATGGAATACAAGTGCTGTTTGTTATATAAAAAAAGGACACTTACTTTACGATGTTTCCATTCCATTAGAACCTACTAAATTAGGCTCTACATCTCCTCCTATGCTCCGTACACATTGTTCATAGCAGGTATCCAATAAATATGCAAATACTGAATGGATAGTGAACTATCCTGAACTGCTCATCATTTTTACAGGTTCAGGTCCCCTAGAGGAAGACAAGCTCAGGGTTCCTTTTCTTAGTCTCTTAGTTAAAAACAACAAGGCAACTATTACAGTCCACCCCTGCAAAAAGTCTCAGCCTTTAGCAGTCACCCTTGTTCACATATTTACTCATCTGACACTGCGCAGAGATGGCACTGACCCAACACCCCCATGGGGTAGGTAAGTGTCCACTACGGCCACCTCACAAGTGGATGAAGCATCCCTAAGTTGGAGGAAGTAACCATTTCTGCACAGACAGACAATAAATACAGAACAGAGTCAAGTTCATCTGCTCGAGGGTGTTCACTGCATGGTCCAGTTTAAATATCTTTTGAAATGCAAAACTGTTCTTTGAAACCAAAATTGTTCAATTCTGATAGCAAGTGTTGATGAGTATGAACTGTGTATAAGTCTCTCTAATAAAGGAGCAGGAGAAGGGGTATCACAACAGAAACAAATGAGGAAGCCCACAAAACCAACTTCTCCCAAGAATAAGCATTTCGTTAATTCACATTTCAAAAAGAGGGAGAATTCCCCTTCTTATTTAAAATGCCAAAATCCATCGTGTCACAGTCAATAAAAAGTGCAATATCAAATCTATAATGCATTCACGAAAGCCAGTTACATCTTTCTGTCATCCTGGATATGGAAAGGCTGAGTAGGTACTAGCACCAAAACAATTCAAGGGCATGCATTTTATCATGCTATTAGCACGTTTGTTATGATGATATAAAATCACTGGCTTAGTTTACATGCTGGTGACACCTGTGGAACTGCCTGGCTCTACCCTCCTGTCCAATAAGCTGTGCTATTATTTATATCCAAGAAGAGTCGACTGCATTATCATAAATGAGATGCAGTTCATCACCGCGCCTGGTGCTCAAGTATCTCAGGGGCTGAAAACTGAGTCACCTTCATGCAGACTCAACTATGTCACTGCTCCATTACCTCAGCTTCTTCTTTGGAACCTCAGAAAAACCTTACATTACAAACGCAGGGCAAATGAGAGCTCTCAAGGAAGAAGATCTCCTAAAGAAAAATAATGGCATAAAACATGAAATGCAACACACAACATGCTTCCTTCATATATTTGGACAGCAATGTCACGCAAATACCAGTAACACTACTATGTTGCTCATTAAACAATGATGAAACAAGCTCAGTTAAAAATCTTAAAACAAAGGAAACTACAAACAAGACAAAAAGACAACCCTCAGAATGGGAGAAAATATTTGCAAACGAATCAATGGACAAAGGATTAATCTCCAAAATATATAAACAGCTCATGCAGCTCAATATTAAAAAAACAAACAACACAATCCAAAAATGGGCAGAAGACCTAAATAGACATCTCTCCAAAGAAGACATACAGATGGCCAAGAGGCACATGAAAAGATGCTCAACATCACTGATTATTAGAGAAATGCAAATCAAAACTACAGTGAGGTATCACCTCACACCAGTTAGAATAGGCATCATCAGAAAATCTACAAACAACAAATGCTAGAGAGGGTGTGGAGAAAAGGGAACCCTCTTGCACTGTTGGTGGGAATGTAAATTGTTACAGCCACTATGGAGAACAGTATGGAGGTTCCTTAAAAAACTAAAAATAGAATTACCATATGACCCAGCAATCCCACTATTGGGCATATACCTGGAGAAAACCATGATTCAAAAAGACACATGCACCCCAACGTTCACTGCTGTGCTATTTACAATAGCCAGGTCATGGAAGCAACCTAAATGCCCATCGACGGACGAATGGATAAAGAAGATGTGGTACATATATGCAATGGAATATTACTCAGCCATAACAAAGAACGAAATTGGGTCATTTGTAGAGACGTGGATGAATCTAGAGACTGTCATACGGAGTGAAGTAAGTCAGGAAGAGAAAAACAAATATCGTATATTAACACATATATGTGGAACCTAGAAAAATGGTACAGATGAACCAGTGTGCAGGGCAGAAATAGAGACACAGATGTAGAGAACAAATGTATGGACACCAAGGGGGGAAAGCAGCGGGGGATGGTGGTGTGATGAATTGGGCGACTGGGATTGACATGTATGCACTGATGTGTATAAAATGGATGACTAATAAGAATCTGCTGTATAAAAAAAATAAAATAAAATTCCAAAAAAAAATCTTAAAACAATAGAGACAAACGTAAATCTAGAACACAATGCCCCATCTCATTCCTCTTTCTGAGTTCTGCTCTTTAATCAATTTAGCGTTGACATGTACTTTTTATATTTCTAGGCTAATTCAAATACAATTAAATAAAAATATAATCACATATATAAAATATATGCATTTATTTATTTAATTTAACATCTTTATTGGAGTATAATTGCTTTACAGTGGTGTGTTAGTTTCTGCTTTATAACAAAGTGAATCAGTTATACATATACATATGTTCCCATATCTCTTCCCTCTTGCGTCTCCTTCCCTCCCACCCTCCCTATCCCACCCCTCTAGGTGGTCACAAAGCACCGAGCTGATCTCCCTGTGCCATGTGGCTGCTTCCCACTAGCTAGCAATTTTACATTTGGTAGTGTATAATATATGCATTTAGAACAAATATTTGGTTGTGTGATGCATATGTTTTCGTAGTTTGCTTTTTAAAAAATATGTATTATTATATTATAGACAACTAGATCTATCTCCCTTTTTAAAAGCACACACCTAGTGTTCCATTCTATTAATATATTTTTCAATAATTCCCAGATTGAAGGGCATTTAGGTGGCTCCCAATTTTTACTATAGTAAGTAATACAGAACTGGATATTGTTGCATTCATGAACACATTGCACTGTTATATGATCTTTGCAGGGGCTGGAATCTTTAAGGTGGAAGATGGTTGGGCAAAGAGAGTGCCTGTTTTACATGTTGGTAGAGGCTGCTCAAACTCTCTGCCAAAAGGCTGTTCCACTTACAGTCCCACCAAAAGAGGGTCCGAGTGGCCTCTTACCCACACCCTCCCCAATGCTGACTCCAACAGGTTTGAGAAGCTTTCTATCAATTTTTACAAGCAGCTTAAAGAATGAGTGTCACCTTTTCTTTAGGAAACTTTAAGACGCTTGACTTCAAAGAAATCACAGGTAAAGCTCCTGCCTTAAAGATAATTACAGTGTAAGCGGAAATTGCAACAAGGAAGACAGCTAAAAAACACCCAAGACCGTACCCAAGGAAGCTAAGTAAGCAAAGTGATGATACGCTTCTATGATAAAGCATTTTGGTAGTCTCTTAGGTTGCGATTGACTCATTACTTTATTTTACCTTAAAGTGATCGCTCCTTTTTTGTTTTTAATTTTTAAAATTTGGCAAGAATGATATACTAATAACCATCTTCCAGCACCCAGAGTGAAAAAAAATGTAAATATCGCCATGTTGGCTTTAGATTAAATACTGGAGATAATAATAAGTCCCTTAGGTTCCCTCGTCCAGTCTTAGTCCCCTTTCTCCCTCCCCAGAGGCAACTATTACACAGAATTTGTTGTGTATCCATCCAGTCCATGTTTTATGCATTTACAACATAGCACCTATAAAGCATCTGAGTTATTTTGGATGATTTTATTTAAAGAAACACAAACGTTGACCATATGTATATCTGAACCAACTTGCTTTTATCACTTGATATTACATTGCTCAGATCTATCCACAATAACATATACACATCTAATTCATATATCTTCCTGATGCTATGATGTAACCCATTCCATTACTGATAGACATTTAGTTTGATTGTGATTTGTTGCAATCAGAAGCAATGCCACAGTGAACATTCCTGTGTCTCCTTTGTAGTTTCTTTAGGACATAAACCTTGAAATGGAATTGCTAGATGGTAGGTTCTGCACATTGAAAACTTTATTAAATGTTGCCAAATTGTTCCCAAGGTATTTGAACAATCTATGGTCCCACTAACAACATATAAGGGTTTTGATTTCCCTGTTCTGTCCAAATATGGTATGGTATTATCAGGCTTTCTAATTTTTGCCAATCTGGTTGTACATAAAATAGTATATGTTATCGTTTGAATTTGCAACTAATTATAAATCAGGTTGAGTTTTTGTAAATTGTCTTTCTTTGCCCTTCCTCTCAACCCACTTTTTTCTTATTGATTTTTAGAACTTCTTTATATATTGTGGCTACTAATCCTATGCCTGTCATTTATGTTATCGATACTATTTTCCTATTTACTGCTTGTCTTTTAGTTTTGTTTCCATTTAACTACTTCTACCTTCCTTGAAAATGGTTCAAGAATAAAAGCCATAGGAAGAGATCTTTCATTTTCATTTGTCCCATTTGCATTTGTGCTTCATTAATTTTCCAAAGTAAAACGAAAAAGTTAAAAAAAATAAAGTATAAACTGTTTATAAAATTATTTCAGAGAAAATTATTGTTAATAATATAATTAGGGAACTAACTCATAAACATTATAGTTAAATTGTCAATCTATAACATTGGCTTCCGAAGACTGGAAAATCTTTTTTTTTTTTTTTTTTTTTTTTTTTTTCAGTATGAGGGCCTCTCACTGCTGTGGCCTCTCTCGTTGCGGAGCACAGGCTCCGGATGCGCAGGCTCAGCGGCCATGGCTCACGGGCCCAGCCGCTCCGCGGCATGTGGGATCCTCCCAGACCGGGGCACGAACCCGCGTCCCCTGCATCGGCAGGCGGACTCCCAACCACTGCGCCACCAGGGAAGCCCAACTTTTTTTTAAATGAAAACTTTTGTATACAAATAGATTCACTATTTAAAGACATCACTAACCATGACATTCATATTTAATACAGAAGATTAAAACCTTATATGATAACTAAGAATCACCTCTGTGGCCTTTCATGTTAAAAGTCAAATAATCACAGCATTAATGTCTCAACTTTTATAATATCATCTCCTGAAAGTGTGGTTTAAACTTAACAGAATTTTAGCAGCATGTAAAGAAAATCACCTTTTCCTATAATCATAATCACCAAAGACATACTTTCTAAGGACTTATATTAAATAAATTTTATCACATAAATAATCTCAACATAAAAGCAAAACTGATAGTACAAAGGAACTTTGCAACAATACAAATCTTCAGAAACTGTGTTTGCTCCTATAGGAAGAAAAGCTCTTAGATTGTTCCTAAGGAGAAAAATAAATCCTGGGTGGAATTACCAAATAAAAGAACATAAACAAAACACTAAAGCTTTTAATGCATTTTGCCAAATTTTCATCCAGAAAAACTGCACCAATTTGCATTATTATCAGCAGTGTATAAGGGTCCATTTCTCCACACACTGCAAGAGATTAAATAGCAATGTAGTTAACAAACCACAAATATACAAATATCAATGTGGTAAAAAAAAAAAAAAAGTCTTACCATTATTTTATTTGGTATTATTTAATATTGCTATTTTAATATGATTTTTAACAATAATGATTTTGTTATGTTTCTTAAGGTGCAACTATTTTTTACTTGTCAAATTTAAAAAAATTCAACTACCTAGTAATTATTTTTAATGGGAAGAAGGTGATGAAGGGAAATACTGGTCAATTTTAAACTCAAGCCAAATAAATATTTACTATTTTTAAGCCTCTCCTGAGACAATTCTGAGAAACTCTTTTTGAGCCCAGAAGAAATATCTTGTTTCTTCTTTCTTTCAGACACTGTTTATTCTCAAGTTTTGGGGAGTTTGCTCTCATACATTTAAAGAGTATGTGGAGAGATGAGTGGTCTTGAGGAAAACTCAGTATTAGAAAGGACAGCCAATGGCCTAAGCTAAGGTAAAGCAGATGATCTACCCAACTAGATAGTGCTCAAAACTGACAGGGACAGAAGGCTGGGTCTCCTGTCTGAAATCAAAGGTAATTTCAGCTATAAGTTTTGTCACTGTAATCCAGGCCTTTAGACTGGGATTGGAGGAGAATACTACATCTACTTGTAGACTAATTTCATCTGTATAATCTCAGGGCTGTCCATGATGTCTCTCCCCAGTAGAATACAACCTTCATGAAAGAAAGACCTTCGTGGTTTTTTATTTGTTTTTCTGTTTGTTTCGCTGCTGTTTTCTCAGCACCTCTAACAGTGCCTGGCACATAAATACTTAACAGATTTGTGTTGAATTACTCAACGAATAAATGACCCATTTATTCATTCAAGCAGATTGACCCACAGGGCCCCATCTCTAAATATTGGATGAGCTTTTCTCATCCAATGCTTCCAAAGAGATCGTATACAGGAAAGTTTGGGACATAGAAAGTAAAAATTCCAGAGATAAACAGCCTATTTAAGTTATATGTCAAGTTTTAAATCCCTTTCAATACTAAGGGTATCAATACTAGTATTGATCAATACTAGTATCAATACTAAGGGTATTACAGCATAATGGTTAGCAACATAAGATTATCTGGGGACACAGGGAGAAGATCAAATACAAACTCCATCACTCCTATTTGTGTGGCATTCAATAAAGTGTTTAACTTCTTTCCAAGCAAAACAGTCATTAACAGCACCTCCCTCACACTGACAACATAAGTACCAAATGTGACAATTTATGTAAAGTACTTAGCACAGTGACCAGTATATATTAAGTAGCCAACAAATAAAAGCTGCTGGTTTATTGTGTACTTGTGAGCAAAGAAGTAGAAAAGGCAGTGTGTTGACAAGCATCTATTCTAAATCACACCCAACAGTCTAACAGTTGCCAGTCTTCATTCTAGACCCTCTCCACTTAGGCATCTTATAAAATAAGCAAAAAGAAACTCAATCACAGTCCTCCTGGACAGATTCTGCAATCCACTTCGGAAGCTACCAGTGTTTAATCAGTCTTGTGACAAGCACTCTGAAGTCACTTCCTAAATGTTAAATAATTATATCATTAAAAACCATGAAAAATCAGACTTGGAAAAAATTGAAGATTAAACAAATGGACTTATACATAACTCACCCCTCTGCTATTTGGGAGAATTCTGAAATGCTTCAGTTAAAGAATCTTAAGAGAAAGACACCTAGCAGAATGCCAGATCATAGCATTCACTAACCAGAGTAATAAAGCAAAGTTTCAATTTTACCTCTCTAAAAACTGTCACCATATACACAACAATTAACCATTAAATTTTACTTTAAAAGATAACAACAGAAGAACAAACTAGAGGGCAGATACCACCTGACTTCAAGACCTACAAGCGGGCTTCCCTGGTGGAGCATGGTTAAGAATCCGCCTGCCAATGCAGGGGACAGGGGTTCGAGCCCTGGTCCAGGAAGATCCCACATGCCGCGGAGCAACTAAGCCCGTGCGTCACAACTACTGAACCTGCGCTCTAGAGCCCGTGAATCACAACTACTGAACCTGCGCTCTAGAGCCCGCGAACCACAGCTACTGAGCCCGTGGTCCACAACAAGAGAAGCCACCGCAATGAGAAGCCCTCACACTACAAGGAAGAGTAGCCCCTGCTCGCCGCAACTAGAGAAAGCCCGTGCACAGCAACGAAGCTCTAACACAGCCAAAAATAAATAAATAAATTTATTTTTTAAAAAAGACTTACTACCTACAGTAAGCAAGAAATTTTGATATTGGCGTCAAGACAGATCACTGGAACTGAACAGAGAGTACAGAAGTAGACCGACATATACATGAACAACTGATTTTTGACAAAGATACAAAGGCAATGCAATGGAGTAAGGATAGTCTTTTCAACAAATGATACTGGAACAACTGGACATCCATAGGTAAGAAAATGAACTTCAACCCATATCTTCCAATATATACAAAAATTTTTCAAAATGGATCGTAAAACTTCTAGAATAAAAATTAGGAGGAAATCTTTATGATTTTGGGTTAGACAAAGAGTTCTTAGAAATGACACCAAATGACAGTAAAGGAATAAATTAATAAATTGGGCTGTATCAAAATTCAAAACTTTTGCTCTTCAACAGACACTATTAATAGGATGAAAAGACGAAACACACACTGGGTGAAAACCTGTGCAAAGCATATATCTGATAAAGGACCTCTAGATCCAGAAGAAATAAAGAACTCTCAAAATAAATAAGACAAACAACCCAGTTTTAAAATGAGCAAATGATTTGCACAGACACTTCACCAAAAGAAGGTATACAGATAACAAATTAGTACAGGAGAAGATGTTCTACATTATCAGTCATAAAGGGAAATACAAATTAAAACCACAGTGAGCTAGCATTACATGTCTATCACTATACACACCTACCAGAAAATTAAAAAGACTGACCATACCAAGTATTAGAGAGAATGCAAAAAAAAAAAATGGAGCTCTCATACATTGCTGGTGAGAATAGAAAGTGGTGAAACCACTTTGGAAAAAAAAATTGGAAGTTTCTTAAATATATGCCTATTGTATGATTCAGCTGGTCCACTCTCAGGTATTCATGTAAGAGAAAAGAAAGGATGCATTTATACAATGACTTGTATGCAAAAGTTTATAGGAGCTTTATTTTTAATATTCCAAGACTGGAAACAACCCCAAAAGTCCATTGAAGGGTAACTGGATAAACAAATTGTGGTAAGTCCATACAAAGGAATACTACATAGCGATATAAAGGAACAAGCTATTCATACATGCCACAACACTTCTGAATCTCAAATTAATTATGGTTGAAAGAAGCCAGACCCTCTGCTCCCAAAAAAGAGTACATACTGTATAAATCCTTATTTATTAAACTCTAGAAAATGCAAACTAATCTATAATGACAGAAATCACATCAGTGGTTGCCTGGTGATGAGGGGAGAAGGGCTGAGCTGGGTGAGAAGGAGGGATGATAAAGAGGCACAAGGAAACTTTTGAGGGTAAAGGACATGTGCATTGTCCTGACGGAGGTAGTCATTTTGCAGGTGTATAATATATCAACATTTATCAAAATATATACCTTCACAATATGTGCAGTGTATCATATGTCAATTATGCCTCAATAATATGAATATGCTGTGCCAACATTCATATATATATGAATAATATTCTCACTTATCTTTACCACCCTGTAGGTAGGTATTATTTACTCCTGTTTTACAGAGCAGTGGAGAAATGTAGACTGAGATTTCTTTTTCTCTGTCAATTAACTCTGCATCATACCAACTACTTAATATGTACTAGGAACTGTCCTAAGAGCCAGGATCATGCAAAGATCTGGAGGTCATTTCCTTACTTACAGTCTATTAGGGTGAAAATAACTAATGGTAGTAGAAAGGATAAAGTGGTAATAAGTGCTGTAAGTGGAATACAAGCAAAATTCCATGAAGGAGGTGGGTGGAGAGTGGAGGAGGGGGAGGGGAAGGGGAGGGGAGGGGGAGGGGGAGGGGAGGAAAAGGCAAAGAATGTTTTACAGAGAAGGCAGTGTTTGAGCTGGGCCTTACTGGTTGGAAAAGCCGTTGGCCAAGGACAGATGGAGGCAGAGGGCAGACCAGCAGAAGATATTATGAGCACACTGTCAGCACTTCTGCTGCTATTTCTCATGCTGGTCAATGCCTGGTGTGGGCAAATACACAAAATCTAAAATTGGTTAAGTATCTCAGCCTTTCTCTTGGTCTTCAGTATGGTTAAATGGTGGGGATGTCAAATGGCAATGAAGTGTCAAATTTTAAACTATCAGTTATGTATTGTCTCCTTTGTTCACTACAGGATTTCCAGTGCACAGTAACCCTGTTTGGCACATAGTCAGAACTAAGTCAGTATTTGTGAAATGAATAAAAATTCTAGAGGACAAAAGTAATGAACAATTATGAGCAATACTGCTTCAAATCAATCATGGCAAGTTGTCTGTAGAGTTTTTATTCAAAACTTGTGGTAATAGTAACAGTAAAAATACCAGCCATTAACATTTACTTAGCACTTACTTTTTTGCTTGCATAGGCATTATCTCATATCTCCAACAACCTTATCTTATTATTATTATTGCTTTATGGCGTTTATTAACCAGCGTGATAAAGCAAAGTTTCAGTTTTACCTCTCTAAAGACTGCCATCACATACTTCCCATTTTGCCAACGGGAAAACAGGAGCTCTCAGAAGTTAAAATTTTGCTGCCAAGAAAACACATATAGGACATGGCAGAGGCAGAATCCCATGCGATCTGATTCCAGGGCCATTTGCTCACACACTCCTGAAACACCTCCTACACCAAGGCAGAGGTAGAAGCTATGACGTCTAGAAGGGAGTTGAGTTTCTGAATTCCAACTCCAGTCAATTCTGGAAAGGACCACTGTGTCTCAACTAGTGGCAATTCAACAACACCCCTCCACTGACCATTGATCCAAAAAAAAAAAAGAAAGAAGCTCCCAGAGACAAGCCTGCTTCTTGACGTGGTTATCAAAATGAGCTGTCTTCAGAGAAGAGGACCTTACCTGCCTCATCATCCGAGAGTTGGTCATGGTCAGAAGCAGGTCTCAGGTCATAGAAGAGAGTAAGTACAATCAATAGAGCAATAGACAAATCATACTCATCACCCTGAATTCATTGATCCAGTGTTCTAAACCGGACTTTGCTTATCATCAGAAACTATGAGGGAGTTTTTTAAAAAATAAAGATAGAAAGGGCACTTCCAAAGTACAGGTCTGTGTCTAGCTATGTTTATTTTTAAAAGCTCACCAGAGTATCCCAAGGATGAGCTAGTTTGGAAATCACTATACTCAATTGCAAACTAGACCCATTTCCTAGGGAAAAAACTGTTCTTATCATACACATTGAATTTTCATCTGTATGGCTTCATAATAATTGAAACTAAAACCCATGAAATGTGGTCAACTTAAAAGGGAAATCTAATTCCTAAACTCTTTGAAGACTAAGAGACCACAGCTTATAATCTCTACAAACAAAACTGGAAATGATGAAACGTCATAGAAAATACCATAACTGCATTATTTCAATTATTCTATATTTTTGTAAAACAAAAAAAAAAGTAATTTTAAAAACAAATCCCTTTGGATTGGGGTGGGTTTTTTTGGTGTTTTTAACCTTGAAATATAAAGTACATATTAAAATGTTACAGATGCAATTCCAGCTGAATATGAACTGCCAATAACCAACTCAAAAGGCAAGATCTTTAAAGACAAAGACTTGAATGTGTTGCCATCTCAGTGTTCCAGAGGTTATAAGTGTAACAAAGACTGCACAGTAATTAGAAGTAGTATTTTTGTCAGAAGATCAAACCAGTGAGTCCTATGTTAAAAAAAGAAAAAAAAAAAGCCTCAGGCTGGTTTTCAAAGGGGTCTATTTTATACCAGAATAACCTATGAGCTCTCTGTTTCACCCTTCATTTGGAGGAAAATATAAATCATCCTCACAAGCCCGCTGGACAGCTAGTTCACTCAAACATAAAAATCAAGGGATGAAGAGTGAGTCATGGATTAAACTGCAATTCCTTTCAATAAACATTTATTGAGCTGACAGTATGTCCCAGTACTATTTTGTTTGCTGAGGCCCCAGCAATAAGCCAAGATCCATGTCCTCATGAAGTTAAAACTGAACTTTAAGAATAAATACATTAAGTATGGAAGGCTCATAAGTTTATATAAATGGAAAGACTGAGGATGCACAAGAAATACCCTATCACTGGAGAAACAAAAGAAAAAATTAGAAAAAGGAACAACCATAAAACACGAAAAGTATTTCTTCCTATTAGATATTATGACTCTGCTGTAAAAGGTTTCAATTTCACCGATGGCCACCTATCCACTTTTATTTTCACAAGCATGGGGGACAAAATCTACGAGTCGGGCCCCCTCTTCACTGCCAGCTGGATGGGGGCCACATCTCAATTTCCAATGCAAAGCAAACAGTTCTAAAGCAAATGGCATTTCTACCACTTCCCCCAACCTTGCCAGACTGGCCAGGGCTCCATTTCCTTCTACTACCCCCATGCAGGCACAGAGGGGCCAACTCCAAGTCTGTAGCACGTGCATTTGCACGATAGACTCATGCTGGGATAAACAGGTCAGTTAACTGCCTACACCACGAGCTCTTAATGACATAGGATAGGAAGCTATACTCAAAACACAGTATATCTCGGAAACTCGAAGTACAGCCTAAGTTTTTCTGCAACTGTCTGAACGAGACAGGTGGGGACATGTTAAATGCCTGTTTTCACAATTTACCATCATAATAATCAGTTTCTTCATCTGCTTACAACCTATAAAGAAGTATGGAGCAACTCATAAAATAGGACCAACTGTCCTATCTCAAAACATGGTGATTAGACCATGAGCCACTGGAAGAAAAATAATTGAGCAATAGCTAACCTCCATGGGCTCATGCACTATTCATTCTAAGTGTATGCCGACAAAGGCATTCGTAAAGAAATTTGAACTATGGGAGAGGGATGGAGGATGAATAGAAGAGTAGTTTCAATGGCATAATGGCTAAAAACTTGGGTTTGTAAATAGAAACCCATGTGCTCAAACCCATGAAATTTATCTAAACCTTGACAAAATGGAAATTGTAAAAACTGTTATAAAAACATAATTTAAAAAAAGAGCCAGAACACTTGCATTATTAATAGCAGACTATTCATATTTAGGGAAAAATGCTCTAATTGAAGCTAAATATTACTAATTTTAACACAGAAGCAAAATATTACTGAAGATATACTGGATTTTAAAAAATCACTTTGATTCTCATAGCAGCATTATTTACAATTGCCAAGACACGGAAGCAACCGAAGTGTCCGTCAACACATGCATCGATAAAGAGGATGTGGTTATACACACACACACACACACACACTCACACAATGGAGTACTACTTAGCCATAAAAAAGAACAAAAGTTTGCCATCTGCAGCAACATGGATGGACTTGGAGGGCACTATGCTACGTGAAACAAGTCAGACAAAGAAAGACAAATACTGTATGATACCACTTATATCTGGAATTGAAAAAATACAACACACTAGTCAATATAACAAAAAAGAAGCAGACTCAAAGATATAAAAAACAAACTAATGGTTACGGGGGTGAGCAGTAGAGGGGTAGGAAGTAGGAGGTACAAACTACTGGGTGTAAGACAGGCTCAAGGATGTATGGTACAACACAGGGAATATAGCCAATATTTTTTAATAACTGTAAATAGAGTTTAAACTTTAAAAATCGTATAAAAAAGAACAAAACAAAGATTAATTGACGATAAATTTTTTTTAGATCCCTTTGGTTCATATCACTGCTAACTTAGTTAAAGAGCAATTCCTTTTATCTAGCTTATCTGGGAGTATGCTGCTTGAAATTACAATCAAAACCCAAGTTATAGACATAAAGTTACACTGTAGCAACTTCATCCATCAACACATGAATCGATTCACACAAGTCATTCCATCCTCACAGATTTTTTTTTCCCTTTTTCTTCTTCTTTTGAATTGAAACAACTTTTCTGGGGAGATGTGCAAAAGGGGACTTCCAGTGCTTAACATATTTTAAACCCACTTTTCCTATGTAGGTATTACCTTCCCAGGCAAATTCTTCTAATTTTAATAGTAACAAATACAGGACTTGCACAAAGTAATATCTCCAAAGTAGACACTGTATAATCACTTTTTATCAATCTGTCCATCTACTGCATTTTTCCCTTAGGGAGCATTGCCCCTCATCCTTTATTTGCCTTAATTATGTTACTTTTGTTCTTAAACAAATTATCTAGTCAAATATTCCCCAAATATTCACAACATAACTTCCCCTTATATTCATATAAGCTGCTTCTTCCTTAATGAAGAAAGAGCTGGTTGCATGCCTCCATCCACTCTTTATCCTCTTCTATCAGCTTTTGTCAACTTGAGCCCAAAAAGAAGGTCACTAGTCAGTGTCACCTCATGAGTCAATCAGTATAAGCACAGAGAACAAAGTTGTGGGAGGTGTTTGGATAAACAGCACCAGGAAGGATGAAAAGAAATTCAAGTAATGGTACCACACATATTATGCAAAACTGATTAAGGAGGAACTCTTGGAAAAAGAGAGCGAGAGAGACAGAAAGGGTTTAGAAACAGGAGGAGATAGGGAAGAACAAGACAGGGAAGTATTACATTTTTAAATTTTGGGGAGGAAGGTTATTTATCATTGAGGCAAAAATAAACCAGGTGCAACAGGGCTGGGTGAGGTGAGCCTTAACTGGGAGCAGAGGAAGGGGCCACCCACCCACTGCGATCGGAAGGGTAGCAGAGAAAGCCCCCATCACTGCCAGCCATTATTTTCTCTGAAAATCCATCATTTCCGCCCCACCCCCACCCCGCCCCATGCCAGCAGAAGTCAAGTCCTCTTAACATACGTTTAGACTTCTTGGGGGAAATCATGTAAGTTACTCACTCTCAGCAAGGCTTTCTTGATTCATCAGATCTAAAAACAGGAGTACAGAAGTGGGCAAGTCTCTGAAAACACGTGTCTGCTTTACTGTCATGTCCCCAGGTAGACCCCAAGGAGAGATACCACCCAGAGGTAACTCAAGCCTAAATAAAGCCAGTGGCCCTTAAAATCATTTCTGTCTGAAGTCACCTGCATGTTTTTCTTTTTGCCTGCAATTGGCTGATCCAGAAATTCAGGTGTCCTGAATTTACAAAGTCAACAAGGACATTATTCTCCTCAGGTGAATTTTCTCCAAGTGATTTCAGAAGAAACTTTCATGCTGTCAGGCCAAAGTAGCAGAGATTGTATGGGAGCTGGTGTTTCCCTGAAGAGCTTTGGTGCGCACACTCTCAGAGGATGGACTGACACCCCCTTGAGATGGGAATTCTTCGCGAGATCACCCGCCCATGATGGTTCAGAAAGGAAAAACAGGCTCATGCTCTCTCGACAAACAGCAGACAACACTTCCTAAAACTTAAGTCTGGTGACCCTGGCCAATACCTTTCCATGGCTTCCCACTGCTCCTGGGGTAAAGACACGAATCCTAAAGATGGTCTGCACGGACCTGGGGGCTCTGGCTCTTGCCTACCTTCTAGCCTTGGACTCTACAATTCTCACTCTCACTCTCTGCCCACAACCACCCAGACTTATTTTCTTATTTCCTGGAGCTGCCAAACCCTCTGGCACTGCAGGGCCCTGGCCACATGCTTTTCTTTACACCCTGAAATGTCACCTCCCCACAGACTTCACAGAGTTAACACCTACGCTTCCTTCAGCTCCAGGATCACTTTCAGAGAATTCTTCCCTACAAAAACTCTTCCCCTGCCTTTTGCTGTACATTCCCACAGAACCTTCTTTTTTTCCTTCATAGCACACACTTGAGTTTTAAATTGTCCATTCACCTTTTGGGGGTGGTGCTGTGAAAACTGTGTGACTAAGTGTCCATCTCCCCCACTTTACAGTAAGCCTCCCCAAGTTGCCCTAAAGAGTCACAATGTCTCCTGGCCAACCAGGCTAGATCTAGCTGCCTAAATGTATTAATAGCAAAGAAGGAGTGGGTGTGTCGAGACAGGGGTCAGCCAACCATGGAAGCAAAGGGCAAGGGGTCTGGAGAGGAGAATCCTGGGGAGGAGAACAAGGTCTATGTCTGGTTTTAATCAACACTGGATCCCTCATACACAGATGCTCAATAACTATTTGTTCAATAAATGAATGAGTATGTACTCATTTCCCTTTCCTCTCTGTTCATTCATTCTACAGATCGGCAGCTCCAACTTTCCTCCTTCCTTCCCCTCAGTCTACTCTTTCAAAGGTCACAGTGACCTCCCAATGGAACAATCTAATGGACACATTTCAATCCTTCACTTCTTGGACACACATGTCATGCCTACAATTAATTGATCAGCTGTTCTTCCACCTCCAAACTTTTCTATCACATCATGTTCTCCAAGTTTTGTTCCTAGCTTTTGCATCTCTTCATAGGTTCTCAATACTTTGTCCTTCTCTAGCGGTGTGTTCCAGAGTTCTTCTCGAGGCCCACATCTTCTCTCACAACACCCTCTCTGGTGACCTCATACTCTCTCTGGATGAAAATACTATACTACTGAGGCCCAGATGTGTGGCTCAAGTTCAGACTTGGCTCTAGGAGCAGATGGATTCCCGTATCTTGATCACAAAACCTTTGCCCATCTCTCCAGTCTCACCCTCAGCATGGCCAGCCTTCTCTTTGTTCTTTGTTGCCTCTCCGCTGCCACAGGGCCTTTGCACAGGTAGTTCTCTCTGCCAAATTGAAATCTATACACTCTTCAGACTACGGGCCAGGTGAATATAGGAAAGCCTTCTCTGACTATATCAAATCCTCCCAGCTCCCATAGCACTCTGCCCTTATCTTATCTGATACCTGTCAACACCGCAGCTATACATCATTTCTGGGATGATCTGATTAGCACTTGCCTCCTCTGTTAGCAGTGAGATTGACAAGGGCCCATAAAAATCCTCACACCAAGAACAATGCCTGGACATTGCTGGCACTCAATAAAATATATGTTTTTTATATTAACTCCCGCTTAATATCTTTATAAGAATTAATACAGAATAATGGTGAATAGCACAAGCTATAAATCAAGTAGATTTGACTTTGCTAGTTTGTTCGTTCGTTTATTCATTCAATAAGAGTTTTTTTTTTTTTTTATGAGGGCTTACTACATATTGGATACAATGTAGAATGCTCACCATCAGAGGTGAACAAAAGAGATACAATCCCCACTCTGGAAGATCTGAAGCCTAGGTCTACCACTTACTAACCATGTACAGAGACTAGTAGTCAGCAAACTTCTTCTAGAAAGACCCAGAGAGTTAAGTATTTTCAGCTTAGTGGGCCATGAATTCTGTTGCACTACTCGACCCTCCATCATAGTGTAAAAGCAGCCACGGACCATGTGAAAATGAGTGACCATGGCTGTATTCTAATAAAATTTTACAAAATAGGCAGTGGGCAGAACATTGGCCTGTGGACATTGCTTGCCAACGCCAGGTGTAGACTGATTTCTTAATCTCTATGTTCAATTTTCTTCTACGTAAAATGGATAGAGTATTATGCTTTATTCCTTCTCCTTTTTATCTAGTAAGCTTCCATTCACTTTACCCTTTAATTTTTTTTAACTAATGCTTTCTTATGTCTCCTAAGACTTCTAGAGTCAATTCTTTCCAAATTGATTCCCCCAATTAGTTTGACACCCTCCCTGCCTCCAATCATATTCCTCTAAAACTGATAGATCTCCCACCTCCACCAGCTCCCAGAGATATCCACCTGACCATTCCTGTCCTCCTCTAAAATGAAAATAAATGAACAAACACATGGAAACAACGACACACGTCACCAGCAGCTACCCAACACCCGCTACATTGGATCCAAGCTCCTCAGGGTCACGTACAGGCCGTTTATCACCTGGCTGCTGCTCACACGACCAGCGTCACCTCCCAACACTCCCTCGGTCTCACCTTCTACTATCTTGCGTTTCACTGCTTCACACCAGAATCTAGAACGTGCACTGTGGGTTCCTTCCTCTCCTCACGCCACGCTCCCTTCTCCTAGTCCTTCCGGAATGACCCTACTTGTTCTTCACGGTTCCACTCAACAGGAACCACTCCAGGGATACTTTCCTCACCTACTGAGGCAGAACTACAGTCCCTCTATGTGCCCACAGCACCACCCCGCAAGGCAGCCCGACTGCCTTCATCGCTGGAGAAGGAAACACTGCAGCGCTCGAAGGCTTTAAGGGCACTAGCTAATATTTGTGCAGTGCTTTCCTACTTGTCCTTCAAGACTCCACGCAAAGGCAACCACCTCAGTGGCTGTGCTGTGTACTTCACATACATTAATTCATTAGATTATCACAACTCTGAAGTGGATTCAGGTGTTTCTGCTCTAACTCCATTTATACTGTCCTGAGAAAATGTCCCGTTCTGCAGAATCACACACTATGTATAACAAGGCATACAGGAAAAGAGAAGGTTAGGGGCAACCCCTCTAGACCTCTGGATCTTTGTAACCAGAGCGTGAATAACAACTATCAGTATATTCTAATTCAACACCAGCTTGTTAAATTTCTACTGGCATTTGCAGCCAGCCTCACAGTTTTCAACCCTTAGTCTCCTGCTTCCACCCTTCAAAAGGTAGATCTTGTATGGTAAGTGCTTCTAATGTAGATCATTTCTTTAAAAGTTAAAATCTGATCCTGGATATAGCCTTCATTGTGAGTGCATTGTGTTAATTCAGAGAGAAACGTCTCTACAGCTCTTCCTCTGCACTCAAATCTTCTGCAGAAGCGGAGCACCATGGAAAGGCAAGCAGTTCTTGAAGCCTAGATGCCATTAAACCTGCAGGAGGGGTGGATGCTTTGTAGCTATTTGGCTTATTGTAAAGTCTTCATCTATGGCTAAGGATTTCTCTTTAAATATCATAAATCTTGCCCTTCATTGCCTCAAACGTTTACATGCTGTGGAAAAGGAACAAAAGAGGGGCTTCCCTGGTGGCGCAGTGGTTGAGAGTCTGCCTGCCGATGCAGAGGACACGGGTTTGTGCCCCGGTCCGGGAAGATCCCACGTGCCGCGGAGCGGCTGGGCCCGTGAGCCATGGCCGCTGAGCCTGTGCGTCCGGAGCCTGTGCTCCGCAACGGGAGAGGCCACAACAGTGAGAGGCCCGTGTACCACAAAACAAAACAAAACAAAACAAAAGGGAACAAAAGGAATTCCACGTTACAGCATGAGTTCTTTATTTGCCATTAAGATTGAAAGTGTTCACATTAAAGAAACACACTACACCAGAATAAGATGTACTGATACTATATCCATTTTATAGATGAGGAAACTAAGGTTTAGACTAGAGACTAAATTACCTGCCCAAGATTACCTAATGACAGAGCTGGGATTCAAAGGCAAGCCGTGTAATTCCAGATTTGTGCATTTAAGGAAAGAGAGAAGGAAAGAAGAAGGAAGGAAGGAAGGAAAGAAAGGAAGGAAGGGAGGAAGGAAACAAAGGAAGGAGGGAAGGAGGAAGGGAGGGAGGAAAGCAGGAAGCAAAGCAGGGAAGGAGACAGGGAGGGAGATTAACATCTACAAAGGTGTACTCCAAGGTGGGAAAAAAGGAAAAATTGAAGAAAAAGGAAAGCCTTTGAGAGAAAACACGTGGGTTCTCTCTCTCTCGCATTAAAATGAGTATTAGTATGTAAACTAAAGGAAAATTAACAAAAAATATATAGAAGTGAGTCATGTGCTCCTGCCTTCACACTCACTCATCAATCATAAACACCCTTAGCCTCAACCCCTTTTCTTCTTAATAAGGAAAAGAACTAAAAGCTATAGAACATTCTATGACCACAAATTATGTCAGCAATAAATTTTCCTCTTAGAGATTTAGTAAACCTGAGAATTAAATATTTAATATGGATTTTAAGATGTCTGTATAAAAAACTCATGGCAGTTTGGTCAACTTCCTCATCATCTATTCCTAATAAGTCTGTGCTCAGTCTCTGCTTAAAAGGTCTTCAGTAAAGTCTCAGAGATGCAATAAGTGATAGCCAGTATTATTATTATCATCAAAACACACAAAGACAAAATAATAAAACAACTAAATAACAATAAAAAAGGTTTTCCAAACTACCTTTTGCCACCCTCAAGGAGAAACTTAAACTACCGTGGAACTCTAAGCAATATATATGCTGGATGCTCCTTATCATGACAACTGTTCTGTGTATCTAATATTGAAAACAATCCTAACATTTCTATCAAGGGCTTCTAAAGTCCTTTGTCCTCTTTATCTTATCATGAATGAAATTTTAGTAATCTGTAGGTGGTCACCTCTCAAGGAAAAAGTAGAGACGGTTTACTAAATGTCAGTTAGGCGGGAACTCTGAGACCAGCTAGTCAGATGGGGAAACGGGGGCCCAGAAAGGCAACTTCTCCAAGGTCATACTACGGGTCCATGCCTGGGCATGGATACGATGCATGGATGCTTGATTTCAGGGCTGTAGTATCAACTGTTAAGTAGTGAACGTTGAAGGGATGTTGAAGTAGTGATAGGTTGAAGGGAATGGCCTTTTGTCTTATCTCAAGATAGTACATATCATGGAAATAAGATAAATGGTTTAATAGAAAAAATAAGGTCAGCAAGTAGTTACTAGTGAGTACAGAATACTCAAGGTGACACGTTTCTGAAATGTAAAAACTAAAAAAAGATCAAAATTTCATATAATTTACAAGCAATAGGAGCTGGGCAGTAGGATCTTACACTAGAAAAAAAAAAAAAAAAAGGGCAGATCACGTAAAGAAGTCAGGTAATCCCAGAGCATATGAGTCAAAGTACTTGCAGACTATATAAAAATAATTATATAGGGGCTTCCCTGGTGGCGCAGTGGTTGAGAGTCCGCCTGCCGATGCAGGGGACACGGGTTCGTGCCCCGGTCCGGGAGGATCCCACATGCCGCAGAGCGGCTGGGCCTGTGAGCCATGGCCGCTGAGCCTGCGCATCCGGAGCCTGTGCTCTGCAACGGGAGAGGCCACAGCACTGAGAGGCCCGCGTACCGCAAAAAAAAAAATAATAATAAAAAAAAATTATGCCATTTGGTTAGCGATGAAAACTTTCTGAACATAGATAATGATCCCCATCACTTGACTGGCTCTACAAAGTGGGCCCTGGGGCTCGGAGATGAGAGGCTGTGATTAAATGCACTTTGAATCTCTAATTGCCTAAAAATAATAATGCTTACAAAAGTGAACAGCTAATAAAATTGTATATGGTCACTTGTTTTCAACCAGAGTTCCAGATCCAAAATTGTTGACTTCCCAACCTCTAAGGTAAGGTTTAATTTCAGAATCAGAGTATTCTGACAGCCTCTGACACCTATTAATGTTTCTTGAAAATTAGCCCCAATTTTTACCATTTTCCTCAGAGTTTTCTATAGGTAGGGATTTAATTGTTGCCTAATTTGGCTGTACATCATCAAAACAAATTCTAAGAATTTTAAGTAATGGGTATAATTTGGGGAGAAGTTAAAAACCGTGGCCAAGCATCACACTCTCCAGCTCCAAAAAAAAAAAAGTCACTGTTAAGGGAAACTGCATAGTCAGGTGATTTTTAAGAATAAAAATTCCTTGCTGCTGAAATGTAACTTAATAGTTATTGGTTAAATGAATCTTTACATTTTCCATACACATCTAGAGAAATTAATTCTGGATTGTATGTAGAATCAAATTCCCTCACCTTTTGCCAAAACATTAACGTTTTGATCATTTCTCAAGAACCCATCGTGTGGTTCAATCATCATGGACTTGGTGTGTGACTCTGGTTGAAATGCTGATGGCAGTGATCAACATTGATAAGTATTGTGCTAGACACAGTGCTAAGTGCTTTGCAAGCATCATGTCACTTATTTCTCATAGTAACCCTTTGAGCTAGGGACTTTCATTATCCTTGTCATGCAGACAAGGGCACTGAGGTTCAGAAAGGATTTGGGCACTGCGCATCTTACTCTAGAGCTTATGCCCTTAAACATGTATGCTGCAACCAGAGGGCAGGTGTGACACATAATCAGACACCTAGGGGCAAGAGTTTTTTGAATGAATTTTAATTGAAAAGTGGAAACCCTAACAAAAAAGCAAAGTAGGTCTAGGAAACAAGGTTCATGATCAGTGCAGAAGTTCACAAGAGGCATCTTTTGAGTTATTTCTGATTTTCCTCTCTTACTAGGAGGGAGGTAAGAAGATAATCCATGTCTTCTGGTGGAAGAAAAGGGCACTTCATGGCTCCTATGTGAGCCATGCCTCTTCTAAGGCTGTACTTGGGTCCGCATGCTGGGCGTGCAAATTAAGGACTCCAGCGTCAAAAAGAGTTGGTCTTGCCGTAGAGCTTCCAAAAATGAACATTTGTTTTATTCCAACCCGGGGGCAAGCTGGCCTCATGCACTGGATATACTGCCTTCTAGCAGAAAACTAATAATGAAAAAGAAAAAGAAAGAAAAACACTTTCTGTTGATGTCAATGCTCCAGTGTAAAAGGCCAAGCCAAGACTATGGCCACTTCATTTAAAACCTTTGATGTCAGAGACTGACCATCAAGGGTCTGCTGCTTGCAAAATGATAGATGTTAGGGTCCCTGGGACTCTGAAAAGGGCATTCTGTATTACCATTAACTAAACCCAATTTGAAAAAGAGGAAAATAGATTCTAGAAGTAGAACTGAAATAACACTTGATAGTTTAAGAAAAAGTTTCCTAAAAAGAAGTAGCTCTTAACCTTCTTTATAAGTCAAATATTTCCAGGCCCTGTTTGATTAGGATTTGTGCTTTTAGTTTTTGTTGATTAAGAAAATGTGTAAAGATAAGGAATAAAATGAAATATATGGCCTTGGTATTAATTTGTACTTTGTTCATTGCAACAGCATCAACATTTATTTGAAAAAGAGATATATATGTAAGCAAGGTGGATATTTAATTTATAAAAGTTTGCGGACAAATGGATTCATTGATCCCTCAGAGCTCCTACAAAGGCACAGTGGTTTCTGTGACTTAAAGTGGGAAGTACTGTGTAAGTTTAGTTTCTTATTATTGTTTTATCCCCAACTCATCTCCCCAAGATTTGGCAGGATTAATCTATTTTTATCAACTTTGCATAAGCATCTGCATATAACGGGATGTACCAAAAGACTCTAAAGAGCTATTGGATATTTTGCAACTTCCACTGATCAATTTTACCTGAAAGCAACATTTCCTTTGCTTGCCTTCCTCATCGCCTCTCTCCTCAAACAAAGTGCCTACCAATTGTACCACTGTTGGAGATTTCCATAACTCTTTATATGTTTACTTTAGGTCTAAGAGGTTGACCTTATTTGCACTAGCATTTCCCAATTTTACTTATGTTTCTTACAAATTAACTTCCAGGTTTCTACAACACTGATTCTCAAACATGAGCCTGCATTAGAAACTTCCAGAGGGCTGGCTAGAACAAATTAATGGGCTCCAACCCCAGGGTTTCTGGCTCAGTAGGTTTGAGGTGAACCCAGGGAATTTGCATTTGTAAAGAGCTCCCAGGTAATGCAGGGGCTGCAGGCCCCAGACCACAGTTTGAGAACCACTGAGCTACAGAAAACTTTCCCAGAAACACCTTTTGGAGTTAAGTTATACACACCGAAGCTTCAGGTCAAGCTGAATGAGGATTTTACATCACGTCAGTGGTCCTAAGTGTCAGTATAAATGAGCACAATGTCTCATACTCTTAACGTTGTATTATGAATTCTATCAATGTTATGCCAATTAATGAGTTGAAAAAATTCTTTAGGTATATGATTGTAATATAAATTTGGAAAGCTACTGGGAAAATGGAAATCAAGTTTACAACGGTGTGCATATTTATTAACTTATATTATTTTTAAGATGATAATAAAATAAGTAATAAACATCGAGAAAGTATGTAACTCCAAACTCAGGAAATCATAAAATCTAACAATAGAAAGATTTTTCTTTCTGGAACTTATGGCATGGTTAATATTTTTACTCCCTTGCTTTTCTCGCTTGTTGTAACTGAACAAAAATGCAACTCTATAGGCTCTTAGTGTTTATATGAAGAACACATTAAATCTTTCAAACATAGTTTACTGATTCTAACATAATCAACTCATTGTTTGCATTAAGAATGACAAGGTATCTAATAAAATATAAATGTCATTTTAGGTGTACTATTTCTGGTTTAATAAATGGTCAAAAACTAGTATAAAACAGAAAACTTGGGTGCCTGGTAAATTATCAGCTGTGCTGAAAATTCCTAAAAATGTACTGCAAGTTAACTGAGGGAAGAAATTGCCTTAGCAACATTAGCACAAATAAAAATTATATATAAAACTCCTTTAAAAAAGTAGGTTTCAATGTCCAACATGTTCGTTCAGTTACTACTGAATACACATTTAAAGAAGAACTAGGATTAACTGATCTCCTTTTCCTTCAATGTCTTTTCTGCACCACGAACATTGATGAGATGCTTATATGTTCCTGAGGCTTTAGTCATCTTTAACACGCTGCACAGGTGCTATTTAAGTGTGATATGTGTAGGTCTGAGAAGCAACTGGATTGAGAGTATGAGTAAGATGTGTGACTAACGAGTTAAGAGCTGTCACTGCTCAGGCCTGAATGGAAGTCTGTTGGCAGAGGTGGGTCCAAATGCCACATTACCAAGGGTGACTCTGCTGTGCTCTCCTGGGAAAGGGTGTTTTGACAGGAAATATTAACCATACATAAGATATGTCAACTAACCTGGGCTCCAAAGGGTTGTGACAAAGAAAATAATGACTAAAAACTTTTGGGTCTTCTTTGGTGGGGAGGAAGGCAGTAGGAAAGCAGTCGTGTTGGGTAGGTGTAATGGCAGCAAATGAAGATGGGAATTTGGATTTGATAACAATAATTACTATATTTATATTTTTCATTATTAACATAATTACTATATTTACTTATATTTTTAATGATTAATATTCATATTTTTCATTATTAACAACAACAAAGCAGAATCCTTTACTGAGCACTTTCCATCAACCCAGCATTGTGCTAAATGCTTTTGATCTGTGCTAATATAGAGGCCACAGGCTACATGTGCTACTGAGCGCTGGAAATGTGGCCAGTGTGACTGAGGAAATGATCTTCTTACTTCATTTAAACTTGAATTTAAAGACTTATACTCAACTTAGTTATTGGAAATCTTTTAAATGTGTTTGAAACAATCTGATAGGTAGATATGAATCTACCTTTTCAACTGTAAATCTCATAATATCTAAACTCAGATTGAGTAATTCAACGAAAATTTAGAATCTAAATGGAGATGTTCCTATAGGTGTAAAATACATACCTGAGTCTGAAGACTTAGTATGAAAGACTTAATATGGAAAAAACAGAGAATGCAAAAACTTGGTAATTCTTGCATTGATTACATATTGAAATGACATTTTGGATATACTGAATTAAATAAAATACATTGTTAAAACTGATTTTGCCTGTTTCTTTTTACTGTTTTTAATGTGACTGACTAGAAAATTTAAATTTAGATATGTGGCTCACATTCTATTTCTATTGGATAGTGCTGCTTTACATGAATTATCTCATTTAACCCTCACAAAAATTCTCCAGGCCAGACACTATTACCTCCATTTCACAGATGAGGACACTGAGAACCAGAAAGAACAGGAAATGTGCCTAAGGTCACCCAGTTAAGTATTGGAGACTATCTGCTTCATACGCTCCAATTCTGAGTCATCTAATCTAATCCCAGGTTTTTCAACAAGGATGCTGATTATGGTTGCATCTCAAAGCATAATGAAGCACATCAGTTGGCATTAAGGGGAATTTGGCATCCAAAGAATAATTTAGTGCAGTGTTTGGATACCAAGGCTACAAGGCTGAAGTCATAAGGTTCTGTACTTCTCATAAATTCAATCTTTTAAGATTAACCTGGCTGTCATTAATATCACCAAACACTTAATGCAGGAGGACCAAAGGCCATCACGACAGCCTGTCTTACCAGACGAAGGATTCAAATTAAATTCCATCAAGTCACACTGAGTCAATACACTTTGACAAGCACCTCACATCCAAAACCTCCAAGAGCTTGGAATTTTTTTTTTTCTAATTTGCTCCCCCTTTTTCTTCACCAAGAGACAAAAGAAAGCCCAAGAAAATGCTGAATGGGGTAAAAGAAAATGCAACAAAGTTAATAGGGGACTATAGATGCCCTTCAGAATTTGTAAAAACGCAAAAACAAGAGGGCGCGTTTCCATCACTGCACAATATTGCTTTTGTTTAAGAGCCAAGTCTCAGTCTTGAAACGTGTTGGTAATAAATCAGCAGGAATTATTTTAAATCAACCGGTTTTATGAAATAAGCCAAGAGTTGAAAGAGGCAGGACTAATTACCAACATTCCTTGATGAATTACTTAGCGGCGTGTGCTAAGTCAATGTGCGTCTACGTCTTGATCCCCAATTTTATCCCGTACTTATTTCCCAGGAGGTAAAAAGAACATGTGGCTAATTAAGGCACCGATTTCCACAGCCAGAAGTACTCAAGGTAAGATTCCTTTTGAAAAAAAGAAAAGGTTCTTTGCCTGGTACTTATTAATCTAATTTTTACTACTTCACTAGAAAAACAGAGCTAATCTTGTCACCTTTAGGCAGTCTGAACTACCATGCAGTGTTCTGAAAAAATGTTACATATTTGTAATTTAGCCAATAAGAATTTCTTAAGCCTTTCCTAACCAGCAGGAATGTCTCTGGTTTGTCACTTCTAATTAAGTCTCAACAAAATTTCTAGCTCCTAAATTTTAATTATACGAAACTCAGGGCCAACAGGGGAGATTACAACAAAGCTATGCCTGGTGGTAAGGTAGTAGAAATCTGAATTTTGCTTTTCACATTGGGCCTCTTAACAACTTTTAAAAGTTATTCACATAAGAACCTACTGTATAAAAAAAATAATAAAATTCAAAAAAAAAGTTATTCATAACCTGGTGATTCAAATCCTTTTATTCATTTTTAATTTTCAGGACCCTTACACCTTGCTATCTTTCCTTTAAGGAAGACCATTAGACTTACATAATGTGCACACATCTAGTAAACTCACCTGATGGAAGAGTTCGGCTGCTCAAAAGAGTTACAGGTGAAAAAAACTTTGCTAAGACTCCTAATAAAATGCATTAAGAGATGCCCATTTAATTATATGAAAAATGTATGCATATGCTCTCCTGGTTAAAAAAATAAAATAAAGCCTTTGACCACCACCATCTCGAATCTCCAAACCCATTCCAGAGGTAATGAGTAAGAACAGTTTGGTATAGATTCATCTAGGTCCTTTTCTAGAATATTGTCTAGTTTTTAAAACAGTGATTACAACAGTTCTTTTTCTAGGACCATTATCTACTTTAATAACCTCCTATTTTATCTGCTCCAATTTTGATTCATCTCATTTTTGCAAAGCTATAAATTAATAGGCAAAAACATCTAACTTTATAAACGAGGTCTGAAAGACTACTGTATTGTTGGGAGCTAAATTTTCCTTAAAGTTTAGACTGATGCTCAAAGAAGTCAATAACAAGAGACATATTCAGGGCAGGAGCCAATATACTAGTACTGATTGCAGCTCTAACCTTGTGCAAAGCCACTGTACTACTTTACATATTTTTAAACACAGATCCCACCCACTTATTTTAGTAGGGCAATGTTAAAATTAGATTTTGCTTACACATGTCCACAATCTCTATTGTTCAAGAGCATACCTACAGAAGGTGGTCTTTCAAATCTAAGTTCTTCTTTTAATTGTTGGGATTATGTAGGTAACATTGTGAAGAAGATTCATGACCTTTTCATACAGTAATATAAGATTTATGACAGCTGACATTATTAACTTAGAAGCAAAGAGAAAAAGAACCAGAACTGAAGTCCCAGCTTTAACTGCTAAAATACAGCAAAAGTTATAATACATACTGCAGTGGGGCAGGGGAAGAAAAACTCTAATACAACCATAATCTCAGGAGAAAATTCATATTAAAAAATATGTGCTAAGTCTACCAAAATGAGTATTTTAAAAATCATTTACAACAATACGAATGTATTACTGAAATGTACAGAACTATAAAGCATATGAATTGTAATAGCCTAGGTCAATAGGATTTCTAGAACATAAGTCATCTTGAGTTATGATTTTTGGATGTTGTTACAGGAACTTTCACTGTAGTGCTTTTTGACCAATAATGATGACTATAACTAAACCATAATTACCATAGTGGTCAATGTGGCTAGGCGGTCTTTTTATACAGCAAGAACGCATCCAGGTTTTCCATCTGGCATATCGTGGAGACTCAGGGATACACTTTAATTATTCAATATGGATGGCCCCTTACTAATTTCAAATGCTTAAGATCAAGTATCCTTCCATTAAGCCTGTGAGACTCCTCTGTAGTTTCTCTTCAACCTCCCACTTTGCTCTACCATAGTCTGTTACTGGTGATTTTTTAAGAAACGTTTAGAGGCTATCCTTGAGCTATGTAGAGGAAGCAGGGTATGTGGTTATAAGTAAATAAAGTAGGCTGAGGGGTCTAACTGTGTGACTTCAGTGACTTATCTCTCTCTATGCATCAGTTTCCTCCTGTGGAAGATCAGGCTTATCATACTTATCTCACAGGGCTTCTAGAGGGATACATAAGACAAAAGATATGAAGGGTTCAGCTTACAACCTAACACAGCCAGTAATTAATGTCTGTGCAGTCATCACCTGTCCTCCTCAAAGTTGCTTTAGGTAGTACCACAGTTATACCAGTAATTCCTATAAAAATTTTAAGCTATGGTCTGAAGATCTGTAATAAACATTTGCTACAGGTCCCAGGTTACCATGTCGGCTGAGAAACTAAACACTGCTACTTCTGCCTCCTAAAGTTTCTCAGGTCATTCACTGTAGGAGAGGAACTACCACCAATGGTTACGAAACTGGGGCCACGGAGTCCAACTGAGTGAGTTCAAATCCTGACTGTACCACTTGCTTCATCAACTTCTAATGAGCTACTTGACCCCTTCGCCTCAGTTCCCACATCTGTGAAATGGGGACATTAGTAATAACTGCCCAGTGGTGGACATGCCAACCATGACTACTATTCTAACAGTTTTCCAGGAGGTACAGACTAGCTGGAAGGCAGGTGGCACATCTGTAAGAGCCTAAGTATTCTCTAAACACAACACAAAGAGAGGAGTTAAGAAAGATTCAGCATAGAAACAGGAATGTTTCTCAAGTCTTTTTTTTTTCCATCATCACCTCCCCTAAGCAGCCTCTTTAGACCTTTTTTTTTCCCCCCTAACTACCTCTCCCCTCATCCCCAACCACAGGAAATTGTAACAGGTACATATACTATATATCTGCTTTTGTACTATGGCCCTTTAGAGGATCACAAACCATTATAACATCTTAGATTTTTTTTGGCCTTCAAGAGCCAATTTTTGTACCCCTGGGGGACAATAACCCCTGTTAAGAATGCATGTACTATAGGTCACATGCATTCTTCAATGTGATGTTCTTTTCATCACACTGGAAAGAAATTACCATTCAAAGCCAGATAAAAACAGAGGCTCACTCCAATTTTCAGTCCTCACTCCTAGGCCCCAGACCTTAGTACTCTCCTTAACATGCTACCCTGACCTCCAGTTATAGGATTATGAGAACTGTGTAAATGAGAAGAGACTGCGCCTATCAGTATGGCTTCTTTTAACAACAGAAAAGGAGGAGATGAGCAGCTGCTCTTCATGTAAACCCATCAAGGTGACTTCAGTGATGGCAAAGTAGCTCTTTGAGAAGATAATAAAGATCCTCGTCCCTAAAGAGAATGTGACCCTCCTAAACCTGCATGGCTCAGGTGTCCACTGGGCACAGCAGACCCAATCCACTACCTGAGGAGATCACACCACCTCGATTCTATGGTACCCCTTGGCCACATAAAAATGGCCATGTGCTCATAGTGGGAGAAATCATTTCCAGTTTGTGTGCCAATATTAACAAGTGAACATGGAATTACAGCTGATGTTTCAATGTTTCCAGGAAAATGGAATTAATTCATAGGCTTAGCTATGTCAAGGTTGACTATTTTGTTTTAGATAGTTGCTCCCCACAGGGCTGCTCTCTCAAGTGGACCAGGCCTAAAAATCTAAGCAAAGATGACTTTCTTCAGCCAGCATTTCATTACTTGTCCCTAGTTACTAAAAGCAGTGCAGAAAGAAAAAGACGTCTGAAATTAATCAATGCACATTTACTGAGATGCGTGCCCTACTTAGCCTGGGTTAAGTTAGAGTTAGATTTCACCAATGTAAGCCAACTCTACGGAGTACTTTCTTGTGACAGCCCTGAGATGACTAACCCCTTACCCATGGAGGTATGCATTCCCATTTGCACGGGAAGCAAATGGGCTACCGGTTGCTGCCCAGGCAAACTGGCGCACACTTGTAGCACCAGAATGATCTAAGTGTTTCCAATACACAGGGTAAGAAGTTCCCATTCTGCCTAAGGAGCAGGGAGTTTAAAGCAATATTTTCAGAAGTACAGACAACCCAGAAAGAGAAGAAACTATTTCTTTCATGGCATTTGAAAAGGTGAACAAAGAAAGATAGGGTTTACGTCCACCTGATCTAAACTGCCTAATACGTTTCTTCAGACCTAGCTCCCACAAAAGGGAACTGTAAGTTGGAAAGCAGCAGATGTCAGGAAGGCTGCACCCTAAACTGTTAACAACAGCTTCCCTCCTAGGAGCTCGAGAAAGGGAAGAGGCAGAGGAAGGGAGGAAGAGTGTCCTGCTGGATTCTCCCTCCACACTGCTTAAATCGGTCCCAAGTTAACAAGTATTGTCTATAATTTTTATTTTATTTTTTTAACTGGAGTATAGATGATTTACAATGTGTTAGTTTCAGGTGTACAGCAAAGTGAATCAGTTATACATATATCCACTCTTTTTTAGATTATTTTCCCGTATAGGTCATTACAGAGTATTGAGTGGAGTTCCAATAAAAATAAGTTTTAAAGGGAAAGAAAATTACCTTATATGTGACACTGAACACATCAAAGTAATACGACCGAGAGATTCAAAGACCCTATAGGGAAACAAGGTCTCCAGGAAGATGAAAAGATGTTTGTGGAACATGGAAATTGAATCCCTTTGTCCCCAAGAGAAGATGTTCCCTTGTAAACACTGTGTTTGATTCAAAAACAAAAGGACACCGAAGTTTATAAACAATTCTGAAATCAAAGCTCACTGAATGTTTGTGTAAGTCACACTGACTGGTAACAAAAATATATGATGGCCCATGGACTATGGGATTAGAAGAATACTCAGATGTCCTTTCTTATGGGGTCAGCACCTGAAGCAAGGTTCCCTAACTAAGGGGACCAAGGCAAGCCGATCTGAGACATGCTGCATCTGTTCTTGCTTCTTTTGGCCAATGTGATGTTATCAAGGTTCTGTATTCCTGCCTAAACCAGGAAGAAAATCAAATGCATAATGGGGTGTGGGAGCCATCCCGTCTTCTAATTTGTAACTTACCAACTCACCTGTAGCTTCACACACCTTCTTCCTATTTCTGTATTATACCTAAAGCATAACCTACACCTTGACAATTCAACATCAGGTAGATTTCATAAATTACAGAGAAAGGCCAGCAATTCAATCACCCACCCTTTCCCTCATCAGTGAAATCTCATGGAATGTTGGTTGTCGGACATGGTGACAAGAAAACAGGACATCCAACCATCCTGACTTGTTAGAATCACCATCTAAATGGGATGCCACACCATGAGACAACCACCAAATAAATGCCAACGTAAATTTAGTTTACAATATAGAGGGCCCTGGCAAAATGTGTTTCGGTATCTGATGAACAGCAAGCATCCTTTCTCACTCTGCACTAATCTGCCTAATTCCTTGGATTACCTGAGATGATTTGGAAAAAAGGAAAAATTTAAAAATAAATTCCTTCAAACTACTTAAAAGAAAATATCCTAAAATTACCAAAAATACATAATTTTTTCTTTTAAATTCATTTAACCTTTCTCCTCAGGAGAAAGAAAAGTTCAATATACAATTTACTCCAGAGAAAACACCTTGCCTTTAAATTTTTAAATTCCAAGGCGAAGAAAGGAAGGAAGGCATGTAGAGAGGGAAATCCTTTGCAATTTCCTATATATTTCTAAACAAAGAAATGTTTTCAAACTATACACTAAGGTTTTCAAGGTATACACTGTCAGAGTCCACGCAGGGGGAGGAATTCTGATGAACCTGCCAGTCCAAGATTAGAGCAACCAGGTGTTTCTATAATCAATCAGAGCTGGAGAGGTGAGACCGTGAAAATGCATGCTTGATGGCTGTGCGGACAAAAATGCAGTGGTTACTATGTGGTGCTTCTTCAGCCACGAGACCTCACATGTGTCCACAAGGCCTTTCCCTGGTTCCTCTGCTTTTGTCTGAAAGAAGCTATAGATCAAATTGCAAACCTCAGGCTTGCAAGTCAAAAACCCACCTGTGGAAGAAACCGCTTCCATTAATGGTTCTTAATGACATACTTTGTTCATTTGCAGTTTAACATACAGAGTCTGTTCACTACTGTGGAAAATGCATCATGCACTCCAGGAACTGGTTCATTAATGACAAAGAAGCATCCTTAAATTACAATACCCAATTGAATAGGGCTGTTATTAAGAAACCTAAAGGATATCTCCAATATGTAAATACATAGCAATACGATTAATCATTCCATGTCGCCTAACATAAAAATCAATAGTATGAATAAAGCCATAAATCAATTAAATCAATGTAGAAACCAGAGGCTAATCCTGCAAAGCTTCATGAATTTATAGGCTGAACGACGACCATGTGAGGAATGAGTAATGCGAATTTCCAATCCCTATGAATTCCAAAGATTAGTCCTAAATTTACTAGAAGCTGTCAACAATTTAAAACATGTTTTATAAAGCTTCATATTTTAAGCATAACTCTACAAAAGAAAAGGGATTAACCAGAAAACACTAATTTAGCTTTTCAAAATCAGTCATTCAACCCACTGGCAGCAAAATGTTGGTAACATGAGTTTGTGTGTGTGATTTTCTATCAAGTTCTTGCAAACCAGTGGGAGAAGGAGAGATTTGCCCAGGACTCTCCAGCACACGCTAGCATGTCTGACTGTACACAGCTACCTCCACTGAGAAGCAGGTATGTTCTATTTCAGCAATTTAAATCTTTAAAAATTAAATGATGAATTTACTCAGACTATACTATTAGAAAGGATATTTATTCAAAATAATCTGTATCATCATGTATAAATTAGTACACTCAGTATTACGCCTTGAAAATGTATATTCATAGAAAAATGGGCCAAGATTAAGCAAATTAGCTGTTTTTCTATTAACCATTTACTTCATAATAATATGCTTACGATTTAAAAACTATAAAAGAGAAAAGAAAAAAACATTTCTCTCACTTACCTTTCCGTAATAAATAATTCATAATATTTTCATACATAAAACTTTTGAAAATATGCAAAATATTTTCATAAAGTACTAAGTATTTTAGGTATTTGAAGTAATCATTTATGATACTCTCCTTTAAACTGTAATTTGAAGCTCTTAGAATGCCATCTTACACGAAATCATATATTTTTATTTGATCTTCCACCTACCTAAGGATACTAAAATCTGTCTAAATAGCTACCAAACCTATCCGCATTGCTATGCCTACACTTCTTTCTTTTCATTTATATGACACACTTCACTACTTTATATAAATGAAGTATAAAAATGCACAAGTTAAATAGAGATTAAACTAATTCAGTATGAAATATAAATTTACCACTTGTTCATTTTTATTTAGATTAGGTCTCCCAGTTCTAACAATTTATTCATGCTTTAACTTAGGACATATTTCTGGCATAACTAAATTGAGGGTTGCAGCTAAGGCCAGTGTTACCAGGACATAGTAACATATAAGGAAACACGGGTATATTATTCAAACCAATTAGTATAGATTTAAATTTTAATCATTTCACGATTACATATTCTAAGTAATAAAAACTTCTTAAAACGATGATGTCCCTTTTAAAAATGATATGGAAATGATTTTTCAACATATTTGGGTAATTTCTCTTCCACTGGATATAACTGCCTTAATAGGAATATAGATTTCAGCTAATATATTTTAATATAATATCAAGAATTACCTTTGAATTAGACAAAAACCACTACTAACACAAGTCCGTGTCATCTCTTCCAAAATTTGTCCTTCAGGTTAAAAAAACAGACTATTATAGTAAGTAAAACACACATATTTCTCCACATTTTATTTTATTATTCCTTAATTCATACAAGTTTAAATAATCTAAGGTATAGGCAAAACAATTATGATTCTTGTGAACACCAGACAACTTAAATAAATCTTAGATCTGTAAAAACCTAGTGACTGTCAATTTTCACCCAAGCAGAACAGAAAGATTTAATGTAAAATCTATTTCCAAGAGAAAACCTTGCCTTTACTTGGGCGGGGAGGGGGGAGAGGGTATGCATAAAATACCTATTAATTGTGGCAATACCCAGAACTTCAATCACATTAGAGTAAAATTTTATGCTAAACCATTTGGATCTTTTCCACCCTAACAGAATTTTAATTGGTTTCTCTATGCAAGAGTTTCAGTACTTCATCACTACGTTTTAAGAGTCTCTGCAAATAAGAAAACAACTGACTTAAAATTTGTTTTTAAAGAATCCCTTTCCTACTTCCTGGTAAGAATCACAGATTGCTTCCCAATGAAAACACAGCATCCTCTCTATTTGCTTTCACAGTAAACTTTAAATAGTGGGAGATGTCCTTTTTCTGAGCACAGAAATGAATACAATGCCCAACAATCAATCACCGGCGGGTGAAGTTCACATTGTTTAATAAACAGTAATACTTGGGACACTTCCGAATGAAATACTTAGGTGATGGGGTTAAAAATATTAAAAAATAAGGAAGTCCTGTTACTTTTCTTTTAACTTTATTTGCATCAGTCACATTTAAGAGTTGGAATGTTTATCTTTTTTTTCTGTTTTTATTATTTTATTTTTCAATACTCGTTTTAAAACAAACATTTGACGTTAACATAAACATCTAAATAATGTGCTATATCTTTCTAAATTTAAATAATAAAAAATATGTACTGCCAATTTGACTTAAGACACATTTTTCTTCATTAGTAAGATTGCTCAATTTGCTTTTTTCCTCAAATTTTAATTTTTTAAATAGCACTCTGTTGAAATGATAATGAAAAATTCAATCTAACCTAATTTCTTTTTTTTTTTTAACATCCTGGAATGTATCTTTAAACAAGGAGTAACTCCCAATGTGATGTGGAGGACCCATGTGTGAGATGGAATTCTATTCTTAGACTCCTTACAATTTCCCGTGGTAATTAGGAAGCTATATGTCCCCAGTAGAATGATGCTAACAAGCTCCTGCAGTTTCTACTCTAGCAAGAAATCAAAGGGACCCAAAACAGACAACTCACTTCAGTTAAAGGATTATGCAGTCTGGTTATTAAAGCGTAGAAAGCGTTTCTACTGTTTTATATCTGAAGAGACTTTCTAAAAGAATCAGATTCTACAGCCAAGATTATTTACTCAAGAAAGAAGAAAACTAAAGAATGGCCATGGAACGTATTTAGGGAAAAAATATATAAAAGCTATTAGAAGAAGCTCATTTCAGATAACTTGTACATTTTGAAACTTTCCCCAAGAAAGATGGGAAGATAACATAACAAACCTCTATTGCTCCTTGTAATTTCTCATGAAACATCAACACTCTTCCCCCATTTAGTGAGGGTTACTATCAAATTTACAGTTAGTTGGCATCCTTCTTTGGAAATGCAAAGCCACGTAGAAATCAATGGAGTTGACATTTATGAATATGATTCACATGGGTCAATATAACCAAATACACGATGAGATAAATAAAACACCTAGAAAATGGAAAATGTTGAAGAAGAAGAAGGCTTGGCCCAACCAACAAGAGTGACACTCACGTACCTTAAGGACTTCCATTGGCACCTGGGTGGCAGAGGGGAGGGTGGTGGGCACACTGACGTTTATGGCTGGTGTCTGACTCACGGGCACTCTCTGTTGCATGAACTGGGCCGCCTGCAGCTTCTGCTGCTGCTCCCTGCGTTCCTGTTCCTGCATCTGCTCACGCATGAGTTGCTGGCGTAGCAAGATGCGTGATGTCATACTGGAGGAGCTTATTGGAGGCTTGGAGGCCCCAGGATGCTCCTCGGAACTGCTGTGGGAAAACCAAAAAACACAAATTTAGTTCCCTAATGAAACACCTCATTTGCATTTTGGAGTATCCTAAATTGCACCACACTATGAAATGAGCCTGGGCAAATATAATCAGATCGCAGAGCAGTATTGCACCTAATTGAAAATCAAGAGCTGACAGGATTTAAGTCATTAGTAGTTGAATTAAAAGAAGTCAGCTTGATTGCATCCAGGCATTTTTATCATACACTTACTTTTCTGACATTTTATACTGCATACTACTCATCACCACCAAATATAGTGCCACCATATGAAGCGCCAAGAAGAGAGGCGTCTTAATGGCACCCAGATTTCCACATTTAAAAATAAATGGTTTGATTTCCTTTTTTATAGCCAGATCTAACCAAATAACGACTCCTACGTGCTATCTAAATTCCTTGAAGGTATCTGAAATGTTTACTAACACAGAATAGTTTAAAGAAAAGGTGAACTTTGTCATGGGGAAATTTTTCTATGATACAGGGAAGTAAAAATTATTAACGAAAGAAGCATTTGGACCAGAATGTTAACACTGAACTCGACCCCAGTCAGGAAAGAGGGCAGAAGACAAGCTAGTTTGACAACCCAATTCTTCTTTCCCTGGTTTTCTTTATACTGTCTTTTCTTCTGATTCACCTTGGCAAGCCCTATCCTACACACACTTTGTGAGTTCCCCATGAGGCCTACCTCTAATGGCAATGGTACTTATACTACCCAAAACTATTTAAAAATTTTAAACCCTTGTTGTAAGTCAAAAAGAAAGGACGTCCTGATTTTCCTAAATATGGTTTTCTATTGCTTATCTTGCCAGCTCTATGACATCAGCAAATAATTAAACCTCTCTGCCTTAGTTACCATATCCAAAAAAGAGGAATAACAATAATTTTTTTAATTACCCATTTATTGAAATGGGAGATGTTTTTTAAATGTCTTTTGCATCATTTATACGCTAAAGCCCTACCTCTTAGGGATTTTGTGAGGATTAAATAAAATAATGAATGAAATAAGGCACACAAACCCCTTAATGAGTGCTATGTAGTACTGCCTTAATAAATGTTTGCTGTTGCAATTATTATTATCTAGAAATTTTAATTGTTTCCAGTAATATCATTTTCTTTTTTAAAAAAATCCCTATTTAGGGCAAAGAATATAAAATCTTAATTAGCACTGGAAACAGAAAAAGAGTAACATTTGCCAAAATATTCCCTCCAAAATTACTCTCCAAAAGAAGTATTTGCACCTTTAAGCTTCCTTCCTTGAGTATAAATCCCAATATTGTCCTTATCTTCTAACAAAGGCAAAATAAAGCCATTAAATCACAGACCAGCCTTATAAACTCCTTAAAGATAGGAACCTTCAAACTCTACAGGTAAAAAAACATGCTAAAGGATGAAGAAATGTTTGCATTTCACCCTCACATAGTTCCAGAAAATTACATAATAAAACTTATACTAGCAGTTAACTCATTACTCAGCACAGAAAACTGGTTCAACAAACTATGATAAGTTAATATAATATAATACTATATATACCCACTAAAAATGGTGTAGAGATATATTTATGGTTGTGAATAAAAACTACACAATATAATAAACTTAGAAAACCCAGCTGCAGTAAAGTATTCAAGGTAGGATTCAACTTAAAAAAATGTTCACTACAAGAATAAGTGCAAAGATAATGCTACCCTGAGCCATTGCCGGTATACATTATCACAAACCTTTAAGAAAACAACAGTATTGGGCTTCTCTGGTGGCGCAGTGGTTAAGAATCTGCCTGCCAATGCAGGGGACACAGGTTCAAGCCCTGGTCCGGGGAAGATCCCACATGCCACAGAGCAACTAAGCTGGTGAGCCACAACTACTGAGCCTGCACTCTAGAGCCCGCGAGCCACAAGTACTGAGCCCACGTGCCACAACTACTGAAGCCCGCACGCCTAGAGCCCGTGCTCCACAGCAAGAGAAGCCACCACAATGAGAAGCCCGCTCAGCACAACCATGAGTAGCCCCCGCTCGCCACAACTAGAGAAAGCCCGCGTGCAGCAACAAAGACCCAAGGCAGCCAAAAGTACATTAATTAATCAAAAAAAAGAAAATAACAGTATTATCAATTTGATGCAGAAATTTCATTGATGGATAATTTTCCTAAGAAAAAAATTCAAAATGTGGAAAACTTGACATTAACAAAGCTGTTGACAAATTGCACAATATTGTGAACCACCTAAATTTGTCCCTTAATATGAACATGATTATGTAAATTATGAGGGGAGATGTGGGTCAAAGAATACAAACTTTTAGTTATAAGATGAGTAAGTTCTGGGGATCTAGTGCACAGCACGGTGACTGTAATTAATAATACTGTATTGTACACTTGAAATTTACTAAAAGAGCAGATCTTAAGTGTTCTCACCACAAAAAAGAAAATAAATAGTAACCACGTGAGGTGATAAATGTGTTTCACAAAGCATACATGTAAAAAATCATCGCATTATACACCTTAAATAATTTTGTTAGTTATACCTCGGTAAAGTTGAGGAAACAAATAAAACCATTCAAAAGACTTAAGAATAAAATAGGTTTAAAAAGCAGTAAATTATGATACATAGATTTGATAATATACCTTTTTTTAATCGCACAACTACAAAGTGAGAAATGCATGTCCTAAGAGTAAATTAAAAAGTAGGATCAAAAGTGGATTTACATTCTAATTTAAAATAAGGAGAGCGTGTATATGTACACAAATACACACATGACTAGCAAGATGATCATAGTTGCCACCGTGGGAGTGGAATTATAGGTAAATTTCTTTCTCTTTACTTTTTCCCCTGCAAACCATAATAAAGCCATAGTATTTTTTCAATGGCAGAATATATGCCACTAATTGAAGAACATGAGGAACATGAACTAATTTACAAGCATGAAGAAATAACTTGAGTGATCAAAGCCACCGTTTGGCTAGAAGACACTGGATCCATCACAGACAGTATTTTGACAATAGGATGGGAAAGTACTGCCTTATATCCAGCACACTTGTTCTCTTGGAAGTCTTCAGAATCCCAGAAGACTTAGTCCCTCTTTCCTTTATAGTTTCCTACAGATGTACAAGACTGAACAATGTAAATACTCTGTATTATTTTTATAGCATACATTCATCCACACCATAAAAATACCTAGCCATTCCTCAAAAATACTCCATCCTTAAGTTTCTGCTAAAAGGCCATCAAAAGAAAATGCATTTTCCCACTTTTGAGTATGTGTTCAGAGCTCAAATGTACTTTCCTAAACCCAGAAAAGAAGGCTATTTTAAAATAAATAAATAAATAGATGGTCTTACTATTCAAAGCCTGTCAGGTTAAAACATTCCCAGAGAGACTGATCCTTTTGATAAAATCAGGAGCAAACCTTTGTGCCATAGCAAATGCAGCTGTGGAAAAATCGCACTAATTAGCTGCTCAAGACGAGCCATTGGCCGTGATACAGGGGGGAAAATCCTTTCAATTAACAGTAAAGCATTCTTGCGACGTCTTAAGTTAAAGTTACTAGTTATCAACCACACTAAGGCTGCAGACTTTAAAGTCAACTACAGTATCATTTAAAGCATTTACTGAAATAGCCTAACAGGAAAAAAAATACATATTTATATGGTAGACCCCTATAAATAAATTAAAATTCCACAAAAGAAAAGCTAGCAGGGCTCAGCTAATTGACATTTTAATAAATCTTCTCAGAAAAAGGAAAAAGTAGTCACTTCACTACACACACTCCCTGCGGGATATTTCCATGTTAAAGATGACTCTCAGAGTCTCAGCCTTAATCTCGATCTTTTAAACATTGCTTTCTCTTAGAAATAATTGAATGGGCAATTATCACCTTGCTGACAAAAATGAAGATACCTACACTTCAAAGTGTTACCAGGTCAAATGAGCATAATGATTTAAACTCAAAGTCGAGGTTTATGTGACAATATTACAGGTGGCCAAAAGCTTATTTTTAAAATGAGGACCTGATGCTTAAACTACTAATAATAAGCAAGAAGAGTTGTCCCAATGCATTTAATTTTAAAAGCTAACTGAACTCATCCAGGGCCCAATCTGCATTAGATAATCCTAATTCCATCAGTCTGATTCCTTTTAATCAGATTATGTAAAGGTCATTTATTCAACAAATAGTTATTGAGTGTTTCCTCTGTGCCAGGTGCTGGGAACACCTGGTTTCTAATCTCATAGAGTTTAAAGCCAGGGTCACATAATTTTTCTACGATGCCTTAAAATTAAGTCAATTATGTAGATTATCTGGCTCTTATCTAGTTCCACATGGGAAGGTGTACCTCTCACCACGAGAAATCACCCTTTGAAAGCCAAATGAAGAGGAGACAAATGCCTTTACTGGCACTTACCGAATCACTGAAGCCAGACATGCAACCTCCCTGACAAGTGGGAATTGCTCAATGGTGACTCAAGGAGGACGGCCATCAACTGGACGCAAGTTCTAGCTCAGTCACTGCTGAGCAATCTGATCTTTAACGAGCCACTCAATCTCTCTGAGCCTCTCCAAAACCCACCCCCTAAATGTACAGCAGTGATTGAGTGAGCTAAGTTAAAGTGCTCAACACAGCGGCTAGAATATGGACACTTACATAAATAGCCATAAATGTGACTCAAGTTCCTACCTCGATGGCTGAATTTACATTTTTAACCTTCAAAGTCAGCCTCTTCTCTGTGATGACAGAGGTATGTGGACATGTGCTCTGAATTATCTGGTATGTTCCTAAATTCAGAGTTAATTCCACTGCCTTGATCAGCCACTTAAATGTATCAGAAATTCCATGAAATCCAATACCTTGCCATCCAAACAACACCTGCCTGACCACCCCTCACCTTTAACAGTGATGCCAAAACCCCCTCACCAGACTTTAGGAATCAGTCTTTGGTCTCCATATCATCGTCATCCAAGACATGAATCTGGCTGTCAGTTGAAACTTACCTTTCAGGAGGAAGGAGCTGATACACTTTCCCCTACATTTCCTCTCTTCAATTCCTCAGGCAGAGTACAGCCCTGACACTTACTAACCTGTGGCCATGGCCAAGTCAGTCAATCTCTTTGAGCTTCGGTTTTCCCTTATTTATAGACTGTTTAATATATCTGCCTCTCAGCATTGTTAGGAGAATTAAAATTTGTAATAGATGTAAAAAGCTTAGCACGATAACCAGAACATAGGTCACATAAACTGGAACAGAGCTCAAAAATTAGTAGTAAAATAATATGAAACCATGAACATGCTACTTCTTTTTTGATGCAAGGAGGTGAATTTCCATAAGCCTATATGCAAGTTTGGACCATAGCAGATCTGCCTTTTAAGGTTTAGGCGATCCCTATTTAATTCAGAGAATCTGACAAAGTTTTGCTGGAGTGGAGGGAAGATAATTTACCCTGCAGTTCTCTCACCAGATATAAAGTAAAAATCCTAACATTTTTCTCCAGGAAAAACTAATCTTCTTTATAATCATTCAGGTGATAGAGCTCAAAGCCTAGCATTTGCCTGTACTGGATACAATGTAATTATGTCCAGGAAAGCACAATGGCTAATCACATACACAGTGGAGATGCAGGAAGGCATGATAATTAACCTCATGCACAGGTAAGAAAGCTATACGGAGAACACGTTAAGCTACCAGGGTTTCCAAATGCAAAAGGCTGGCTGCCACAATATCTGCTGTCTAAAGTCAAAATGCCCAGGCTCTATACCTAGAAATTCTGACTTCAGGTTAGCTAAGGCCTAGGAGTCAATGTGTCTACAAAAACTCTGCTCCTGATTTGGATGCCATGCTTAGAAACTAGAACACCTAAGATTACCCATTTGTTTAGTAGAAGAGCTGGGACATGAACCCACATCTTTGATTCTTAGACCAGAACACTTTCTTCCATGTCTGAGGAAATGCACATTCCATTCCCCACCTCCAGTAACCCTCACAAGAGCTCTGAAGAGTCCTTCTGATACTGAACCCAACATGTTGAACGGAATGAAATGGGAAGGACTACTTACTCCTGCCAAACAGGCTATAAAATCAAACAGACAAAAACATTTGTGCAGATACTGCCAATGAATCGTCATGGTTACAACACAACTACTCTATCATAAGGAAAAAATCCACAGGTTGAATCTACAAAAATGTTGTTCTGTCAGCAAAAAGAAATTTTTAAGAGTCTTTAGAAAGTAAGTCCAAGCGCATAAATCACCGAAATAAGAGTCAGTAAATGGACATATCTTTTTAAATGGCAGTCTGGGTATCTAACATTTTAGAATGATCAACACTTCCATTATCTTAACCTTTCCATTCCTTCCAAAGTCATCGCTTTGTAAGCGTAAAGATGGCTTCTTCGTCGTGAATGGTGGAAGCAAGTACCAACAAGAAAATACATTGTTACTTGTCTACATGATATATATATGAAATATATGGTATGTCTGATATATGGTATATATGATATATATGATAAATATATATCTCACTTAAAATAGCTGAGAGTATAACTCATGTAAACATGAAAGTACCAGATTTCACAGTTTGGCTTCAAAAATTGAGATCTTGTGCACTTCAGGCATCACCAACCTTGGTTTTAGTGGTCAAGAAAAAAACATGAAAACATGCCAAACATCCAGCTTTTTCTGGTAACATTACCAGCTCAGACAATAAATACTACAGGTTTCTGGCATGGAGGAAATAAAAAGACTTGCAGAGTGTACCTTGTCTTCCTCCTCTTCTTTCCTTCAACAAATATTTGAATGCTTTGGCAAAGCATGTCCAAGGGCCGGGTTCTGCTAGACGTGAGGGTAGCATGGTGTCCAGAGTGGACAGAACACCTGTCCTCTGGAGCTCTTTACTCTCCAGGGTACAAAAGGAGGAAAGTATTATAAAAAGCAAGAACCAGCAATCATATGCAAGTTAAAAATCTAAAACTGTTACTTTTCAACACCTGTACCCCAATTAGTTTGAAAACATCGGAGTCTCTCCATATCTACTCAGGATTAGTATTCTTTAAGCTGGACCTTTGACAGATGCCAGTAAGAGTAATTTCAATAATTGATTACATCAAAATCAAAGAGGAACATAATGAGATTCCCAATATATCAATATTCTTCAAAAGAGGGTACAAAAAAATGACACCCTGGAGTGCAGGAAGAAAAGATTAAAATTTATATAAAATTTATCCATCATTTCTATTTTTGTACATATTGTATATTATAATATAGTATTAGTATAGTGGCACATGTATAAAATTTATAAGTAAAATAAAACACGTTGAGAGAGTCTGCTTGAAAAAAAACCTTACTTTAACTAGGAGGGACGGCCAAAAATGTTTGAGACCTCTGTAATATTAGACCAATGCTCTTCTAGGCAACGTTCCTCATCAGATGTTTTTTAAGTTGATTATTTTCACCCCTCCCAAAGAGAGTTTCTCACTTCTATACACTCCAACCAAGGAGAATCTCTTACTAAAAGGTATTTTCCAACAAGGATATGAAGGTGCCATTTCCTCATTTTAAGGCCATGACTGTCCTCCATTTCCCACAGATGCCACCACGGGTTTCCATGCTCCCCTAACTCTCAATTCCCCTTGAAGAAATTATATCCGTCAGCCTACTATCAAAAAGCTATAAAGCGGATGAAGCTGAGCGTCCCACACTCACACTTCTTGTCTCTCCTATCAAGCTGCCTTTCACTAGACCATGTTGTAGAATTCTTGTTTACACTGTCCGACTATGGAATCTCATTCATATCTAGACGCCATGCTTTAAAAGGCTCTGAAAAATTCGCCTATAAGGTGTAAGTAATTGATATGGCATGACAAGATATCCCACTTAAGAGTATTTTAAAAGAAAGAACTTTTTATCCAAAACTATGACAATCTAATGACAGAATTCAGACATGAGTGTGAAAGTAATTGGAAGGATCTTTTTAAAGACAGAAAAGCCATCTATCTCTACTCAAATAACTGCCCCAGTCACAGGGCATGCTCTGTCCACTTGTCTAGACAACGTCACAACAGGTCAGAGAAGATTCAAAAGCCTTAATCGCTTAACAATTACTGCATGTCTAGAACATATCAACCAAGATGCAAAGTCTGCAATACTGTGTGGAAATCAAGACAAAAGTACCGATTGTGATCTCAGGAGCAGTGAATGTGTGCACCTGTCATGGTTTAAAAGCCAGCCTTACAAATAGTGGTAATGATTTATGGTGGTCACATGGTACTTGTGCCTGCCCAGCATCCTGTCCCACTTCTTTGGCAAAGGACCCTGATTTCACCTTGAAAAATCAGTCTCCTCACTTTTCATTCCCGAGGTAGGTTATGGCGGTGCTGCCAACTCCAGACATAGAAGCACAACGTAAGTTGGACCAATCAGCATACCCATCGAATGTGCTTGTGCTCTAAAATGGTCCAATAACAGTCAGCCCTATGCTGAGTAGAAATAGAAATATTGACTAGAAATACTGGGGTAAAAGACCTCTATGTATACTAATGTTTGGAAAGATGCTGGGATATAAATCTGGAACTTCCTGGACCTATGTGAAAAGAAAGCCAAACTAAATGAAACAGTGATATGAGTTGAAAGAGGGAAAAGAAGCCTGAGAAGGAAGAATGAAGAAGGAGCCAGTGTTTAGATGACACAGAGCATCTGGATCAAACCATCCCTAAAGTCTTGATAACCCTGGACATAGGATATTGATTTACAAGGGACTCCCAATCTCCTTTTCTGTTTAAGCCAGTTGGATGTGCTCTGTTATACCACAGCTCATTTCTGTGGCATTTTAGAAAATAACAGTTATTCCAAAAACGAAAAAAAATCAATGTTTCAGCCTAAGAGCTACAACTCAAACAATCTAGTATCCATTCTATTTTCTCCTCGTTTAGGCTGGTACACTGCCACTCACAACATTTCCCAGCTTTCCAGGAGCTAGGTTGGCTTCACGCCTAAGTTTTGCCAATGAGACTTAAGCAGAAAGGTCATGTGGTACGTCCAAAAATTCTCCCTAAAGAGATACCCATCTTTGCCATCACGTCTCCTTGAATTTAGCTGTAATGGCTGCAGGACTGGCAGCCACTCTGAACCATGAGGATGAGAACCAGACTTAAGGACAGAGCTGGAATGTTCCTGGCCCTTCATGACCAGATAGAGCCAGCACTATGAGGGCAGAGATTTCTGTTTTATTCACATATAAATTCCCCAGCACTTAAAAAATACTTAGCATATAGCAGGATGAAATAAATATCTATCCAAAGAGTAAATCTGGTGTCTCTATTCTAACAAATACCCCACCTCCTAAAATCAGATAACACTAAAACCTTAGTGTTGGAAGACCTTTAGTCAAACCATTTGCTTGAGTCATCCAGTGGCAGAGAACACATTTTTTCCAAAAAGCTCAGTTCTAGAGACCTACTGTATTACCTTAATTCTAAGACAAACTTTCCTTCCATGTTTTAAGAGTTCTCAAGTCAGAATAGATCATATAATCATTGTATATATTCAGTAGAGTTTTCATCTCCCCTGAACAGTCACCTTATAATCAACATTGAATTGGATATAAGGAAATCCATTTGATAGACAAATACTGTGGCACTGGACTAATCATAGCCACTCAAAAGCTCAAAGGAGTTATAGTTTGGATAACCCAGAAATCTGAGCATCGGAGAAACACACTTAATTAAAAGGCAGAGGAAGAAACATCAATTCATTCAGTATCTGAAATGAGAATCCACAGAATGGAACAGAGAAAGGCACGAGACATGGGCCCAGAATACCTCTGTTGAGATCCCAGCTGTCGTTTCTCAGCTATATGACATGGGCAGGACCTTTCACCTGCCCAAACCTTAATTTTGTCATCTACAAAATGGAGGTAGGAAAAAGTACCTTTGTCACAGAGCAAGTATGAGAACTGAATGTATTAATGCAAGTAAGATTCTTAGCGTAGTGGCCAGCACACCCTGCAGACAATAAGTAATAGGCAATGGATTCTTCTGTGCTGTACTTCAATTCCTGGATTGGTACCCTCTGAGGCTCCTAGTAACTTGAAACTAGTGAAAACTGACAAGTTATTTTCTAGGAAGCCAAATCTCTTACAATGTTGCCTTCTGCTATGGTGTTTCTTTGCTTTCCTAGAGGAAAACACAAAAGAAACAATTAATTCACAGTGTGTGCCCTCCAAAAGAGCAGGCACAAAGAAGTTAATGGGCAACAGCTCAGTGAACAAGTTTTGTCAAAGATGTGTGCTAAGAATTTCATTCTGCGAGTTCATAAAGGAAGCATGTTCCTGTAGCCAGTATTCTAGTTAACCGGAAAAAAAAAAAATTCAAAATCAATTAAGCAAAAGTAGTTGAAATTAAGAATTAATTTGGGTGTAAATTCAAGGATGACACCACTACTGTCCTTAAGCTGAATGGCATGTTTGATCCAATCATGATATCCATTAATTTGCTTAAAAATAATATTTCAAAAATTAGTACGTTTTAGGGGACGTTGTTGTGGGGTATGAATCACAAAGAATAGCCATCATCTCCCTAACTAGTATCTGATTTACAAAGCAGAAAATTATAACATTTCTAACAGCACATTTTAAATACACAATTATGTATACTCTGTTCATAAAATGTTCTATCATTTTAGAGAAATGAGTAAACTGTTTTAATGACATACAATGAAAAACATCTATAAAAGCAAACAATACAGCAAAAATAGCAAATGAAAAATAATTTTAAAAGCTACTGTAAAACCTTTTAAAGATTTACCTACTGAACATTAGGAACTTTTACCACAATTACATTTATGGGAATTTTATTTTTTTCAGAATCAAATTCTCAAAATAGTTCTGCTACATTTAGTATTTTTCCATTATTCTTGCCGTCTTTAAACACACCTTCACAAGCTGCTGAACATAATGCTTTTCTGACTTAATCAGAACCTCTCTCATGACCCAGGAACGTTCAGTAAATAATTATTAAGCTCCAGAGGTGGCTTTTGCTTAAGTTGATTTGCTTGAATGCTTATTCACTTAGGGACACAGCTTTTAGTATTGTTTTCAAATCTTATCGCCTAACATTGAAAGTAAATGTTGAAGGAAATGGGGGAGTGGGAGGGGAGAGCTATGATCCATTTAGCATTTCTCCATTTTAGTATTTCTTTGAAAGTGCCAATTTCAAGCTTGTTCTACATTTCTATGCCACACAGATGATTCTGATTTTGGATGTTTTGTTTTCCTCTCAAAGAGAAAAAAAAAATCAATATGCAGAAATGCAAATGAGATGTTTATTAATGCAACTGTTACTACTCCACAGTTGGGGGGGATGGGGGGGGCAGGGGGGGAGAAAGCAAAAAATCCAAAGTGTTTGCAATGGGGCAATTTTGACCAATGTCACTAAGCACGCTCGTTTTCCTGAAGAAAACCCTTTTTTATTCATCACAAAGCTGGGCTGTAGTCTACCTAGTAATCATAAATCAAGCTCTGTTCTCACTCAGATTTTTCAAGCAGTCATTTTCTGGCATGATTAATTTAAGACCAACATTCCATTTCAAAAGAGAAGGCAGAGCTAATGGGCTAGCATTTCAATCCTGCCTCCCCCCACAAATTAGTCGTTATCCTTGTCATAGCCACCTACTAGAGGTTACAGCTGAAGCCGATTAAAGCCACAGTCACAGAGTAACAGTTCCAGTATTTTTAACTCCGAATAGTACCTCCCCTTTCTCTGTCCTCCCCTTAAAAAACAAAAACAAAAAACAAAACCAGAAAACAAAACTCCTGTCAAGTGGTCCCAGGATTATTTCCAGAATAAAACTTCACTTACAGATATAAGCTTTCAAAGGAACAGGGCATGAACATCTGAACTCTAAGCGCCTCCATCTTTTTTCCTTTAAGGTGTTCTGCAAGCCCTTGGTGAAGAGTGAAAGTCAAAGTTAGTTCTGGCACTGGCTGTGTCACTAGGGGTGGCTCCTGATAAGGCCCTGGAAACTCCAATCCAAGCACAGCTCGTGCTACAACCGTGCCTGGTGTCTGTCTGAAACAGCAGACCTGTTTAATCCAGTACCTACTGTACCTGCAGGACAAAAATGCTGCCTCACCCTGCAACGGGGGCTTCGCCAGGACACAGGCACCACCAGAAATCCAACCCAGCAGCCAGGTGACACCTTGGGATGCTTACTTAGCCCTCCGGAGCACAGACAGGTACCGGTGGAGGCTCGCAGTGGCTGCGCATTACAGAGAATGGGAAACCTGAGGTAATTTCACATACCGGTGAATTTCTAACACTTAAAAGACCCACAGAATCCAGGAGGGTTGTGGGACAGCTTCTGCCCCTTCTCAACTGGGGAGACCTCTAGCATCAGCTCATCACACACCTCTAGCTGCTTTGCATCCATGCACAGGCATTTCTGGAACTGGAGCTTGATTACTGAACGTGCTCTCCTGCTGACAAGCTAGAGATCTGGACAACATTCCTTACCCTCAGATCCCAAGAATATACGGAGGGCTACCCTTGCCCAGTCCTGGTGGAAGTCAAACACAAGCTGCTTCAACTGTGGGCACTATTTTTTAGGACATCTTTAGGCCATACATCTGTGTATTCTTAGATTGTCAGCTAATTAAATTCTGAACGTGCCGAAATAATAATACATGCTCTCAAAAGATGCTTTAAAATTGTGACATGACCTCAATATTATCAAATACTGATGCAGCTCCTACAGACTCAGCACACCAAGGATGTCCTGCCCACTTATGAAAATATGTCTGTTTCTCCCTACACACAATTCAGAGGTCAGAACAAAGACATCTGACATGGACTAGCTGTGTATCCTGGGCAAGTTACTTCACCTCTCTGTGCCTAAGAGTTTGTCTCCGAAGTACATAGTTGGAAAACAATGCAGTCTCTATAAGCCATAATCCAACTTGAATTTTATAATGTAATGAAATTATCTTTCTTTAATTTTCCTTTAATAATAGCAAATATCCAGCCAGCAGTCTCCGACAAGCTATTTCTGGCTCTTTTTATTCTTTGTTCATTTTTTCTTTTGTAGAATAAATATTTATGGAACACCTACTACGTCCCAGGCACTGTGCAAACTCTTGGAGTTTACAGTCTAGTGGGACACATATTAAATAATCACCCAAATATATAATGAAATGTGGTAAATGCTACAAGGAGCTGGGAAAGCTTAAAATGTAAGGGTCAGAAAAGGTTTCCCTTAGGCAGGGGCCTCTGGGCATAGAAGTGAGTGGGGGTAGCAGTCATGAGTTACGGTGTGGAGCGGGACATGGGAGAAGAGTCTCTGAGCAGTGGTAATGACATGTGCAAGAATCCTGAAGTGGGGAGTTAGAAGGAAGATTCTTTGCGGCTGGAGGACAGAGAGTAAGGGAAATCATGGCGTCCGTGAGACTAAAGCAGTGGCTAGGACCAGACCATCAGGATCTGGGAGACCAGAGAAGAGTCACTGATTTTGTTCCAAAATGAACAGGAAACCACTGAGAGGTTGTAAGCAGGGAAGTGATGGGCTCAGATCAGAGTTTTTAGAAACGTCCCTCTGGCGGCTGCTATATCGGGAACCACCTAGAGAAGGAGCAAGATTGGCTACTGCAATAGTCCTAGCAGGATGTGATGATACTTTATGGGGGACGGGGAGGGGAGAAGGGACAAGAGTGGAGAGAAGTGGATTAAAGTGGGTAGATTACTGGTAAAGCTAAAGACCAATAAATAGAAGGAATGGGGGTGGGGTGGAGAATCCACGTCCCTGATGCAAATGATTGCATTCATTAACAATAGTTATTGAGGAGTTTCTACACACTTGGCATTGTGCGGGGTACTAGGGTTAACAGATGACTAAGATGCCACACTATTCCCCTTACTAACCTACTCCACACCTCACTTCTCCTGCCTCTAGCACAGTTTGGCATAAAAATCAAGAACACAGGTTCTGGACTTCCCTGGCAGCGCAGTGGTTAAGAATCTGCCTGCCAATGCAGGGGACACGGGTTCAAGCCCTGGTCCAGGAAGATCCCACATGTCGCAGAGCAACTAAGCCCACGCGCCACAACTACTGAGCCTGTGCTCTAGAACCTGCGAGCCACAACTACCGAAGCCCACGTGCCTAGAGCCCATGCTCCACTACAAGAGAAGCCAATTGCAATGAGAAGCCTGTGCACCGGAACAGAGAGTAGCCCCCGCTCACCACAACTACAGAAAGCCTGCACACAGCAACGAAGACCCAACACAGCCATAAATTAATTAATTAATTAATTTAAAAAAAAAAAAAGAAGAACACAGGTTCTGGTGTCAACTTAACCAGGTTCAAATCCCACCACTTACTCATTCTGTGACCTTGTGCAAATTTACTAAACTTTCCATGTCCCAGTTTCTTCACTTGAGAAAGGGGAAATGATAAATGGCTATCCTGTAGGTTATTGTTAAAACTGAAGGAAACAATATATGTAACGTGTATGGCACAGTCTGACACACAGTAAGCTCTCAATTAAAAACAGCTCTTACAATTATGATTGTAGTTGGAACTGTCTATTCTCGATGCACACTGACCAATCTACAGAACCAATGGAAATGCAACAGAGTGAAAAAAAAACATAAAGAAACTGGAAGATCAAAGAAAACAGAGAGGGAAGGAAATTACCATATCAGGACCTTAAAGGGATGATTTTTTTAAAAGACCAAGCTGGACTCTCTCCCACCTTGGACACTATTTGAAGCTGCATTAAGTTACAATGCACCCGGGGAAGTTTTACAACTGAAACCCTGATTTATTACATGCTTACACACAGGGAAAATCTGTACCCTCTGTGGGCTCTCAAACGTTGATCACGAAACCAATGGAATCAATTCCAGCCATTCCAGCAGGGACAGAATGTGGTGGCAAATGCTCCCCTGGCGTGTCCCGCCAATGACATCGCCTGACATTTTGTCCTGGACAATCTACCACCCCAAGGAGGCTAACAGTTGACCATTTACGTAAGTGTTCAAGTAAAATTACCTTTAAGGGGCACGTGTTCAACTTATTCATGGTACTTCAGAAATATCTATATTATGCTAATGTTCTTGGGGGATCTCCCTGAACACAGCAATGAAATACCCACTGGCAAATGGAATAAAGGTTGACTTACACATCTGACACCATCTACAAAATTCATAAAACATTACATACATTTCCACGATACTGCCCCTCAAGTAGTCATGCAATTATTCAACAAATGTCTTCTGAGGGGCAGGAACCATGTCTGTTTGGTTTACAATTGTATCCCTAGAACCTAGTAGAATAAATAGTCCATGGTTCAGGAATAAAGACGCAGACGTAGACAATGGACTTGAGGACATAGGGAGGCGGAAGGGTAAGCTGGGACGAAGTGAGAGAGTGGCATGGATATATATACACTACCAAATGTAAAATAGCTAGCTAGTGGGAAGCAGCCGCATGGCACAGGGAGATCAGCTCGGTGCTTTGTGACCACCTAGAGGGGTGGGATAGGGAGGGTGGGAGGGAGACGCAAGAGGGAGGGGATATGGGGATATACGTGTATGTATAGCTGATTCACTTCGTTATAAAGCAGAAACTAACACACCATTGTAAAGCAATTATACTCCAATAAAGATATTTAAAAAAAAAAAAAGCCCATGGTTGATGTTCATATGTTTAAAATGGATTAATCTCTAATGTGTAAGCAACTCTCTTGTTCACATTTGTACTATTCAGATATGTATCCTAAGTGCATATACATATATAAATCCACATGTATAAACACATACATATATACATAAATGCATATATACACCGAAATCCTAAATTTAAACACAAACTAAGAATTGGTAGCAGAGGAAAAAGAAAGATACTATTTTTTAACACGAAACGCTGAATGCAGAATAAAAATATTACCTGTACTCCAATACAATTCAAATCTTAATTACTACTCCTTGCCCCAAATTCTAGCAAATCAACTAGAGTCATCAGAATTCTTACTGACCTTTTTCAAAGACAACCTTAACTAAAATGGAACTTAAAACTATCAAACATCCAAGTGACAGCCAACTTTTCCTTTTTCTTTTTTTCTTTTTTTTTTGGCTAAATTTGGGCCTCAATCTTTTTTGAAGGAAAAATTCAATCACTATGTTGAACATGTTAGAGAAGAGATAAGAGGTTTTACTTGTTATCCTGTCCAAAACTCAGCTGAAGAAAAGTAGAACCACTGTTTTATCACAGTCAGAATTCTTCTTGTTTTATTTGGGTATCAAATGTTTTATTGCCCCCAAAGCACATCATTTTCTTATATCTTTCCTTCTGATAGTTATTGCTCTTTTCAGTAAACTACTTCTACTCACCACCCTCAAAATAGTTAACATTTGAGGACTTAATACATGCCAAGGACTATACTGACCCATGAACTACACCCCTACGTACAATTTAGGAAGCACCTATCCTTCATGTTTTATTGTGATCCCAGCCAATGGTTCCCAAACGTGTATCCCTATCAGAAGCACCTGGGGACATTTCTCCCCACTCCATCTCCTTAAAATCAACTCAGGAGCATTTAAAAATACAAATGTCAAGAATCTTTCCCCAAACAAATGATTGAGACTCTCCAAACGCATCGTTTTGAATTCCATATTTTTAAAAAAATTCTCATAAAGGACTAATGTGAAGTAAGGCCTGGGAACCACTATTATACAACATAATATACATAATTATATATAATATATTCTATGTAAATTATCTCTCCAAGAGTGACAGAAAAACACCCAAGAATGTAAGTTCCCTTTATTTGTTGAATAAAGAAGTCTTTACTTGAATAGTTCGATATATTAAAGTGTTCACTTGGAGTTTCAATGAATATGCTTTGAATGTTGAGTGAAAGCCTTGATTCACGAGTATCATGAAAGTGATTACAAAACTCACAAACTACTCTCCAGAGTAACAAACACTCTTTTCCCCACGTGCCATCGTGTTCACGCTCTGGAAAAAGATGCCACCGAAAGGCCCTTTTACTCAAACATTTATTGATGCACGCAGCATTTGCGAGACATCTCTCAAGTGCTATGGGGAAGATAAACAGGAAGATGCAAGAGGCTCTGCTTCTCTGGGGTGAGCCCCAGAGAAACCCCAAACTCACGTACACAGGCCCATGGTAAGAGGGAGGAGGAAGGACAGAATGGCTGCTCCAGGGGCTCCTTCCCAGGGGGGCTCCTTCCCACCTTTCAGATGAGGTCTCACAGGTTTTCTGTTTTCTTCCCTAGGGAGGGCTTCCCCTGCCCCCTATCCTACCTAAAGCAGGAACACCCACTTCTGCTATTTACTCTCCCAGTAAATGTTTTTTTCTTTCTTTCATAGCACTTACTCCAACTTCTAATCATTTTATTTGTTTGTCTTTCATCCTTGAGGGCAGGGTTCTTCCTTTGTATTTATTTCATTCTCGGTGCCTGGGATAAAGTAAGTGCTCAATAAATTTTTGCTAGATGGATGGATGGGTGGGTGGGTGGATGGATGGATGGATGGATAAATGGATGGAAGAATGGATGGATGAGTGACAAAATGAAAAAGATCAGGTAATGAAGGAGCTATGAAATATAATTTGATGATGGCATTTAATTAATTAGGAAGTCAATAGGTATAAGTGGGACTCACAATTGTATACTTTTCATTTGGAAGCTTTTAGTTGCTGAACACAACTCACTTTTATGGATAAAGTATTAGGATACAAAGTTACAAGGAACTGGCAACCCAGCAGTTCTAATTTGAACCCCTCACAGCATGACTGAGGGAAATTTTTAATGACTACTTACCTGCAGTAATAAGTGTTCAGTACCACTCAATAATGTTTACCTCTTTCATCCTGTTTCTTCTTTTTTTTTTTTTTTTTTCTACTACCAGGAACAGATCTCCCTGTAACAATGATGGTACAGCACCTTCTGAAAGACGGCTCATTGTACCTGGCTCACAAAGCAGCCCTTTAAGGTTGAAAAGGAAAATGCAGACAAGACCAAGATGACCCCAGGTAAACTTAATCTAGGCTCATGTCAACATTATGAAAGAAATGTTAGATGCTTATACAAATATCCAGAAGAAAAAAATAATGCTTTTTTTTAAAACTGTTTAGAAAACTCTGTCCTGAGAATACAGATATAATCTACAAAGAGACATCTCAAATGCTGTCAAAGTAAATCTTTAAGGAATTAATGAAGGGAGAAATAGATGGAATAATAGCTTGGTCTTTCATAAATAATCAATACGAGAGATTAGTTCCTTCCCTTGAGCTCTCTGATATTATCTGTTAGAGTTCACTTCAAAACAAATACTTGCTCTGCATTAAAGGCGATTCAGGAGCTCTTTGTTCTCTATAAATGGCAGCAGGGTATTTTCAATAAGCTGACCACAATCTACAAAATAAGCCAAGTTTGTGAGACAACACAAACTTGAGGAGGGAAACACTGATTTGAGATTATGCCACTTTGATGGCATTTCCTCAAAGGAGAAATTTAGTAAAAATGCAATTACTTTCCTTATCTAGGTAAATAAATAGGAAAAGATAATGCTGTTGTCATGGGGGGGGGCACAAAGTTACTCACACTACGACTTTATAAGAAGTGAAATCTTCGCCTTCAGGACTTTTCACTTATTTAAAAAGAAAAATGTGGACTTGTCTTTTACTGTAGTAACTCCTTTTTAAAAGTAATTAAAGCCTGAAGAGCAAATAAGCACATAGGGTGTGGCTGCCATCCTCCTAACAGTGTTGAGGACATAAGCAGGAGAGTTCAACCCCATCGTCATCAACAAAGACATCAGTTTCGTTCTTCTTCCAAGCAAGAGTCAAGATATTAAAGTATTTTAAAGCAACACAATATTCAGCTATTAGAAGTGGCCTCCACAGACCACCTTAGCTGAGGTCCTGGCTACAAAGCAGGTAAATCCATCCCTCCCCACCTTCCCTCTCTGAGACGCCAAGGCATCAGCAGCTCAAAGAACCACCTAATCCTTTATTGTCCAAGGGGGAACTGGAAAAGGGATGAAAATAAAGAAGGGTACTCTGTCAGTTAGACTTTCTATTCCATTCATGTAAATCCCATATTTGTATTCCAAAAACTGAGCTGAAGGTACAGACAGACTGTTTCTCATGGAAAATCACAGTGCTATGGTGGAAGGTGCTACGAAAGTGTGTCAGGTGTGAAAGCTCTCATTTGTACAACATGTGGTAAGAATCCAGGGCAGTGACTTTGGCCTGTGAGCAGAAAACCTCTGAGAGGTCCACTATTTCATAAATAAGTAAACAACTGATAAGTCTCTCTTAACAGACGTAAACTTAGCACCGTTTTTCAACTGGAGACAGCATAGTGTGGTGGTGTACTGTAGACACACACATACCCCATGCACTATGTAAGCTCAGGAAAGGTCTAGAGATACTTGTGAATAACATATTCATTCATAGCGAAGGACTAAAAGCTAAGATGTTGACGGCGATCTGAAACTTCTTCTGATAATGGACAACTTCCAATGCTTTTTCAATGACTGTCTTAGCTACAGACAAAACTGCTAGCCCAGGGAACCTTCAGCTCTGGCTCGATGTGTCAGTTATGTTTTTAATTTGTATTTTTACTATATAAACATATTCAGAAGTCAAGCAGGAAATAGTGTATTTAAATAAGCAAAAGTATAACAAATCAAACCTCTCTGTGTTCAGAAGATCACCATAGGTTAAATTTATGTCCATAATCAAGTTTCCCAAACTTCTAAAGCATCTCTATACTCACTCTTATATTAATGACATCCTGTTTCAGTTATGCTGAGCAAATAGGATTTGAAATGAGAAAAATAATATTTGCACAGAAATCCTTCCTGTCTGTTGATTAAATCTAATCAATCATCATAAGCTTGATACACATTAGCATTCTGAATCTAATTTACACGCTAGGGAGTCCTATAATCAAAGCATATATTTATGTTGATAGTAAAATGTTAAAGTAACCAATATTTTAAATTAATAGCCTCTGTAATTTCAAGTAATACTGCTATGCAATAACATAAAAATGAAATCTTTGCTTGAAAAAATTAAGCTATATGTTCTTAAAAAATAAAAAATAGTGCCTAAGCAAAACCACCTAATTCTCACTTTGACATTTACCAAGTATTTATTACTTGCCAGCTATTACAGATGAGGCTGGTGATGGAGCTGCAGAGAATCACCACCACTCCCATTCAAGCTTATTAAGCTCCTCATATCAAACAATGCTGGCTCATTTTTAAAAGATATGGACAAAATCATGAGTAAAAGAAAACTAGAAAGATTTTTATTAAAACTCATTCATTCAACAAATATTTATTGAGCACCTACTACTTTCCAGGCACTACTCAACATGCTTGAGGTACATCAATAATATATCACAGCCCTTAAACTCTGAAGACAGAAATGTTTTGGAGTAACTCTGAATGCTCAAATCATTTATTAATTTAAACAGACAATTTGGAAGTTGCATGAATTTGCCATCTTTACGTGCCATCCACAATGATATTCCCATTAATACGGACATCTGCTTTCTAATACTGGATTAAGGATCGACGTGTTTTCATTTCCTAGTGTGCCAGGCAGGGAATTTGAAAATCTGAAAATCTGAAAAAATGAGATTGTGTCTCTGCCTCTTTAAAAAAAAAAAAAAAAGAGGGGGGAAGAGAAAAGACAGAGAATTCATCATATCATCACACTGATAACTGTACCTTTATTTTATCTCTTTTTATTTAAATAAAGAAACAGGGACAAGGAGTGAGGTAACTTGCCTAGAGTCAAGATGTTGATGAGCTGCAGATCTGGGGTTTGAAACTCCAGGGCCCACACGCCTCTCGCTAGGGTTCTCTCTGCCAAGTTTCTGTGAGCCACTCAACAATCACAGAAGCAAACTAATTCTAAAATTAGAACCTTGCATTGGAGCCACCTCTTTAGTGGTCTGTTCCCCACACCCCACACTAGAGTCTGAATTCCATGAAGGCATAAACCATGTCTGTTTAGTTCACCTCTTCATTCTTTAACCAGGCACAATTCCAGACCCAGAGAAAGAACCCAGTAACTATTTGTCAATGGGTTAAATGATTAATGAATTGACCATGGTGCTTTTTCTGGTCACTTCTGACTGTAATCTACCTTTACAAAAAAACAAAAACAGGAATGAAGCAGGCTTCCCTGAATATTTATACCAAGCATGAGTTAAATTAATGGCATTCACTAGAAATGTAAAGAAACACACAATGTTTGTTCTCAAATAACTTAATCTAGTTGAAAAAAAGGGGAGAAAATGTGAAATATCAGCACAATTTCTACTTTTTAATGGGAGAAGTAAGGAAGTACTCAGAAAAGAAAGAACTACTCAAAAAGGCTTTCAATGGGAAACAAGGCCTTTGGAGATTGGGGTAGCATGACAAACTTCCTTTGGCAAAGATGGTAAATCGTGAGCAAAGTTTCTCAAAGTGTGGGATACAGGATGGTCTCAAATGGAGACACACAGACTCCACATTCAATGACCATGGAATTACACAGTGAGAAAGGTCCTTTCCAATTTCTTTCATCCCAGGAAAAGTGTCTTTTTGATGCTAATGTGTCTTCAATCTCGAAACACTTGCCTTTTGTAACAAAAACAGCTCAGATCTCATACTCAGGCCCTTCTAGACCACACACCTAGTCAGGATCTAACAGTTTTCTTCCAATTTCATTATATTTATTTTACACATACATCCATCTGTCGTTGCCATTTACTATAGCATTTCCTTTAAATATATATTTTTAATTTATTTAAGCCTCCATATGGAATATGGGGGCAAAGGTCATGAAGTTAGTATGAGCATGGCTCAAATTTGGGAACCCTGATTGAGAGAAATGAAGAATGTGTCAGAATCCTTCAGTGGACACAAGATTAAACACAGCCCAGAAACAGTGGCTACTCTATTGCAGTGAGAAGCGAACAGCTACAAAGAATTCCAGTCTGATAAAGAAAATCATCAGGGCTCTGAAATCATAGTACGTGGGCCTAGTCCTAATCACTTCCTAACTGTGGAAAGTGAACATGACTGACAGATATGATTCCATACAGGAAAACTAGGGGCCAGGCCAGTAGGACCGAGAATATCACAATGGAAGTGATGCCACGATTGTTGATAGTGCCTGTAAACAAGACCTCCGTCCAGAAAAAAAAAAAAAAGGCAAGGCTGTTAGAACAAAATGTTAGGCATGCTGTATTTCAATATATAATGACCTCTCCTCTCACACTGTGAAGGTCACTTCTGCCTGTGTTATCTCCTGGGGCACAAATATAGCTTATAGTCCAGTTTTGTTTTGGTTTGCCTTTTTTCTAATTTCATAATAAAGTACCAGAGGAGATTCTCAGTAGAGTTTTTGGGTTTTTTTTTTTTTCCCTAGCTGTATAATATTTTTATACACTAGATGGAGCCAACTTTATAATGCTTTGGGATTCACATACAGGTTTGTGCTGGACATGAAAAAAACCCATACAAAAAGTTATGGGAGAGCCATGTACCACCTAAATATATTTTAATTTAAATTTTGAAGATCAAAGTTTTAATTTTGAAGATCAAAAGGTCCCATCATTTTACCACTCTGCATATGTTCCATAACTCCTAAGCCCAAATTAATATCAAACTATCAATAATGCTGTAAAAACGTTTGAAATATGATCATCTTATAGTTCACTGGCACTTTTAACTTTGGTTTAACATGGGTTTATTATAGTGTTTTAAACTGACAATTTCAAAAAATATTTCTTTTCCTTTGCTTTGGGAGAAATGGAAGCAATTTATAAATGCAGTAAGCATGATTCTCTCATCAGACCCATGAAGTAAAGACTACCTCTAGGGTAGGTGGGATCAGAGCAAAGAGAGTGGCAGGTATAGAGAGAATACAGAAAACAGTCACCAGCATGGAGTGAAACGGCCAAGGCACTTGAGTGATTAAAGCCACAGCACAGAGGGTAAGGATTAAGGAGGAATAGATCAATAAATTGAAGATTATGGACACAATGGATTAAGTACACAACAGTGAAAATGAATAAACTACAGCTATATGCCTCTAAATGTTTCAAATCAAAAACAATGTTGAAAAAGGCAAGTCACACAGAATACTGCCATATGGCTCCACTGTTTATATTCAAAGTCTAGTTTAGACATGCAGTCATAGATAGCAACACTGAACAGTAATGAAAAGCAAGGGAGTGATTAGCGTAAAATTCAGGGTGGTGGTGAACTCAGTTGGGGGTAGGATACAGAGGAGGATGTAATCAAAGGTGAGGCTTCTAGAGTATTTTATATCTCAGGATGAATACTGGGGACACGGTTATTCATCTTATTGTTCTTTACTTAACTGATAGGTTTTCGGTGCTCTTCTATGTGTATATTTCACATTTTTTATGAAGGATTAAAAAGGAGCGTAAGGAAAGTGAAGATATAGAGATAACAAGCATAGCCCACTCATTAAGGATAATTTTGACCTATCTGGCTATGGTACCATCAGGTCAGAGGTATCTCTCACTCTCCTTTGCCCTTAACCCTCCACTGTCTGGTCACTTATCATATGTTACCTGTCAACACCACACTGCATCTCCTCTGCCCTCACAGTTATTCTGCCATGATAAAGCTCTGGCCTGGACTGCTAAGTTGCTCTGGCCTGGACTGCTAAGTTGCCCTCCCCACTCCCTGCAGTACATCCTAAACCTACTACTAGATAACTCTTCCTAAAGCATGGCTTTGCTGCTTTCATGCTACTACTTTATTTTTTTTTTCCGTTTTTATTGGAGTATAGTTGATTTACAATGCTGTGTTAGTTTCTGCTGTACAGCAACATGAATCATTTATACATATATCCACTTTTTTAGATTCTTTTCCCCTATAGGTCATTACAGAGTATTAAGAGTTCCCTGTGCTATACAGCAGGTTCGTATTAGTTATCTATTTTATATATAGTAGTGTGTATATGTCAATCCCAAATCTCCCAATTTATCCTTCCCCCACTTTTCGCCCTGGTAACCATAAGTTTGTTTTCTACATCTGTGACTCTATTTCTGTTTTGTAAATAAGTTCATTTGTACCTTTTTTTAGATTCCACATATAAGTGATATCATAGGATATCTGTCTTTGTCTGACTTACTTCACTTAGTATGATGATCTCTAGGTTCATCCATGTTGCTGCAAAAGGCAGTATTTCATTTTCCATGCTACTATTTTACTAAAATTAATGGTTTATCAACACAGAATGAATGAATTTCAAATGTCTTATTTAGACTGGCAATCAAGGCCAACTTATCCTTCTAGTCTCAACGATTATAACTAGTACAAACATTACAAACAACATACAGTAGTCCCCCACCTCTTATCCATGGAAGATACTTTCCAAGACCCCTCATGGATGAGTAGTACTGAACTCTATATATATTATGCTTTTTCCTATGCATACATATCTAGGATAAAGTTCAATTTATAAATTACGCACAGTAAGAGAATATCTGAATCACCCGCATCACTATTCTTGCACTCTGGGGCCATCAGTAAGTAAAATAAGGGCTACTTGAACACGACAGTCAATCTGATAACCTAGATGGCTACTAAGTTACTAACAGACTGGATATGCTGGACAAAGGGATGATTCACGTCTGGGGCAGGACGGCACAGGACAGCGCGAGATTTCATCGCACTATGCAGAATGGTGTGCAACTGAAAACTTCTGAATTGTTTATTTCTGGAATTTTCCATTTAATATTTTTGGATGGTGGTGGACTATGGATAACTAAATCTGTGGATAACAGGGAACTACTGCACTCATTCTCTAACCCCAGCTGTATACTCTTGATTAAATTGTTCCTCTTGCCTGGAATACCTGTCATGCACTCACCATCCCTTTCTACCAAGATCCTACACATTCTCCAGTAAAATGAAACAGAGGTTCGTTACTAAATGTTGGCGACGAGTAGTGCCACTGGAACACTCAGATGCTGCTGCTGTGGGTGTAAATTGGTACAAAGACTTTGGAAACGGTTTGTAGTATTCAAAGCTGGACACGTGCATACTTTATAACCCAATAATTCCACTCCTTGGCACATAGCACACAGAAATGTACATGCATGTTCACCAAAAAGCATATAGCAATAATGTTCATAACAGCACCGCTCATAACAGTGCAAAACTGTAGGCAAACCAAATGCCCATCAACAGTAGAAGAGATAGTGATATAGTCATACAACAGAATATTCCATGGGAATAAACTATTGCCACATATGACAACAGGGATGAATCTCACATACATAATGTTGGGCAAAGGAATCCAGACATGGCAGTACAGGCTGTATTGTTCCATTTGTATAAAGTTAAATAACACCCAGACAGCATTAATCTATGTTAGAAGTCAGGATGGTGATTATACCTGGGGAAGGGTTGACTAGCAGAAGGTGCAAGGATGCTAGTAATGGTCTGTCTCATAGACTGGATTACTCCATGAAAATTCATCAGGCAGTACACATAAGATGTGTATACTTTTCTATAGGAATGTTATGCTTTGATTAAAAGTTTACTAAAAAACATTTTAATAATCGACCCATTCTTCAAAATTATATTAATACCTTGACAAACCTTCCTCACTTTAACAAAAATCATCCATGATCCCAGCTAGATGCCTTTTTTCCTCTGTCTAGATTTCCATGATACAAATGTAATGTTCCCTTTTATTTTTTTGTGCATGTTTACCAAAGTTGACTGTTACGCCACTGAGCATACAGACCAGTACTTTCTTTTCTGATTTCCTATAAAGCACTGACTTCTAGTAGCTAATCAAAAGATACTTATGGGATTTTAATGACATGCATTGCCCCTTTCAAAACAAGTCCACATTTCTCTCTCAGTGTGTTGGGTACACGCTGTCATTCTTTTTTAAAAATATTGTTCTTAATTTATATAACATTAAAATTCACCTTTTTGCTGTACAGTTCTAGAGGTTTTGAAATGCATAAATTCATGTAACCACCACCACAATCAAGATACAGAACAGTTCCATCATTTCAAACACTCCTTAGGCTGCCCCTGGGGAGTCAAAACATCACCCAAACCCATCCCCCAGAAATCACCTATTTTTCTATTCCTATAGTTTTGTATTTTCCAGAACGTCATATAAATGGGATCATTTAATACAGAGACTTTTGAGTCTGGCTCCTTTCTCTTAGCAAGTATATTTGAGATCAATCCATGTTGCAGCAGGTATCGGTACCTATTTGCAAATTAATATTCCATTGTATAGACGAACCATGGCTTATTTATCCTTTCACCAGTGGAAGGACATTTGGGCTGTCTCCAGTTTTTGATAATGGTGATTAAAGCTGCTATACTTTTTAAAGACTTTTTTTTAAAAAAAATAGTATTTGCAAACGACTTACTAAAGGTCATACATTTACCAGTGATGAAAAGAAACGGTATACACTCGTAAAAAACTCTGGGAAAATAGGAGTCAACAATTTTTCCCCTTATGTCAATGAACCCAGCTCACAATATATTTTCTGTAAAGAGATTTCAAACTCCCTTTTCTATATTTAGTGCACAGTAACGAGCCAGAGTTCATAACTATCCAACTAAAGCACTTTTCTAGAGGCTGCTTCTTGCCAATGTGACCCTATGGCCGCACTACTATAAATAACATGTATGCCTTGATCTGTGTACAGCTATTCATCAGTGCTACGTAAATAAGTGATTATGCCCTGCCGGCCTCTGCCTTTCATCTGACCTACTGGACTTACCTGCGATGCACAGAGGGGACAGTAAGTGACAGGCCTGGCACTCAGGGGCTCCAAGACATGCAAGGAAAAGGGCTACTTCAACGATTATGCAGAAGGGTGGCTACAGCTGCACTTTTTTTCTGTTGATTTAAACACAAAAAGCATATGTCCAAATCCTCGGGGGCAGAGTGACCATATCACAAAATTTCCATTAGCTGGCATTTCAAGGTATCCATCTATGAAGCCTGAGCCACTACACGGCCAGGGTCGAGGCCACAGGGAAAGGAAATGTCCAAGAACAACTTTTCAGGGACGTCTCTGAGCTGCACCTGCCACCTTGGCTAGAGAAAACACGTTGGTTTTAAGCTTTGAAAACTCAAAGTGGCATGATAAATCTTTTTGTAATATCTCCATGATAGTAACTAGAAAAATCATGAGACTCTCATCCTCCAGCCTCTTTCAAAAGTTCTTACTAATAATAATAGCAGCTAATTATGGGAGGTATGCTATGCACTCCTGTGCTAAGCATTTTACATACCATACCTTGATTTATTCCTCAGTAACAGCCCACTAACTTAAACACTATGATGATGTCCCTTTTACCAATGAGAAGAGTGAGGCTCTGAGAGACTGCATCACTTGCTGAAGAGTTTGCAGAGAAGGAATTCAATCCAAGACACAGTCTGATTCTAGAGCCTGTGTTCTTAACCCACAGGCTATAGCCATGGCTCTACTTATAGAGATATTTATTTATTCATTATTTACTCAAAAATATTATATTATTATAGCCATCTAAGGAAGTAAATTGGAATGAGATATGCTCCCCACCCCCTCTAGGTGCTCATTACTTGGAGGAGGGCAGAGAATCCTATAAATAATAATACCTTAACCTTTTTGGTCACATACTTTTCTGAGACTCATACGAAAACTACGGACTGCCTCCAGAAAAAATTCACACAGCCACAGACACACAAACCTGAATGCTTATAGCCACAGCCTAGGAATCCCTGGAATACTTAACTAGCTGACTATTAGCTGCAAAGGGTTTTGATTAAGAGAGGAGCAAAGTATTGTGAGAACTCAAAGGGGAAAGCTCAGGGTACGGAAGTCCTGAAGACGGAGATGCATTAGGCAAAGAAGGAAGGAAGGGGGCCTTCGATGAAGAGGTGCATGTTTCAGAACGCTGGTGGGAGGACAAAGGTCTAAAGAGGAAAGGGGAGGGAAGCAGGGAATTAGGTAGCAGATCATTAAAATATTCCAGACAAGAGTTTCCTATTTCTAGAAAGGATGTGGTGAGAATGAGGTATGAGTCCAGGCTCTGGGGTCAGAAAGAACTGGGTTCACATCTTGTACTACATATATGTGCAATGGAATACTACTTATCCATAAAAAGATACGAAATCTTGCCATCTTCAACCACATGGATGGATATTATGGATATTATGCTAAGTAAAATAAGTCAAACAGAGAAAGACAAATACCATATGATTTCACTCATACGTGAAATTTTTTTAACATGAACAAACCAAATCGAACAAAAACAAACATATAGATACAGAGACCAGAGCAGTGTTTATCAGAGGGGGAGGGGGCGGGGGAAGGCAAAATGGGTAAAGGGGGACAACAGTATGGTGACAGATGGAAACTAAACTTGGTGGTGAGCACACTGCAGCGTATACAGAAACCGAAATACAATATTGTACATATGAAACTTACATGTTATAAACCAATAAAAAACATATAAACACAGGCAGACCTCAGAGATATTGTGGGTTTGGTTCCAGACCATCACATGAATTTTTTGGTTTCCCACTGCGTATCAAACTTACGTTTACACTATACTGTAGTCTATTAAGTGCACAATAGTACTATGTCTAAAAAAGAATACATCTTAATTTTAAAATTTTTTATTGCTAAAAAATGTTAGCCATCATCTGAATCTTCAGTAAGTTGTAATCTTTTTGCAATAGTAACAAAAAAGATCACTGATCACAGACCACCATAACAAATATAATGAAAAAGTTCAAATATTACAAGAAATACCAAATGTGACATATAGACACAAAGTGAGCAAATGCTATTGGAAAAATGGTGCTGATAGACTTGCTCGAGGCAGGTTTGCCACAAACCTTCAATTTGTAAAAAAGGCTATATCTGCAAAATGCAATAAATCGAAGTGCAATAAAACAAGATGTGCCTATTAAGTCCCCTGCAATAAGAACGAACGAAAGAGGTAGGGAGGGAAGGAGGAAGAGAGAGACAGGAAGGAAGGAAGGAAGGAAGGAAGGAAGGAAGGAAGGAAGGAAGGAAGGAAGGAAGGAAGGAAGGAAGGAAGGGAGGAAGGAAGGAAGGGAGGAAGGGAGGAAGGGAGGAAGGAAGGAAAGAACTGAGTTCAAATCCAAGTTCTTCCCCCTCTCATTAGCTATACAGCCAGGGGAAAATTAAACCCCTCTAAGCCTGTTTCCTTGTCTGTAAAATGGGGACAAGAAGAGCCCCAACTTCACAGGCTGTTGTAAGACAATCCATGGAATAATGCATGATACCCACTTGACACACTGAATATGTGTGAGCATTGAATACAGTGTAGCCATTATGATTAACAACTTCATCATTATCACCATCATTTTCACCCTGGCCTGATGCTAACATGGCTTCCCCAAAAGAACTCCTCTAAAACCGCACCAGAAAAGAACTCCCTGATTCATGTTTGGGCCAACCTGCTATATTCTTAGACCCATGAGGCACTGTAGAAGGATCCTTGACCAAATAAAGCCCCAGTGCAAAAAGCCACCATTAAAATACTCTCCTTGTAAACTCCTTGTACACTCACACGCAATTATTTATTCTCGTTAATCACATAAATACGTTAGAAGCACACTCTAGAGTAGGGGGAAAACAAATTAGGACAATCGTTGGGATATGGGGGGAGGGTATTTTTTAATATCGTCAGTGTCTGCTCTTCTATTATGTGAGCACAGAGATTATCAAGAGCTAGACAGACATTACATGCTATTGTCAATACTATCATGTCCATAACAAGAATCTAAAGACATAAATTCTTGCAAAGCCTTTCTGTACCCAGTTCATCTATGTCACCATTCACGGCATTACTACGTAGAAAAGGAAAATGGTACAAAATATTATACCCAGTTCTTCTTAATCACTGTGTTTTCAGTAATATTTTATTTTAGATTCTTCACGCAGTCTAGGAGCTAACATAAAAGTAACACACTGGAACCCATCCATGAATGCTCGAGGAAATGTGCACAAAGTATTTTGTTTTGATTCCTCAGCCATGGTAATAGACAGAATATTCATGAAACCCTTGGACTTAAAAATGTTCCATGGCCAGCCAATATTTGCCAGAATGATACTGCCGTATAGTCAGCAATGGAAAAATAAAGTCATGAGAAAACACAACCATTCTCATCTTTCCCAGAAAGATGGCCAGGATATCTGCTTTCCTGTGCCACAGAGGCTGACACCAGCTACGAAAATCACAACGTTCCCCTCACTTGAAAGCACATACACACAGGAAAGGAAAACAAAGGTGTTCCAATGATCTTCCCCGAACCCAACAGACTGTTAGAAAGTCACCAGGCTTCCTTTCACCTTTAAATTTGTTCTCCTGCAAAAGCACAGTTAGTAAATGAGTTCATGCCATCGAAAACGCAAAAAAGTAGTAGAAAACCCAACTGTCCTAGAATAATAAAGTAGAAGAATTTGTTCGTGAGTCGGGGACAGAAGGGAGGAATCGAGGCTGACAAGAGGATAACGTTGCTAGCGCGTCATTAAACCCGAATGTGAGGGCGAGAGCTGATTGGCTGTGAAGCATATGGAATGGAATCATAGCACTTAGGTTTTACCCATGTCTTACCAGAACGAAACAAAGATTTATGTTAGGAAATATTCCCACATGGCTTTCAGAAAACCTGATCAATTCTCAAGAAACTGAACCAAAGCAGTCTTTGAGGCGTACATAAACTAGAGACATATAAGTTACAAATCAGACCTTTCTCTCCATCTGAAATGTGTCATATGTGAAAGAAACTTCTACCAACATTAAGGATCATCAATTACTAATGCCACAAACACAGTCCATTTAGTGGAACTTAATTCTTTTCATACCTCTGTTTCTACACCAGCTAGTTATCCTTCTCTACAAGCAGCACACTCCAGGAGTTAAGAACACAACCCCTGGACTCAAACTTCCTGCATCTGCCACTAACTCTAATTTCTCCATCTGTAAATGAGGAACATAACTAAATGAGTTAAGGCAAGTAAGACACTCATGTTTCTGCCTGGTCTTGACACCGTTTTAATCTTTCTCATCTTCTCTAGTCCTAGTATATCTTTCTTGGGCAGAAAACAGGCAGAATGGATATCTTTGCAGAGTGATTCCAACATTGCTTTATGAAAGAAATGCAAACGTATGCCTGCTTTGATTTCATTCACTCTTTAACAAATATTCATTAAGTTTCTACTATGAGCCCACAGGCACCCTGCTAGAAGTCGGGACATACCAATGAACAACAACAGATACAGCAACCAAGACACAGTCCAGGCCCCTTTCCTCCATCACATATTCCTCAGTGGTGCTCTGCAGACGCAGCTTGCTGAGCATAAAGAATGTGGAGTCACCATTAAGGAAAAATTCCTAGTACATGTGCTTCAGAGCCGGCCATGTTTACTGTCTTTAATCTGTGAACTAGTGACATACACCTAGCTAAGACCCTGCTTTTGAGATCCTTATATGCTTCTACAACACCTTATATGTCCATCTGTTAATTGCATACATATTTATTCAACACTTACCAAGAGCCAAAGGCCAGACTTGACCCTGGGTAGAGACTAGTGAGAAAGGCATGGTCCTTCTCCAATGTAGAATCTTGCATTTTAATGAGATTTTTTTTTTAATTGAAGTGTAGCTGATTTACAATACTGGTGTTAGTTTCAGGTGTACAGCATAGCAATTCATTTTTTTTTGAAGATTATAATCCATTATAGGCTATTATAAGATATTGGGTATAATTCCTGTGCTATACAGTAAATCCTTGTTGCTTATCTATTTTATGTATAGTACTTTGTGTCTGCGAATTCCATATAGAATCTTGCATTTTAGAGATGAGTGCACAGACGTGGTCCAGAGGGCAAACACAACTGACCCTAATTCATACCATTAGGAAGGGCAGCACTGAATTAAAAACCATGCCTAATGCCAAATGCAAGTACGTCCCCTCCTCAGGGATTTTACTCTTCCTGCTGTCCCCTTGGCCTATAACGCTCTTCCCCAGACGGTTGCATGGCTTACTCTTCAGTCAGTTAATTCACATCTCCATTTAAAAGGAACCTCAGAAGCGAGGTCTAACCTCTGAGCCTCAAATGAAATAGGAACTCCTCCTGGCTTTATTCCTCTTCATAGAACTGTCCACTCCTACCAGGACGTTAACTCCAATAGGGCACGTATCTTTGCCCATTTTATTCACTGCTCTATCCCCAGCACAGGGACAGCACTTGGCACAGAGTAGGTGCTCAATAAATATGTGTTGGGTGAATAAGCACAGTGTTCTTTTGACCTACCCTTAGGCACACCCATGTCACTCCTGCTGAGGAAGCTTACAACCCTGAGACTGCAGAGAAGAGGGACAATGACAAAAATCCAATTCATGAAACGTGAACGCTATGGAAAGAGCTGAGTGGCTGGGAAGCATGCGGAAGGTGACTGCGGCAGTAGGAAAATATGCCAAAGTGTGATTTATGCTAAACAGCAGATGAGTTAGGGTGGTGTACCAGTGTGGCATTAAGTAACAACAGTCACATATCGAGAAATGGAGGGACACAGGGCACATGACATTCAGCCTCAATGTCATGCAGACACAGGTAGTGGGAGGGTGTGGTGAACTAGATACAAACCCATCCAAGGGCGAATGTTGGCCCATATTTGTTGAGTCTTCAGATTTTTAAAAAGAATAAGTAAATCCTGAAGAGAATATAGAAATTAATGATGCCACATTTTGATCAATTCAGAGTTGTTTTTGACACTACTCAGGCTACACTAACATCTAACAGCACCATTCAGAACAGAAGGTCCCAGACCAGCAGCAACTATTGTCTTCTCTGACCCTGTCCCCAGGAGTCACAGCAGTGCCACATGCAGGGCACTGAACGATGTCTTCTTGGGGGTCTTTGCAATTGGCATAAAAACTCTAAGAAGGTTCATGCTTTCCTAATCTTCCCTCCTAGAACTGAATGAACAAATATTCCAACTTAACTTTTCAGTTCTTCTTTTTTTAATTTTATACTGGAGTACAGTTGATTAACAATGCTGTGTTAGTTTCAGGTGTACAGCAAAGTGATTCAGTTGTACATATACCTGTACCTATTCTTTTTCAAATTCTTTTCCCATTGAGGTTATTACAGGATATTGAGCAGAGTTCCCTGTGCTGCACAGTGGGTCCTTGTTGGTTATCTATTTTAAATATAGCCGTGTGTACATGTCAATCCCAGACTCCCAATCTATCCCTCCCCACCGCGACCCCTCTCCCCCGGTAACCGTAAGTTCGTTCTCTAAGTCTGTGAGCAGTGTTTCTGTTTTGCAGTCTAAAAATAATGATACAAATGAACTTATTTTCAAAACAGAAACTTTTCAGTTCTTAATGAGAGATCATGGGATGCCAACCAATCTTAGGTACAAGACAATGTTTTCTCAGAGTCTCTATGAAGAATTACCAAAACAAAACAAAACAAAACCCCAGCAAAAAACTGCAGAGCTCTGGATGGTACTAGAATCAAGCAGACTCTAAAATAGGTCAGAGAAAGAGCTGTAATTGTTTTAAATTCTTACCAGGCAAAAAATAAAAATAAAATGATCTGAGGGGGGAAAAAAATCACACTCCTATTTTTCTTTATGTATACCTTGTTTGTTCCCCCAAACAAACTTAAAGCAGCTTACGTAAAAGCACACAACACCCCAAGATGAAACAACAGAAAACTAACATGCACAGGTGAAGAAAACAGGATGAAAGACAATTCAAGAGAAAAAAGAATTAAATGACCCTAGGGATAAGATTAGTTCACAAAAGACAAATAAGTCTGCACATTTTTCTAAAGGTGAGTCACAAACTGCTTTCTAAGCCACGGGGCACAGAGTCCAAGGTCTACAAGGGCCAAGCGGTTAAAGTAAGGAGGTAAAACAAAGGGAAGAGTGCATGCTTTGTTTTAAGGAAAATGGCATTACTTTATTGGATCCCACGGTTGCCATGGAGACATGTGATCCCAGCATTGCCAGATCTGATTTTTCAATAGATGCTGGAAATTCAAACACACTTGTGCGAAATCGTCTCATTTTCCACTGTTGGCAAACTAGTTTTCTTTTGGTTTAAAAAAAAAAAAAAGTATGGGTTGAAGAAAACATGCCTGTGGCCATAAAGAGGAAGAAGACATGATCAGTTACATGACTAACTATATCCATAAAATAAAAACCCAAAGTTGAGTAGAAGTACAGTCATTTGTGGTATCAAAACCAGAGAGACACTTCTCCCAAGGATCTTCATAAAGAAGACACTGGAATATCCACAAGATAGGCACCCCATACAATCAGGATTCATGGGGCTCTATCTCGTGATGACCTTCCAAGGAGACCGAGAGCATAATACTAAGTGTAATGTAATAAAACTAACTGCTGGGGTTGGGGGGAAATGGGGTGGGGGGTAGGGGCAAATTGTCAGGTTTAGAGATATCTGCTGGTCTGGATTATTTCAGGTATAGATTTTACAGATTTCCCTTAACTATTTTTTAACCAGTGAGCACTTTTGATAAATATAAAATCCTCACGCCTTTCTTTAATGTTATTTGACAAATCAGAGTAAAAGCTACCTTGCCTTGTGTTTCTTTGTTGTTTTTTTTTCGGAACGCGGGCCTCTCATTGTTGCAGCCTCTCCCGTTGCGGAGCACAGGCTCCGGACGCGCAGGCTCAGCGGCCATGGCTCACGGGCCCAGCCTCTCCGCGGCATGTGGGATCTTCCCGGCCCGGGGCAAGAACCCGTGTCCCCTGCATCGGCAGGCGGACTCTCAACCACTGCGCCACCAGGGAAGCCCCGACATTGCCTTCTTTCCTCATTGCTTTACTAGAGTATTCGGAATAACAGATAAACCTTTATCCTTCAGACTGTAATCCATAAATATTGGTTTTTCTCAGCAGCATTTGAGAAGTACTGAGTAGAACCAGATGCAAGGTTAGATCCCCTGACGAGGATCTGGAGTGAGGTATTCTATGGGACCATTAAGTTCAAAGCCATTTGCTTTACTGGACAGTCCATCTAGCAGTAGGATTGAACTTTGTGGATGTTGAAGAACCTGCCATTCACCAGCCAAGGAAGGATACAAGGGTAGGACCAAATGTCTCCACAAAAAAAAAAATTCTGTATCTGTTGCAGGTCACCAACAAAAGGCCAAGCAAGCTCTAGTCCACACGGTGACACACAGTGATGATCCCTGGAATCCCTGGGGTGCTGAAAGGGTGGCTGGGTTCCAAACTGGGCTCTTGACATACCTAGAACTAGTGCAACTTTATTTCATCTGTCTCATGTAGAGTTAGTTCTAATGCTTGTTTTGAACATGCAAATCACATCAGGGGACAATTTGAGCATTACGCACATGAACTTGAGTTTCCTTATGTATGATTTGGTCCACAAGAAACACTAGGTGAACACAGAAAACCACACCCACCTGAGTCAGGCAGTAGAGAAATACACAAAACTTAGACACCGCAAACACCTGCCCACTACCCTCAGTTTACCATACGTGCTGCACACCACAACCACCCACAGCTTTGCTACAACTTTCCACCCAGTTTAAGACCAGCTTCCTTCCACCACCTCACCATGTTTTACAAGCTGCCACCCTCCCCTCAGCCACCTCCCCAAGCAAACACTAGGTCTTTTCAAGGCAAAGCGCCAAGTTTATGTGGTACTTGCATACTGCTTAACCATTTAGCAAGTGTAAAACTCTACTGCTTTTCTAAGGTTCCTAGCTTTCCTTTTTTATGTTCTTGATGAAGTTTTTGAGTATTGTGCCCCAGCCCCGCTTTTCCTGTAGACTCTGTGCTATCTATTGCATGATTTTCCATCATTTAGTGATTGTTTTAGAAATGCTGATGTTGTATTAGGGAAGAACGGCCAATACTGGGATACTAAATAAAATGTTATTTGAAAGAAAATGATTTCACTAGAATGTAAGTTCTCCTCAAAGCTACCATGCTGCTCCCCCAGCTCCAGGGGATACCATTCACGTCATATAAGATGTGTATCATTTTCATTATAAATTAACTAACTCGGCATTTAACAAATTGTTATGCGAAGCCTCGTATGTGTCATGAAAGGACTACACTTCAAAGGATGCATGTGCTCACTTTGCAAAAGTAAAGGAAAACAAAAAAATACGTAAAAAAATAAAAATCATTCATCATCTTAATACACAAGCATTTTGATATTCTTCCTTTCAGTTTTTTCTCTTTGCACATATAACACCACTAACCCTGCCATGTGCACTATTTTGCCTGGTCTATTTATCTTATCTTGGCTTTACATTGGTCTGCCACTTCTAAATCAAATATGCTTACATTTCTTTAAGGAAAAAAAAAAAACTTGTCAAATTGACCCAGTCATTTAACATTAACTGAGCACGTACTATCTGTTGAGCACCATGCTCTGTGACATGCAAATTAGAATATTCAATAGACTGGGCTTAACCACCTAGAGAATTTCTTAAAGTTTCCAAATTTGGCATAGTTACAACATTTCTTGCCCTTAAGATTAATTACTATTTTCATTCTAGTTCTAAGATTGGTTAAAAATATAAATTACATAAATAGCACATTTGGAAAAGAAAATGGACTTGTATTATCAGCCGCCTGCAAAGTACAGCTTCAAGAATTGCATTCTGCCCTTTTATCTGTCACCTTTCCGAATACTGTATCACTAAAATTAACGACACAAAACAAAGCTGCATCTGAATATTTCTAAGTAGTAAATACACACATTAAAGTGTCATGGTGCTTCCTTCGACAGTACATGTACTAAAATTGGAATAATACAGAGAAGATTAGCATGGCCCCTGCACAAGGATGACACGCAAATTCATGAAGCGTTCCATATTTTGAAGGATATATGTATAGCTGATTCACTTTTTTATAAAGCAGAAACTAACACACCATTGTAAAGCAATTATACTCCAATAAAGATGTTAAAAAAAAAAAGTATTATGAAGTCTGCCTACCAATTTTCCCTCTTTATTTGTCCAGCAAGGTTATTTTAAGATTTTATTTTGTTTGTGTGTGACTATGGATTTAAGAGTTTAGTAAATTATGTGGAAGATACAGATACACATAAATATATATAGGTGTGTGTTTATGTGTATGTGTGTGTGTGTGTGTCTCTGTGTGTATCAAAGACTGGGCTCAAATATATATATTCTTGAATTTTCTTTTCTACAAAATGTGAAATATACATGTAATTCTATATATTTAAGTTAAATTGGCTAACAAGAAACCAGGTGTAGAAAGCTGTTTGGGGTTGTATCTTCTCTTGCCAGTTGATGAGATGCTGGGAAACACTAAGAAATGAGGGCAATAAGGACAAAATCAAAAGAGGTGAGATAATCTAGACACATAATAGTGTGCTCTAAAATCACTGATAAATGATTTACTCTTTTCTTTAAAAATTTTTTTAAATAAAATAAATTTCAAAAAAATTTTAAATAAGCTACTTGGCTAAGTCATTATTCAGGTTCCAAACCAGGGGACGGAGGGAACACTGGCAAAGGTCACAGGGTTACATCTTCATATGCCATTCAGGTGCCAGCCTCCACCACATTTTATGCTTCTCCCTCTCTCACTGAAAAAGACCACTGTCTTATTATGATAACAATTTCCAGGTGGAAGCTAAGCCTTCAGTCAAAATTCCTGTCCCTTTCAAAGTACCTGTGTGTGTGTGACGTGCTAGATTAAGGTGTTCTAGCTCACCCTGGGCAATAGCTTTTCTCAAACCTCACAGCAATTCATCTTGGGTACCCACAGAGGCAGTCCTGGAACGGCTGAGTTTGAGAAGGGGTGAAAGTGCACCCCATAACTTTTCCACCAAAGCACATCTCAGCAGAGGAGCCACATCCTTGCAAGGAGCCCTGGAAGCAAGGCCTAGGAGCATGGTCTGAATTCACCGTCAGCAAGGGAGAGGTCTCCTGGCAGCCTCACGTTTCATCTCACATTCTACTCTCTAATATACCCTTGCTTTTATCAGCAGGAAACAGTTCCTAAATCACCGACCAGTTGAATTATTGAGACTTTTGCACCCCTGCCCCAAATAGTCAAGAACTATTGATGCTCTAAAAAACACGAGTCACTTTAACCTCCAGCTTCATGCAGCCTTTGGCACAGGGCTTCAGACTTCCACTAAGAACATAAGTTTTGATTTTTCAAAGCCCTGATGCATGTATTTTCTTTTTTAAAAACATCAACAGCAATTCCCTTACTCCTTTTTATCTATCAGTCTTTCTTGAGGAAGGACTACATTTAGAGCAGATCAATTTTCTCCCTCATGGGTACTGAACATGAATGAACGGAAATCTTGAGGCAAGTTCCCTTCTGAGCCCAGAGAGATGCCACTGCCGCTCGGAAAAGCTACCGGCCACCGACATGCCCCGTCCTCACATCACAGTGACTCCTTCAGCTTCAGAGGAAGGGAGAAGGGCAATATATCCACAAGCACGCCTGGCAGAGATGCAATTACGCCCCTCCTGCCCCTCCAGCCCCTCCAGCCCAGGCCCCTTGGCACCCTCTTCCATTTAGAGAGCTACTCAGACCCCATCATTCACCAGAGTGCCCTAAAAAGATACAAAAAAGATAAAGTCCTCAACTGTGCTAGACACCGGAAGAAAAAAAAGCAGCCACAAAATGAAAACTGCCTTTTAGAAGTAGTTATGGTTAAACATTAAAAAAAATATATCACATGATTTTGCTCCCCATACTGTAGCTAATGAAAAGGGGCATTTAGTATCCAGTGGGAAAAGCAGTGTTTTATAATTTCATCAGCAATTACTACAAAGCTCATCTGTAAGAGCTTGGCGAATCCTCACTTTTTCTGACCTCGAGAACCAACATTCTCTGAAGTCAGAAACCAGGGACTTATTCTAATGTTGAATGTTCTCCTGAGTCCCTTTAAAAGAAAAAAAAAGAAAAATGAACTTCACATTGACTGATGCATGACATTGTTTTAATCAAAAAAAAAAAAGTGCAAGTTGAAACCATTATAACATGTCATAAACCATCAGTAATAGCCACTCAGAAAGAACTAAACCATTTTTAAGGTCATAAACAAGCACGTACAGCGCGCTACACTAATTTATTAGAAACATCCTCTTTAAAAGAAAGGGTCACAGAGGGCTCTGGCTCAATCACACTGCTCTCCACATGCCAGCCGTAGAACTTATATATGACCTTTGCAATTCCCCTTGAAAATCCCTTCAGCACTCAGACATTTCACTTTAAAAATTAGGGGGAGGTGAGGTAAAGCCATAAAAATCAGTAGCAGTCACACCAGAATATGCTGGAATAAGATAAACGTCTTTCTCATAGAAGAAATGCATGTACTATTAATGAAAAGAATCCAGTGCAAAAGGCAACTAGTCACATCTCCTTGACCCCTTATATTTTAAACCCAGAAAAGCAAAATCAGACTTACCCTTGGAAGCCATCCTATAGGCTGACTCAGAAACGTAGCCTGTCAACAAGCCAAAAACAGCTACAAACCAGGGCTCCAAAAACTCAGTGGGTTTAATCCTCTCATCCACCTACTAACCCCTGCTAGTACATATGCATCTGGCTTTTGTTAAAGCACTTCTGCAAACGTACAGAGGATGAGTAATCGTTCAGACTTCGTAAAACATGCCAAACCCATCACTAATAACAGTAGTTTCATTTACTCATCACATTTTTGGGTGCCTTGATTTTATTTTTTTAAGAGAAATGAGTGTTTTTGCTGATGCAAATTCCCTGCCACTAGACCATGCACACATTATCCAAAAGGCAATAGGCTGCCTGGTGTGTGTATAACTTTTTCTGGGTCCTTGTCAGCAGTCAGAAATGTTGAACTAATATGTAAAGGCATAGCCTGCTTGATAAACTGTCTTTTAACATTAATAACACCACTATTTTCCTAAATAAACCCTCCAGCCAATTCTACTCTTTCTTTCATTGAAAAAGGCAATCATTTTATTATAATAATTAGAAATACGAATAAGAAAAATAAGATACTCAAGCATAAATTTACCTCTCACTGTCTCCCCAACCAATCCCTTCTCTTAGAGATATTCACTGTTGACAATTTTCAATGTATCATTCCCGAAATTTCTATGTACATAGTATGCATGTATGTATACACACACACACACAAACATTCTTCAGAAAAACTCTTGGGGACTGAGGAGTCTCAGACATCAGAATTTTCTAGATTTTGTAACAATAATGAAGTATATACAGAGTGTAATAACCCTAGTGAGATCAGGGCAACAGCTCATAATCAACCATATTAATTGAATATTCATGTTTTTTGGAAGAAATATTAAGCGGGATAATAAAGACTATAAATAGCCTCGTGTCATTTCAGGGCAGGTAATTCTGCCAAGTGAGACTTTTTTTTAAAAAAGTCATTCAACATTTAGAAACTTTTGAATTTTGGAATTGTGGATAAGGGATTTTAGCCCTATCGTTTTTCTCCCAGTTACTTACCAAGTTTTGAAAACTTTTTTTTATTAAAAAGGTTCATGATAAGAAATTTTTATAATACATATGAATAAAATTAAAGTCACCTGTAAAATCCCACCACACCGAGAATCGAGCTTTTATTCACTCGTGTTGAGTGCCTCCTGAGAGTACAGACTCAATAATCCGTGACACTAAAAATTTAAAGCAAACATAAATTCTATTTTCTTTCTTTTTTTTTATTGGAGTATAGTTGATTTACAATGTTGTGTGAGTTTCAGGCATACAGCAAAGTGAATCAGTTATACATATACATATATCCACTCTTCTTTTTTTTTTAGATTCTCTTCCCATTACAGAGGCCATTACAGAGTACTGAGTGGAGCTCCCTGTGCTCTGCAGCAGGTTCTTATTAGTTATCTAGTTTATGTATAGTAGTGTGGATATTTCAGTCCCAATCTCCCAATTTATCCCTCCCCACATCCCCTGGTAACCATAAGTTTGTTTTCTACATTCGTGCCTCTATTTCTGTTTTGTAAATAAGTTCATTTGTACCCTTTATTTCTTAGACTCCACATATAAGCAATATGATGTGATATTTGTCTTTCTGTGTCTGACTTACTTCGTTCAGTATGACAATCTCTAGGTCCATCCACGTTGCTGCAAATGGTATTATTTTGTTCTTTTTTATGGCTGAGTAATATTCTATTGTATATATGTATCACACCTTCTTTATCCATTCCTCTGTTGATGGGCATTTAGGTTGCTTCCATGACCTGGCTATTGTAAATAGTGCTGCAATGAACACTGGGGTGCATGTACCTTTTTGAATTATGGTTTTCTCTGGGTATATGCCTAGGAGTGGGATTGCTGGGTCATATGGTAGTTCCATTTTTAGTTTTTCAAGGAACCTCCATACTGTTCTCCATAGTGGTTGTACCAATTTACATTCCCACCAACAGTGTAGGAGGGTTCCCTTTTCCAAATCCTATTTTCAAACAAGGTAGAAAGTTATACCTGTTTTTAACTAATAATATCCACCCTGCAAAACTGTTCCCGAAAAAGATATGAACTCTTTCATTTACTCATTCATTGATTCAAACATTCATTGAGCTTCTATTATATGCCACACAACATGCTAAATAGCAGGTATTTGGGTGGCCTGGATGTAGCATATAAAACTACCAGACATCAGATTAAATCTGAGTTTCAAATAAATCAGAAATATTTCAGTATAGTATGTCCCACATTTGAGACATACATTTTTACGGATATAGTTTTTAAGTATTTGAGATATACTTATGCTTTTTAAATGTCCCACATTTGGGACACACTTATATTAAAATACTACTTGTTTTTATCTGAAATTCAACTTTCACTGGGTGTCCTATATTTCATTGCACAAAAGAGGCAGAGTCCTTGCTGTCAAGAACCCTCAGTCTAGTGCTAGGGAGCGGAGGACGGTAGGTGGACAGGTAATAAATATGCAAACAACTACATACACAGTGTAAATAGAAAAAAGAGCTATGAAGGTGATAAACTGAGCAATTAAGATGGAAATAAAGAAGAATATTATTTAAATACAGAGTTCTTAAGGAAAGGCTTGTCTAGGAAGCTAACTCTGAGGGAAAGAGCATGCTGAAGGAAATAAAAACCTCATAATAGTAGAGCAGCTTGCACAAGACCTAGCCCATAGTATATGCTCAATAAGTGTTCATTTCATTCCTTGGCAGGGCTGGGACTTCATCTCTTGGCTCACCCTAGTCTGGTCCTGTGCCTTGGGATGGAGAAAGATAATAAGAAGGGGTATAGTATATGTGGACCACCAATGGCTTCCTCCTTCAGAAGGTCTGGCAGCCACCATCTGTCTACAACCTCATGAGAGATATTGAGCGAGAACTTCCCAGCACAGCCCTCTGGAATGCCTGACCCACAGAAACCATGATATCAATAGATAACGAAATGATAGCTATTATTTTCAATCATTATGTTTTAGTATTATTTTTTAAGCAAAAATAGTAACCAAGTGTTGGCAAGAATGGGGACCACCCAGAACTCTCAGACACTGCTGGTGGAAATGTAAATTGAGGCAGCTGCTTTGGGAGACTGTTGGTGGTACCTAGGAAAGCCAGACATACATACATCCCGAGCACCAGCCCAGCTTCCATTCCCACTGGCACTGCTGCACTTCTGGTTCTCGCCATTTCCCACAACACAGCCCCTTCCTCCCTTCTCTGCTGGATTTGCAACACCTCCAGTACCAATTACACACACAGCCCCCAGACTGATCTTCCTAAAGCTCACCTTTCACGCTGCCATTTGGCTGCTCCGAAAGTCTTTCATATATAAACTTAATAAACAGTTGCTGATTGATTACTTGTAAGATTCAAATCTAGAGAGTCTTACTAACTTGGCACTGAGGAGGAAAAGACAGAAAGCAAATAACCCAGGCATTCAGAGACTTACAAGGCAGCTCCTTGAAATGCCCTCCAAAAAAATTAAACCATTGCCAGAAATCCTAATTGTTGTGAAATACATATGTGGAAATACATCTCAAGGACCTACTGCTATCCATTCAAATGGAATGTCTCCAAAAAAAGAAAAACTGAGTACTGTCATGATGGAGACAACCAAGATCAGATTTGCATAGTGAAGAATAAATTTCAAACCTGAAAGGTCTTCCGTTGCATGGAAGGGGAAGAGTAACAGTGTATAGAAAACAAAGAGGAAGAAAAAGAGAAAAAGGAAGGGAAGGGAAGGGAGGACAACCCTTAACCTTCTCTAGAATTTTCTGTTAATGCCCTACTCTCTGATAATTGTCTGGGACCATATCATTAGTGGTGGTAATGGGAGGGAAAACCATAATAATTGTAACTACTCTGTCATTTACTCTGTGACTGCCACGTGCAGACACTATGCTGAGCCATAAGATGCTTATATTATCATCAGCATTAATGCAACCAATATTTATGCCAGGCACTGTGCTATCTGCTTTACAAGCATCATCTTATTTCACCCTCACAGCAATCTTGCAAGATTAGATATTATTATTATTCCCATTTTACAGATGAGGAAACTGAGGGATGGAGAGGCCAGCTAACTTGCCTTAGGTTTTATCCATGAACACTTTGAGGGTCTAGGATAAAGTAAGATTCAATAAACGGTGAAAAACAATAAGAAAAAGATTAAAATGCCTCATGGGAATACTTGAAACGTGGAAAGAAAAATAAAATACTGAAAATATTGGAAGTCAATTTATGGCAACATAAGAACTGACATTCATGAAACCACAACCGATGGGATGAAATACACACAGAACAACACGAGGAATCTCAGCTAAACTGGCAGAATTTAAGCTCCATTTTGTGCACTTTGAAAGGGAGAATCAGAGCCCATATTCATTCATTTATTCATTTATTTATTCATCAAATATCTATTGAACACCTACTATGTGTCAGACACTGTTTGAAGTGCTGGGGATACAGCAGTGAACAAAGAGACAAAAATCTCTACTTCTATGGAACATTAGGGTGAGAAAGGGAATATGGACAATAAACTTAGTAAATAACTAAGCCATCTAAGGTGTTAAAGGCAGCAAGTGCTAGGGTAAAAATAAAGCACCAAGGACCAAGATAGGGGCAGGAAGGGAATGCTATTTTAAATACAGTAGTCAGGGCAAGCCCAGAGGGTGACAATGGAGCAAAGGCTTAAAGGAGGTGAGGAGAGGAGCTCTGTAGATGGTTGTAGGTCGAGCATCCCAGACGGGGCCATGCCTGGCATGCCGGAGCAAAAGCGAGGAGGCAGGTCTAGCTGCCACAGGGAAGCCCAAGGGAGAAAACAGGAGATACAACCAGATTAAACAACAGAAGCCAAACTGCAAAAGGCTCTTTGCTCACTGGATACCCATGATTCTTCAGCTTTGAGGGTCATGAATTACTCATAGAAGCTGATGAAAGCTAGGAGCCTTCACCCCCAAAAGTGCGCACACCAAAAATGCTGTCCTAATTTCAGAGGGTTGACATCTCCCTGCTAGACTCCCAGGATCTCAACAACATCCTAGAGGAGATCATAGTCCCTCCAGCTGAACCAAAGAAACACCCTGGATCTAACTTTGTATTTAATGACATCCCAAAGGGAGACAGCAGTTCAGGACAGTGGACACCAAGATTCCTCCAGTCTCTGAGGCTTTGCTTGTTCCAACGTCCTCACCAATCAGGGAGGTCATGCTCAAACACCAACAGCCCAGAGGGAAGCCAACTACATGCGTCACCTGGGGACTCTTTGCTAGTCACAGGGTTCAGACACAAAACTACATCACTAGTGACCTTAACATCCAAAGAGTAGAGGAATGCATGCAGTCATAGCCCAAGGGGAACTGGATGCATGTGGACCCCATCTACCGCCTTGCAGTTCATACGTGTGTGTGTGTGCGCGCGTATGTAGGTACACATATATTTATATATTTTAATTCTCTTCATACAAGCTAGAAGAGAGCAGAGATTGTTTTTTGTTTTTTTTCGTTTTGTTACTGCTGAATTCCCAGTGCTTAGACCAGTATCTGGCCCACAGTTAGATGCTCATTAAATAAATAATGGTTGAATGAATGAATAAATGCAAAGAATTACTTCTTTGCAAATCACTCTAGGAAATCAGTGGATCAAGATGTCACAACTGAATAGACAGAATAGTTATGTTGGAAAGGTTCGAGGATATGGTTAACTAGGGATTAGAAAAGCTCAATGCAACACGAGCACAGTATTCCATGTCATAAAACATGCTTAGGGAAGATTAGAAATTATACCAGCTTTCTGCCTCAGTCACGCAAGTTTCTCACCAATGCTTCTCAAACCATTTGCAATTTGTGGTTTGCATCAGTTTGTCTGTTGTTTTTTTTTTAAATTTCAAATCCAACACAGATCAATACTTTTTTTTTTTTTTTTTTTTTTGGTGGTATGCGGGCCTCTCACTGTTGTGGCCTCTCCCGTTGCGGAGCACAGGCTCCGGACGCGCAGGCTCAGCGGCCATGGCTCACGGGCCCAGCCGCTCCGCGGCATGTGGGATCTTCCCGGACGGGGGCACGAACCCGCGTCCCCTGCATCGGCAGGCGGACTCTCAACCACTGCGCTACCAGGGAAGCCCCAGATCAATACTTTTGTAAACATAATAAAAATGAATTCTAAGACAAATGAAATGAAAAACAAAACAGACACACAAATATGCAAGCCCAAATTGTATTAGATTCAAGAGACCTAAAAATCACTGTCCAATTGTTATAAAGGTTTCTGAACACTCAATATCTGTTCATACCTCACTGCTGACCGACACATAGTTCACGAAACAGTCTAGTCCATGAATCATACTTGGAGTAGCATGACTCAGATCACACGCACATGCACACACACACACATACACACACACACACATACACACATATATAGGAGATTCCAGCATTCACTTCAGATGCTAATGCTTTTGCTTTCCAGCTGATAATGAGAAAAATAACGTTCTGCTTCTATTACATTTCTGTCACCTACTTATTTCAACTATCTAGGAATAAAATTATCAACTCCATGATGCTCATTAATATCAAACTCCAAGAATATGTTAAAATATTGACTACACCTCACTTCAAATTATCCCAAGATTTAAACATAGAAATTAGGAACAGATTGTTCATTTTATAACAGATCCTACATTTAGTAGAATAATTATAATGAGATATATTTTAAGTATCTAAATATGATGGTGATTTTATATTACTCCATTTAAAAAATGTAGTCTTTATATATTTACCTCCTATATCTATATATCTGCAGCTTTTCAGAAATATATTTATTGTGCAAACTAGTATAAAGAGGTTTTTAAAATGCTACTAAAATGATATACGCTTGGGCCACAAGTATTTTCCTTTACCTATTCTAAGTTTGTTAACATTAACTACTTGAAAATTATCCTATATAACCTAAATAAAATTGGATTAAATATAATTTATAAACAAAACCAACATATGACTCTTCTAAGAAGTAAACACATTGTCCTTTTCTTTTTTCTTTAAATTATCCTTTATCCCAAAATACAACCTCTGAAACTATATAAACATAATCCTGAAATTTCTAGCCATTCACAAAGTTTCCTTAGGTCGGAATGAGTTAATGATTTTCCTCACAGTCCAACTAAACGTGCATTCCACAGGAAAGCCTGCTTGAGGCTGAACACAGAGTCAATACTCACTAATTCACTTCTTAGCTGGCACCCAGGCAGGTAATCCTAACTTTGGGCCAACTGTAAATAAAGGCAAAGATATTCCTGATGGTACTTATAACACGAATTTTCTAGAGGTAGAATTCAAGACTGTTGCCTTCAAGCCCCACAGAGCTTCTATCACATCATCTGGCAGAAGGAGTAAATAATATTGAATTACAGAAGGAAACTGTTGATTCCTCATTTCTTACAGGTCACTGAGGCTCAGATATACAAACCCCTTATTGCAAGGATTTTGCATCTTTGGGCAAAGCAAAGTAAAACAGCTGATTAAGGCAAAATAAGAAAAAACAATAAGCAAATGGTATTATAATGGTGCACCTATACAGCAAAAACTGAGAAGTTAACTCAAGAATGAAGTCTGGTAAAAAAAAAACCAAAACTCTTCTTCAATACCTGCACCTATACCTGGATTATAATAGGCAGGTAATAAGTGCAGTATTGGAGGAAGTAAGATAAAGAAGATTCAAACAAAGCAAGTGCAAGCTCTGAAAAACATAAAAACACTGTGCACAACAACAGAATGCAGACGGTGAATTATGCTGATGCTTTGTTACAATTTAGAAAAGCTTAACTTGAAACATAATAGCAACTTCCATTCTTTGAGAACTTACTATGTATCAAGCACTGTGCAGAGCATCCATCATTCCATGCGATTTTTTCCAAAACCCTGCAAGACTGGAATTAGTACGCCCACTACAAATAAGGAGACAGGCTCAAGGATGGAAATAACTTGACTGAGATTAAAGTCAAACACATTAGATTAATGTGTTTGTCTAATTCCAAGCTTGTGCCCTTAACCTCACATCTCACTGTCTTCCAATGTCCAAACATTAAGAAATAATAATGACGATGACAAATGTTCATAGCTGCACCATTTGTAAATGCCCCAAACTAGAAAACTCCCTAAATACCCATCAACAGGAGAATGGACAAATAAATCTCAAAAAATTTATGCAATGAAATACCATATAATCATGAAAGTGAATCAGCTACAACTATCCACAGCAACACAGATGAATTCCTCAAACATAATCATGATGAATAAGTGCCAGGCACAGGTAAGTACCTATGTGTGGCTGTATGACTGAATCCATTTCTATAAAGCCCAAAACAGGCAACATTAATCTATGCTGTTAGGAGTCAGGATGGTGGCTACCATTCGGAGGGGTAATGACTAAAGGACACAGGAAGGGAGCATCTGGGGTACAGATGTCATTTGATTAATTGTTCTGAGCGCTGGATAACAGGAGTCCAATTTATAAAAAACTCATCATGCTATACACTTAACAATAAGCACACTTTTCTCTACATAGATTACACTTCAATAAAATATTTTTTAATCAAAAGAAGATGCACCTACTTAAGGCATTTTCTCCTTTATCCTTTTAATGTATTTAGACTCAAATATTCTTTAATAAAGCATATACTATATCTTCCCAAGCTTTACAAATCTTAAGTACAAATGTAAGAAAATAAATCATTAGAAGAATGGAATAATGCCATTTGTAGCAAAATGGATGAAGCTAGAGATTACCATCTTAAGTGAAGTAAGTCAAAGACAAATATCACATGATATCACTTATATGTAGAGTCTTAAAAAATGATACAAATGAACTTATTTACAAAAAAGAAATAGACTCACAGACATAGAAAACAAATTGATGGTTACCAAAGGAGATAGCGGGGGAAGAGGGGAGGGTAAGTTAGGAGTTTGGGATTAACATATACACACTACTATATATAAAACAGATAAACAACAAGGACCTACTGTATAGCACAGGGAACTATACTCAATATATTATTAACCTGTAATGGAAAAGAATATGAAAAAGAATATATATATATGTATACGTATAACTGAATCACTTTGCTGTACACTTGAAACTCACACAACATTGTAAATTAACTATACTTAAATAAAAAAATAATTATAAAAAATAAAAATCATTAGAGATTTTTAAATAGACTGGAGTTGGGGGAAAACAACTGACTAGGAGTCCAAAAACTCTGTCTGGGTGTATTATTCTGTTCTCTCAATGCATACTCTTGAGAGGAAGGCATTTATCCTCACCTGTGGTCAGTATCCTCATCCAAAAACTGAAGGAATCAGACCCAATAATCCTCAAGGCACCTCACAGTCTTTTTTTCTGAGTCCTACACTTGCTCGTATCACACTGCTGCAGCATTCACACAGAAAAGGGGAACAAAAGAGCAACTGCTTGCAACTCTATCACATGATACAAGGGTAGAAGGAAACAAACTTGACATGTACATTTAATCAACCTTTGATTATCAATGTAAGATATTACAGCTCTGCAGACAGTCCCCAGAAACTGAATTATATCACTCACCACTGGATCTCACAGCAGCCTTGTTCACACACAAAGGTCCCACACAAAGCAGTATGGTCAAGTTGTCAGACAAAATCTTTTATGGATTTTTTACTCTAGGGTCATCAGCACCACCAACCTCCACATTTACCACAGATAATTGCATATTTCCAGTTTTCCCTAAGATCTGGTCATTCAATCAGAAAAACGCAGAGAAATATACAATAGCTTATGTTGCAATACATTCTGATTTCATGCTCCTTTGTACAAATCCATTAGACCCTCTTACCTTCTTGCCATGCAAGAACAGAAACCTAACGCTGCTGGTGGGACCCTGTATTAGTCAGGGTCCAATCAGGAGAGAGAAGCCACACAGTAATTTGAATGGAGGAAGTTTAATATAAGGAATTATTAACTGTAACAGGGAATTAGCTTATAAGAAGTAAACAAAACTCTAAAGAATATAGGAATGGCAGATATAAGGAGCAGTCACTACCCTTAGGGCTCAGAGTCTTCCTCCCCAGGGCTGAGATCCAGGTCCTTTGAGCTCTCTGCACGGCAGGAAACTCACTGCGGTGCTGCACCTGTGGAACTTACTGGACTCCATCCTCTAGGATGCCAGGGAAGGCTATTCACAGAGAGGTGGCCCACCAGAGGCACTCCGCTCCAAATGTCCTCAAGTAAGAACGCCAGAGGAAGCTGGTGGCTACTACATGCAGCTCTGGCCACCAGGCACTACGGGAACCAGGCACTGGAGAAACACCCATCCATTCAGGGCCACGGGCACTGCAGGAAACAAACACTGACAAAACTGATTTAGAGGGAGGAAAATTCACTTTCCAAGAGGCAGACAAGTCTGACAACAGCAGGAATAAAAGAACTACTTCCAAGTCAGGTGCAGGGTTCTTGTTTCCTGGGATACATCTCAACTGTCCTCTTTTTACTTGTATGCTGAGTTGATCCCAAATCACTTTTTAGATGGTCCTTAGCATGGCACAGCTTTGCTAATACCAGTCTCCTGACAAATGATGACAGACTTTGAATATAAAGTCACTCACTGAGCCATAAATAGTGTTGCTCATATTTTGACCTTTGCTTAGCCATTCACACGAATGTGGTAACTGTTCTGTAACAGGATAATTTCAGGCCTGTGTGTGTGTCATTAGTGGTCTTTTGCCCAAGCTCTGGTCATTCTGCTAACCAAAATGCAGGCTGGAGAGCATCTTTGGAACCAGAAAAGAAATTATATTCAACTACTTATATGCTAGGAGAGCAGGATTAATGATCAGGTAGTATCATAAAGGATTCCAACAGCAGGAAAGATCCAAAATAAACAAGCGAACACTGGTCAATAAGTCACTTTGGTACAGATCACAAAACACAGGCGTTCTAGAGAACATCAGATCTGGGGAAAAGACCTTGATGCTAAAAGAAATAAAATAATCATAATCCATATTTCCAGAAAAGAGGAAAAAAGCATAAAAGACTAAGGTTCAAAACCCAACTATATGGTGCATATAAGCAACTAACCTTAAGTAGAAGGACACAGAAAAACTGACTGAAAAAGTAGAATGAAAATAAACATTCCATGGGAATTCCCTGGCAGTCAGTGGTTAGGACTCTGCGCTTCCACTGCAGGAGGCACGAGTTTGATCTCTGGTTGTGGAACTAAGATCCCGGAAGCCATGCAGTGTGGCCAAAAATAAATAAATAAATAAAAATACCACTCTCTCACTTTGTCCCAGCAGCATTGACATATATACACTACCAAATGTAAAATAGACAGCTAATGGGAAGCAGCCGCGTAGCACAGGGAGATCAGCGGGGTGCTTTGTGACCACCTAGAGGGGTGGGAGAGGGAGGGTGGGAGGGAGACGCAAGAGGGAGGGGATATGGGGATATATGTGTACATATAGCTGATTCACTTTGTTATACAGCAGAAACTAACACACCATTGTAAAGCAATTATATACCAATAAAGATGTTAAAAAAATAAATAAATAAAATAAAATAAAATGTTATAAAAAAAAGAAAGAAAAGAAATATTCCTTGTGAACACCAACCTAATTTAGGACTCAATAAGCCTGAGTTGAATAATGAATGAATTTCAGTTGGGGCCAAAAGAGACTTTGGAAAAGAAATAAAATAGAAAAATAAGGAAATCACAGGGAAAAGCAAACACTGTTCTGTATTTGTGTGGGGGCGGGTGGGAGGGTGAATTTGAAATCTGGGAAATAACTTAGTCACCGTTTCACAGCACAGTCCAAGGAAGGAAGAATAGAGGGTGAGACGCACAGAACCCCCTCTGTTGCTCTGTATCTCACACTTAGCTGTTTTGTCTTCCTGGGACTTAACCTTCCAGTTTCTTATTTCCATTCGATTTGGTTAGGTTTGGTCTTTTTTTTTTTTCCATAGGAAGCTAAGCTCTTTGAAGGCAGAAATGTCTCTCTTTTTTTTAACTTTATTTCTCCAGTATCTAGGACAGTGCTAGGAACAGAACAAATACTCAAGAAATATTTGTTGGGTGAACTAACAAAATCTAAGAAAGGAACTTTTATTTGATTATATATTGAGTATCACGTGTTACATAGCAAGCACATTCTAAACCACGGGCCGGTAAAAATTTTACGCTTGGTGGGCCCCACATGGTCTCTGTTGCATGTTTTTTTGTTTTTATTTTTACCTTAAGTGTTTGAAAACAACTATTAATTGTAAAAACCATTCTTAGTTCTATGGCTAATACACACATACATACATATATGCATACACACATACACACACAATCAACTTAATCTGGCTTGTACTTCTGCTTTCATGGACAGATTTTTTTTCTTTCCTATTCTAAACAGAGTATTCAGGAGCTAATATTAGCTTTGTTGCTATCTACCTATGTGTTCTTTTAATTTTTTCAGTCTAATTTGATCCTATTGAAGGAAAACAATAAATTCAAGGGCCTGAAACAATAAAACACAAGGTAAGCAAGTTCAGAACTGCAAGACAGAAGCCACCTTGAATCCAAGCGTACAGTTTCTGCCATCTCTCCTTGCTTCCCATACGTGCTACTCACTAGATTTTAAGTTTCAGCAACCTCATTAGTTTTTCAGGCTTTATGACTCAAAGCTTAGGGGGTGGGGGGAGAGGGCAGCGACCCACAAAACAAAGACTTCAATGTCTCCAGAAGTTGAGAAAATTCCAGCATTGTCAGGACAGATGCTATTTATAACCCATTTAATGTGTACGCTCCTGAATGCATTTTCTACGGCGAATATCTGACCTACGCTTCTGAATTCCTGGCTTCCGCAATGGTGAAGGCGGCAAGCAGCTAAAAGTCTGACGACTAAAGGGGGAAAAACAATGAACTCCGCGCTATTACTATTTTATAACATCCGCCATCATGTGACAGAATTAAAAGGTTCCTGTTTTTGACTCACCTTCGACAAGAAAGTACCTCATTGCTATAAGCTTTGAGCTTATGTTACTGGGAAAATGTAGGGTCGGAAAATATCCTACAACAAACGCTTTAAGAGAAAAAAAAAAAAGTTATGGAAAACCCCACTTAACTTTTTTCCAGAAAAACCCACACACACAGGAATAGATGCCAAGCACTCACACTGAATGTGTGTATACATGGCCTATAACTGCAAATATATTCTATGCTTACGCTTTTCTCTATTGCACAAGAGTAGGGCTCTTCGGGAAGGAAGGTATCTTGACCTGCCTGCTGTCCAAAGGACAGCGTGCTGGGCAGCCCGGCATTGCTGCAGAACCTCTGCAGTGATGGATGACAATGGACTCTGCAAGCCCTGCACATTACCTCCATTCCATTCATGGATCCCAACCAAATTAATTTTCTCCTGTGCCAATTCTATCACATCCCCTGGGTTTACAAAGAAGTTTTACCAGGCCATCAGAACCCAAAAGGGAATGAACGTTTTCGTCCTGGCAGAAACTTAAAATAGAGCTTAAAAATAAAACAATGGGAATGAATTTTTAGCTCTGCAAAGCTCTTAGTTTCTAGAAATTTCTTGTACAACTGAAAAAATCCCACTCTTGCTTTTACTGCTCCATTTAAATGGCAAGTTATGAAGAAACTCATTTAGAAAGTTCAAGCTTTTCATTCCAGATCTGAACTGACATGTATTAAAGTAAACAGTCACGTCAAAGTATAAGTAGGACCAAGTTTCATGTAGATCCCTGGTAAAGATTCTACCCCAAACAGCACTGCCCAACAAAAATATAAAGCGAGCCACATACGTAAATTTAAATTGTCTAGTAACCATATTAAAAAAAAAATGAAGCAGGTGAAATCAATTTTATCTTATTTTACCCAGTGTGCCCAAGAGTATTTCAACATTAATCAAAATTAAAAATTATTATGAGGGCTTCCCTGGTGGCGCAGTGGTTGAGAGTCCGCCTGCCGATGCAGGGGACATGGGTTCGTGCCCCGGTCCGGGAAGATCCCCCATGCCGCGGAGCGGCTGGGCCCGTGAGCCATGGCCGCTGAGCCTGCGCGTCCGGAGCCTGTGCTCCGCAACGGGAGAGGCCACAACAGTGAGAGGCCCGCATACCGGAACAAAAAAAATTATTATGAGATATTTTACATTATTTTTTTCATACAAAAACTGGTGTGCATTTTATAATTGGAGAACATCTCAACTTGGACAAGTCACACTTCAAGTGTTTAATAGCCACATGTGGCCATGGCTACCATATTGAACAACACAGCTTAAAGGCTTCTCTTATGCTTCATTAACTTCACTCTTCCAACCCAGAAAGTTCTAGTTGGAATGACAAAGCTGTCATCGGGAAAAGAAGATATTCTGAGAAGTGTTTCAACTTCTTGGACAACTTCACACTCAGGCTCACTCTCTGAGACAGCCACACTTGCAGCCATCTGTTACAACGGATCAATGCCCACCTGAAAGAAGTTACCAGCTTCTAGAACCAGACATGCAACCGCAGCAAGAAGATTCTCCGAGCTTAAGCAGTTCCAACTGCTGAACTTCTGAACTTCATTTTTCCCAGGTGCTGCATCTGGACATTTAGCAGGGCTTAAATTAGTACCATTTTTGAGATACTGTCTTTGAAAGAGGGAAAAAAACCAAGGCTGAACCTTTTTTTAGGATGGGCCTTTGAGGAAGAAGGTTAAAGGAAACACTAGCTAACACTGGAAGAGACACTGCGCCCTTCACATGCCATTTTTTAAAAAACAAATCGTGACTCTAAAAGTCCCTTCAGTGTGAACCTTTTATTCCCATCAGAGCCTCAACTGAACAACTGTAGTTGCTTTTCTTAAAACATTATAGTCTTCTGATGTACATATCTTTTTCTTCTTGAGGGTGAATCCTACTGAAGTTTTAACCTATTAATCAGACAGGATTAGAAACAATGTAGTTGATGAATGCTGATTTTCATTTGACACACTCACTCTTCTCTGATTTTTTTCCAAACTATGTGCTCCTTGTAAGTAAATTTAAAATCAATTTAAAAGAATATGAACCTATTTTAATGCCCACAGACTCTAACATTACTTCTGACTTTAAAATATACCTTTGACTCCAAATGCTCTTAATGTTTTATGAAAATAGTCATAAAATTCCCAAATGTTTTATTAAAATCCAGTAGTTTCCATTAAAAAACTTAATATCTAGTGAGAATATGGAAGTCAAAAGCTCAAACTGTACTTCATTCACGTATTCATTCAACAAATATTTATTTAGTGCCTACATTATACCAGACGCTACACACATACTACAGAGGTGCTGGGGAAAGGAAAAGAAACATGGTCTCTCCTTAGCGGAGCTTAAAATCTAAGCTGTAAGATGAATAAGTAAGTAATAACTGTAAGAATATGAGCATTAATACTGGGGAATTGTAGAAAACAGACAGATAAGGAGAAAGAGAGAGAGAGAAGGAAAGAGGGAGGGAAGAAATGAAAGAGGTAGATGATAGATACATACATACAGACAGATAAATACATACATACACACATACATATATAGGCAGGGCTGTTAAAGCTCAGATTTGATGGATGATAAGAAAGTCAGCCGAAAAAACTGAGGGAAGCAGGGAGGGAGTTATAGATGAAGGGAGAAATCAAGTGGAAACACCTGGAATGAAAACCAGCGAATGAACAGGAAACCTGAGAGGAAACAAAAAAAGAAAAAAGCAAGCAAAGTATGGCTGGATGGCAAAAAGAAAGAGTAGGTGATGTTTGGGAGGAACAACAGGGGGGACTTCATAGGTCTCCTTAAGTTGTACGGACTACGTCCTAGCAGTGAGAAGCCACCTCGGAGTTCGAAGATTTGAACGGCTCAGAAGAGAGGAAATTAGATGGAGAGCATAGACTGGCCCAGGAGAAAGTACCTGCACTCTGATTCCCCAAATTCAAACTGAGGTAGACCACCCACCAAGTTTTATCCTAATGATAAATGCTGCAAATATATATACAGATGGAGAGGTATTCCTGGTCCCGAAGCATAACTTTATATTCTGCAATTGTCCTGGAGTAAGACAATAACGAATTTTATAATCACATTCCCGGAAACATCCCCCAAAGTCTTGATATAATATGAACCAAGGCACTGAAGCAAAGAGTTTTACTTCCAACTTGAACACTTGTTATTATATTTGTTTTTAAGATATATATCAAATATACAAAGAATATAACAAATCCCCATGTAAGCACCTTTCAGATCTTAAGATGTTATTCCAAATTTCTAATTCAATTTTTGTCAGAAATAAAATATCAGGGATTCAGTTTAAGACTTTTTGTACCCCTGCCTGTTCTCCCTCCCATTCATTTCTCTCCTCACAAAGAAACTGCTTTCCTGAAATTGCTGTTTCTTTCCAAGCCAACTTTTTCATGCACGCACACACACACGCACACACACACACACACACACACACAGTCATTACGAGTACATGGCAATGTTCTACACATATTTTAAAACTTAACCTAAGTGACACCTATCCTACCCATCATACTGCGATTTGTATGTTTAATTCAATAGTTTTTTTAAACATGCACATCAGGATTATGTGAAGGGGTAAGACAGGTTTTTAAAATTATGGAACATTTCAGGGGTACCAAAAAGAACGAGGACAAATATAATAAACACATCCATCACACAGCCTAAGAAACAAAACATTAAAGATATAATCAGGTTGATTTTCAAAGGCATTTTGCACAGTCTTCAGGAGTTTTGCATCCCTAAAGTCTATATGAGTAGTTTCAGAACAAGCATCAACTCTTGGCTACCATGCCTGGAAGTCATTAGTGAATTTTTCTGTAACTTCTCTGACAGTTCTTCAAGCAGAGGAATGGAAAATGTCTATGTTCTCCTTGATCCTATCACACTTCAGGGACAATTAACTGTCAAAAGAAATGTGGTACCTTGACTTTCTAACCCAACAGCACTTTATTCCCATGTAACATCCTCACTTAATGCCGCAAATACAGCCAAATACCACCACCACCATCACTATCATTACCTTCATCGTCGTCATCATCATCAACATCATAGAACGAGCCTTAACATGTGTCAGGAGCTACACTAAGCATTTTACTTGCACTATAAAAACTAATGCTCACAAAACCCTATGACTTAGATATTACTATGTCCATTCTGCAGATAAGGCAACTAAGTCAGAGAGACGTTAACAAACTGCCAAAGATCAAAAGATAGTAAATGCTGGACGCTAAATTTGAAGTCCACGTGTCTAAATCTCAACCTCTGATCTTAACCATTACATAAAAATTACATTAGAAAAAAATTCCACTTTCAATCATGCAGAGTAACTGGTACCACATTATCTCTCCCACTGTAATTAACTAGAAAATTAGACAAAATATATGAAACAACCGTTTTCACTCATTAAACAATAGGCATTTCAGGACGGTGATCCCTGAAGGAAGAGAAACAAATGAGACGAGCAATACAGCCACCTAAGAGTTCTGCCTAGAAGTACTTTCCAGATTGTGAGGCAGAGAGGGGCAACCTAGGCAGAGCAGAGCAATCTCAGTGAGCTGAGAAGAAAAGGTTGAAATCTGGGGAGAATGAGGTAGTTAGAATATGTAAGACAGAGTACAAGAAAGGAAGGAGTTGTGCAAAAAAATAGAAATCTGAAATCTTCCTATGGGTCTCCCTGAGCCTTTAGCTCAATAGCAATACACAAATGCAGAGGGTGAAACTCTGCAAGGCTGGGCAAAGAATAACTACCAGAGAAGAATGACTACCAGGAAGAAAACCTCTACTGGGAAGCTATAAGCAGAACAGCTTTCAGAGCTCACAGAGCGCAGGGAGACAAAGTCCAAGCTGCCTGAGACTTCATTAAACACCTGCAGCATTCAGTGGAGACCCCAGAAAGGCCATACCTACTGTCCAGAAAGGTATGGCCTTTGTGGAGAGTAGGGATAAACCAGGCCTACAATAAGACTACACAAGATCCACTCTCACAAAATATAAAAACAACCTCAACAGAATCAAGCTGATCCCCAAGTAAACCAACTGCCTGCCAGGAGAAAACTCAACCTTTCTTAAAGGAAGGCGACAAAATCCAGAGACGCAACAGCATAATATTCACAATGATTATCATTTCATAAAATATTACTAGATATGTGGGCAGGAAAGACTTATTAACTCAGCAGGCCTGGGTTGCTCAAACCCTGCACATTCCAAAGGTAGGCCTGTCTTCAGGACTGACCTTCATTGGCTTCTAGGCGATAACCTCAGAGCCCTTGGAATATTCCGCTTGACAAGAGTGTTTTTGTACGTCTGAGCTCTTGAGCCACGCTGTCTTATGGTGAACATCTCTTTCTGTATGCCTGAGGCCTTGGGCCATGCTGTACCAGTTTACCAGGAAACATTACCCTAGAAAAGTTTTCCTAACTTTTGTTATCTTTTTAAACTCTTTTCCTCACTTTTGAGATTTAGGGTGAATACCTGTTTTTGCTGGGGGGGAAGGGCTGGGGGGAGTGGGTGCAGTCAGAGCGGCTAAGGTCAGTCACAGGGGCATGACACGACCTCCAAAGAATCTCCAGAGCAGCAAGGCTCAGGTAAACATCCTCGGTCGGCAACACTTTGCATGTGTTACTACACATTGTTGCTGGAAAATTAAGTGAACCCCAATGTGACTCCACTGGAAAGAGACACCCGAAAGTGTTGCACTTGTTTCTACATGAACCAATAAATTAACAGCTGGCACATCTCTGGATATAAAGATACCAAAATTTCAGACTACAGAGAAAAATGGCCGTAAAATTGACAGGTTAAAAATACAGAATGGGGAAAGACTTACTGAATGAATCGATGAATCAATATTTCAGTTATACTTTATAAAACGTACCACAAGCCTGGGTCATCAGACACTATGAATGCATCATTTTGGGAAGATGATCAAAAGCCTGTGGAGAACTGATTCTCTGACAGGGAAATCAAGAAGTTGCCCTTTCACACAACTACCTGATGAATGGTATGTAGCTCTGCTCCTGGTTTCTAGGAGCCAATCATACACCATTTAACCCACCGACAGAAGGTTAAATGAAACAATACTCAATCGTAATATTGATAAGCGTATAATATCTTCCAGGGACACTTAAATTAAATACTTAATAGCCCTCCATTAAGTTTCTGTAGTTAATGTGTCCCTAAAAAAGAATGGATCAGCAACCCTCTTCCAGTGCCCTATTACAGAATTTTATCTGTGATCCTTAAGTATTTTCACTTTTTGTTCATAACACCAACCAACAAAAAACAAAAGCACCCTCTGAAAATTACTGATTTTCCACTGCACTTAACTCTGTAAACTTTAATCAACTTATCAGTAAGTCTTTTTTTAAAATAATTTTATTTATTTTTGGCTACGCTGAGTCTTCGTTGCTGCGCGTGGGCTTTCTCTAGTTGTGGTGAGCAGGGGCTACTCCTCGTTGCGCTGCGCGGGCTTCTCATTGTGGTGGCTTCTCTTGTTGCGGAGCACGGGCTCTAGGCGCGTGGGCTTCAGAAGTTGTGGCATGTGGGCTCAGTAGTTGCAGCACATGGGCCCTAGAGTACGCAGGCTTCAGTAGTTGTGGCACGCAGGCTCTAGAGCGTACAGGCTTCAGTAGCTGTGGCGTGTGGGCTCAGTAGTTGTGGCTCGCGGGCTCTAGAGAGCAGTCTCCGTAGTTGTGGCACATGGGTTTGGTTGCTCTATGGCACGTGGGATCTTCCCGGATCAGGGATTGAATCTGTGTTCCCTGCATTGGCAGGCGTATTCTTAACCACTGCGCCACCAAGGTAGTCCGGTCAGTAAGTTTTTACAAAGAACAGTTTTTCATGCTCCATTCATACTTCACTGGACATAATAAACTTCATACCTTTTAAAGAAATCTTAACTATTTGGCTGCTACATAACTCCATAAAAGCAGCTAATGATTCAAGAAACCCGTGGTCCAATGTCAGATCTACGAGCAGCATTTGATAATCTTCCTTTTCTGTTAAAGCAATAGAAAACAATTTGGAACACAAGGAAAAATGGCCTAGGTCTTTCCAGCGGTAAAATCTATTTTAAAAATCCTCATGCTTGTGCCTCTGATATAAACTGAATTTGTAAGTGGCTCCAAGAAAGGGAATGATATTCATGCCCCAATACATTAGGAAATATAAGAGCACTTCCAGGAGGGAAAAATTATTCCACTCGGTGTAAATAAATGCATAAATGATAGAAAAGACTGTGTACACATTCTACCTACTGACCAATCAAATTTTCCTTTTATTTTACTTTATCTTTCTTAATTACCCAACTGTGTCAATGAAAAGTTACCTTGTAGAGTAACACAGAAGGATGAGAAAATCCTGTCTGAGCCAGGCTTCCAAATGCTAAGCGTGTTCACTGCTGGGCCAATTTCCCTCAGTCCTAAACTCTGGACACCCTTACGATTCCTACCATAAATGTTTCCCATTGTCTGCCCAGCCCACTGAGTGGGAGACCACAAAGTGATTTTAGGATGTGCCAACTGAGGACAAGAAGGAAACCAATGAGCTAAATCGCTTGCACTCATGACCCAATCCTTACTCTTCACTGAAGCCAAAGAAAAACAGTAACTTTATCATTAACTCACAACACACAGAATTCTGTTGATCTTACCCATATTTGCAGCAGAACTTCATGAAAAAAAGTGAACTGTATCTAAAAATATATATCAGAAAAACCCTATGAGACAATTTAGGCAACAAATAACTAGAAGTTCTAAGGATGAAATAATAACCAGTGAAAGAAAAATCAAGCTGTGAAAATTAAAAACTGACAGAAGGAAAGAAATAGTCTATTTAGAGTTAAATCAATACTTAAAAACTTGGTCCTTCAGGCATATTTTATAACTCTGCTTCTCTTCTCTACCATCTCTGTCTCTGAGAGCAAACATCTCAAAACTTGCCTTCTCCAAATAACGTTAACAAGGCGAGCCCCTCACTGACATACCCTTTTACCTTTTCAAAGCATTTCTACAACTGTTATCTAATTTTTCATTACACCATCCCTATGAGATTGCACCATTCCCATTTTAGACCAGCCTGCTAGTGTCAAGCACCTTGGATAAGGTCACTGAGCTATTTTGGGACAGAGCTAAGACTCTAACTCACTATCCTCATTCTTTCCACAATATCGCACTATTTTGCTTATTCTCCTTACCCCATTTCTATTTTTATCATTGCCCCATTTGTTTCTCCAAAGTTTCTACTAACCTAATGTTCTACTCAAAGCATATGGGGTTGCAAAGGACAGAAACCCACTGAGGGGAGTACAACGAAGGAGAAATGATAAGGACACAGCAGGCCACCTCACAGTTGCCTGAGGACAGGAATTATACAGCTGGGACCCTGGGGACTGGAACTGGGATGAGGTCAAAGACAAAGCTCTCCTTGTCATCTCTCTCATGGGTCATCTTGCTGCATTCTCATGACATCTGTGCTTCGCCTCACACACCTACCCTACGTAGTCTCTCTTTACACAGTCAGCCTCAGTCCAGACGTGGTCCAAGGTTATCATCAAACTATCCTACCCCTTCCTCATTCTTCCATGCTTCACAGATTGTAATAAAGTTTGTATCTTTACTCCAACTCTCTCAAGAGTGAGTTAGCTGTCTTTTGGCCAGATGACGGTCTGACAGACTTTGGTTGGATGTCCACCACTGGTTTGATTAGCTATGGGAAAGGGAGAGAACAATACAGTAGGCCAGGAAATCATCCTGGTAACAGGGTAATTCATAGACTGGGGCATTAAAATAATACATTATAACAGAGCAAAATGCTAGTGTTGCCATTAACCAAATCCCTCATTTTAAAGATGAGAATTCTGAGGTCTGCATGGTAAAGTGACTTACCTAAGCTGACACAGATGCACCATGGCAGTCATACCTACAGTCCACATATCCGATTCTTTGAAGCCACATATTTTATTCTGAAACCTATCATTGAAACTGGTCAATCCATAGTTAATGATAGAGCTCCTCTCTCACATCAAGCTAAACATCCTGGTATGTCAATAGCAAATCTACCATTAACCACAATGTGTAAATACTCATGAAATATTACTACCTTTAAAGCAGTACACCTCAACCATAGATGCCCATTAAAATCACCCGAGGAGCTTCTTAAAGCTCCTCAATGGCCAGTACCCATGTCCCGCCCTAAACCAATTGTATTGGAATCCCTGAGGGCAGCCTCCTGACACTGGTACTGTAGTTTCTTAAAAGCTCCCCAGGTCATTCTAATGTGCAGTCAGAGTTCAGAATCACTGCTTTAGAATCTTAAAATTAATGTGCGAATATATCTATAGAAATTTTTTAACACCTCTAATTCAAATTCAAAATCAGGAAAATTCTCAAATAATTTAACATCTTTTAGATCACAAGTTTTAGACAAATTTTGGACAGCAACAATTAGAGCTGCCATATACTGCTCATCTATGTGCTTTACAACCATGAAGCAGATCATAAGCTCCATGAAAGTAAGGACCTCATGCTGTTCTCTGTCATATCCCAGCGTCTAGTACAGTGCTTGGTACATTGTAGATGCTTAACAAATGTTTGTTAATCAAACAAATGAATGAATATTCTTATTTATCCCTCATAATGGCTCTTGAAGGTAGGCATTATTATTTCCTCGTCACTAATGAGGATTTTTAAGCTAAGAAAAACTCTAATAAACTTAGAGTAATGCATGTGCTCCACTTATCACATAGAGAATGTTGACATTACATGTCTTTTCAGAGAATTAATCAAAACTGATCTTTTGATCAAAGATCAAAACTGGTTATACAGATGGCCAACAGGCACATGAAAAGCTGCTCAACATCACTAATTATCAGAGAAATGCAAATCCAAACTACAATGAGGTATCACCTCACAATGGTCAGGATGGCCATTATTAAAAACCTACAAATTATAAATGCTGGAGAGGCTAAAGAGAAAAGGGGACCCTCCTACCCTGTTCGTGGGAATGTAAATTGGTGCAGTCACTATGGAATACAATATGGAGGTTCCTTAAAAAAACTAGAGTTGCCATATGATCCAGCAGTCCCACTCCTCAACATATACCTGGACAAAACTATAATTCAAAAAGATACACGCACCCCAATGTGTAGCATTACCCACAATAGCCAAGACACAGAAGCAACCTAAATGTCCACCAAAAGAAGAATGGATAAAGAAGATGTGGTATATGTATGCAACGGAATATTACCCAGCCATAAAAAAAGAATGAAACAATGAGTGAATGGACCTAGAGATGATCATACTAAGTGAAGTAAGTCAGACAGAGAAAGACAAATATCACACGATATCACTTATATGTGAAATCTAAAATATGATACAAATGAACTTATTTATAAAGCAGAAACAGACTCACAGATATAGAAACCAAATTTATGGTTTCCAAGGGGAAAGGGGGTGGGGGAGGATAAATCAGGAGTTTGGGATTAGCAGATACAAACTACTACATATAAAATAAACAACAGGGATTTCTCCGGTGGCGCAGTGGTTTAGAATTCGCCTGCCAATGCAGGGGACAAGGGTTCCGGCCCTGGTCCGGGAAGATCCCACATGCTGTGGAGCAACTAAGCCCGTGCGCCACAACTACTGAGCCTGCGCTCTAGAGCCCGCGAGCCACAACTACTGAAGCCTGTGCGCCTAGAGCCCGTGCTCTGCAACAAGAGAAGCCACCACCACGAGAAGCCTGTGCAGCAACGAAGACCCAACGCAGCCAAAAATACATAAATAAATAAATTTATAAAAAATAAACAACAAGGTTCTACTGTATAGTACAGGGAACTATATTCAATATCCTGTAATACCATAATGGAAAAGAATATGAAAAAGAATCACTTTGCTATACACCAGAAACTAACACAACATTGTAAATCAATTATACTTCAATAAAGATTTTTTTTAAAAAACTGGTGTGTTAAAAAAAGTTATTTTGAATATTAGTTCTATTATTTAATTCCAAAATCTGAGCATATTGCCACCAAACAAATCTTTGGACTGTTCAAATTCACACTGGACAGTAATCTAGGAACCCCACTTACGACAAACACACTTTAAACTTAAGCCACATATCTAACTCAGTGTGTAGAGTTTTAAGAATTGAACGGAAAAAGTTAACCATGTTTAACCCAAAATATGACTCAAAGCTTAGTAAAGCAATGAGTTGGCAAGCAATATTCAAAGCCACCTGAATTATTTCTGAAGACTGGCCTTGGTCAGTCTCAGTCTCAAATCCTTCAAGAAGCTATCAAAATCTGTACTAAGCTTTTGAAAAACAACATCCAATTCTCCTAACTAGCCAATGCCAGGCTCAGGACCAAAGATAGATGAGCCTGCTTAAAATACTAAGCTTTACAAATAAAAGAAAAACAAAAAGGAGGAGACAGTAGAAGAAAATGAAAATTCTCAACAACATCTTTCCTCACCTCCAGTCAAGCCAAAAAAAAAAAAAAAAAGACTGCTAATGCAAACTGGATCTCTATGTATAAACTGGGTTAGAATTTCATAATTCACCGAGATTAAAGAGCTAAAAGCAAAAGAAGTGAAGAGAAACCCATGAAAGAACCTGTGCTTCTTCTTATCTAATTGAAACAATATTTTTGGAAGAACACTTAAGAATTTCAGAATGCCATAAAACTGGTATTTAATATCTAAAGAGTAAACAGAATGTCTCTTATGTTAATATAAATGTTGGTGTTCTTAGTACAGTATCTGAGCTAAGATTGCAAGACAGCCCCAGAAACAGGCCTGGTTCAACTGGTGCTAAAAAGTACGCCCACATGTCAGCAAGAAGGCAGAATGAATGAGACATAATCCAGACTACAGGGAAAAAGCAAACTGCTACTAACATCTACTATTTCATCATCAGGCAAATACATAAATACTAATGTCGGCCTGACGTTATGGCACGTGCAAAAGCAAGTCTTCTACCCACAACACTATGTTCTACAAAGAGAGATATACTTAGTTCCCTAGTGTTTATCCACACTCACGTGACCCTGTGGGTTTTTATTTTTAATTCAAAAGTTCTATTACATCACACTTTAATATGAGCAACAGCCTTGTGAAAGAACCATGTGATAAACTAGTTGGGTCCAATGTCTAAGATGCACCCTGATCACAGATGAAGCATCTGGGCATCCTTACCTTAACCCCTTCAATGCACCAGGGTATTATTTAGAAAATTATTGTTTTAGCACCCTAAGTGAGACCTTAGTCATGCTGTCCTACAGGTTACTTGAGGAGAGATCAGGGTAAGAAATCAATCACACAGCAATACTGGTTGGGATCATACTATAGTTCAACTCTTGCATAAGAATGTAAGGAGCTGTAGTCTCCCCCCGGACACAGCTCATTCTTTGTGCTATATTTCCACCACACACTACAGGGTATGCTGATGATGCCAAATAGTTAAGATGTTTTCTGAGTCTCTGACTTCTCAGGAACCATCTCCAGTCACTTCTCAGAAGTCAGTGAACCTAGTTCTATCTGTTCTGTGGTTTCTGCTCAGTGCTGCTGTTTTTAATTTACGCAACAGGCTGAGTGTATACAAGAGAACTACATATCATCACAGGTGGGCACAAAAGAATTCCGAACACCCTTCATTCCCCACAAGACCCTGTTTCCAAGTCCTTTTGAGTTTTGCTCTTAAATACCTCTCAGATCCAGTCATTTGCTCTAACTCCACCATAAGTTACCATCCTAGTTAAAGTCACTGTTGTCTCTTGGTTAGACTAACACAAAAACTATCTCACCACTCTCCCCAGATCTCCTCTTGCCCCCAGTCCTGTCTTACCCCACTCACCCCTGCTCAATCTCTTCTTCACACTGCAGCCCACACAATCTTTCAAAAACCAAACCTGCTCATGTGACCCTTCCACCTACTTGACACCCTCCCCCTTTAAATTCTATAATATCTTGCCATTTCTCTTGGGGTAAAGATCTAAATCCTTCCAGGGCAGTCAAGGCTCTGCGTGGTGTGGCTTCCTAGCCTCAGCCCGCATATGCTCTACACTGAGGGCTATGCTTGTGTCACTCCCGTCTTACTGTTTCTGGAACACATCATACTCCCTTCCCACCCTAAAACTTTTTGCATATGTTTTTTCCTTCTGAAATATTCTACCAAAAGTCAGCATAAAATTTACCTCCTTGGGAAGGCCTTCCCTAACCCCATGGCCAGGTCAAATTCCCTTATTCTATGGACTTTTATAATTTTTTTTTTTTTTTTAATTGCGGTAGGCGGGCCTCTCGCTGTTGTGGCCTCTCCCGTTGCGGAGCACAGGCTCCGGACGCGCAGGCTCAGCGGCCATGGCTCACGGGCCCAGCCGCTCCACGGCATGTGGGATCTTCCTGGACCGGGGCACTAACCCGTGTCCCCTGCATCGGCAGGCGGACTTTCAACCACTGCGCCACCAGGGAAGCCCTATCTTATTATTTTTTATATATTTATTTGTTTGTTTATGTTTGGCTGTGTTGGGTCTTCATTGCTGCACACGGGCTTTCTCTAGTTGCGGCGAGCGGGGGCTACTCTTCGTTGCGGTACACGGGCTTCTCATTGCGGGGGCTTCTCTTGTTGCGGAGCATGGGCTCTAGGCGCGAGGGCTTCAGTAGTTGTGGCACACGGGCTCAGTAGTTGTGGCTCATAGGCTCTAGAGCACAGGATCCGTAGTTGTGGCGCACGGGCTTATTTGCTCCACGGCATGTGGGATCTTCCCAGACCAGGGCTCGAACCCGTGTCCCCTGCATTGGCAGGTGGATTCTTAACCACTGCACCACCAGGGAAGTCTGATTATCTGATTATTGGATTAACTTCCATCTCCTCCATTGACTACAAGCTCCATGAGGACAGAGACCCTGCCTGTGTTAATTAAAGTGATCCATTAGTCCCAATTTTCATGGAATAATCCCAGTTTACACTTGTTATCATAGAATAATTACTGAGCGTACCACCTTTGCCTTCCAAAAGGTACCGAGTTACACTAAAACCTATATGGTTCTCCTGGTTTTGATTCATCATTGAATCCTGGTAACTACTGCTAGAGCAGCTATATAAAGTAATCAATAAATACTGACTGAACTATTGACGAGTATAAAATCTAATATAATCTCGATATGTATTCATATCAAGAAAAAAAAAAGATCTACCAAGTAGCTTTCCAACGTACCAAACTGCTAAACAGGGAGAACCATCAAATATATAGCCAAGTCTTAATAGTCTTTGGCACTGAGAATAACTTTGCTTAGTTACTAAATACACAATACTTTAGATCAACTCTAGAGAAGCATCATTGTGTCCATATTATTCCAAAATGGGTCACTGGAAGATCAACTGCTTTGATAAGGTCAGTACCTCAAAGGCTGTATAAAGAACACTTTGACCCAAATAAAGGTATCGAAGTGGTTTATCCACCACAGAGGTGCAGCAAAAAATGTTCTGCCTTAATTATTGCACTTAGTAAATGAAGGTGTTACCTGTATATATGTCATTGTAGGCAATCAAGACTCATCACATTCAACCATAGGTGAGGAACAAATTAAATTACATTTCCATTTATTAATTGGTTTTCATCCATATAAAAGGCTTTTGTAGGGACTTCCCTGGTGGCGCAGTGGTTAAGAATCTGCCTGCCAATGCAGGGGACACGGGTTCGATCCCTGGTCCAGGAAGATCCCACAGGCCATGGAGCAATTAAGCCAGTGTGCCACAACTACTGAGCCTGCGCTCTAGAGCCCACGAGTCACAACTACTGAAGCCCACGCACCTAGAGCCCGTGCTCCGCAACAAGAGAAGCCACTGCAATGAGGCGCCCGCGCACTGCAACCAAGAGTAGCCCCCACTCACCGCAACTACAGAAAGCACCCGTGCAGCAACGAAGATGCAGCCAAAAATCAATTAATTAATAAAAACCACCAGTTATAAAATATATATATATATATATGGCATTTGTTGCATAACTGCTTTTGACAAGGCAAATGTAAAATTGAGCACAGTTCATGTATCTGCTTTGGGCACTAGCCAACATTTTATCATTCAATCCATCAAAGCAGTAATAGTTTAGGTGAACTATCTCCTAACTATAGCTCTGAATTCCCCATTAGACAGAGAGAAGTAAGAAATCCACTGACTGCCAAAGGCCATAAAATAACATCCAAGCATTCCTCAGGTCTGAGGTGTGCTAGGTCATCCTAATATAGCTCCAGAACGCTACAACGGCACACAGGAATTTTAAATAAAAGAGAAATCGGGCAATAAGACCACCAACCAACACGCTCGGGGAAATCATATAAAGTTAAGAGAGAATCTGGCCCAGCTAGAAATACTTTCTTGGAGAGCTTCCCCAAGAAAAGGCAGGCCACTTCAACTGTTTTCCTTTATGATGAAAATTCTGAACAATTTAGGCATCCAAGATAAGGATCTTCAACAGAGAACTAGACAGGGATGAATGTGTAAAAACCTCTTCAAAAGGAAGCAGTGCATCAGAATTTCCTTGCATTACTCATTTTACTGGCTTGTATTTTTTCCTGTCTTAATTACACATGGAACCAATCTAACAATAACTGCGGTTTTAATTACAAGTCCATAGGCTCACAGACTTTTAAGTAAAAAAGTTCCATCTTTAAACTCTCAGAGATTTTTTTTTTCTAACATCTTTATTGGAGTATAATTGCTTTACAATTGTCTGTTAGTTTCCGCTTTATAACAAAGTAAATCAGCTATACATATACATATATTCCTCTTGGGTCTCCCACCCTTCCTATCCCACCCCTCTAGGTGGTCACAAAGCACCGAGCTGATCATGCTGTGCTATGCAGCTTCTTCCCACTAGCTAGCTATTTTATTTGGTAGTGTGTATATGTCCATGCAACTCTCTCACTCCGTCCCAGCTTACCCTTCCCCCTCCCCATGTCCTCAGGTCCATTCTCTATGTCTGCATCTTTATTCCTGTCCTGCCCCTAGGTTCTTCAGAACTTTTTTTTTTTTTAGATTCCATATATATGTGTTAGCATACAGTATTTGTTTTTCTCTTTCTGACTTACTTCACTCTGTATGACAGCCTCTAGGTCCATCCACCTCACTACAAATAACTCAGTTTCGTTTCTTTTTATGGCTGAGTAATATTCCATTGTATATATGTGCCACATCTTCTTTATCCATTCATCTGTTGATGGACACTTAGGTTGCTTCCATGTCCTGGCTATTGTAAATAGAGCTGCAGTGAACACTGTGGTATATGACTTCTTTTGAATTATGGTTTTCTCAGGGTATATGCCCAGTAGTGGGATTCAGAGCTTTGTTCTTTATACAAAGCTTCAGAGAGAACAGCCTGAATTCTTAGCATATGGGTTCAAGGGCCTACCTATAAAGGTCCATAAATCTTATTGTTACATGCATAAATTTAAAATGAGCTAAATATATTTTTCCAGAAAAGAATCCTTAGCTTCAAATTATAAATTGGCCCTTGACCTTCAATGTTAAGAATATTTTATTATGAAATGAATTCCTCATTTCTAAAAACACTCTCAGTTAAGACAATAGTAAAATCCCTCAGTTAAAAAAAAAATAAGTTTATTACTTCAAACAGATACCCTGAACCCCAAATTTGCTTTTGTAAGGTAGTTTTTCACATAACTAGTTCACATTAAATGGACTAAATTATAATAACTCTATATCCATTCGTCTAAAAATGCATTTATTCATTCACCAACTATTTGAGTGTCTATTATATATCATGAATGTTTTCAGTATTGAGGTATAGTGAACAAAATGGACATTCTTCTTGCCCTTATAGCATGTATTGTCTAGTGGAAAAGATGACAATAAACAAGCAAATAAGCAAATGATGAAAATACGTGCTCACGGATGTTCTTAATCACTATGAAAGAAACCAACAGGTAGCTGTGATTTGGTATAACATCAGGTAGTCAGGGAAGGCCTCACTCTTTTTCCCTCCCCCCCAGAAAAAGAGAACAAATCTTTAAATAATCAGAGCTAGTGGGGACTGTAGAGAGCTTCTTGTTCTTAGCTGAAGTGCCTTTAAAATATCAAGTTACCTTCAAAATCTTAGGTAAAATAGTGAATATTTGTTAAAATATTACTTTAAAATTCTAGTTTCTATCTAACAAGAACAAAATATCTCAAATCGGGAAAAAATGGAGAGGATGTTAAGACACATGTGGCAATAGAGGAATTATTTTTCTCATTTGAACTGGTTAGCTAAGACTGCAAAAGGAAATTATCAGGTGAGAAAAAGGTACAAGACAAAATTATGCCATTTTATAGACTCAGTTTCTTGTTAGCTTAAATACAACAACCGTGAAAGTCAGAGAGTGATTCCTGTAACATCTGTCTCTATAAGACATCCAGAAATTGGCAAGCTTTATTTAAAAACTAGATTTAGAATCACTAGCAGTACACGTGTACTACAGCTGTAAGACCTCCACATATACCCCACCGTGGTTTCACTCTTCTAATGAGTAGAACAAAATTGTTTCACAGCTTTTCAAATTCAAGGGACAAGATTTGCATGGTGAAGTCTTAGGACTACATCGTGCTGGGCTTACCACAAGACAACCAACACCCGTGGTTCTCCTTGGACTCAGAACTCCCTCCCTCAGGATGGTCTCTGCCCCTCGGGGCCCCTCTGACAGCCTTCAGAGGCTCTAGAAAAGCAGAAGAAAATGAATTCGCAAGGAAACACATTAGTGCCAAATGAAAAATCCTGCTCTCGTATACTACAAACACAAACCACATTTTGAAACTATCAACTCTTTCTTTTCTTTTTTTTTTTAATTTATTTTTGGCTGTGTTGGGTCTTCGTTGCTGTGCACAGGATTTCTGTAGTTGCAGTGAGTGGAGCTTCTCATTGCAGTGGCTTCTCTTGCTGCGGAGCACGGGCTCTAGGCATGCAGGCTTCAGTAGTTGTGGCTCACGGGCCCTAGAGTGCAGGCTCAGTAGTTGTGGCAGACGGGCTTAGCTGCTCCGCGGCATGTGGGATCTTCCCGGAGCAGGGCTCAAACCTGTGTCTCCTGCATTGGTAGGCGGATTCTTAACCACTGCGCCACCAGGGAAGCCCTGAAACTATCAACTCTTAAGTGCGCTTGTGTACGTAAACTTTCCAAAATTTCAGTTAAAAAATAAACACAAAAATACCAAGTGCTAATGTGTATTTTTTAAAGAGATTTAAACATAAAAAACGTTTTCAATGTTGGACATGGAAGAATCATACAAAAAAAAGGTAAGTGGTAAACAACGGGGAAAGGGTTGAGGGGAGCCAGAATAAAAAGGGGGGGCCTCAACCCCGAAAGTGTGCAGAGGGTTCAGAGAGATTAATTGTTGATGTGAGGGGCAGGGGAGACAAACCAAACTGGCAAAAATTGATCAAGGAACAAAATATAATACTATCTGTCATGACAAATGGTTATATATATTTTTAGAACTTCAGAAAGATCGTAGAGTTGGCTGTCTCATAGTAAAGAATTAAGCCTCTCAGTGCATGTGCTTTTAAACTGTTTAAACGGCTCGGACTACACAAGAGGGACCGATGAAACCGAGCTGTGGTGCTGACTCAGTCCTTCCTTCTGGATAGCACAGGGTATATCTGCCTCACAAACTCGTTCTTCTATTTCAATTAGAACACAAACAAACAAACCAAAAAATAAATTAGCCTAGCTCATCCATGATGAATATACATTTTTAAGAAAGGGACTTCCCAGCATCAAGGAAACTGTTTGCCTCTTCCTCACTATGGGGAAATTTGTGGTTACTTAAAAAAAAAAAAAAAAAAAAAGAGCTATTAGGTCAATGAAATTCGTAATAACAATAATATGAGTAGTAATTCTTGCTTTTTCATGGGATAAAATTACAAACTGTTAAGAATCAAGGCCTTTGGTATATCTTTTTGAGGGGAGGTGTGTGTGTGTATACATGTGCACACTTGCTTTCTGTCATTAAAGGAATTTCTATCAGAATAGAGACTTTTTAAAAAAGCAGAATTGCTGTATTCCAATCCTTTTTTATAAGTCAAGCACTTTTTTTTGAGGAAAATTAGGTATTTTGTGATACTTCCCACAAAACCCAGCAAACTCTTTCATACTAAAATAATTATTAAGAGTAAACCACAAGGCTCAGTCAATAGCCAAGGAAGATTCTTTCTTTTCCAAGCATTAACCTCATTTCAGGAGTCATCTGAAACACAGACCAATATAGCTCCTGTTTCTAAAAAGATTTTTACTGGTAATGAGAATGATAAAACTGCAATTTCTTTCTGAAGGCTATATAAGGATTTATGCAAAGTTCAACAGAAGACAGATTTCCTTGAGTATACAGTACCAGGACCTAACACATTTCCCAGCAAGAGGATACCATGCATACATACATTTGAGCAGTCAATGAATAAACGAACAAAGATTAATGTGAGGATTCAAATGAGACAACTTCATAAACTGGATTTTCTTATAGTGAATCTTTTTTTTTTTTCCACTTCTTATGCTACATTTCAGAAATGTTCTCTTCCATTTCTGAGAGTTGTCTGGCTACAGGAATAGAAGTTTCATGAGAATACAGACCATTAGCACAGAGTCGGTGCTCACTAAGTGTGTGGAGAATTTAATGATCAACACATGAATTAAAACATGAAGAGCAAATCAATACATGAATGAATGAATGATGAAAGAAAAAATCACCTCAGTTTCTCTGGACTTGGTTTGTCACCCTCTCCATGAAGCCATATTTGAGTCCTAAGCCACAAGACTATCTTAAAGGGACTTGTCAAAACTTACTTTATTTCACTCCTTGGAGTCTCATGAAGAAATGAAGTGGTTTCAAGGGGGAAAATATAAACATATGATTGAGAAAAGTTGGTTCAAATCCTACTCCTCTTCCTAGAAGGTCCATGACTCTTGGCCAGGGTTTCTTAACCTTGGCACTACTGACCTTTTGGTCTGGATAATTCTTCGTCGTACAGGCTGTCCTGTGCATTGCAGAATGTTCTGCAGCATCCTCGGCCTCTACTCACTAGATGTCAGTATCACCGTGTACCCCAGATGCGACAACTAAAGCCATCTCTCTAGATGTTGCCAAATGTCTCTTGGGGGGTCAAAATCATCCCCAGGTGAGAACCATTGCTATAGGCAAATTTCTTGATTATTTAAGCCTCATCTTCTCATTTAAAAATGTATGTAGGGCTTCCCTGGTGGCGCAGTGGTTGAGAGTCCGCCTGCTGATGCAGGGGACACGGGTTCGTGCTGCGGTCCGGGAAGATCCCACATGCCGCGGAGCGGCTGCGCCCATGAGCCATGGCCGCTGAGCCTGCGCGTCCAGAGCCTGTGCTCCACAACGGGAGAGGCCACAGCAGTGAGAGGCCCACGTACCGCAAAAAAAAAAAGAAAAAAAAAAAGTATGTAATACCACTTTTCATAAGTAATGGTTGTAATAAGTAAATTTAAAATAACTGTAATTACAAAAAATTCTGACAACAACAAGTCTATAAACATTATTTGAGTGCCCATTATGTGCCAGGCACTGAATAGAGGAGTCATTTAACTTGATTCCTTCCAATCCTTACAACACCCTTATGGATTGTGGGCACTCACCCCCATTTTCACAATAATCACACAAATGAGAGTTGTCACAGCCAAGATTCAAACTGAAGCCATCTGATTTCAAGAGCCCGAGCTCTCACCCACCATACTGTACATAATCAATCTCCAAACACAGCTTGTCGTTCAGTAGGTCGTCAACAAATATTTGTCTCCTTCCAACATTTTTCCTAATTTTCTTTCCCTGGAAGAATCAGAGTTCAGTGTATTTCCCTACTGCATGAAATCTGGAAATGATATCTTAAAATCCCCATGTCAATTATATCATAGTTGCCTCTTCCATCAAAGAGGAAATGCTTTACATCCATAATATCTACTGGCATCAACGTTCTCTGTATTCAACTGTAAGTTCCTAAAGATCAGAGATCAGGTTCCACACATAATAGAAGTGCTCATGACATGTTTATGGGTGATAGTGTTCATCTTATACTAGAGAGTAACAAAAATATATTGATGTTGATTTGACATGTTCAGGGTTTACAATGAAAAGCTATATAGAGAATATTAGAAAGGGTTATGACAGCTAAACTTCAACTGAAATTGAGCAATTTTATTTTTTTAAATACTAAAGTATATCTAATGAACGGGAAGATAGAGTCTATAATTGTTCAAGCTTCTTAATGCTGGGCCCTTAGCCATGATGTTTCCACTTGAAACAACAGAATAAAAATGGGGTTGGCTAATGTTAACAGAGCTTTTTCTACAGGATTTAAAAGATCTTACAAGATTAGTCTATAAATGAATTTATTAATCATCATGGAAATAGCATATGACGGCCGAAAAAGTATTTAAAGTTTAAAAAAAAAAAAAGGAAAAGGAAAGAAAGGAAAGCAAAGGAAAAGAAACCAAACCATAGAGGGACACAAATTTTTATTACCAAATTTCTTTTTTAACTTTTTTTGTATAATGATAGGTTTCTATAATTTATACATGAGAATATTTACTTGAGGCTTAGTTTGGTAGAATAAGTCCTAATTTGTAGGCCATAACTTCTATTTTCTGGTCCAGTTACTTTCTCGAAGCATGTTGTTTCCCAACCATAAAGTAGTATTTCAAATACTATTCAAGATTCCCTCAGTCTTAGCAAAGGCTCATTTCAAAATCTAATAAAAATGACAAGAACAATATCCATTTTTTAAAATGAAAGAGGCAGTGGTGGAGGTGGGGGGGAAGGATCGAGTCCCACCATTTAAAAAGGCAGACATAAAGACCCTTCACACACTCTAAAATGACTATAATTTTAAAAAACTGAAAATAATAAGTGTTGGCAAGAATATGGAGAAACTGGGAACTAGAACCTTAGTACATTGCTAGTGGGAATGTAAAATGGTATAGCTGCTATGGAGAACAGTCTAAAAGTTCTTCAAAAGGTTTAACATCGAGTTACAATATGACCCAGCAATTCCACTTGTAGGTAACTACCTGAGAAAAATGAAAATATATTACAACACAAAAACTTACACACAAATGTTCAGAGCAGCGTTACTCGTAACAGCCAAAAAGTGGAAGCAACTCAAATGTCCATCGACTGAGGAATGAATAAACAAAATGTGGAATAGCACGACAATGGAATATTACTGGGCCATAGAAAGGAATGAAGTACTGACACACGCTACAACAAAGATGAACCTTGACAACTTCATGCTAAGTGAAAGAAGCGAAACCAAAAAAAGGTCATATGTTGCATAATGCCATTTATATGAAATGTCCAGTAAGGAAATCCATAAAGACAGAAAGTAGATTAACGGTTGCCAGGGGACAGGAGAAAGGAGAGTTGGAACTAACTACTGAAAGGTACAGGGCTTCTTTTGGAGATAATGGAAGCGTTCTGGAATTAGATAATAGTGATGACTGAACAAGAAAGTCAAACTAAAAACCACTGAAGTATATACTTCAAAATGGTGAATTTGATGTTCTGTGAGTTACATCTTAATTTAACATAACGCTAGAAGAAAAGGTTAGGGACTAAAAAAGAAAAACACTCAACTTAGAGATGTGCGGTTAGTTCTTCACCCCCTGCAACCACCCAGCACCTGACAGTGGTCTCAAAGAGCTTTCTGCCCTGAAAAATCCACCACCCCCCTTCATTATAGTGACATGAACAGCTGAAATGAGATGCCGATGTTGAATCTTTAAACATTATAAATGGTAAGGGGAGCAGGGGAAGGAGATTTAAATCCATTTCAGAGTAGAGGACCACAAGAAAATAAAAGAACTTTTGACAGAAGAACTACTAAGACAGGGAAAGAAACGGACAAAGGGGAGGAAGAGTTTGTCCTAGGAAGAGAAAACAATGTGGAAGCTACATTGCCATTGTCTGTTTGCTCATTTTTGGTGTATCAGCTTGTGTAAATAAATGGACATGGCATCCTAGGAGGGAAAAAAAGAGAATACTACAAATCAGACTCAAAAAAAAAAAAAATACCGAAGGTGTCAAATGTGTACACCAGAAAAATAAGAGCTACAGCAAAGGAAATAAATGCACAATTTTCTATCAAGTCACTTCTCAGTTATTTCCTCTTTCCAATCCTCCACAACTATTTCCTGCTAAGCTTCTTCCTTCCTCCCTGCATTTCTTCATTTGCACAGTTTCTCCTCCTGCGCAAACACACCATTCTTCCTCTGCGGCATGCCAGACCATGAGCTAATATGCCTGTTTCTGCATTCCCCAGCGATGAGCCTCACACCCCACTACCTCGTCTATTTCCTCAACTGTTACCCAGTTATTTTCTATTCCCATCTCAGTCATGCATCCAGTCATTCCCTCCCTCCCATAACAAACGAGTGTGGAGGGGAACTAAATGAAGGCCCAGTGGTGATCCGAATCTGACAGTACCTTTACTCTTTCAGAACCTATAGTCTGGGGGGTGGGGGGGCATGGAATTCATTAAGTGAGCACAAAAAAATTTAACATGACAAGTGACTTAAAGAATTAAGCACAAGGACCTATGAGGGTATTTAATAAGGGGATAGGGAGGGAAGTGAAGAAGTAGAAGGGAAAGGAAAAAGATGTCAGGCCTATTTCATGGAGTAAAAAAACAGCATATGCAAAGGCCCTGTGCAAAGAAGTAGCATAACATACTGGAAGAAATGAACAAAGTCCATGGTGGCCAAAGCACAGAAAGATTTACGGGAAAGCAATGTGAGAAAATGGGGGCGGGAGGTAGCGGGGTAGGCAAAGGACAGATCATGATCTAGGGTCTTTATTCCAACATTGAGAGAAGGGTTAAAGGACTATTACAATAATCCAGAGAGAGATAACAGTAGCTGGGCTATGGAAATGGCAGCAGAAATTTTGCGATGTAGACACATCATCAAATAATAATAAAAATGATAATACCAAAAACCGTAATGACAACAGCAACCATCATTTGCTAAAAGCTTATGACGTGCCAAGACCTAAGCTATGCACTACAAATATACTATCATTTTTCTTCACAACTGTGAATGGTAAATATTAGGATTCCTATTTTACAATCGAGGAAACTGAGACTCAGAGTCAGTTAAGTGACCTGGCCGAGATCCCATGCAGCTGATACGTGATACAACAGGAACTGAATAAAGTCTGCCTAGCTTCCACTAATACAACACAGTGTTCTTAGCATAAAAATAATAAAAGTATCAACTATTATGGAGCCAGGAACTGGGCTAGTATGTTGAAAATCAGTTGGGCTTTTAATCTTCCCAACAACTGGGTCATATGGGCAGCAGTATCCCCACTTTACAGATGGGGAAACTGAGGCAGAGCCAGGTCAGCTAGAGGCATAAACTGGGCCCATTAACAGTTCCCGACTCAGTAAGTCATAGAACTGGGATTCGAATGCCATGAAGACAATAAAGTTCTGGAAGGTCTTTCCTTTTCAATCAAGATACAGATCGATTAAAAACTAAAACTATGAGTCAACACTTTACCTATAATCTGTTTAACGCCTTCTGGAAAATCTAAAATGCATGTTGCTTCTGAAATTCACTTTTGTATTTTTATTGTAATCTCTAACCCACAGCATTGGGAGTCCCAGATTTGCATCACTACATATGTCACCACATCACTGACAGCTCAGAAAGATAAAGATAACCCTGGTTATAGATGAAAAAATACTAAGTATTTCCACCAAGATGGGCAGAAGAAATGACTTTGACAATCAAGTCATCTATGGGGAATTATATTATTTTTCACAATATATATAATTAAAGTAACAGCATTTCAAAATCAAGACTGAAAATAAATGTCACTTACAGCCAGAGAGGATGTTAGATCATGAGAATTCATGGAAACAGAAAAGGATGAAAGAGGCTCCCTGAATTCCTAATTTCTCAACTATCATGACCTGTACCCCTTCAAATACATAAATCTGCAACAGGATTTTTTTTTCCTCCCACTGAGTCCAACAAAATTGAAAATCCTTCCTGTTTGGCCAAAAGAATTCTTTTCTTTTTTCCTATAACCTATTCACTCCCCAAAATTATGTAATGAATGATCCTTAGTATAATAGCAGATGCTATAACAAATATTCCTTTATATGATTTGTAGATATCACCACCCAGACAACAAATACCTCTGTGAATATGAGGGACTTCCCTGGTGGTCCAGTGGTAAAGAATCCGCCTTCCAATGCAGGGGACGTGGGTTTGATCCCTGGTTGGGGAACTAAGATCCCACATGCCGCGGGGCAACTAAGCCCGCATGCCACAACTACTGAGCTCGGGCCCCTCAATGAGAGAGCCCGTGTGCTGCAAACTACCGAGCCCACACACTCTGGAGCCCGCGCATCACAACTAGAGAGAGAAAACCCGCGTGCCACAACTAGAGAGAAGCTCACGCACTCCAACGAAGAGCCCACGAGCCGCCAACAAAAGATCCCGCATGCCTCAGCGAAGATCCTGTGTTCCGCAACTAAGAGCCGACACAGCCAAAAACTTAAATAAATAAAGGGGGAAAACATCGATGTGTTATGTATGTTATACATTAAAAAAACCAACTAAAGCCCTCTTACCATTAGTAAGAGGAAAAGCAGTAAAAATTAATGTCAAAAAAAAAAAGAATGTGAGAACATAGGTTAAAAAAAAAACTTAGGCACAAAGATTGGCATTTTATGTTTCCCTGTGTCACCCTACCCTTCAGCTACTACGACAGATCTAACCCAGTTTTCATTCACATGTGGCACTAAATTGCTTTGATGAAAGCCAAATAATAAGGGGTATACCCTTTAGACCAAAATACAATGCAAATTGCTGAATACTGCAAGTAAAAATAATTTCTAAACTTAGAGTACAAGACTTTCTTTTTGCTAATGCATTTACCATATATTAGACTCAGAAAACCCACAATAAAAATCTCCTCCTAAGTGGATATTGTTTCTGCAACCTTTATCATCTAAATGTGGTCTTGGTGCTTCTGCTTTCATAGCGTAATCCCCAGGCATCAATTGCTTGTGGCATTTGCCCAAGTATTTTGAAATGTTTAGTTTTTGTCTAGGCAACAGATGTGAACTAAGTAACAAGTCAATCTGTCCCAGGATTTGTTTCACAACCACTCCAAAGAGATGTTGCTTGTCAGCTTCACAAACTACAGTGCATCCAAACGGCATTAAACGTTTTACTACCTGGAAAACTATTTCAAAAGATTCTTTACAGGCACTGAAAGAAAAAATCCTGTCAGATCATATGCCCTTTTTCCATCAAAAAGAATTACTGCCATACTCCTTGAAGGAATACCAACTAAACCCAGCCTTCAAAAATAACAACAGAAAATTAAAATTGTGTTTCAAAACAAAGGATTTTATGTGATTTATGATGTAAGGGACCCCTGTTCTATATAATTTGGTATGGTATGCACATGAGCAAAAATAAAGAGAAATCACTTCTCCAAAGAAGACGTACAGATGGCCAACAGCACATGAAAATATGCTCAACGTCATTAATTATTAGAGACATGCAAATCAAAACTACAATGAGGTATCACCTCACACCAGTCAGAATAGCCATCATTAAAAAGTCTACAAACAATAAATGCTGGGGAGGGTATGGAGAAAAGGGAACACTCCTAATCTGTTGGTGGGAATGTATATTGATACAGCCACTATGGAAAACAGTATGGAAGTTCCTTAAAAAACTAAAAATAGAGCTACCATTTGATCCAGCAATCCCACTCCTGGGCATATATCCGCAAAAAACCATAATTCGAAAAGACACACGCACCCCAATGTTCACTGCAGCACTATTTACAATAAGCAAGACTTGGAAGCAACCTAAATGTCCACTGACAGATGAATGGATAAAGAAGATGTGGTACATATACAGTGCAATATTATTCAGCCATAAGAAAGAATGAAATAATGCCATTTGCAGCAACATGGATGGACCAGAGATTGTCATACTAAGTGAAGTAAGTCAGACAGAGAAAGACAAATATCATCTGATATCACTTCTATGTGGAATCTAAAAATTGATACAAATGAACTTATTTACAAAACAGAAGTAGACTCACAGACTTAGAAAACAAACTATGGTTACCAGGGAGAAAGGTGGTGGGGAGGATAAATTAGGAGGTTGGGATTAACAGATACACACTACTTTATATAAAATAGATAATCAACAACCTACTGTACAGCACAGGGAACTATACCCAATACTCTGTAATAACATATATGGGAAAAGAATCTGAAAAAGAATAGATATATGAATATGTATAACTAAATCACTTTGCTGTATCCCTGAAACTGACGCAACACTGTAAATCAACTATACCCCAATATGAAATTTAAAATTTTTTAATAAATATAAAAAGCATACTTGATATTAAGAGAAATCACAGATAACCTAAAAATGTGTATCATATCCTTATAATTTTATGTGTATCTGAAATATGTAAGATTGATTTAACATACTTGCTATGTACATACATTTGAATTTTATGAACAGATTGATTTTTTAAACAAGAAAGGAAAATTCATTATTTTTTTAAAACCAAAGGTGATCTTTTTATAATATGAAGAGTGATTACAGAGTATTTTTTTTTAATTGAAGTGTTCTATATCAGGCTTTCTTAAGAAGAGGCAAAGGAACAAATACAAATGATTCCATTTACATGAAGTTCAAGAATAGGTAAAACTAAGTCAGAGAGACAGAGGTCAGACTGATGGTTTTTCTTCTGGGGGGTGGTTATTGGCTGAGAAGGACACGGGAGAACCTTCCACAGTTCTGGAATCGTTCTAATTCTTGATCTGGGTAATAGCCACAAGGGTGTGTGTGGGTGTGGGCAGTTATAGGTGTGTGTATAAATAAATCACGATGCAAAGCAGTCTGGATGACATTACAACTTCTTAAAATGCACATAAATTTTAATGTTTGTCTATTACCTTGACCAAAAAAAGCTAGCACAACTAAAATGCCAACCAAGGACGAGAGAATCAAATCTCAGTCATCTTAGCTCATTACTAAGGCAAAAGAAGGGAGACGCACATGGCTTATTCTCCAGTGCACAGAAACATCAGTAATCCTCATAATCACCTATCTGAAAAAGGCACTAAGTCAAACTAACACAGGCCATCTGACTTTTTGTAAAAAAAAAAAACAAGCACACGAAAAACAATACTTCACACTAAGGGGCCACATTTCTGATTAAGGGCCTGATGCCCAGCCTTGTTCAGGTATAGTAACAGACACCCTGTTAATTAAATAAATCATCCATAAATAGTCACTTGTAAAATGGGAAGCTACTTAGAGCACTACACAATGCATCTCTTTGCAGAGAAAAATTATAGAATATGTGGGAAATAGGGAGCTCCCCCATGATCCTCCCAATTGGGGCTATTTTGCCCAAGGTCAGAAGTTAGGGAGACTCTGTAGAAGATGGACAAGGAGGGGGCAGCTTGTGGTTGGCTCCGTGGGTGCCACTGCCTCCTACACACTTAAAATATCTGGAGGGCCATGGGCAGGACCTTGTGCACCACAAGAAGTACCTAAATCCTACTGGAATAAAATGATGTAAGACTCAAATGGCATTCCCGTCTCGTTCCCATGCTTCCCTAATTTGAGTAGTTGTCACCCCAACCGCAGCCAAGAAATACTCAAACTATCTGATTAAGATAGCGTGGCTCATATATGCAGTGGAATATTACTCAGCCGTAAAAAGAAACAAAATTGAGTTATTTGTAGTGAGGTGGATGGACCTACAGTCTGTCATACAGAGTGAAGTAAGTCAAAAGAGAAAAACAAATACCGTATGCTAACATATATATATGGAATCTTCAAAGAAAAAAAAAAACGCTTCTGAAGAACCTAGGGGCAGAACAGGAATAAAGATGCAGATGTAGAGAACGGACTTGAGGACACAGGGCGGGGGAAGGGTAAGCTGGGACGAAGTGAGAGAGTGGCATGGACATATATACACTACCAAATGCAAGGTAGATAGCTAGTGGGAAGCAGCCGCATAGCACAGGGAGATCAGCTCAGTGCTTTATGACCACCTAGAGGGGTGGGATAGGGAGGGTGGGAGGGAGACGCAAGAGGGAGGGGATGTGGGGTTATATGTATATGTATAGCTGATTCACTTTATTATACAGCAGAAACTAACACACCATAGTAAAGCAATTATACCGCAATAAAGGTGTTAAAAAAAAAAAATAGCGTGGCTTACAAGCGAGGGCCCTATGTCAACGCACCACAGTATGACACCAAAATGGCATAAGCTAAAGAAGAGTCCAAGGCTGTCTTGTATACATGAGCCAACTGAGGTTCATTCCAAATTACTTGGAACCCAAGATAGAAATTAATTTCCCCTTTTTTTTTGTCCACGCCACACAGCATACGGGATCTTCCCTGACTGGGAATCGAACCCATGGCCCCTGCATTGGGAGCTCAGAGACTTAACCACTGGACCCCCCACCCCCACCCCGGGAAGTCCTGAAAGTAATTTCTAACAATACTATGTAACACGAGACTCATGTTGTCAAGTACAGATGAACCTATAAGGAAAATAAAGCTCTGCCACATACTTTATATACACTCTACATTACAGCAGTGGTTCTCACCCTGTTGCCACTTGGGGAACATTTAGCAGTGCCTGGAGGCATTTTTCACAACTTGAGAGGGGTTTGGCATGCTACTGGAATCTGAGGGGTCGAGGCCAGAGATGCTGTTAAATAGCCTATGGTGCACAGGATGGCACCCCCAACAAAGAACTACGTGGCCCCAAATGACAAGAGTGCTGAGGGTGAGAAACTCAGCACTGTAACACAGGTAACCAAAATGCAAAGATTCTGAGAGGTAAATTAGCAAATTAGAAAAGCTGAAGACTTAAACTCATAAAACCAGATGAAGCTGTACAGAAAATAAATAGATGCACAATGAAAAATAAAAAGCCCTTTAAGCTTCCTCTTCAAATATCACACAGCGTAAAGGCTTTTCAAAAAAAATATGCAGTTAAAATAAGCAAAACTATTTGTTTTAGTGGGGGCGTGGGGAGGAATCTGTAAACAGAATCAATCAACAGGGGATTATGTGAAGAAATGATAAAATCATACTATGAAATATCTCCTCATTAAAAATAACGATTTTTAGCTTAATGTATTGATTTGGAGAGATGGCCAGAAAATAGTGTCAGGGGAATAAAGAAAGTAACAGTATACAACATGAGTCCATTTTTGTAAAAATTCGAACAAATAAATTTCTCTGTCTATAGATCTTGTTTGCATGAGCAAGGGAGTGATTGTTGATCCAAAACAAATTATTAATATTGATTTCTTTAATAGGGCAGGACTCGGGATGGCGAGGAGAAAAATTAACAAGTTTTTCTTTATGTTATTATTCCTTTGGAATTAAAAAAATTTTTATAAAGAAAATTGAACTTAGGAAGGGAGGGAGGGCGAGAAGGATCAAAGAAAGGAAGGAGGAGGAGAAGAGAGGGGCAAGATAAAAGAGAGAATGTCACTGTAACAGCTGACAGCAAAACTTGAGTCTGTTGTTCCTGGTTTTACCAGTGAGTGCTGCTGTTGACCAATTTAATGGATAAAAGCAGTGAAACCAAATTTGGGAAAGCAACTCCAAGTGTCTGTCACTTTGTTCACTTTCAGGTCCCTTCAGCTAGCAAAGCACAGTTCAGTTCAAATGGCTTGTTTTGTTTGATTTCTCTGATCCGCTGCTCATCTTGAAAAATTCTGCACCAGATAGTGATGGGATCAACTACAGTCATATCTCATTTCAGACACCAACTTCGCTAGATGACAGCCTCAACTTCTGGCAAGTGAAGATAAGGACTCAGAGCATCAGGCTTCCCTTTAAGGAGTAACTCTCAGGGCACAGCAACTTAATTACCCAAGTCTCATTACCAGAAACTTCTCCAATACCTCTACTCGACCAGTACTGGAAACTAAGCCCTCCTCTACTGTTGGTCACTATTATTCAATGCATGAAAATGCATTTTCCAAGTTCTACTACACAAATGAAATAGACCCATCATGAAACATACAGGCATTTCTAATAACGCCTCATACATACACACTCACACATGAATGTCATGCACTGTGTAGCTTTGAAAATTTTTTGAAACTGCTGCTTCTCCAGTATGTTGCCGCTACTTACAATGGACAGCACTAGCCCTACCTGGAAAGAGTAAATAATTAGATTTAAAAGATACAAGATAAAACATTGGGCCAGTCTGAACTTTCAAATAGCCAAGATTTTTACATTTTGCACAAGTAACTATTTTTAACTTCATATGAAGAGGCAGGCCCTGGGGTCTCTGGATTTCTTTCTATAGACAGGCATTTACTTACTGATGGCACATAAAAAAACTCAGAAAAAAATGGTTTGTTTTTGCTTGCAAAAATGATTTATCACTGTACTGTTAATCCAGCATTAGTAAAATGAACTAAGGAACATATATTTTTCTTTTCTAAGTTATGACATTGAACAAACCACCACACTGTTAAGAAGAAAAACAACTTAGGGAACTGTTCAGGGGTCAAGGAGCTTCTTTCCACCCCAGAGCTGAATCACAGTATCCAGGGTGGATTTCACAATACCCCCAGGGTCTGTAAACACTGGCGCCAATCATAGCATTTGCCCTAATTAGCAAACTGGCTTCAGACCCATCAAAAACTTTCACATTTGAAATTTAACACATCTATATTTAGAACATGACTTGTAGGACATTTGCTGCAAGTGAAACAGCAAAAGAAAAAAAGAAAAAAAAGCACTGAGTCTATATTGTTCCTACAGATCAGAACTCTCAGACCTAAAAGACAATAGGCTACTTAGAGATGATAGACCCTAATTAGTTAGTATAGAACCAGCAGAGCACCCACAGGGCAATATCAGTACTAATAATGCATTAGGAATTAAGGCGTTTAATATTTGAAACCTACAAAGAGGCCAGGAAGTTAGTATATGTACAGTTGACCTTTGAACAACATGGGTTTGAACTGTATGGGTTCAGTTATACGCAGATTTTTTTTCAACAGTAAATACTACTGTACTACACCATCTGTGGTTGGATGAATCCACAGATGCAGAGAGGCAGTTATATGTGGATATTCCATGGATTGAGAAGCGTGGGTTCCCCTAATCCCTGTAGTGTTCAAGGATCAACTGTACATGAGGGCCTTGGACCTGATATAAGAAAATAGGGGATGAGAGAAATGTAGTCTGTTTCATGCCCTGTCTAAAAAGAGGTTGGCTACTCCTCAGTTCCAGTCATTTGTTGACTGGACAAGGCCCAGTTTTCCAAGAGAAGCTAGAAGTAGAGATTTTTATGTGAAATTTCCTATTTTTTTAAAAATGTTGACCACTAATTCATATTTTGTCCAAAAAAGATTATGAATCCATCTGAATATGTCTGTGGTCCATATTCAGCCTGTAGGCTCATGGTTTACAACTTGAAGTAAGATGTTCAAATAACTCAATTAAGTAGTTAAATTAGTACCAGGAGACAAACACAATTTTTTTTCAATTCTGGTTAAAAAAACATATGATAAAATTTACCATCTTTTAAGTGTTCAGTTCAGTGGTGTTAATTACATTCACATTGCTATGCAATCTCCAAAGCTTTTTCATCTTGCAAAACTGAAACCCAATACCCACTAAAAAATTCCCCTTCCCCCGCCCCCCAGGCCCTGGCAACCACCCTTCTACTTTCTGTTTCTATGAATTTGACTACTCTAGGGACCTCATATAAGTGGAACCATATGATATTTGCCTTTTTCTGACTGACTCACTTCACATACCATAATGTCCATTAAGGTTGTAGCATGCAACAGACTTCCTTCAGTTTTAAGGCTAAATAATATTCCATTCTATGTTTATCCATTCATCCATTAATAGATATTTGTGAGTTGCTTCCACCTCTTGGCTGTTGTTAATAATGGGTGTGAAAATACCTCTTCGAGACCTTGCTTTCAGTTATTTTGGATAAGTACCCAGAAGTGGAACTGCTGAATCATATGGTAGTTCTATTTTTAATTTTTTGAGGAACCACCATATTGTTTTCCACAGCACTTGCACCATATTACAATCCCTTCTAACAGTGCACAAGGTTTCCAATTTCTTCACATCCTTGCCAACACTCATTATTTTCTGAGGTTTTTTTTTTTTTGGCCGGGTTGGATGGTTGGTTGGTTGGTGTTGTTTAATAATAGCCATCCTAATAGGTGAGAGGTGATATCTCATTGTGGCTTTCATTTGCATTTCTCTTATGATTAGTGATGCTGAACATCTGTTCCCATCCTTGTTGGTCATTTGTATGTCATCTTCGGAGAAATGTCTATTCAAGTCCTTTGCCCATTTTTTAAAAATATTTATTAATTAATTAATTTATTTATTTGGCTACACCGGGTCTTAGTTGCAGCATGTGGGATCTTCATTGCTGTTTGCGGGATCTTTGTTGCGGCACACAGGATCTTTAGTCGCGGCATGCAGGATCTAGTTCTTTGATCAGGGATCGAACCCAGGCCCCCTGCATTGGGAGGGCAGAGTCTTAACCACTGGACCACCAGGGAAGCCCCTGCCCATTTTTTAACTAGGTTGATTTTTTGTTGTTGAGGCGTTCTTTATGTATTCTGGATTAACCCCTATCAGATATATGATTTGCTAATATTTTCTATTATTCCACAGCTTACCTTTTCACTCTATTGATTAAGTCCTTTGATGCACAGAAGTTTTTAGGTTTGATTTAGTCCCACTAGTCTATCATTCCTTTTCTTACCTGTGCTTTTGGTGTCATATTCAAGAAATCATTGCCAAGTCCAATGTCATGAAGCTTTTCCACCATGTTCCTTTAGGAGTTTTATAGTTTTGGATCTTGTATTTTGATCTTAATCCATTTTGAGTTAATTTCTGTATATGGTGTAAGATAAGGGCCCAATTCATTCTTTTGTATATGGATATCTCCCAACACCATTGGTTAAAGAGACTGTCCTTTCCCCATTTTGTGGTTTTGGCACCCCTGTCAAAGATCATCTGACCATATATGTGAGGATTTACTTCTGAGCTCTCTATTCTATTCCACTGGTCTATTTCTGTGTCTTAATGTCAGTACCATACTGTTTAAATTACTGTAGCTTTGTAATAAGCTTTGAAATCAGAAGTGTGAGTCCTCCAACTCTGTCCTTTTTCAAAACTGTTCTGGCTATCAGGGAAAATGCACATTTTTCATGAAAGACTCTTAGGTCAGGTTTTTCCAAGATCCATGCTAGTAAATGCTCTTTTCCAATCCTCTACCAGTACTAGAATATAGAAGCACTAACTTCAGAAGGATTTAAAGACATGATGCAACTTCCCAGGAATTCCAAACTTAACATTAGATGGAGCAGATACATCTAAATATCCTGGTTTTGATAGTGGAGGGAATAGTGATTAAGAGGACAAGACTCAAAGGGATCTGTTTTTGGTTCCACAATTTCCTGTTTATGTGACCTTGTGTGTATTATTTAATCTCAGTTTCCCCATCTATAAAATGGAAGTAATGACAGCACCTCCCAGGGCTGTTGTGATGAAAAAACAGAACAATGCAGATAAAGCACTTAGCACAGTGCTTTCCTGTCACACAGTCAGCACTCAATCCATTTCTGACTAACATCCATCTTGGAATTTATGCCTCTCAACATTAATGATTTTCTTTTTATCAGTGGCATAATTTTTATGGAATAAAATGTAACGCCAGGCATCTAGGACACCAATGTGGAAACAGATATCCTTTACTTAGTAAAACAGGAGTTCAATGTCAGAAGGGAGGAGCAGTCATGCTGAGATTAATACAAAGAAGAGAGTAATAAAGCTAGGGTAATTTATATTTCCTTAATGAAACCTCAGATTCACTCATCCAAATTGTATCTGGTATAGAAAACCACTGGCCAGACAGAAACTGAATTTAATGCCATTTAATAAACAAATTCAAAACTAAAACACCAACACTTTCCAACAAGCTAAAAGGAAGAAAATCCGTCAGTTTGGTCTGGTGTAGCCTGTGCTACTAAGAAAGAGAGGAGCTTGAAACTAAATCCTTTAGAAGTTAAATCTTGATCTAGGTCTTTTATTCATTAACTGGCCAGTTTTACATGTAACTGCTCACATGAGTGTATAAGAGAAAACAGTCAGGTAAATTGTGCCATGAGTCTCAAAAGTTTAAATCTGTATCCATTCTCACTTACTCTGGAAACCATCTGATTTTCCATACCTCCTTGGCAAAGCTCACGTCACCTTAGAATCTAGGAGTAGAATATGGCGCCATTGTCTACACCAATCAGCCTAAACCCATTCCCTCATCAGAGGCACTGGCTCATGAACGGGAACATGATTTAAGTCTGGCTAATAAGAAAGGTTTGATCTTCTTCCTTGCTGTTCTGAAAGAGCCTCCAGAAATATATCTAATCTCTCCATCTCTCTCACTCTCTCTCTCTGGATGTGGAAGGGACAAGTAGCCTCAGGAATATCTGGTAGACATCTGGACATGAGGTAGAACCAAAAACAGACTAAAGGTGACATGTCACCGTAAAGGCACAGTGGACGGTATCAGAAACAAGACCCACGATACTAACACCAGGCCTCTCAGTCAAAACAATCCTAAAGTTCAAACCAACCCTGAAAGGACCTGCATTCTTCATATCAAGGAACCAGTAAATCTCCTTTCTTGCTCAAGCTGGATTTTATGTCATTTACACCTGAAAGGATTTTTACCTGATACACCGATCAAACTCTAATGCTAAAGCAAAACTTTTAAAATAGTGTACACTTCCAAGCATGTATGCCCAGATGTATGCATTTGGGTCTCTGGCCTCAGATATTTGTACCTCAAAAGAGTAAGACAACACAAACAATTCTATGGCTCCCACAGTCTTACAGGGAACTCAACATCAATGTTACTCAAGTGTCGTGAGCAATCATCTCCGTGCCGCCTATAAGAGCCTGAACATTGACTCCAGGGAGCAGTAAACATTTTCCGGATATATCTCCTTCCCTCCCCTGAGTAAGCTAACACTACTTAATCTGTGCTGCTAGGACATACATTCATTTTTCCATGTTAACCAAAATGAAGGAACCCTGGATATTTGATATGACATTACAAAGACCTTGGACTTCAATAGCTTCTTTCTTCTAAAGAGCTCAAAGAGCTTCACAGTCATTTACTGTCAACATTCCCATAAAGTAGACAGAAGCAGGTATTCATGCCCCAGGGTCAGCAAGATGGAGCCCTGATGAAGGTCACCAGACACTGGGCAGTTATAGAATGAGGCCAGACTCTCAGGGAGTCTGCTCTGTTTTGAAAATAAATCATGTCTCAAACCTGCGTTTGGGGGGAAGCAAAGTCAGAATAAAATGATTCTCTCGTTCATCATTTCCCCAAGTGCACATAGGCAGATATTCTCCTGTCACTCCTCCTCCCCTCCAAAGACAGGAGAATTCTGTAGTCAAGTAAATCTGAGAAAAACAGGACAAAGATAAACAAGTATGTTTGCTGGACATTTCAGAACCTTTAATATGTTGATGCACACCATGATGCTTGAGAAGGTTGAAAAGTAAGCATAAATAAGAACTAAGACTGGGGCCTGGCACATATATACATGCTCAGTAGATGTCACGAAAGAGGCACTAGTAGGTAGGAGTCCAGTATCTGAGGCCATACTGCCTTGGTTAGGATCCCAGCTCTGCCACACAATAGCAGGATAACCTTTCTTCATCTGTGAAACTGGGATCAAAATAATACCTACCTTATAGCATTGGTATATATAAAGTGCTTAAGGTGCACACAGGAGCACTCAATAAGTGTTAGGTGCTATGGGTGCTTTGGTGGTTGACGCCCTCCAATTGGATGTTAGAAGGTAGTTTACCAAATTTACTTGATTACACAACTTTTTTTTTTACATAAAGCATCCTACGGCATTATTACCTGGCTGACCTCTGAACTCTAGTTCTTAAACTGTATTTAATATCCCTCTTGCTCCTCTAAGAAGATAAAAATCACCCTGGATGGGTCCACCTATCTCCTTCTCTCTTACCCAACCCTCCCAACCCTTACCCCCCCTCAAAAAAAAAACTCCTTTTATCCCAGCATTCAGTAAATGGACATGGTCTCAGGTTGAATGTCCATGCTCAAGCTCAGTTTCCCAAGGTTGACCTTTCTCACTCACTCAAAACCTCAACTCATGAAAAATAAGGAAAGAGAGTCTTCAGGTTCCTAGATTACTAAGTACGAATTACTTAGTAAAAACTATGATGTGATTCAAAGCGAGGAAAAAAAAAAAGCCGGTAACAATGTGTACTTCAGTCAGAGAGAATGTAATGTGGTTGTTAAATGCACACGTGGGCACGCAAGAGATCAGAGTTCAAGTTCCACTTCTACTTCTTAGTAGTCTCCTGTCTTTGAGATGATTATCTGTAAAATGGAGATTAAAGATGGTGCCTAGCTGATGGGACTACTGCCAATTTAAATACGATAATGCATGGAAGGCACTTACAGTGCCTGGCACCGTGGAAGCATCAATAAATGATCAGCCAGCTACTGCTATTAAATTGTTGCTGCTGCCACTGCTGTTATTTCAGGACACAAGTGTCCCAGCACATTACCGCCACTCAGCCAGCCAGCCTCAGTCCTCATGAAGAACGCTCAAGCCCCTCTCAGAATAACCCGAATTATACTCAGTGCCACGTCTGTCTGCCCAGCTCTGCAGCCAGCGGTTCTCTGCCAGTGCAAAGCTTTCATGGAAGAGACACAGTGGGAAGATAAGAGATTTGTACCACTCAGGGGGAAAAAAAAAAAATCCAACCACAGCACGTAGGCAGAAGTAACAGACTCTGACTTGTATTAACCAATCCAAATGAACAAAAAACAGTTAGCTGCTGGAGCCCACAATCCAGGTCAACCTTTCCAGATTGGAATATAGGACGCTTGAGATTGACCTGAGGGTCTCCAAGAGAAAACATACCTTGGATCTGACACTTCAGAAGAAATCACCACCACATTTTCTTAACTTTATAATACTTAAGTTATGATTGTCCTAGGCTAAAAAAAATCCTTTTATAAAGAAGAATCTGTCTCTAAAATCATTGTCTGGACTAATATACCTTTGGAAGCATCCATCCAAGTCACCTGGAAAATTCCTAACCTCTTGAAATCCAACTAGTTATTTACCACGGATTAAAGTGGAGACAATCTTGCAAGTTCAGCTTCTCAACAAAGGAATTTCTCTAATATGGGGGAGGAAGGGAGGCAATTCACCTGTCAGGAATACTTTTGGTTAAAAACTTCCTATTTCTAAAAATCCATTAAAACCTCTAGTTTTATGACTGTTTCCTATACTTAGAGACCTCAAAGTCCTCGACACTATACACTGAGGGAGTCTTCACTGCCTATTCTGAGATCCCAGAAAATCCTCGAAATGATTGCTCAAACAATTCTGATTCCCTTCACTCGCCCCAAAAAGTAGCCTCTAGAAACTTTTTAAATATCTGCACTAAATTCTGGGATTTATAAAAAGGAAGGATCGTAAGTTGCTGAAAAGCACTGATGACAATACCCACTTTTGCAAAGAAAGCCATGGTTCATCCTGAGAAAAGAACAAACAGCATGTTGTTCCTTCCTGGAGATTTGCTATGAAGAATAGTGGGTATTTAAACACACACACAACACACACACACACACACACACACACACACACTCTTCCCCAATGGCTCCTTTTATATAGACCACAAAGGAAAAGATGTAATTGTGATATTGCTAAAATTAACAAAAGGCTTTCATGAACAATAAAAAATATATGCCATTAGAATAACTCTTGAAACAGTTTTAATGTATTTGAGGGAAGGGGAGGAGGAGAAAAGACAGACAAGAGGAAAGTAAACCAAAAAGGAGAAAATTAAATTGAATCTTTATTCTCCTGTTGATACATATCAGACCATCGTTCTCAAAGGATGGTGTGGCAAAGAATCACAAAGGAGATGAGCAAAATGCAGTTTCCTGGAAACCTCGAGATCAGTAGGGCTGGAGTCCCAGGACCCAGAAATTCATATCTAATGTGCTCCCAGATGATTCTGACACAGGTGACCCTCGGACTACACTTTGCGAAACACTGCTTTTAGACACATGGGGAGACAAAACATGTTCTGGATTATTTAGAATATCCTTTATAGAACCTTACAAATAAGTATAATAAATTATCCCATAGCCCCTGGCAAATACTTCAATTAGAGTAGGGAAATCCTCAATTTTTATTGTGCTGAAAGCAACATAAGCTGACACGCCATTTTAACAACGGCTCTATGTGGATGTGTGTGTGTGTATATATGCGCACATGTGTGTGTCTGTATACACATATATGTATGTGTTTCTGTATACATATTTGACTAAGTATACTACAGTCAAATAAAGCACCTTATCTTTCTTTTTTCTACCTGCCCAAAATAAACGAATAGTCAAGAATAACCAGGATTCTTAAAAAGATGACTCTAGGGGCTTCCCTGGTGGCGCAGTGGTTGGGAGTCCGTCTGCCGATGCGGGTGGCGCGGGTTCGTGCCCCGGTCCGGGAGGATCCCGCGTGCTGCGGGGCGGCTGTGCCCATGGGCCGTGGCCGCTGGGCCTGCACGTCCCGAGCCTGTGCTCTGCGGTGGGAGAGGCCGCAGCAGTGGGAGGCCCACGTACCACACACAAAAAAAACCCAAAAAACTTAAAAAGATGACTCTATCATACTGTCTGCAATTTAATACTGTACAGATGGGCAAGAGAGACAAGACGCATCCAAGCAAAATATAATTTCTGGCAGGTGAACTTACCCATAATCCGTCAGAGGATACCCAGTCTCTGCTTCCAAACCAGCATTGTTCACACACCTGCAAAAGAATCTATCTATTCACCTGCATGAATTTAATTGGACTATCACTCTGATGGAGAAAGAGAATTCTAGTCGCTACCTGGGCAAGAAGGAACAAAGCAAAAAGGTGTTTTTCGAGAGAATTGGTCTCCTCACTCTTCTCATATAGCACACTATACTGAAAGCAGTATACATTAGATGCGAGTAAACTTCCTTATCACTACTAGGAAATTCTCTGGCGATGCTTAAGGCTCTATTCTTACCTGTGTCAAGGAAATTAGTTAATTTCTATGTTCTCTTAAGGATCTGTAAAACACACAACTTGAACATAATCCCATTTACCATTTGTAATTTCAATTAATTCAGATGAACATTCCTAGATTTATTGAAGTAGATAGCAATAAAACCTATGGAAAGCCTGGTGGTTACTTTGAAAAAGGTTAAGAATCCTGAGAGAAATAAATATAGGTGGAGAATATTTAATCAGGGAATGATATAGAAAAAATGAAAAGGCCCATGATAAAACAGGCTTTGAATGGTGAACCGTCATATGCAAACATTCCTCTAAAAATACAGGGCACATCCAATGTAATGTTGCTTGGGTTTGAAAATCAAACAGAACTGGATTTGAATCTCAGCTTGCCACTTTATCAGCTATGTGACAATGGGCATATCATACAACCATACGTGATCTCAGTGTCCGCACCTGTTAAATGGAAGATAAACAGCAACTATATAATAGCACTGTTGTGAAGATAAAATTAGATAATGCATGCAGAGTTCTTAGCACATAATAAGCATTCAATAATTGTTAGCTTATTATTATTCTATTGTAAGTGTCAGGCATGTAGGCGTGACAGTAATTTGACCTTGGCATCTACTGACTGACAGGGATGATTAAAAAAATAATTTAAGAGCTTATGATGCTACGGGTCAAGGGTCCAAACAAGTAATTCAAAGTGGCTCATGTATTATTAAAAAACCAGCTCCAGGGGCTTCCCTGGTGGCACAGTGGTTAAGAATCCACCTGCCAATGCAGGGGACACAGGTTTGTGCCCTGGTCTGGGAAGATCCCACACGCCGCGGAGCAACTAAGCCCATGTGCCACAACTACTGAGCCTGCGCTCTAGAGCCCGCGAGCCACAGCTACTGAAGCCCACGTGCCTAGAGCCCGTGCTCTGCAACAGGAGAAGCCCCCGCAATGAGAAGCCCGCCCACCACAATGAAGAGTAGCCCCCGCTCGCCGCAACTAGAGAAAGCCCACGTGCAGCAACGAAGACCTAACGCAGCCAAAAATAAATAAATAAATAAATAACCAGCTCCACAAACGCCTCTCTAAATTATTATAGCAGGCTGAGGTCCTTACAGGGCAAGTCCTCTGTGTAGGGCCACTTGGGCTGAGCAGTACACAATGCCAGGACCTGCCATTCCTAAACCACGATCTGAAAATACCCCTTATATGGGTTGAATTGTGTGCCCCCCAAATTTTTATGTTGAAGTCTCAACCCCCAATACCTCAGAATGGGACCTTATTTGGAAATAGGATCATTACAGATACAATTAGTTAAGGTGAAGACATACTGGAGTAGAACAGGCCCCTAATCCAATATGACTGGTGTCCTTATAAAAAGGGGAAATTTGAACAGAGAGAAGCCGTGTGAAGACTGGAGTTATGTCGCCACAGGCTAAGGAACCACCAGAAGACAGGAGGGAGGCCTGGAATAGATCCCTCCCTAGATCTTTCAGAGGAAGCACAGCCCTACTGACACCTTGATTCCAGACTTACAGCCTCTAGAACTGTAAGACAATACATTTCTGTTGTTGAAGCCACTCCATTTGTGGTACTTTGTTTTGGCAGCCCTCACAAACTAATAAACCCCGTGAAGTCGGGCAATGCGGCAGACCTATCTGAAGTCCACCAACTGCCTTCCAGAAATGTTGATTCCCAAATCTCCAGCATAACGAACAGTGCTACTGTCTGTTCCAAATGAACTTAAATGCCCATCAATTGGACAGGCAATCTATTCTGTATGTTTCAGAAACAGAGCTCAGTAAAAAGGGAGCAAGTACATTCCGGAGACGACCCATCAAACATTCAGCAACATATACCATCCCTTCTGTGTTGCTGCCGCTGGAATTCAGGAGGATAAACAGCAGAATGCACAGCTTAATGTGTGCCAAGACCAGTTGCTGTGGCCAAGAGGTATACTGCTTGCTTGGGAGCAGAGGACTGTTCAGACACAAAGCTTCCACCTTTTCTGATTTGTCTAAGCCGTGCTTCTAAAACTTTTCTGGGTGTCAAAATCGAATGAGAATTCGATTAGAGCCAATGGCCCTCAACTGGAAAAACATACTTTACCCCAACATGTGCACACATGTTCAAGGGTCTAAACGGGGCCAGCGTGGTGGGCGTGTGACATGCAGTGCATTGGGCCTGGGCTTGGTTTCATGCTCTGCTGTCAGCATCTTGAAATTCTTACTTTTTAAATAAGGGGTCCCACATTTTCATTTTGTACTGGGCCCTGAAAATTATGTAGCTGGTTCTAGGAATACTCAGGAATACAAAAGTGCCATAATAATGGACAGCTGCACTTATGTGGGGCCAGTAAAGACTTGGGATTCTTATTCGACAGACTTTATTTGAGGGCTTCCTTCTTGAAAGGATACATGATTAGGGATCCAGCATTAATTAATAACCCGGTCACATATTTGAAAAACACACACTCACCAAAACCAGAATCAATCTGTCTCATCACTTAATAGTAGTATTATTTTTAAAGGACTAGAAAGCAAATAACTACAAATGAGTTATGTTTCCAAAGGACATCATTGTACTGAAAATTAAATTCTCTCCAGAATCACAGACAGCATAAAAAAACTTAGCATCAGACACTTCTCAAAAACTTCAGAGTAACATGGGCTGGTAAGAATTTGCCCTGCCTTCCCAACTTATCTTGATCAACAATGTCACCAATATCTGGACACCTAGACTTCAGTTGTAGGTAGTCTCCAAAGATCGTAGTCAATGAAACAAACAGGCCTCCCAGTACTCATGCCCTTGCGTAGTTTTCTCCCACAATGAATCTGTGCTGGCCTGTGACTTGCATTAACCAACAGAAGGTGGCAAGAGTGATGCTTTGGCAATTCTGGACCCAGTTTCAAGGAGACTGTTAGCTTCCTTCCACCTACTTCCTCCTGGAACATTCACTCTGGAGATCTCTGAGCCACCATATAAGAAACCAAGTTAGCCTGCTAGAGAGACCACAGGGAGATGCCATCAGAGCCCTGAAACTACATGGAGGAAGACAAAATCCCAGTTGTATCAGGGCCCACGACAGATCTCCAGAGTTCTCCAGCCCTGGCCATCATCTACCTACAACTCTACCTTTATGAGGGACCCCAAGCAAGACCAGCAGAAGAACTGCCCAGGTGAGCCCAGTCAACCCTGAGAACAGAGAGAATTAATAAAACAGTTATTTTTTTTTAACTTTTTATTTTATATTGGGGTATAGCCAATGAACAATGTTGTGCTAATTTCAGGTACACAGCAAAGCAACTCAGCCATAAATATACATGTAAAAACAGTTACGGTTTTAAGCTACTAAGTTTGGGGTGATTTTGTTACACAGCAGTGGATAACTGAAATAAACCCTAAACATTCCTGAAATAAGCTCTAAACATTCCACTGAGAAAAGAGAGCCTAGAAACTGGCAATAATGAAGTGAACCAAGCCCACAGATGAGTGCTAATTAGCGTGCATCTTTTTTTTTTTTAAGTTGTACTACGTAACGTTTAAAAATTGGCAGATCTCACATAAAAATCTAGATTGCTGGCTTCTGAGAAACCAGAACACGGACCACACTGGATCTACATTCCCACATGGTCATAACCAGCAGCAACAGAATAGCACTTACCCCCTCTTAAAAGGGCTCACTGTCCTGTCCAGGGCAACACAGCTTCACCGGGCCCACCTCCCCTCAATCACAGTGCCTGGTCTGTGTCAGATCATCTTTTAACCTGAGGTTTAACAGAGTGATAGACACACAACTGGTGCTCAATACCTATTTACTGAGCAATTGCACCAAGCATCAAATGCTCTTATCACTTCCACATGATTGCCAAATCCTGTATTGACTACCTTGACTATCCTTTCCCATCCAATCCTATCACCATGGTCTTCATGTCCTCTCTTAGATCATTGCAAGAAGCTCCAAAGGGTCTCCTAGCCTCCAGGTTGTACCTCCAATCCATTCCAGTCCATCCCCACTAGGATCACCCATGTAAAACACAGATTCGGGCATATTGTGGACTCCTCTCAAAACTCTTCAGTGGATTTCTGGCTATGATATTGTACTAGATGGTACCATTGGGGAAAACGGGGCAAGTACTTGGGATCTCTGGGTATTATTTCTTAAAACCATGTGTTTTAGGAATCTACCATTATCTCAAATACAAAGTTTAATTTTTAAAATCTATGAAAGTTTTAAATGTACATATTCGTTGACCCATAATTATATCCACTTCTATCAAAATTGAATTTGTACAAATTTTTTAAGTGTCTTCAGTTGCTCCCCGTCACCTGTGAAACAAAGTCCACACTCAGCCAGACTTTCAAGGCTCTCCTCATTTGGTCCTCTATTAAAAACAATAAATCTCTGAAATCCTCAAACATACCCTGGCATGTGCTCAGCCTGGGGCCATCCTCCATCACCCTAAATCCTCATGGGTTTACAGCATTCTCCAACATGGGGTTCAAACCCTCTCTTCCCAAAAGCCTTCTTAAAGTCTCCCAGCAGAAATTAATCTCTCCTTATCCTACACCCCCTTGGATTTTACTTGCATCTTCAGTGTGCCCCAGCCACCCTTGTTGCAGAGGTATTTTCCTGTATGTATGTGATAGGGACCATAAAACTATCGCCTGCTCTCATCCCAATTTCATAGAATCAACCAGTTCAGAGAGGTTAAATTATATTCCCAAGATCGCAAAGCATAGTGGTAGGCTTGAGATGCCTCTTTCCAAAATCTCTGCTCCTCTGCTCTACCTCAGGGGCTGAAAAATTATTTATCTTCAGAACCACTCTTAGCTAAAACAGTCACTGAGAGAATTCTGCATATATTAAGTGGGGAGACTCTCTTGAATTAAACTGGAATAGAGGACAAATATTTGCATTTTACGATGCCCTGAATAACATTACCTTCAAAAACAGTGAACAAATATTTCCTCTCTCCAGTTTTAAACACAGAATAATTATATCCTTCACAGATACAAAAGTCATAGTAAAGGGGATGACATTTTCCATCCCTGCTTTTACGTGCATATCAGTAAGTGAACACCAAATCGAATTCTCCTCATTTGCTCTAATCCCAAAGGGATCCACTGAGAGAAAGCTTATGGATACGGAAGATTTGGAATGAATTTGAAAAAAATGTCTTCTGCAGGTTGAGAATTTTAATCAGACGGGGGAAACGCTGGGTTTAATATATTTTAAAGACAATTCAGAGTTATATGTGTTTGAAGGTAACAAACAAAAATACAGTTGAAGTTTAAACACACCTCATAATTTACATGTTAATAGGAAATGATAGCTTGGGGCTGACTACAGAGTTAAGAGAAAACATATCCATTGAAAGCTCTCATCCATGTGATTAAACACCTCTATGCCCTCAAACATTTCATATCCCTTCATCCCTTACCAGAAACCTGGCTGAGGCAAACCAGGCGACTACTTGCATACACAAGTTCCACTTCCTTTGCTTCCCACTAACAGAACCATAATTTGCTCAGGACAGCAACGTGCCCAGTGAAGAGCTGCCATCTGACACAGTTCTAGCCAATGAGATGCAAGGAGACACCTACAGGGGGTTTCTAGAAAGACTTTGTGTTTTCCTGCTACAGGTCTTACCCTCTAATTTTTCCCCTCCTCTTAAAGCAGATGTAATGCCTGGAGGAGCAGCAGCCGCCTTGCAGCCACAAGGTAAAAAGCATCAGAAATAAGCCAAGACAAATCACTGCAAGGACGGTTCTGACATCACGGAACCACTAAGAGAATGCCAGTGGTCACGTAGCCCTGTGCTTCTTGTATGGGAGACAAATGGATCCCCATCTATTTAGGCAACTGTTAGTTGGCTATTGAGTTTCATGCGTGAAAATGTAAACCTGACTGAAACACAAACTCTACCCCCAGAATCGTGCCTGCCCTAAAGCTCTCTCAGGTGACAGCTGTTCCACCTCACACCACCATGTACAAAGAAGAACTAATATCCACCATCTCCAACCTGTTTCCCTCCCAAGCGCTCCATCTCTGTGAACAGCACTATTGTTCTACCACCTGCCCACGTGAGAAATCTAAAAGCCATCCTTCCCGCCTCACTATCTCTCCACTTTAAGTCCAACCAATCACCCAGGGCTGTGCTTCCTCATCCCCAGTATTTCTCAGTCCCATCCATCTCTACAACCACTGTGCAGTCCAGGAGGGCATCATCTCCTACCTGCACTGCTCCTCATTGGTCTTCTTTGCCACCACCTTCTGCAATCCATTTTCCGTGCCCCTGCCACAGTGATCTTTCAGAAACACAAACAGGATCCTCTGGCTCCTATTTAAAACTTTTCCATCCTTCTTATTGGCCTTTGAATAAAGCCCACCTTCCTAATCATGGCTGAAAAGGTCCTCCATTGACACTGAGCTCAAATTAACCTTCTCTCCAAGCTCCAGCCTTCAAACCAACCCACATCTCAGCAGATATCTGCACATGCCTGGAGGAAGTTCTCCCACATATTTTTGATTGAATAGCTTTACTCATCCTTCCAGAACATATAATCTAGGAATTCCATCAGCACTTCCATATTTTGAATTGTGAGTTTCTACAACCTAGGTACGACCATTTGCAGTTCTCTACACACCCAGTGGCTCAGTGCAAGTTCCCACCTTCCATTAAAACACAGGGGATTCCCGGGTCAATCACAAGACAAAACCCTGCTTTTCTCAAACGCCATTTATAGCTCTGGATTACAATCGCTGTTGTTGCTTCCCTAACCTTTTTGGGTTTTTTCTCTTTTTAAAAAAGGGAAGTTGAACTTAAAGATATATTGCAAAACAACATAAAGGTTTAAATAGGGATACTGTAGACCCAGTGACCCAGATGACTGAAGTGGAAAATGTTACTAACACTGGAATCAGTGCTTATCCATTTCCGGTGATGTGTGCTTATGATGCATGGTTGTTAGTCCTAAATGAGATTTAACAGCAGAAATTCAAACAATGTCAAAACTTCATGAACACAATGCCAGTTAAGATATGAAATAGACACAGACTTGATTTAAACATGTTCATGTGACGGCTTTTTATTTTTTTATTTTGGAAAGTTTAGCTCCTGACGTTTCCTATGAGTCATTTTCCATGAATATAAAACTGTCCACCTAACATTGACCCTGACTAACTTTGATCTTTTGTAACACAGAAAATTGTAAATGCATGATTATAAGGCTTTTACTGAGTATTTTCAATTTGCTGAAATAGCTCCATTTATATAAATATATCAACTGTAACAACGGACCTCAACATCAATTTCCACACATTAATCATGTTGATTTCCAAAGAGGGTTTGTGGAATCCACCTTAGAATATACATTCTATATAAGACAGAGACATATTATCAGTAAAATTTTTTAAATGGAAACAATCCTAGTGATGGTAATAACAATGACAACAAGTCTTTGCTGTAGCTATGACTTACTGAGTATTTTCCATGGTCCAGGCCCTATGCTAAGCCCTACACATATGCATTATCTCACTGAACTCTCACAGAACCTGGCACGACAACTAGAATCATCCCCATATTACAAAAAGAAGAAACTGAGGCTAAAAGAAGTTAGCAATTTCTTCATGGTCATACATCTCGTACATGATGGAAACTGATTTATGATCGCAGACCATCCCTCTGCAGAACCCAGGCTTCTTAATCACAAGTGCAAACATCCACACAGCATTTATCATGTACCAGGATCTGACAAACACTCAGTTAATCTTCTCAACAACCCTACATAGCAGGTATTATTACTATTCTTATTTTACATATGAGGAAACTCCAACATGGAAAAGTCAAGTTACTAGATCAAAATGGTCCAGAGGATAAGCAGCAGATCCAGGATGTACCCCCAGGCCAGCACCTCCAGAGTATGTACCTTTAAACTACCGCCCTATCCACTGTACTATCCCCCAAGTAATAACGTCTCTAGGGCATTTATCATGTGCTGGGCATTGTGAAACTTTCCATACATTACCTCATGAAATCCTCCAATAACTCTGAGGTAGGTGGTATTTTTATCTCCACTTTACAGATGAAGGGTCTGTGGCTCAGAGAAGTTAAGTCAGTTGCCCAGGGTCACACAGCCAAGTGCCACATTGGAAAATATAAAGAGCAACAGTTGGGTTTCGCTCCCTACCTCCCCAATTCTTTTCCTGAGGCATGAGTGGCTGGGAAACAATATGCATCAGACTTTCCACCTCTGTAAAACCACTCAGTTCGTGTAATTTAGGGTGTGACTATTCATAGATACCTTTCAGCTAATCTACTGGGAGCCAGTGCAACCACAATGCACACTTCAGAACAATGTATGCTTTCTCTATAAGAAACACACCAACCCATCTGTGCAATATGAACACTTAGGACAATTTAGTTTTAAAAAGAAAGTCCACTGTTGTTGCTTTTCTTTTTCATACACAGTATGGAACTTTACTCTTTCTTCTAGAGAAAGTACCTCTCAGTTTTCTACTCCTATCCACTTAAAAGTCCCATTATTTAAACCCAAACAAATCTCTCCAAAAAGGCATTATGAATCTTGTTAAGAAAAAGCAATTGTTTCTTTATTCATTTTTAATAAAAAGAAAGGAGTACGATCTAAAAAAGAATTAAAGCTCATTTCTGGAAACAGTATTAAGAAATAAAAAATGCAACTACAGCAAAATAAATTGATAAATCAAAGCCTAACATGTCAGGCCCACACCAACTAAAGAATGCTGATTGGTGTGTGTCACTGGGTTTTGGTTTTTGCAGAGACAACTTTAATAGAATTCCACAAGGCCACAGAGTCACATGGAGACAAAAATCACATCTTCAGTATCCACAATAATATACAAAGTCAGTAACAGTTGTTACCCTTGGCCAGGATAGGCACAGACATTTAATATAAATAGACAATAGAAAATGCAGAGTCTGCCTTTTAATCATTCTTTCATTGACAGACTCATTTAATCAACAAATATTTATACAGTGTCTATCCATAGGCTAATCTCTGGGAACACAATGATGAAAGAAAGAGCCACACTCTCTGACCTCATGGAGCTGGGAGACAGACAGTGAAGACATAGATGCATATAGGATAATTATGTAAGTAATTGAGTATGTAAGTAACTAGTATGAAGGAAAAGATCAGGAAACCATAAAAGAATAGCACAGCAAGCTAATTCAGATGAGGGGGCAAGGAGCAACCTTTAAATTGAGACTGAAAGATGGAGTAGATAGTAGACAAAAGAGTGCTCAGAAAGCGTCCAAGATGGCAGAAAGAATGTGTGCAAAGGCCTGAGGTAGAAAAGAATTAAAAGGAGGCAATGCCATGGGAGTCAAGAACTCCTGGCTCTACTTCCAGCTCAACCACTAACCTGGGAATGTCCTTCACCTTTCTAGGCCTCAGTTTCCCCTCCAGCTCCAACAGCGTTCACTGGCACAGTCAATGGCCTCCTACGTGTTGCCACAAGGACAGCTTAGGTGCTAAAGGGCTGGCCTCATTCTTCTCAGAGTCGTGGGAGCGGGAACCATAGTAACTCCCACTAGCAGCAGTGCCTCCAGCACCCCACTCCCCACAACATGCCAGGAGACTCAGTGGAAGGGCCAGTCTAGCCAAGGGACAGCCCTGCTACCTCCTGGGAAGCTGTGTCCAGAATCATCAACCTGGAAACTTACGACATCTCTAGGCTGCCCAAGACAAGGTCAGTTAATAGAACATGAAGAATACATTATGTCAGTGGGTAAAATGACTGGAGCTCTTACTGACACCTGACAAAAGAGTTCACATGGAAGGCCTGAGATAAGGCAAAGGTAGGGCAATACTTCTCCACAAGTGAGACGGAGGAACTGACCAGCCGTGCACCTCCCAGGGGCACCAGTCTGTGCGGGGCACTGAAACATCAAAAGAAGCAGAAGAAATATTCTGATGGAAGGGAGAGGATTGAGATGCCCAAAGGACATTCTCAAGTAATAAAAGATGGTCCCTACACTGCCTCCTAAAGAGGGTTAATTGCAGGACCTTGATGTACTAAACAGTGTGATGCAAGTTTGGGGCAGAGCCCAATTGCTCGGGGCTGTAGAAGAGAGGCTGCCACGCTCCTGACACCTCACACCTTGCATAGCACTAGGTCTAAATGGATGGTGCAAACATACTTAAAGAATACTGGTGTGAAAGTTCACCTGATTAATCTGCCTAGGACTCCCATGGGCCTCAGGCTGGCCATGACTTCCTGCTCTATTTCCTGCCATGAACACTGCCTTGTGTGGTACTTTCTTAACCAGACCTGTCTCCTCCTACTCAACTCCTTGAGGGCAGAAGCTGTTTCTTGTTTACCACTCTACCCCAGTTGATAGCTCACTGTAGCAGTGAGCTATCGATAAATTAGCTCTATGTTATATAATCAAAAACTAGTATTAAGGCTATAAGACAAAAGCTTTATAATCTGTGTTGATCTAGACCAATAAATCTGTGAGCAACCTTTACCATCAATACATAAAATTACTTCATCGTTCACAAGGTTTTCAGTGTGAGATGTTTATGGAAAATTACAAAAAATTAAAGTGCAGTATGAGACTTCATACACCTGAGGTCCTGCTCTGAATACACACAGAAATGAAATCAGCCCCAAATATGAAATACTCAAACACACTGAGATTTGGTGGGGGGGAAATCAGTGAATGCGGAGAGGCCGTATCAAACCCTGGAAGGTCATTTAAAATTATCTACTCCACTAGCTTTGCTTTATAAGGTGGAAAAAAATTGAAGCTCAGAATGCTGAACTAATATGCCTCTACCTGGTGACAAAACCATGACGTAAATGATCTCCAAGTTTTAGATCATTGTTTTCCCCACCACACTGGGCTGCCACCTGAATTAATCACATCATGTTACTCCTGTAATTGGAAATCCGCAAAGGCTCTCCATTTTTCAAGGGTAAACGGCAAAGTGTGTACAAACCCCTACAGGGTTTTCCTCCACTTGGATCCCATTTCTTTTCACGCCTTTTCTACCACTTATCCCTTTGCTCAGCCTGTCCCAGCCGCTGTGGCAATTGTGCTGTTCTTGAATCAGGCACACTCCTGCCCAGGGCCTATGTCCTAATCCTTCCCTCTGTCTGCTGAGCCCTTCCCCCCAATACTGGCATGATCCACTCTCTCATCTCCTTCAGATTTTTCCTCCAGTGTCATTTTCTCAGTGAGGCCTTCCTTGTCCACGCAATTTTAAGTTACATGTCACCCCAAACCCATCCATGCTTTATTTCCTCTATAGCACGCACTGCCATTTAACATACCGTATATTTTACTTATTTATATATTTCTACAACTCTCTCCTTCCCCACCATGTAAGCCCCATGAATACAAGGATTTTCAACCATCTGGCTCACTGCTCTGTTCTTCGAACCTAGATGAATGCCTGGCCCACAGTAAAACCTTGTAAATATAAGTTGAATAACTGGTTATATGGATTGATGGATGGAGTTCAAAAGTGGCTCAAATCCAGAGAATTTAAGAGCTGTGAAATGTCTGACAGAGTCTGGCAGCCCCTGGGAAACAGCCTGTGGCCTGGGTGTCATCTACCATCACTATGTGCCCACTCCAGAACTGGCACTCACTGACACTCTGGGTGAAAGACAGTAAACTAAGGAATGAAGTGACATGAAGACTTGTCAAAGCAATCCTGTTTGAGGCTTCATGACTCTCGGTTAGAGAGGCAACTAGCAAGCCAATATTTTTTATCAGCAACAAGATGCCTCTTACATGTCCAGATGCAGAATCACTTCTGAATTGCTTCCCTGTGCCCTTCAGCTTAAGTAGAAGGGGAGGGTTTGCTCAGATTGGACATCCCAAAAAAGAGACAAGATTTCAGAAACTTTTCAAAAACTGGCATGAACCCACATTTGCTATGAAGCCTGAAAGGCTGGCACAGCTGAACCTCCATGCATCATTCTAAACATAAAACACCAAGCTTCAATTATATCTTAATGACAGATACATAAAGGAAGATACTAAGAATAGCCAAAGACAAGGCAGTAGGAACAAAGGGCAGATATTAAAACTATGTAATATTTGGCCCAGTCATCAAGGAAAAAAAAACAACAACAACATTCAGACAGATCCAAACTAACATAAGCAGTTTATGGTCTTTCAGGTCTAAGAACCCAATGAAGGTTTGCAGCCAGGTTATATCTCACCCCACCAGCACCTGAAATAGCAAAAACATCCACAAAGAGCTACCTGTCTGAACTTGAAAGACACAAGCTAGTCCTAATTTACAAACACGAAATTCCAGGGACCTCTAAATGCCTTGCTAATTTCTAGTCTAATTTAGACCTTGACAGCCCAACAAATAGACAAATTGAAAACTAGAGTTTTCCATTCCCACTATCAGTGGTCCCTCCCATGCAATGGACATGCTACTCAATCCAGTGCTCCTCATGACACACCTCATTATCCGTTGACCAATATGAACTCCCTGTTACATTTTAATTCATTTCCTGGAGAATTTGGGGTGATCTCTACAAGTTCCAAATGCTGGAGCCAAACGCTGTTGAAAAATATTCTAGCATTTACTGCAATGGCAACTTACTTTCCAGTACTCCACATTTCCATAGCTAAATCTAAGATGGGGATAGCTCTTCTCTTAAACCTACAACGGCTGAAGCAGATGTTTGTGTATTATATGCCATCTGTAGGAACCTCCCCACTTGCTAATAGCACCCAGCTGGAGAATCATTTGGGACCATTCAAAACTATTAAGGCTATAAACTCTGACTTGGGTCAAGTCTAATAAACAAGTGTCATTCCAAAAGGAAATGAGTTAAGCTAGCCTTCAAAGTCATTTAAGCAAATATTCCCATGGTCTGAGTACCTCACAAAAAGCCTCTCATTAAATTCTTCTGCTGTTGATTTTGCCCAATTTAAATCAGAGATCACTGGAAATGTTCATTTCAGGAAAAACCCACATTTCAATGGAGTGGCTTTCAGTGGGTTTGAAGTGACTAAGGAAGAGTCTCTGAAGGTTGCCCAGGTCTCTCGGGCTGCCTCACACATAGCAACAGCAGGTGCATGAAAAAATATTTAGGAAGCCAGCATGGCATGAGCCCAGCTCCTCCTATATAAAGTCAAGTTCCTGATCTGGAAATTCCGGACCATGAACAGGCACACAGGAGAGAAGAGGTCACAGCCAGTGATGGTGTTATGTATATTTTTGTCAGGTCTAAATAACACATTCATTTCAAAATGTGGCCACCTTCAGGCTAAGACTACACCTAGAACACTTCACTTCCCCAATGAAATCATTCTCATCTTTGAAAAATTCTCTCCAATACGACCCTCCAAGAAGCCCTTCTTAACAGTTTTTTTTTTTTTTTTTTGCAGTACGCGGGCCTCTCACTGTTATGGCCTCTCCCGTTGCAGAGCACAGGCTCCGGACGCGCAGGCTCAGCGGCCATGGCTCACGGGCCCAGCCGCTCCGCGGCATGTGGGATCTTCCCGGACCTGGGCACGAACCCGTGTCCCCTGCATCGGCAGGCGGACTCCCAACCACCGCACCACCAGGGAAACCCAAGAAGCCCTTCTTAATACAGTGTAATCCATTCCTACTCCATCTGTTCTTCAGACTTAATCACTTCCTACACTCAGCCATCTGGGACCTGGCTTTACTTGCCTTAGACCCTGACTTATTTATTTTGTCTTGTGTCATAATGGTTTCTTGCTTTACTGTTCCACTTAACACTAAGGATGTGGGGGACCAGAACTATCCTCTCAATTCCTCTCTACCTCTATGCAGTTGCTTCACACCCAAGAGATACTCTAAATAAATACTGGTTGAATGGAAAGAATCTCAGTCTTGGATTTAATTCTCTCAACGTCTACAACTAGTCTAACAGCTTAAGAACCAAACCTACTTATAAATTAACTTAAGTTTTAAGTACAGTGAAATCACTCTAAGTAATTAACCTAACCACTGGATATGTTTATTTTCCTAGTTTGGAAAAACAGGCCAGCCACTGGGTATGACCATCCCTAGATAGGCAACTCTAAGAATAATGAGGTAATTTCCTTCAAAGATGATGAGATTTTCAGGATTCTCTGGAATGCACACCTCCCCATTAATGTGTCATTATTAATACCCAGTTCACTTTGGGTAGAAATGAGACTAGAGCACTTCAGAATTTGCAAGCAACTCCTCCTTACATAGTACTCAAGTGTCAACATAATCTCAGTGTGATGGTCCCACTGCTCACAATGAATTAGGAGACATATTTACTAGAGATACTAGGAAATGTCCCATCAAATCTGTGTAACTATGTCTATGCTCATGTTCCAAGGGTTTCATTCACTGTGTTTGCATAAGCATCCACATACCTCTCAGTGAGTAAAAAAAAAAAAAAAAAAAGGATCAGAGGGTAAAGGGGTATTACCCCAAAACTAGGATTGCCAGATCTAACAAATAAAAATATAGAATGCCCAGTTAAATGTAAATTCAGATGATCAAAGAATAATTTTAGTATAAGCACCCCCATGAAATATTCGAGACATGTATTTTCTAGTATAACTAAAAAATTATTCTTTGTGTGCAATTCAAACTTATCTGGACATCCAGTATTTTATCTGGCAACCCTACTCCAAACCCAGAAATTGTATTTAAAAAAAAAAAAAAAAGAAAGCACAGAGCAATGAATGCATTTTGTGAAGGTTTAATTTTCAGAAAGAATACAATAAGTCATCTATAGCATTATAGAACATTTCAGAAAGCTCGATATAATGACTGCAAGAAAAACAGAAAGTGAAGTCCACTGAGTACTAAACTAACTATGTGCTGGGTACTATTCCAAACCCTTATCTCATTTAATTCTTACTCCATCCTCATGAGGTAGGAACTATTATTATTACTATTACTATTATTATTATTATCAAAGATACAAGGTGAACAAGTTGCGCAATGTCACACACTAGTAGAGTAGGGAGTCAAACCCTGGCAGCTTTAACAAAAGGGCTTAACATGCTTAACGGCTACCACATTTTACAGGTGAAGAAATTGAGAATCTTAGCATTTTTGCCCAGACAGACAGCTGCTCATCAGTGCAGCTGGGATTCAAACCTAGGACAGTCTGAATCCAGAGTCTTGGTCCCAACAATACACCACCTCTCCAAGTCATGCAAAATGGGGAGAGTCCCTTTCCCACCTAAACCAGCTGCGATTACCATGGTCATAAGTCAGAATGCTTCATCTTCAAAGAACAGTGCTTGAACCTAGAATGGCCTCCTCGGAATTCTTATCAGATCCATCCAGCTGAATTTTGACTCCTTGTAATCTAAAGGTTATCCTGAGTTAGATGGGGAATGTGGAGAAGAGTTCTATTTGGGGGAAGAATTTGTTGTTGCTGTCATTTCTGTACCAAAACATCTCTTTCAAACAAGCCACTTATCTGATGCCTACCAGTCTTGCTGCCTGGAGACAAATTCTTCTTCCTGCACATGAATCCCAAACACTGGCTATAACCTGGAACACAGACAGGAAGGCCAATTTGAACCAGCCACCAAAGCCACCTTCAAGATCCAATTATGTGTGAAAAGATCACAAGAGCTAAGATTTTTCTGCTTGGATCTGGAACTAAACAACCAGCATTACTGCATGTAAAACATCAGAGTTCAGAAAATATCAGAAGCTATCCAGAACTTTACCTGGAGCAGACTTGCCTATGGGAACCCTCATGTGCGTTATTTTAGGTGTTTGTCTACCTCTGGAATGAAGACAGATGCCTTTAATCAGAGTGAGAGAGAGTGAGAGAGAGAGAGAGAGAGAGAGAGAATGAGAGGGAGTGTGTGTTTAAGCATGTGCAATACAAGGCATGTACAATATAATGCTTACCTAACTTTCCCCTCAAAATTTCCTATAGGGAGCAGAGAGCATGTTGCTCAGAACATGAGTTAGCTGCAAGAAAAGGAGGGGGTTGTCTGTGGATAGAATGGACACGAAGAATTTTTCTCATGTAACTTATAACTATGTAGTAATCTATAATTGTCTGAATACTTGACTGTGTCTCCCATGAGAATATAGGCTTCTTGAGAGCAGGGGCCGTATCTGTTGTATTCACCATTGTGCTTCCCAGGTGTATGGTACAAAACAGGCACCCAGTGATAGGATGAATGAATGAATGAGCAAACACTACTGCCACCAGTAAGCAGTGTGCACACAATCTTACTTTTGGCCTCACTGCCCTTAAAATCTGTAACCAAGACTTGTACCCTCTTGCAATCCCAACCTCCCTTCAGGGCTGAATAGTGCATGTGTATCATCATTTCTCACAAAGACTATTAAGCTGGCACCCTCCTAACTGGCCTCTGTGACACTAGACCTTGGCCATCTTCCAACCTGTTCTTCATTTGGCAGCCAGAGTACTATTCCTCTGCTTAAATCCAGCCACACTCCCTGGTGCTCCAGCCACATTCAAAAGCTTACACTGTCCCAAAGGCACCATACTTGTGCTGTACTTCCAAGGCTCCCGTCTACCCCGAAGGCTCTCCTCTCATTTGCTTGGCAATCATCTTTCGATAATGAACTCAAACAGTATTTTTCTATGAGACTTTACTCTTACCTTCTCCCCTCAGAGGAACCAACCCCTCCATCTTTTGTCCCTAAAGGTGTAACTACAGACCTAGCATCACATTCATGTCACTGTGAGTTACAAGAAGGCAGAGCCCATGTATTATGGACTGGCCATTTTATCACTAGCACAGTGTCTGGCATGTAGTAGATGTTGAATAATCCCTTCCTTGATGGACAAGTGGGTTTTGGAAAATAAAAGTGGAAAACTTTGGTAAGCTAATCATTTCTGGATCTCTTACTATGCTAGAGGAATATTGTCTATATTTATCTGCTAAGTCTACCAGAAAAATTAATGAAAGAAGGGACAATGGTGTGACCTGTTGTTGTTGCTATTGTGAACACCTACTGAGCAACAGACTTCATAGAATATTGCCTACTTGTAATTGGGATTGAGGTATCAAAAACAAAAGGACCCAAAATCAAGGAACCATGGTAAGGGACCTCAGAAAGAAGATACTTCTGAGATAGCAAATAAGTTTTGCCTCTATTGTCCGTGGTGAGACGTGGAAGCCTGGAGCAATGAATTCAGAAGGGCCCAAGGCTCCTCCCGGGTTTACACAACAAAGGGAGATGACTGTAGACAATATCTACAGTGGTGTAGCTGGGGGAAGAAGCAGTAGATACTACCACACAGTCACCTTGATCTAGTCCTTCCCCTTCACTGGACGTAAGAGGAGACAGAGACCTCAGAAATGTCTAGCTGAGGGTCACATGATTAGTGAGTGGCAGAGCTGGCCAATACGTGCATTCATTCAACATTTACTGAGTGAGTATTAGGTCCTGCATGGTGCCATCTGTTGAGATAAAATGATGAACAAAAATATTCATGGTCATCAACCTAGTGAAATTCAGTTTCCTCGATGCCTAACGCATAGCTCCTCCTACTACCTCAATAACGTCTCCAACTCCCACCTCCCCACTATAAAACTCCCATTTTATTATATGTAGTGACATTGCCCAGAAAAATATAAAAACTCTTTTTAAAAAAATACCTAATTCCAGGCTTCCCTTGTGGCGCAGTGGTTGCGAGTCCACCTGCCAATGCAGGGGACACGGGTTTGTGCCCTGGTCCGGGAAGATCCCACATGCCGCGGAGCGGCTGGGCCCATGAGCCATGGCCACTGAGCCTGCGCGTCCAGAGCCTTTGCTCCGCAACAGCAGAGGCCACAACAGTGAGAGGCCCACATACCGCAAAAAAAAAAAAACCTAATTCCAAACAATTCAACCAATTCATAACTATTCTTTCTCCCCCCATTCTATTTATCCAAACTTTTAAAAACTCACATTTAAGCAATAACTCCACAGTGATATTTGAAATTTTTTTCAGATAGCTATATCATTCCCAAATCTTATCATCAAAGAATTTATCACAATGTTAGAAGGAAGTGTTAGCTAAGCTTATGGAGACCCTATAGTTCACATTTTCCAGAGGTTGAACAATCATCTTTATACTGAGAAACTCAAACGAGTGCTTAATAGTTCTTACAGCAAGGAAATTCTATTTTTAAACCTAATCCGAATCTTACCACTAAAAGTTAAACTAAATCCACTGTATCATCAAAGACAACAGAAAAGAATCAGTCACCATCTTACATCAAATAATGGAGTACATATGCTTTTGGTCTGCAATTCTCCAGTTTCATCTTTTTCCCTTTAAAATTGAGAAAAAGGTTTTCTGTGGTGGCACAGGGGTTGGGAGTCCGCCTGCGGATGCAGGGGACACAGGTTCGAGCCCTGGTCAGGGAAGATCCCACATGCCGCGGAGCAACTAAGCCCGTGCGCCACAGCTGCTGAGCCTCCGCTCTAGAGCCCGTGCTCCACAACAGGAAAGGCCACCGCAGTGAGCACCACAGCGAAGAGAAGCCCCTGCTCGCCTCAACTAGAGAAAAGCCCGGGTGTAGCAACAAAGACCCAGTGCAGCCAAAAATAAAATAAATAATTTTTTTAAATGAGAAAAAATAATTTGTGGGAAAAGTTAGCAGGAAAAGGGACTGCTCTGAAATCTTAAATAATTTAGCCAAAAAAAATTTTTTTTTCAAAGAAAGTAACTGACCCAAAAAGATATATTTATGTACCTATAATTTTCACTAAGGAGTTTCCACTTTGACTCTGGAGTAAACACATGATTTTTCAAATTCATGGTCTGCAAAATCCCGAGGCACCAAGGAACACTTATTTCCATAGAGTAAAAAGACACATTCTGGCCTTATTCTGAAGAGGACACCAGAAAACAAAACTAATACTGTGAACAAACAAATCTTAGCTAAAACTCATTGAAATAATCCAAATGGTTTCCATTCCAGGGAAAATAGTAAGTCAGCAGTTTGCATACGGCTGCCTTTTCCAAATACACAAAATAAGCAAAAACACCACCAGAGGAAAGTGCAAATGCTGAACCCTTTCTATTTCTGTTTCCATGGACTGCAATTCAATCAATACCGCCGCCTGCAGTGCTCTGCCGCCATTTATGCACACTTCCAGGTGGCCTCCAATGTCCCACCCAGAGAGTCCAGAGGACTCCCAGACAAGGTTCAGGGAGCCATCAATCAAGCCACACAGAGAATGACAAGAAAGTCTGGACCCGAGACTCCAACTGCTAGCACAGCACTGGAAATCCAGAAAAATTAATCTTTGAAGGTGTCGAGCAACCAGAACTCTCGGCAAGAACATTCAGATTCTAAACAAGAAAACAATGGGGACGGAGGTAGGCATTCCTTAGAGAACAAAAGGCTCTGGAGAAAAACGTAAATGAATCACAACCCTTCACCTACTACCATTAACAGCCTGGAGCTGGCAAAGGGCTGTTGAGTAAAAATATTCTACATAAGGAAACTTAAGGGAAGTATTCAAAACCGTTCACCCAGGATAGAAGACAACTCCATGTGCAAAATCCTACGTGGGGAAAGTATATCCGAGGTTATTAAACAGCATTAGTAACTCTTAATGATTAGGGTAGCATCGTAAAAACCAAATTATTTTTGAAGAATAACATGAACAGAAAAGTGCTGTTTTAACTTCAAGACAGAGAACTTACTTCCAAACCCCCATCCTCCTACAGACCTTGAAAGGACAATAATTAGTCAAGAAAACAGCAAAATGAGGAAGTGGTATTCTCTTACAATTTCTGTTAATCCCCACCAGCTGTAATTTAAGAAATTCAGTGACATCAGCGTTTATACTGGATCCAGCAAGAATGACAGAACTACGAATGCAGAATCATATGGGGGGGGGGGAAAGAAACTTGGGGGCAACTGGAAAATACATCTGAAGACGTGGAAAATTAATTCACTTTGCAGTGAATCACTTCAACAGCTTCCAACACCAACACTGCCAAAAAAAAACAGAAAAAGTGGAAAAGGAAGGATAAGCACCCCAAACCTAATCAAATGATCCAGTGGAACATCTGAAAAAAAGAATGTCACTGAAATAAGTGAAGTAAACATTTCTGAAAACAGACAGAAAGCAATCTAACCATTTGTAAATGACAAGAACCAAAGATTCAATATTATACAGAGATTGTCACTCTTCAAAAAAACATATGCTATACGAGAACCTGTAAAAACTGAGTTACTTTGGTTATTACTTGCATTACCTTCTTGAAGACAGAGTCAATTCCATGGTCTCCTTTTCCCCAGAGAGAGAAAACAGCTCGTGAAAAAACCATTGCAGTAATTTCAAGGTGTCCCACCTGAGTTCACAGATGGACCTGGAACAGGTCTAACTCCCAATATAAAGGCCAACCATTACCTTTTACTCACGTCAGAGTCCGAGGGAGAAGAAAACCACACCAAACCTGACTGACCAAACAACCTATAGAGGAGTTGAAAAGACTCACCATGGCTGCCTCAGCCCTTTGGCTGAACATTGAGTCCACTGAACCGTCTCAGAAAGGAGATGATTACAAAGATGCGATTGTAGCTGCTCTGCCACACGCGTACAGGCACCTTCTCTCAACACTAGGAAGACTAAATGAGAGATGGAGTGATAATTAATAGGATTCTTGGCAGCAGGAGCCAGCTTCTTGAACAAACCAGTAATTGCTGCCTACTTAAAATGACAGAGAATCCAGCCAGCAAAGAGGGAGGTGCTAACAATGGGAATCATAAAACGTAAAAAAGACTTACATCAACAGGTTACTTGGCTCCCATTCAAAACTACCTCCTTATCTACACATTCAGTTAATAATGAGAGCAAATAAATTGAAAATCACAAACAGGAGGACTAGAGATCAATAATCCTTCCAGAAGTATTACCACAGATTTCCCTTCCACACACTCGCCAACACCCAAAATGTCATACATTGATCATGAAGATAACTATCAACTTGTACATGATGTCATACTAGAAAAGAACATTTTTCCCATAAGTGATATATTTGACTTGGACATCCTTTGAAAATAACCAGGCTGTTAAGAAACTTTTAACAGCAGCCACAGACACAGTTTACACTCTCTAGTCTGAAATTAAAACAATTTCTTGGTTGTAACCTCTCTAGGAAAGAAAAGGTATTTAGCTCAGAAGTTTTTTACCGGTATGACTGAAGATTTCTAGCAAGGTAGAGGACAGTTAGCATCCAGTATCTCCAGTTTAGACCTCCCAACCCCAAGAAATAATAGTACTGATTGCCAAACACTCAACTAGACAATATTCCCTCAGAGAAGACCAGTATCTACTTAACACTCCCTAGCAAGAAATAGACCAATGAACCTCTAACATCTTTAGATGCCCAGAGACATGGAGAGACGAGGATTCCATCTTCTGCCATGGAGAGATGTCTAGAGAGATAAACCAGGCCAGCAGGCACATAGTTTCGTAACGACTAATGCTGACCAAAACTCTTCATAAAATCAACTCCACAAGTAAAGACCCATCTCGTTCATTCCCTCAGGAGATCCCTGGCTCTCTGATGGTATTGCAGAGGATGACCTGATGCTCTACAAAAAACAGATCATTGAAAGACTAAGGGCTTCCTGACAAGATGCAGCCCAGGAGTCCCTATTGATAATATCTCATGGAAATCTCCAACTTTTCTCGTGGCAGTTAAAGATGCATGTGAGGTAGTACATCAGGAGCAGAAGCACTGAAAACTCAAATGGTTTACATTTTTCTTAGTATGCATGAGAATTAAGTGGTTGTTTTTTTTCAGTGTTGGTCTTTCTCCTTTCCCACTAATAAAAAGTAAGAATGCCTTTACATTCATTCGGTGAATGTCTAACCTATCACTGCTGGAACCCACTGAGTATATATACGGCTCATCGTTAAAGCCACCATCTAGTATTTTTATAACTTCTCCCTCTCTATTAGATCATTATATCCTATTATTCAAAATATTTAACTCAATATTTTGCGATGACTAATGTTCTTAACGCCCAAATGTCAAGGCAGAAGTTATGTTCATTACACAACATTATGATGTTTCATGACCTTTGGCATTCAAAGATAAACAGTCCAGAATGTAATAGACTGGCTATGACTTCATAAAGACATACAGGAAAAGCAATTAACAACTCAGGTTAGAGGGGAAAAATAGAGAGATGAATGGAAAACATCAAGATGTTAGGAGCTACATGTTCAATGGTAGCCCACAAGGATGGGTATGTAGACAAGACTTGATGTCACCAACTAGGGCCATTCAAAGATCTATAATGAGGAATGAGGAAAATCTATAACTTAATACCACACGCTTGTGAATGATTAAGCATCCACCGTCCCACCTTTTGCTACCTCTCTTAAAGTCTTCACAGCCTATCTCCTTTAAATCATCAGAAACAGCTTTGAAAACAAAGGACTATTCAGCCAAGCACTCTGTGGGCACCTTTAATAGATCTATTTATCTTGGATTAAGATGTTCAACCGTACCCAGAGTCTCCCTTTACTTCATCAGACACCTAGTCCTCTTTCTATTCCAAAATCAACATGAGCTGTTGCCCCTGATCTCTTCCTATCCTGCCTCCCCACTCCATGCCCCAATATATACAGTAACCACTTCAGTAGGGCAGATAAGAGGGTAAGCTTTGAAGTTAGACAGTCCTCCAGTTTAAGTCTTGGTTCCACCCTTATTTGAATGACCTTCGGCAAGTGACTTATGATGGCGCAGCCTCCGTTTCTTTTAAAATGGGATCCTACCTACCTCACAGAATTAAATATACAAAGCATTTGAAATGTACCTAGTACGCGTCTTAATATGTTTGTAATTCAACTAGATCTGGTTATTCATTCCTGCTGTTTCAGCTTCTTGACTTTTCTAACAGGAAAAATCTGAAAAAAAAATTACATAGGTACCCTCCTTATCCCAGGACTAAGACAGATGAACAGACACACACACACACACACACACACATACACAAACACACGCACGCATATATACATATACATACAAAGAAGCCATTCTTTTTATTTTTTTTAACTTTTTATTTTATATTGGAGTATAGCTGATTAACAACATTGTGATAGTTTCAGGTGCACAGCAAAGCGACTCAGCCATACATATACATGTATCCATTCTCCCCCAGACTTCCCTCCCATCCAGGCTGCCACATAACATTAAGCAGAGTTCCCCATGCCATACAGTAGGTCCTTGTTGGTTATCCTTTTTAAATATAATAGTGTGTACATGTCAATCCCAAACTCCATAACTATCCCTTCCGTCTACCCTTCCCCACTGGTAACCATAAATTTGTTCTCTAAGTCTGTGAGTCTGTTTCTGTTTTGTAAATACGTTCATTTGTATCATTTCTTTTTAGATTCCACATATAAGAGATATCATACAATATTTCTCCTTTCTCTGTCTGACTTACATCATTCAGTATGACAATCTCTAGGGTACATCCATGTTGCTTCAAATGAAGAAGCCATTCTTTTTATAATACACAAGGATACGTTATGAAAATGCAAAAGGTACAGATGCAAGGCAGAAAAAGACGCAACTTTCAATACTTTAACTCCAATGTTCTGTAATTTTCATCACTTTAACCCCAGTGGGTTTCAGTTTCCAAACTGCAGAAGAAATTAAAGCACTAACACAAGACACAGCCTGTAGAAAGGACTCTGAAATGCTAGGTGTTGCTGTTATTACTGTTGCTGTTTGTGTTTCTTTGTTGTTATTAAATTGTAGGATGTATCTGCTATGTCACTCGAAACTACTGGACCTACTGAAAACAATTCTTTTCTTCCTTCCTTCCTAAAAGAATTCCAAGCACTCTAAACAAGTACTCAGTTAATGTTTACAATAATGACTAGGCTTATAATTATAATATGCTAATTTTCAATACACTGAGAAGTCAAAAACATCACCTTTATCTTCTAGGCCATGAGTAAGTTGAGCCTGGTTACTTCAGAAACTCCCTGCACCAGAATTCCTAAGCCATTTTACTGCTTTCTGCTGGATTCTTCAGCAGTGATCCCCACAATTTCTCTGTGCTCTTTTCCCAGGTCCCCATTCTCACTCTCCACCTTCTAAAGAACAGTAGAAATTATGCCAAAATAAAGAGTAACATATCTGAACAGCCCCATTCAACTTTAAAGATCTGGAAATGATGGGCCTTTTTTTTTTTTGATGGGTCATTTTTATTGGCAAATAAACTCGTAAAAATAGAAGATTGGGTATCTGGAAAAGCTTGATTATTGTGGCTTCATGTATAGTCCACAACAATGTTGACGCAGACAATGCTTAAAAATGTTTTCCCGGGCTTCCCTGGTGGCGCAGTGGTTGGGAGTCCGCCTGCCGATGCAGGGTACACGGGTTCATGCCGCGGGGCGGCTGGGCCCGTGAGCCATGGCCGCTGAGCCTGCGCGTCCGGAGCCTGTGCTCCGCAACGGGAGAGGAAATGTTTTCCCCAGTGAGCATGTTTTTTAGCTCAGACAAATAACTGCCAGAGAAAGACAGGCACAAGAAAACAATTTTGAAGACAGTCAACCCTCATTATTCGTGGATTCCCTATTTTCAAATTTACCTATCACCAAAATTTATTTGTAACCCCAAAATTAATATATGCAGCATTTTTACAGTCATTTGTGGACAGAGAAGTGAGAAATCTGAGCCACCCACAATATGCATTCCCAACTGAGGTCAAACAAGGCGATGCTCTGTCTCCTTGTTTCAGTTTTCACATGGCAAACAAGTGTCCTTTGGGGGGGGGGTCCATTTCGTGCTATGCGTTTTGCATTTTTGTATTTTTTTGTTGGTGACTTTACTGATGACCTCCAAGCCTACCTAGTGCAGATGTGCAGTCTAGTGTTGCTGAGCATGAGACGGCTGTGAGGTGCCTTACGGAGAAAAGCGCAAGTGCCAGATAAGCTCCCTCAGACATGACTTACAGTGCTGTTGGCCATGAGTTCAATGTTAATGAGTCAATAAAGTGTCTTTAAACAGAAACACACATAAAACAAGGTTATGTATCAATTGGGTGACAAATACGCTGTGACCACAGGCTCGCAGGAACCTAACCCTGTTCCAAATTAAATGTTCATCGTGACTGCATAGAACAGAACTACTACCACAAACAACAGAAATTGACTGTATGCTTATTTCATCTCCTAGCACCAATAGTAGTAACAACAATTAGTGCCCCTACTAACTTACTGTACTGAGCATTTTATATTTACCAGGCGTACGCACATGATCTTCCATCATCTTCACGGCTATTCCGAGAAGAAAATGCTATTACCCTCATATTTCAGGTGAGAAAACTGAGGTTCAAAAAACCTGTACAAGGGTCCACAGTTAGTAAGAAAAAAGGTCAAGATATTTTCATACACATTTTCCTGACACAGTTTAACAGAATTCCCCAAAGTTATTGATCCCTTCTGGCACACCAGAAACACTTCATTCATTTTGGCCTCTCTTTATTCAAGAAACATATATAGACACTATACTGGATCCTAGAGATGCCCAGGGAACTAACAACTTCCCTGTTCTCGTAGGGCCTCTTTCAAGTGAGGAATGACAGACAATCAAATAAATATTACCTATCAAACTATGTATTGGGCTGGCCAAAAAGTTCATTCGGGCCTTTCCGTAAGATGTTATGGAACGTTTTGGCCAACCCAATATAAGTAAAAGATGCTTGATTTCTTAAAATATACATTATTTTTTAAATAAGTCTTCAAACAAGGTAAGAGCTAAAGGCTGTATTCAGTGAATATCAGTTTAAAATATATTCTCCCTTATACTATACATGATCTCTTACATTATATACGATCTCACTTATACGTGCAATCTAAAAAAAAAAAAGGAGCTCATAGATTCATAGATACTGAAAACAGAATGGTGATTGCCAGAGGCAGGGATTGGGGGTGGGCAAAAGACTGAAGGCACTCAAATGATACAAAATTCCAGTTATAAGATAAATAAGTCATGAGAATGTAATCAGCATGGTGACTATAGTTAATAACAGTGTATTGCAGTAAGCAACAAGGATATACTGCATAGCACAGGGAATTATAGCCATTTTCTTGCAGTAACTTTTAATGGAGTATAATCTGTAGAAATACTGAATCTCAATACTATACACCTGAAATTAATATAATATTGTAAATCACCTATACTTCAATTTTTTAAAATAATTTTTTAAATAAAAATCAGAAGAAAACAAAAAATCCTGTTTTGCATATTTGAAAGGTGCCAAGAGAATAAATCTTTAAAAAGTTCTCATCACAAGAAGAAAAAATTTTGTAACTATGTATGGTGATAGATATTAACTAGATTTATTGTAGTGATCATCTCAAAACATACATGACAATATATACAGTATACAAATACAGTATACAAATATTGAATCACTATATTGTGTACCTGAAACTAATATAATGTTATAAGTCAATTACACCTCCATAAAAATAATAATTTTTATATTGATTACATTTTGACTTGGAATTATTTTGGATGTATTGGATTAAATAACATACTACTCTTATTTAATAAATAAATAAATAAATCACTTAATGTATTTCTTTCACTGATGTGACAACCAAGTGGGCTCTTTTCTTCCCCCAGAAAGAGCTCCTCTAGCCCTTGATGACCTGATCTGGGTTCCGTGCCAGCCCTTGGGCAGCCACCCATCTGCCAAAAGCAATGGCAGTTTACGGTTGACCCTTTTCGTTCACCATTATCTCCTGACTCCACAGTAGACTCAATAAATATTTACTGAATATTTTACCTCATAGGCAAGGAAAATTTACCGAAAGATCTTCCAAATAGTTCCCAAACCATGACTCTGAAAAAATAAGAGGGAGAGTTAGGGGCTTCCCTGGTGGCGCAGTGATTGAGAGTCCGCCTGCCGATGCAGGGGACACGGGTTCGTGCCCCGGCCCGGGAAGATCCCACATGCCGCGGAGCGGCTGGGCCCGTGAGCCATGGCCGCTGAGCCTGCGCATCCGGAGCCTGTGCTCCACAACGGGAGAGGCCACAACAGTGAGAGACCCGCGTACCGCAAAAAAAAAAGAGGGAGAGTTAGATCTCTTCACGTCCACCTCTTGAGACATCCAAGAAATAAATCTACTCTGAAAACTCCCCAAACTGCCTTGTCCATTTCCTCTTCCCTGAGCTATGGGTATCTTCAGTCTAACTCCAGCCTGCACAGCTGATTGATCCTCTTCTCTCACAAAAACACGGAGCTCACAAACCCATCCCACTGGGTGGTGTGAAGCCTGAGAAGGATGGTCAGTCAGAAGACTTCATTCTGTCCTGTGCTCCTGAGTTCCCCAAGCACACTGGATCTCACCCTAAAGAATCTAACTCTATGCGTCTTTCACCTCTGTGGGGGGGGGGGGTGGTCACGCGGGTGTGGAGGAGGCAGGGGTGTTTCAATTACATGGAAAGAGGGAAACTGTCATTTTCCCTGTTTTGTTATAAAACTCAGGAAAGGAACTGTTTAGCCAAGAACCAAATTTCAATTAGTCAGGACAATACCAGAGAAAAGCTGAAGATACTCTGAAAAACACCCTTTTGAGAATCCTGTATGTGCTTGTATGAATATATGTATGGTTTCTGGTAGAAAATGTCTCCCATTAATTGGTAATCAAACTAGTTCCCACCCCTCTGCACACAACAGCTGAGAGGTGGCGGAAGTGGTCCAGAAGAATGCTGGGTGACAGCCAAGTCCAACTCCAGGTTTGAAAACTCACTGCATAAATCCCAAACGTGTGAGAACTGACTATATGGTTGATTGTGACAACTGACTATATGTACTTAACAGTGACAAAACAATGGTAGAGTCAGCAGCACCTACACAGATGAACCACTTCTTTCATTCTTATGTAAACCCCTGAATTCTAATGGCAATGACACCAGGAGTAGCCCTTGGGTACAGTAGCAGGCAGAGAGCAGCAGTAATGCAGGTACAGCAGCAGGTGGAGCGGTAATTGGGGCAGCAGCATCTACTGCGCCCTTACTACAGGTAGTACTCTCACTACCTTACTGAATCTTCCCAGCCAGCCAATGAGGGAGGGACCCTCGTTACCCAGGTAATGCGTCTTAAGCTGTAACTGATGAAGACATCCACTTATGTGTGCAAGACAATGGGAATTTTCCTTCTAAGAAAGATGGTGGCTCTTCAAACTAACCCCCTTTCTGCTTTCTAGGGATCAGTTTAGCCACAGGTTTGGGGGAGAAATTTTGTGAGGCTCAAGCAAAGCATGTCATCTGATTGCGGTGATCGTTTCACAATGTATATGTATACCAAAGCATCAAGTTATACACCTGAAATATACACAGCTCTTATCTGTCAATCATACCTCAATAAAGCTGGAAAAAAGAAAAGAAAAGCAAGCTATCATGTTGGTGTGGGTACCTAGGCTCGCTACGCAGTGCTACTAGGAGGGATAAATCCTAGAAGAGTGAAAGATTTTGCGATTCAAGAATACAGGGGGGCTTCCCTGGTGGCGCAGTGGTTGAGAGTCCGCCTGCTCATGCAGGGGACACGGGTTTGTGCCCCGGTCCGGGAGGATCCCACATGCTGCGGAGCGGCTGGGCCCGTGAGCCATGGCCGCTGGGCCTGCACGTCCGGAGCCTGTGCTCCGCAACGGGAGAGGCCACAACGGTGAGAGGCCCGCGTATCGCAAAAAAAAAAAAAAAAAGAATACAGGGTATTATGGCTTATACTGGATAGAGATAACTGTATAATGAGGCTGTCTTGTGAAATGTGAAAAGATAAAGCAGGAACTCACTACAGGCCAAGTTTAAATGTGAGAGGAATGACAGATACACGTGTGGACACAGCCGTGGAGCCCGGCTTCTACCCTGCATGGTGTTGTGAAACCCCAATTCGTGCATCTTATTATTTATTCCTCTACCTAGCTATAGTCTATCATTACGATGAAAAGAAACATGTTGATAAAGACAAAGACTGTTCTGGCAACAAAAGTAATGCCCTACCTGTAAATAGCATGTGCTGTCTTTAAATACCTCCCTGTTAGGCATCCCAAAGTTCACCACTATCTGATCTGCATCCACTCCCAAAGGTCCTGATGTTGATCATCCAACCGAGGGATGACCTGGCCCTACTTCCCTTCTCTTCTATGGACCCTCTTATTTCCTGCTGATTGCCTTTGAGTCGTTTTCTCTTAATGACAGCGTCTGAAACTAAAAAGTCATTTCAAGTCAAAAAACCTTGTTGGTGCTGTGGGCAAAGATGGAACCAGAATGAGGGCCCGGTTACGAGCACAAGAACCAAGGCTTCGGCCTGAGGATTTTACTCAAGTATTTCTTTTAATTCGCACAATTAACTACAACTTAGATCATACTATTATCCACTCACCCCACTTAGTCCTCTGTTGAAATAGAGGCTACAAGAATCACTTGCCCAAAGAGAGAAAAGCTAGTAAGTGGTCAAATTGAAATTTAAGTTAAAAATCCTTCTTCTCTCTGAAGGTTAAACCCAAAACTCTAGACTTCTTCGACTGGTTAGAGCTCTTAACCCGTTTACAATAAGAGCAGATTCTTTGCCAAAAAGCATCAGGGCTTTTTGTCTGGAGAAGGTCAGCATGCAGCAAAAGGAAAAAAATAAAAATAAAAATAAAAATCCTTGGGTTTTAGTGGATTAAAAATAAGAGTAGGCTGAATCCCCTGGTAAGTAAGGAGTCCAGAACTGCCTTATAGGTCCTACTTGTCTGATACAACATTGACCCTGCCCTTCCCTCTCCGCCTGAAATGAGGATGGCCTGGTGAGATTCAGGATGAGGGAGACGATCTGTTATGTCAGGACACCCTAACATGTGACAAAACAGAGGCTGCCTGGTCGCAGTCACCCCGCCCCTCTGTTTTGGAAGCTCCCACACTCTACAAACTGTCTGGAATTCATTAAGAAGGGAAAACAGGCTGACAGTCGTATTTCAAATTTTATTCAGCAGAAATTTTGTGAAAAACAATTTGGTCATGTGGGCACACTCATAACCACCATTACCCTGTTTCTCCACCAAATCATTCAGTCAAGTGACTGCCGTGTGCTTCAAGTTTCACACTTTGTGAGTCTCCATTAAACTACAACCCTCCAAGATCTGGGCCAGGGCTCCTCATGGTAGTACAGCTAGCTTAACTCCAAGTCTCTTATTTAGAGATCACATCTGGACAACCAAGCATCCTACCTGGTTTCATTAACCTAAATCTGATAGCTAACTTTCTAGAGGGGATTTTCCCTTTTTTTTTTTTTTTTTAATCAGTGAGTGATTATTATCAATGATCATCTCTAGCCTGACCATAACAAGCAACATGGCGTTTTTTACGAAATGCACTCCAATCCAGGATATTTTTCATTCCAAAACAGGAACAATTTAATGTGGAGACAAAGGATTTATGGTAAAAGCATTAGGGAAGTAGTTTGCAAACTTGAGTGTGCATCAGCATCTCCTGGAGGACTTGCTAAAAGACACAGACTCCTGGGACTCCCCACCAACAGTTTCCGATTCAGGAGGCATAGGGTCCGAGAACGTGCATTTCAAACAAGTTTTTAAGTGACGCTGAAGCTGCTGGTCTGCGGGCCACATTTTGAAAACCATTGCTCTAAGGTGGTGGTGGTAGTGACGGATGTATTGTTGCTGTTGGAAAGTGGGGCAGTGATTTAATCCATGAACTTGGAATAGGAAGCACTGCATAGAGGTGGGATTCTGAGAACGGATCAGCTCGGGCAGCCCCCACTCAGGTGGCAGGAAATCCAAATTAACCGTCTTTACTCAGAAAAAGAAGTTATTGATAAAATAACAGAAAATTCCAAGGATAAACCTAACCAAAGATAGGCACAACTTGATCCAGAAGCTAAAACCCTACTACTAGGGCCATGGCAATGAAGGTTAGCTATCCATGGGAAGGGTGTTCTCTTTTCTAGGACAGTGCTGTTGACACCCAGCTGGGGTCTCTATTCCCCAGTTCCCACCCCTGCATCCAGATCTCGGTATGAACCTGGTCCTTGCCAAAAGAATATGAGCAAGAGTGATGCCTGTCACTTTGGGACCCTAGTTGTGCCTTCTCCTCTTCCTTTCCACCACCAGACACAAAAGATGCCAGGGTTCTAGGCAATGGCAGAACCAGAAGATAGACGGAGACTGGGTTCTTGATTTGTCATACGGAGGAAAGCTGTCTGCCAACCAGGAACTACTACCTATGTGACTATCGCCTGCCACTTCCTTATAGCAACTAACATTAACCGAATACAAGGGCTTTGTTTTTCTCTGCCTCCAAGATAAGGCTTTATTCTCGAGCACAACACCTTCCCAAGTTCAAGATCAACGGAAATAAAGGGAGACTCTCTTTCTGTTAGCACCCAAGCAAATCCCTGGGATGCGTGACATCAGTCAACGTGTAACTCCCTGAAAGCAATCCCTGTGATACAGAAGAGTGGCTAAGTCTGTGTCGAATTCTCCACCCCAAAGCCATGACACTCAAGCACGTGGGCTAAGCATGTGGGAAGGGGTTGTTATAAAAATTTGGAAAAGTGACTACAGGCAGGCAAAATACATTTCCTCTACTGTCCACTAGGGGAAATGCATAAGCAAAGGGAAGCTGGCTGCCAGTGAGATCTGATCAGAAAGATGTCAGGTATATGAACCCAAGAGCAAGCAAGAGGGATACCCTAAGCCAGCAGTGACCTGTGCATCGCTGACCCCAGAAACAAATCCCAATTAATTGTACTTGCCACTCAGCCCCCTACCATTAAAGCATGCATCTTAGTGACTATGATACTATGACCAAGCAAGCACCATCAGATCCTCTCTCTCATTCATTTCTGAATCAACAAGGATTTAAAACATCCACACCCAATCAGTATCATTAGAACTGCATTCCAAGACCCCATCGTTTAGCATTTATACATCTAGCCTTTATCTAGATAACACATGATTAGTGTTTATCTACCTAAAGACCAGTGGATTAATGACCATGCCAAGGTGATGCAAGATGTGGTTCCAAAAAGTCTACCCACCGATTGTCAAGACACCACAAGCCAGTGGCCAACCTCTCCAAGTTACTCTCCAAGCACACTTCTTTGCAGCAAACGGGCCAACTTTTATTTGGAATGTCACCAGGAATAGTGCCAATTGCTTATATTTTTAGAGACTGTTTTACATAAGCTACTGTAAACTCTACCTTGAAAAATAAATAGAATTTTCAAGAATGCATAGTTGATGTCATCCTTTTCCCTTGAAAGTAAATGACCCTAACTGGCCAATACTATTTTAATGTTTATTCATAGTCATTCTCTGCCCCAAGTATTATAAATTTGTTGCAAAGTGTTCTATTGGCTGAGGTGCCAATATTCTAAATTTAGGTGGTGTGATTATGCAGGCTTAGTAATACCACAGAGCAAAGCTGACCCTGAAATAATACCTTTTCATCATTGGTGAAAAACTTCAAATGCAAAAAAATAGAACAAAAATATACCCAGTCCTTTTGATGGAGAAGGGATTGTTACAGTATTGGTGTGTCTGTGAATACTATCTCCAGCTGTTTGGGACAGACTCACTCAAGAGGAACAAGGTGGCCACATCTCACTGAGGTGCCCAGGTAGACTATATGGGGACTGTACTAGATTCCAAATTAAACAGGAAAATCATCTTTAGGATTTCTGTGTGCTCTTCCCTACACCAAGTTTCAAATCACCAGTTATAAAAATAAAATGTATGTTTTGAAAAACATGCTTTTTAGAACCAGTTAATATTTAGGAACATATCACAATAAAGGTACCGAAGTAAATATAGCATTCCTGTCTGTCTATTTTATCCTAATCTCACATACAACCTTAACCACCGGGCTAAATAAATCTTCTCTGCCTCAAATCTTCTTCCCATGGAAGCAAGTTAAGCTTCCCAGAAGGAAAACCTATCCTACAAACAACAGCTACACATGCTCCCACCAGTGGGGACAACACCTTTCCCATCTGCCCTTGACCATGTGGGAAAATAGGGGAATGTGTGTGAATGAGTCAGCAAGTTACCCCACTCTGGGGAGGGGGCGGGGAGGGCCCAGGCCACAGATGCCTTCCTGAAATTGCTCAATAACCCACAATTTTCTTATAGAAAGACATGATTCTACCAGTGCCTTCCCTAAACCTGCAGCTCACTATGGTTGGATTTAAAATATTTGTTCCCACACGACCCAGGATTTTTTCCTTTTGAAAGTTACCACTCCGTGGGCACTTCAATTAAAGAACACAGCTACTGAAATTCGAATGCTTTGAAGATTTCTTTCATAAAGGGTCAAATTAAAAACACACCATTGCCTGTGGATGTCAATGTTAATGAAAGGTCGAAGTGGTGTGTGGGAGAAGAGGCTTCTTTTCCTTTCTGCACCAACGCTGACATTTTCACATCAGTGTAGACAGGAAGCGTGTGATCTAGGGGCTGAAACACAGGACTGGGAGTCAGGAGTTCTACATGGGTCATTTGTTTGTGGTGTGCGTCTTTGGTGAAATCAATCTCAGGTTTTACTGTTTAATCCTAGATGACTTGGACCTCTCCTTTGTGCCAAAAAGTAATTCAAAATGCAGCCAAAAATCATTCCTAAACTAAACATAAGGGAAGTATGCTCAGACCTCAATGATCTCAGTGCAACAACAGTGAGATGAGCAAGGGGACAATTCGAGTAAGATGATCCTGGAGGAAAGAAAGGATAACAAAAATAACAAGGCCCATCTCCACGTTTAGTCCAGGGGTAGATTTATGAAGACAAGTATACATCTCTGACTCACTTGACATTAGGAAAACACTTAAGACCAAGTTATAAACACTTATGGGGAAGATTAATGTCTGCATTTCTTCTTCTACTATTCATATATTACCTTACAATTACCTTAAACCAGTCCTATGTGTCTTCCTGAGCAACTATAAAGGTCAAGCCTACTGTTAACTCTTTACACACATTACCTTTCACCTTCACAGCACCCTTCCAAGGTAGCTATTGCTCCATTTTACAGAGGAGGGAACCCAGGTTCAGAGAGGTTGGCGAACTTGTCCAAAGTCACACAGCTAATGAGTGACAGCACCAAGATCTGCACATTTAACTCACACATTCAGTGCCTCAAAATCACTTCTTCCATGAGGTCATTCCTAAAGACCCACCCAATAAAGCCCCTTCTTTCCCAGTCACACTCTATCAATAACATTCTATTTAGTTTTCATAGCACCAAAACTTATCTTGTTCATCTATTTAGTTCATTATTAGCTATGCCCCCACCTCCAAGACAGGAGCACCATACTAGCAGGAACCTAGTCTGTCTGGTTCTACTTTTGATTCCCTACAGCTGGCGAAAAGCTGTCACACAATAGGCACTTAATAAATAAGTGTTGTAAGGAGGGAAAGGAGGAAGGGAAGGAAGAGAAGAAAAACAAACAAATCCAGGTCCTTCTGACCCCAAAGTGATACTGCCTTTGCTGAAAGTGACTGAGGGATGTTTTAGAAATGACTTAGGGAAGACAACAGGAGCTCACGACTTTGAGATACCATTTATATCTTTGTGTGCCTTTCTCTCACCGGTATCACCACTCTCCAAAGCACTGCATCCCTCTCAGCCTGCCCTGGTTCAACTTCTGTGTAAACACTCCAAAGGTGTACGTCTTTATTCTTCATGATGTGCAAGAAAGGTCACGGAAAGAAAGACGCAGCAAAGAAAGAAGGAGGCCATGTTTAAGACCCAACCTAGGGCTTCCCTGGTGGCGCAGTGGTTGGGAGTCCGCCTGCCGATGCAGGGGACACGGGTTCGTGCCCCAGTCCGGGAAGATCCCACATGCCGCGCAGCGGCTGGGCCCGTTAGCCATGGCCGCTGAGCCTGCGCGTCCGGAGCCTGTGCTCTGCAACGGGAGAGGCCACAACAGTGAGAGGCCCGCGTACCACCAAAAAAAAAAAAAAAAGACCCAACCTAGAGAAACGAGGAGCATGGTCCTCCTCCCCAAGTCCTCAGGAACAGAAAGAGGTGTGCGAGTTTCAACAGAGATCCCAGACCTGCCTGCAGGTCCTCTCACCCTCAGCCCTCAGCTGCCTCAGGAAAGATGCAGACTTCATGGCTTGCTTTAATTCCTTGCCCTCAAGTACACAGTGTTCACCAGACTCACAAAATCCTCCTTATAAACTTCACATTTGTCTTTACAATTTCAAAAGCCTGTGGTGACTCCATTAACTATCTTTGACCCATCTTCTGGACTATTTTCTTCAAATAATGCATATTTGGAGATGAGTCAAACATATTTTTATAATTTAGTTTGATGAGATGGACCTAACAGCAAAGTACGTTTCATACTTAAAACACACACACAAAATAAATGAAACTCTTGCTTACTGTCCTTGAAAAATGACAAAAAAACATTTAGCCAGAGTTTTTTCCCCCCCTATTATTTATCCTAATACTGCCAGTTCTGAAACAAAGCAGTTGGAAGCAGAAATTTAGTAACTTTGATTTGTCCCAAGATACATTTTTTTACACTGAGGTCCTATTCCTGACAGTAAGCACATGTGACCTGTTCTAAAAAAAGGATATTTTCCACTTCTTGCACAACTGGAGCAGATATAAACATCAGCCTGTGCAAACTGCCCTGCAGAACTCAAAAGGGAATTAAAAACACACACACATACATACACTTAAATAATTCTATAAATAGCAGTACTCAGGAAAAGGAAATCTCCAATAACACACAAAACCAACACTTAGAATTCCACTTTAATCAAGTTTTCCATCTAATCATATCACACAAGCAATCTGCATAATAAGATCTGAACACCTGCCAGGTTAAGGCACCCCAATCTCGTCTCTTTTGCTTCAGGTACGTAATTCTGTACGTGCTTTATTGTTGTTATAAGGAGGGGGAAAATTGCAATCATGGTAAAGTAGAAGAGAAGGAACTGATATTACCTACTAACATGTGCTAGGCACCCTGCAAAGCACTTTTACATGTGTTTTCTCACTTTTAAAACTTCACCAACCCTAAGAGGACGGTTCTACTGATCGCACTTTACAGGTAAAGAAATCGAGACTCCAAGAGGCTAAGCATCTTGTCTTGAACGCAGACACGGGTGTTAAGTGGCAAAGCCATGGGCACAGCACTTAAGCACAGCTACTTCTGAACCTGTCCACATGCATCCAGTCTCTGCCACCCCAGGTGCCCAAAGACCACAAGGAAGAGCTGGGATTCTGGTTAGAAATATAAAAGGCAATCAGAAATCCTAAAAGTCTGTTTTAAGCTTATGCCTTCCAAGGCGTCTAACATTTTATTTAATGTTATAAAGAAATATATTTGAGTATTGCTTGACCTTCAAGGCCAAATTGAATACGCTTATTCACTGACAAAATTGAGCCTCAATTTCCCTTCCTCTATTAAATTCCCATTGCTGATGCCCACGCCCCACGGTGATCACACTCCATCCTGTTTGTCTGGCTGGATCTACATGTTCTCTTTCCCTCACCCCACTGAGGCAAGTTTTGGAGAAGGTGCAGCATGATTTCCCATGGGCAGGCCCCGCGTCTTGCACATGGCAGCACAGACCAGCGCATGAGAGCACGGGCCCAGAGCCAGATCCAAGCCCATCTACTTACTACGCCTTAGTTTTCTTCTCTGTAAAATGAGAATAATAAAAATAAATACACCAAAGGTTGAAGTGAGAATTAACTGCATTAATTCAAGTAAAATATTCAGAATCATTCCTGGCATGTAGTAAGCACTGCATAAGTTTTACCTGTTTTCAAAATTATAATTAACACTATTTTTCTCATTTATTATTATCATTTTATGTGGGTTTTGCAAGATAAAGTTAACACACATAAAAACACTTAGAACAGAGGCTGGCACACAGTGTGGCCTCAGTTAACGTTAGTTGGGTTTATTGGTATTAATTTGCATGTACTCAACAGATATATGTTGAATATGAATTTGTATGTATGTGCTGACACCACAACTGTTTTTTTTTTTTAAACCAGCATAAAGAAACTGTTAAGGACCAGATCAAAATTATAAAATGTGAAAGATTTATCTGCAGCACCTCATTAGGAGGAAAGCAAAAAGGGTTTTACCAAACTTGGGGTAATTTTATGGCATAAAAACACTGGCCTTAGAGAAGAAAGCCAGAGTCAACCAAACGCGAACCCTTTCTGGAAGGTCAGGACTCTCTGCTAAGTAATAAAGAAATAACAACAAGAACAACATCTGCTAACATTTACGGAGCACTTACCATGTGCCCAGCACCATGCTAATACTTTTCCATAGCCAATATCACAGTTAATGTCCTTAAGACTCCTACTAGGAGGCAGGCCCCCCCACTTGCCAGATGAAGAAACTGAGGTTAAAGGTCACCCAGCCTCCCCAAGGTCACCCAGCTTGTTAGGGACAGACAGAAATGCCAGAACAATGCTCTTAATCTCCACGCAAAGTAGTTCCCTGCGGATTGGACAGATAAAAAAATCAAGAAAACTTTCAGAAATCAATAAAAGATGGACAGTTCTGTCTTGCCAAGAATGGATTATCATTTCATAAACGAAAGGGTATGTTCAGTAGGAAGACAGGAGGGAAAAATCTCAGAATAAGTCCAAGAAATGACAGTAGCCTTGCATAGAAATACGTGTGTGTGAGTGTGCATGTGACACAACAGCTTTTTTCTTTATCATTTCGACACAAACCTGTGACTGCTTCACACATACCTCTTTGAATCAGCATTTGAGAAACACTGCTGTATCTCGTCCTGCCATTATAAACCTAATACTTTCATTCCCATTTCTTATTTGTGGGAAGTTAAATAACCATTATCTAAACCATTATTAAAACTTTGAGTAGAGGAGAAACTGGAATTAGATTAAGCCAATTCTGAAGTCTGCCCAGGAAAAGGGCATTAGCAGCTACAAAATCACAGAATTTAGCACCGCGTAAAGGAAACAAAAGAACCATGAACCTGAAAGATGCTACCATAGTTTTTAATGTTTTTTTTTCAGGACCCAAAGCCCTACAGAGTCCCTTCCCTGCTAGGAGCCCATTCAACAGTTCCACATCTGACCCTGACCCGACTGTGCCAACGTGTGAACTCTGGGTTCACCCCCTCATATTCGGCACTCTTCCTCTGCCACCCACCATTCAGGGCTCATTCCCAGGAGAACACACAAATGTTTCAAAAACCTTTGGGGAGGAACCAAACTGCAAACAGTTCTTCATGAGAACCTTTTCTCATAGTGTGTGTCTTCCACCGTACGACACAGCTTTGCCCGTCCCTGTGAACAAAACGGGGTTCCCATCATGTAAATCCATCAGCTTCACACTCCTAAAGGCCAGGAGGTCTGGGTTAGCAATGAAACTGTCTCTCCTCATCAAATACCTGCACATCTGAGCTTAGCCCAAATGAAGAATATAAAACTCCTCTTTGGACAGACCCTGGTGGATACCTATTTTAAAAGAAACCAGAACCAAACCCCCCCATCCTGAGTGGGATGCAAAGGGATAAAGCAACACATATTCAAACGACAAAACACTATTGGGCCGGGCATTGTCCTAGGCCAGTCAGCCTGCAACAGGGGTGAGTCTGTCCCCCGTGGACATTGGTGGTGTCTGCAGACAAATTTGGTTGTCACAGCTGAGGGAGGGGAGCTACTGGCCTCTAGCAGGTGGAGGCCTGGGATGCTGTTAAATATCCTGCAATGCCCAGGATAGCCCCACATCAAAGAGCTATCCGGTCCAAAGTGTCAACAGCACTGAGGTTGAGAAACTCTGTTCTAGGCTCTGGGGACACCACAGTAAACAAGGAAGAGACAGAAGTCCCTGCCCCCTTGGACCCTGCAGTCTAGTGTGGAGAAACATATCATAAATGGAACACATTAGAAAAGTATAGACTATGTTATAATGTAAGTACTATGGAAAAAAACAGAGCAGGGCGAGGAAGACTGAGAGTTTGGAGGGAGAGCCACTGCATAGAGCGTGGTCAAGTAGGCTCGGTGGGAATGACATTTAAAGGAAGATGTGAAGTTGGTTGGGGAAGGAACGAATGCTATTGCTCTCCGGACAAAGAGAGAAAGAGGGGTCAGCAAGTGCAACATACAAAGGCCCAGAGGTGGAAGGGTCTGGAGTATTCCGGGAATGGTGAGGACACTGGCTGGAGCAGAGGGAGCCAGGAGAGTGGCAGCAGGAGATACAGTGAGAGCAGACAGGAAGCTTTCCCATACAATCTGCCTGGTACCATTTTAAGGGTCTCGAGTTTTACTGATATTAGGAGCTACTGGAGTGTTTTGAGGGTTCTGAGGAGAGAATGACATGATGTAACACATTTTAACACGGGGTTTCTCAACCTCAGCAGTGACAATTTGGGGTCAGATAATTCTTCATTGTGGGGCTGTCCTGTGTACTCGAGAATGTTTAGCAGCATCTCTGGCCTCTACTTAGTAGAGGCCAGTAGCAACCCCCATCCATTGTGGCAACCAAAAATGTCTCCAGACATTGCCAAATGACACCTGGGGGGCAAATCACTCCTAGGTTGAACACCAGTTTTAACAGGAACATTTTGGCTCCTGTGTGAAAAAACCACTGAAAGCGGGTAAGGACGAAGGCAGGAGACCAGGTAAGGGACAGTCACCCAGGTGAGGGCGGGTGGCAGTTTGAACCAAAGTGGAGGCAGAGGAGTTGGTGACAAGTGGGCAGATTCTAGACATATTTTCAACTCCAAGAGACAATCCAGAAAATAAAACTGAGAGACAAAATAGTTGCAGCAGTCTTCACCTTCCAATTTCAACTTTTTCTAAGCAAAATTAAAAAAAGGGAGGTGCCCCGGCAAAGACTTAACGACAAAAAGCCACGAGGAGGCCCTGAACGTGCAGCCCTTGTAGAGTCATACAACAGATGTTGATGACAGTACATTAGACAACTGTGGAAAACAGTACTATACGGAAATTTTGCCAACCCCATATATTTATTCACAGATTTTATTTCACTGGTTTATTTCAAAGAGCATGTGTCTGCTCCACAGAGAAGTTTTACAGCGTTTTTAATTTAGCCTTCCTCTGCACACCAGTTCTGTCCCGCACCTGTTTCCAGCTTCAACGTGTGAAGCCAGAGCTTCCCACATCCCCGAATTTTTCTTTACACGTGCAAGCTAGCTCCTGAGGACGTTCAACCCTTGCAAGCCTTTTTCTTCTTTTTTTTTTTTTTTTTTGCCGACTCTGAAAAAGAACAGGCCCCAAATCCTCCAACGTGAGTTTCATGACATTCACTTGGGTTTTTCCAGATGGTATTTTCCTCGCTCTCTCAAACTCATTTATATTATTTATCAGCTACCATCAAAAAGGTTCCAAACAGTCCGGTTATTTCTTTCAGGACCACACACACACACACACACACACACTCTCTCTCTCTCTCTCTCTCTCTCTCTCTCTCTCTCTCTCTCATTCTGGCCATGTAAGCATTTGCTTATAGAAGCAAAAGCAGAGACTGCTCGGTAAAACACTGGTCCCTTCAGCCGAATGCAGATAAAGCCCCAATGAGCATAACCAACAATACCCTTTACACACTATTACTCCACACCCCCAACCCCCAATGCACACAATCTAGGCTCACACACAAAACAGCCATTATGAAGAGAAACCATCAACTAAAGGCTGGTTTTAGGCAACTAACTGCACAGGAGGTTTCCTTCCAATCTCTGTTAAGCATCTGCCAAGAGGCTGCTTCAGCCACCCAGTCAGTAGGTGCGCTGTTCCCACATTTTCTTCCCCGAAGTGGATTCAGACTCTCACACAGCCCCGAAAGAAGCAAACCTGGCTACACTTTCCACTAGATCAAGTACCAGAGCCATGTGCCCCAGCAGCTAAGATCACACCACCTCACTCCTGATTCAGCTGTCTCTCTTGATTCACCCTGATTTCTGGACCCTCCTCCCCTCGGCCAGCCAGGGCCCTTCACCCAGGCCCTACCCACCGAGAGGGGCGGGAAGGAAGGTCTGAGAAGGGTGCAGAAGCACTGCAGAACCTTCCAGTTTCAGCCTCATCTTACCTCACACTGAGAGAGGCGGAACTAAACCCTCTCTACTCACGGCCTCAAATGACCATCTCCCTCTTAGTAAACATTGGAAATGTCCTGAGTAGCCACAGGGCAGAGAGAAAGGAAGACACCCAACCCGTTCCGATGGACGAGTGGGAACGGAGCCAGCATAGGAAGTGGGCACTAGGGGTGGTGGGGCGCCAGAACAGCAGATGTCTTCATTCCTCTCCCAAAAAGTTTTTTAAATCCCCAGAGAATTAAACACTTGTCGCTGCCCAACAGGGGACACTCCCCAAACCCTCCATCTGAAAGCTTCTTCCCCTCCAGGGAAGGCCTGCATTTGAACGGAACCCTATAGCCCGAGGAGTTCAAGCTGGACGAGGAGACACGCCCCCCCGCTCCCGCCACCCCCCTCCGGCTGCTCGCCACCCCCCGCCCCTCCCGCGCTGGGGTGCAGCGGCCGGGAAGGTGAGGGGCGGGCCTTGGGAAACCTCACCTGGAGGCCGCCTGGGGCGGGTTTTCCCAGAGGGGTGGTCGGACTCCTAAGAGGCAACAACACAGGAACTAATTGCTTCCCTCTAACATCGCGCTCGATCCACCCCAAGCTCTCCCTCTCCAAGTGTTCAGCCCGCTGGGATATTCAGGAAAAGGATTCACTCGAAACTCTTTTTCCTCCTTCCCATCCGGACAGCGTCCGGGCCCGGCGCTCCTCCTCCCCCACCTCCGCGCCGCGGCACTCCCCAGCCCCCAACAGCTCTCAGCAGCTGGTATCCCCAACCGAGGGTCCCCTCGTTCGCGCGGCCCGTCCCGGGCTGCCCGCCGCGCCCCCAAAGTGCGCCTGGGCGGAGAACCCCGTTAGCGCACCGGCCCAGCGGTCACGGCCCCCAACTGCGGGGGATCAGTTCGCCCTCTGCCCCGGGGCAAGGGCACGGGGTCCTTGTCCCAGAGCCCCGGCGAGCGGCTTTCCTCGCCCCAGGGTGGGAGGCGCGGGGTTCCCTAGCCGCCGGCCGCGCCTCCCTCCAGCTGTCACCACTCACCTGCTCTTCAGAGGTTGACTCTTGAGTTCGTAATAGGTTTTGGGCTCTTCGTGAAACTCCTCCCCGACTTCGAAATCCGGCACGATCCCCGATTCCGACTGCATGGCTCCCGCTTCCCGTCCTCCCACTGCTCCAAACTGAGAAGCGAGCCTGGGGCCGGAGGGGAGGTGGCGGGGCCTGGGTCCCCCGAGCGGTGCGCCCCCGCGCAGTGCAGAGCTCAGCCCGCTGGCCCGCGGCGGCCGCCAACCCAGGCGCCCGGAGTTTACACTCGCACCCAGGCGGGAGGGGCGGCTGCCCGGCGCCGCCTGGGATCTGTAGTCCCTGCCGGGCGGGGTACTCCCGGCTTGCCAGGAAAGCCGCTGCCCCTAAAACTACAATTCCCAGAAGGCCAAGCGAGGGCAGAGGCAACGTGGTAGACACCGCTAGTGCAACTCCTGTTTGGATTCATTGTCAATGTCAGCAGCTCCTGTCCCTCCTCTCTCGCCACTTGCTTCAACGGTACAGACGTGGCTATTTAATATTAATAAGAACGGACTCAGCCCTGCTCTCCTACCATCACTCCTCCTCCCAGCTCACACATTCGCGAGGGCACGCCAAGTCCTTATTTTTTTAAAAAAAGGGTTTTGACACTGAAAAGTTTCAGCCTTCAAGCCTCCCTTAAAATAAGACTTTCTGTCAGGCTACATGCTTCCCAGCGCTGCTGCGACAAATCCACTTGTCCTCGGTTTGGAACTGAGTGGAGGAACTTTCCTTCACTTTGTAAGTAAAACAGTACTGTAGCAAGTGTTCTTGTGCGTTCCTTTTCCGTAACTAACTCAATCTGGGCTTTTACAATACTGTTCAGCCATCTGGATGACTCTCCCCTTTATCCAATTAGCCACTTCTAATCTAAAGCGGTACTTGAAAGGTGCGGTTAATTTTAAAACGCACGAAGTTACAAAACAGCGTCGTCACTGTCTGCTTTTAATTTCTCAGTTGGCTGGGAGTTCAAATGAGATTGTCCTGACATTTCAGACGTGCAGTTGTGGGGATCGTGAAATGTACAAGCGTCAACCCCCCACCCCCACCCCACCTTCCCGGCACTCATTTAGGTAACAGATTAACAGGCTCTGTTATGGCTCGTTTGAACTTCCAGTCTTTCCCTCTGATTAGTTTCAGTAGAGTGTTTTCCTCCTTTTAAAAGTGTTTTGAGGCATCAGGGAGGAAGTAGAGAGTTAGAGGGTGGCTTTTAAAGTTCTAAGACCCACAGTTGAAATCCCGAGTCCTTCTCTAAAGTGCTGTGTAATCGTCAGCTTGTCACTTGATTCCTAGAAGCCTTAATTTCTTCATCTGTAAAGGAGGAGATTGGCAAACTTGTTTTTTGAAGCTGTTGCAAGGTCAAATGCAAGAGAGTGATTTGTAATCTATAAAAATGCTGCTCAATGGTCAGTTTTATTTATTAGATCTTGAAGATATACCTTTCAGACTAACACTTCATCTGTGAGTTTGTCCTTTCAAAAGTAATAAATTAAATGATCACCCTGGGAGAAAACTCTAAGGAGGCTAGACTAATAATGGGCACCTCCCAGCAGTTGGCTGTTTGCTAGTTTGCCTCACATGAGGCATTTTTAAGTTCACATTAGGTCCATACCATTAAAATATGACAGAACATGAACCTTCCTAAGAAAAATAGGCTTTTTGTGCTCATGAATATGGGATCCCAGATTCCATGATAGAGACTGCTGGAAATTAGATGTTAAAAGTTTAAAAAAAAAAAGTGTTATTCTCTGCCAGAAGGGAGAGGAAATGTAAAACATGCAGGAAACATTGAGTCTAGACTCCTAGTCTCATCTTGTTTCTCAACTGTAGGTGGTTGGAATGTGGTAGAAGGGGTTGATTATCATAATAAGTTTGGGGTATTACAGGCATTTAAGGGGTATGGGCCAGAGATGCTATACATCTTGCACAATGACAAACTGTCTTGTCCAAATATCATTGGTACCCGCGTTGAGAAACACTGGAGTCTTCTTAATCTTCTAGTTCACCAGAAGCCTTTTAATGTGAGGAAAGCTATGGACCCTCTCCCCAGAAAATGTAGATGAAAACAAGATTCTTGTGCATAATTTTGGTCTGTTGACCTTTAAAGGCTATCAAGGACTTCAGTTAGAACTGTAGTTTATAACCTCTTTAGAACTATAATGAAACAGTCCATTTTGTCATTATATCCAATAGTGACCTGCTAGACCTAAGGGACCAAACCCAAAGGGGAAAAAACTGTCAGAAAAGCTAACACACCTGAACTTAGCTCCAACTAAGTAAGCTTGCCCATAGGTACACAGAGAAAGCTGTTATTTTTTCCCCTACACCTTTTCTTCTGATCTCATCCTACTCTTGGTTCGTCCTACTCTTCCATTACCTATAGTAGGGTTACTGATGGCAGTGCCATCGCTACCCAGTGGGAATGGATATGTGACTAGTCCTGAGCCACCAGTGGGTCCATTCTCCTAGCATGGTGATTCCTTTAGGGATGGACACAGTACCCTAACATGACTAGAAGTCCTCCTTGGGACTTTTCTTCTAGGGCAACTGGGGAAGACTGTCTGATTCTTGGAAGCACAGTGCTGGATGGAAGGAACACTAGAGCTTATTACTTATGGCCCCAAAGGGAAGCTGATCAAAAACGAGAGAGAATGAGACAAGATCAACAATCAAAGAGAAGCGGAAACAAGCAAAACTGAGAAATAGAAAACAACGATAACATTGTTTCAGCTCCCTGTTCCAACCATACCTGAAACCAGATATCCTTGGACTTTTCAGATATATGAACCAACAATTTTTTTTCTTTTTAGTGGAACTGTTTTGGTTTACGCTTCTGTCACTTGCAACCAAAAGAGCTTTGAGTAATTACCTTAAAAACCTTTTACTCCATTTAATGGACAGTTTTCTGTGGACTTCCATACCATTAATTCATGTAACAAAAAGTTGGGGATGGCCCCCTGGCAGATGACCCCTGTAATCCCTCTTCATTAGTGAATTAAACCCTAGGAGTAGATGCCTCTTCTTTTAAAAAGGTGATAAAGATTAATAGCTCCATACATTTCAACCAAGGACCATGCCTGTTAAAAGCACCAAGGCAATGGCTAGAGACTGTAATTATTGTCATTAATAATATGACCTATATTTATGTAATACTTTACTTTTTATACACATTTGTCACATGGACCTCTTATTGGAGCACTTAAAAATCCAGCAAGGGGAAAGAAATCATAAAGATCAGAGCAGAAATAAATGAAATAGAAACAAAGAAAACTATAGCAAAGATCAATACAACTAAAAGCTGGTTCTTTGAGAAGATAAACAAAGTTGATAAACCTTTAGCCAGACTCATCAAGAAAAAGAGAGAGAGGACTCAAATCAATAAAATTAGAAATGAAACAGGAGAAGTTGCAACGGACACCACAGAAATACAAAGCATCATAAGAGACTACTACAAGCAACTCTATGCCAATAAAATGGACAACCTGGAAGAAATGGACAAATTCTTAGAAAGGTATAACCTTCCAAGACTGATCCAGGAAGAAACAGAAATATGAAAAGACCGATCACAAGCACTGAAATTGAAACTGTGATTAAAAATCTTCCAACAAACAAAAGTCCAGGACCAGATGGCTTCACAGATGAATTCCATCAAACATTCAGAGAAGAACTAACACCCATCCTTCTCGAACTCTTCCAAAAAATTGCAGAGGAAGGAACACTCCCAAACTCATTCTACAAGGCCACAATCACCCTCCTACCAAAACCAGACAAAGATACTACAAAAAAAGAAAATTACAGACCAATATCACTGATGAATATAGAGCAAAAATCTTCAACAAAATACTAGCAAACAGAATCCAACAACACATTAAAAGGATACCATGATCAAGTGGGATTTATCCCAGGTTTGCAATGATTCTTCAATATATGCAACTCAATCAATGGGATACACCATATTAACAAACTGAAGAATAAAAACCATATGATCATCTCAATAGATGCAGAAAAACTTTTGACAAAATACAATACCCATTTATGATAAAAACTCTCCAGAAAGTGGGCATAGAGGGAATCTACCTCAACATAATAAAGGCCATATACAACAAACTCACAGCAAATATTCTCAATGGTGAAAAACTGAAAGCATTTCCTCTAAGATCAGGAACAAGACAAGGATGTCCACTCTTGCCACTATTATTCAACATAGTTTTGGAAATCCTAGCCACAGCAATCAGAGAAGAAAAAGAAATAAACAGAACACAAATTGGGAAAGAAGAAGTAAAACTAACAATGTTTGCAGATGACATGGTACTATACATACAGAATCCTACAGATGCCACCAGAAAACTACTAGAGCTAATCAATGAATTTGGTAAAGCTGCAGGATACAAAATTAATGCATAGAAATCTCTTGCATTTCTATACACTAACAATGAAAGATCAGAAAGAGAAATTAAGGAAACCATCCCATTCACCATTGCAACAAAAAGAATAAAATACCTAGAAGTAAACCTACCTAAGGAGGTAAAAGAACTGTACTCAGAAAACTATAAGACACTGATGAAAGAAATCAAAGATGACACAAACAGATGGAGAAATATACCATGTTCTTGGATTGACAGAATCAATATTGTGAAAATGACTATACTACCCAAAGCGATCTACAGATTCAATGAAATCCCTATCAAATTACCAGTAGCATTTTTACAGAACTAGAACAAAAAAATCTTAAAATCTGTATGGAGACACAAAAGACTCTGAAGAGCCAAAGCAGTCTTGAGGGAAAAAAATGGAGCTGGAGGAATCAGACTCCCGTACTTCAGATTCTACTACAAAGCTACAGTAATCAAGACAATATGGTACTGGCACAAAAACAGAAATATAGATCAATGGAACAGGATCGAAAGCTCAGAGATAAACCCTCGCACCTATGGTCAACTAATCTATAACAAAGGAAGCAAGGATATACAATGGAGAAAAGACAGTCTCTTCAATAAGTGGTGCTGGGAAAACTGAACAGCTACATGTAAAAGAATGAAATTAGAACACTCCCTAACACCATATACAAAAATAAACTCAAAATGTATTAAAGATCTAAATGTAAGACAGGACACTATAAAACTCTTAGAGGAAGACATAGGAAGAACACTCTTTGACATAAATCACAGCAAGATCTTTTTTGATCCACTTCCTAGAGTAATGGAAATAAAAACAAAAATAAACAAATGGGACCTAATGAAACTTAAAATCTTTTGCACACCACAGGAAACTACAAACAAGACGAAAAGACAACCCTCAGAATGGGAGAAAATATTTGCAAACAAATCAACGGACAAAGGATTAATCTCCAAAATATGTAAACAGCTCATGTAGCTCAATTAAAAAAACAAACAACCCAATCCAAAAATGGGCAGAAGACCTAAATAGACATTTCTCCAAAGAAGACATACCAGATGGCCAAGAAGCACGTGAAAAGCTGCTCAACATCACTAATTATTAGAGAAATGCAAATTAAAACTACAATGAGGTATCACCTCACACCGGTTAGAATGGCCATCATCAAAAAGTCTACAAACAATAAATGCTGGAGAGGGTGTGGAGAAAAGGGAACCCTCTTGCACTGTTGGTAGGAATGTAAATTGATACAGCCACTATGCAGAACAGTATGGAGGTTCCTTAAAAACTAAAAATAGAATTACCATATGACCCAGCAATCCCACTACTGGGCATATACCCAGAGAAAACCATAATTCAAAACGATACATGCACCCCAATGTTCATTGCAGCACTATTTACAATAGCCAGGTCATGGAAGCAACCTAAATGCCCATCAATAGACAAATGGATAAAGAAGAAGTGGTACATATATACAATGGAATATTACTCAGCCATAGAAAGGAACGAAACTGGGTCATTTTTAGAGACATGGATGGATCTAGAGACTGTCATACAGAGGAAGTAAATCAGAAAGAGAAAAACAAATGTCATACATTAACGCATAGATGTGGAATCTAGAAAAATGGTACAGATGAAACAGTTTGCAAGGCAGAAATAGAGACACAGATGTAGAGAACAAATATATGGACACCAAGGGGGGAAAGTGGCGGGGGTTGGTGGTGGTGGGCTGAATTGGGAGATTGGGATTGACATATATACACTAATATGTATAAAACAGATAACTATTAAAAACCTGCTGTATAATAAATTAATTTAATTAAATTTTTTAAAAATCCAGCAAAGATAAATAGGCAAGGGTCCCCATTTTAATATGCATTGAACATGCACTGCTTATGAACATGGCATTGTGTTGGGTACCCAGACTACAAGAATGTGTTTGACTTCCTTCATGCCCTCAAGTGGCTTGAAGTCCAGGAGTTGAGTCAAGGTTTGCAACACAATGAGAAACCATACCCAAGGCAGCAAATGCTGGGCAGTGATAACCGGTGTGTGATTTATACTTTTATATTCATTTATCTTAACAACTATTTATGGAGCACCTATTCTGTGCCAGCCACATTATGTGCTAGATACAGGGGAAATAGCAATGATGAGCCACCTGTATTCCCTGTACTCAGGACGTGGTCCCTGCCTTTTTAGGAATAGGAATGAAAATGATTTCATGGATAAATAAAGTGATAGACAGGTAAATACTACAAGTGTCTGAAAAAGGAGCAACCACTGAGGGCAAGAAAGAGATGAGTTCTTGGAGGAGAAAAGAAAGGAAGAAAGAAAGAAAGTGGAAGGAAGGAAGGGAGGCAGGAAGGGAGGGAGGGAGGAAGGAAGAGAGAGAAAGAAAAAGAAAGAAGGAAAGAAAGGAAGGAAGAAAGAAAGGAAAGAAGAAATCTAAGGTATAAAATATGAAAACTACCACCAATTCACAGAAAAAAAATGAGAGAGAAATATGTTAATAATACCACAAGGATTCAGTAAGACAAACCCAGATATTGAGAAATTCTACAAGACATTGAGAAATCTTCAAAAAACAAATAGCATGAAATAAAGGGGAAGGAGGAACTGGTACAGGCTTTTAAAGATTTAAAAGACAGATATGTGAATTACATCTTGATTTTAAAAATGATCTGGAAAAAAAAAGAGACATATCACTGAAATACATTTTGCAGACTTTATCTGAGTTCTGATTTGAGCAAAATAATGAAAATATTTATTATTAATAATAAATTTTATTATTATTTAATTTTTATTTTATTTATTTATTTAATTTAATTTATTTATTTAATTTTAATTTTATTTATTTAATATTTATTTTATTATTATTTAATATTTATTATTAATAAATAATCCAATGCAAAATTTGTGAAGCTTGGATATGAAGCTGATTGCAATGGAGCAACTGAAGAGTCACCAGGGTTAAGAGCTGGGCAATGGGTCTGGGGAGAGTTTTACCTTGTTAAGAACTGTTAAAGAAAAGATTATTCTGACACTTATTGAAGAACAGTAAGCCCAACTTTATTCAGGGGGACTATCGCCATAGGTGTAGGAACTATTGCAATGGGTGGGGTTTTGCAGTAGAGGAAAGATATTGGGCTCCACTTCAAATACAACAAGGAAAGGTGGGGGTTTATATCCAAGAAACAGAATCTGTATTGGGGTGCGGAATGTGGTTAGTGGGTAGAAGATTACTAAAAGTGTAGTGTAATTCTTGGCTTAAACTGACCTAACAGGATTCTTGCTGAAGGCAGGCTCGGGTAATCAGATATTTCCTGGGGGATGGCGGGGATGAAAAAGGTGATCAGATATTGAGGGTGGGAGGTGCTGGTTAAACTGACTTGACAGGATTCTTGCTAAAACTGGTCAATGCAAGTGGAAGTCCAAAAGTCAAGGCCTGGCTGGGAAGAGGATTCAGAGGAGACTGACTAAAATTTCGTCAAGGAGAGATTCAAAGCAAAGAAGTGGCTTTTATAGGCAATACAGCCAACATTTTGTAACAACTTTAAATGGAATATAATCTATAAAATATCGAATCACTACGTTGTACTTTTAAAATTAATACTGTATAAATCTACTTCAATTTTTAAAATTAGAAAAAAATTTAAAAAATTTTTTAAGAAGAAGTGTCTTTTATAGCTCATGAGGCCCAAAGCCAGGCTGTGGCAGCAGGTGACTGTCACCCCACAGTTATCAAGGCAATGGAGGAAGAGTGGTTTGACCCTCGTCTGGACTTTGACTCTAAACCCAATGCAGAGCTATCAGTGAAAGTCATGCTTTCATTCTTGTTCCAAGTTATCTTCGGCCACAGGAACTGAAGTAAGAAGGAGAACACCAAACATTCCATAAGATAATATAGCAGAAAGAGGAGATATACACTCCAAAGTGGGCATTCCTGCTTCTCTGAATTCCTATAAACAGCTACCAAAGTGAGGTTACTGGCTTGTATGTAAAATATTTAAAACATATTTTTCTTATAGAAAAGTAATAATTTTTTTCATTAGAAAATACAGATAAGTAACAGGGAAAGAATTTTAAACACCCATAATACCACTATCCAGAGATATTTGTACCTAGGTATATATATATATATGATATATAAATATATATATCATATATATAATTTCAATAAATATTCAGAAGGAGATCATACTAAATATACCACTTCATCACCTACTTTTCCCTTTCATGTAGTATTTTAAGTGGCTTTCCTTGTCTATAACATCATGTTAATGTTTTTAAAATATACTTTCCATTCAGTAAATTTACTAGAACTTATTTTTCTAATTTCTGTATTGCTGGACCTTTAGATTGTTTTCCATTTTTCACTATTACAGGTAATTTCGCTCCTAACCTAGTAACTAAATCTTTGCTCCCATCCACAATAATCGCCTAGAAATTGAATTGCTAGGCCAAAAAGCAGGCATGCTTTTGAATTTTTTTCAAGAGGGCTCTTTCTAGAATACAAATCTCATCTTGTCCTTTCCCTAGTTTAAAATTTTAGGATCCCCATTGCTCCAGAATAAAGACCAGGCCCTTTAACGTTGGATACCCAGCTCTCCGTGTCCTGGATCTTCCTACCCCTCTGGACCTCCTCTGAGACCTCCAGTGACCCCAAACTGCTGAAGCTCCTGGAATATGCCAGTCCATTTCTCTCTGTCTGGAGCACCTTTCTCTCCTCTTTTGCCTACACACTTCTTTAGCCTTTAAGACTGAGCTCAGACGTTATCTCCAGGAAGCCTTGCTCTACCCTGCCAACCTTCATTAAGTTCCCTGTTGGTTTAAGGGCCCCATCCCTAAGTTTCCTAGATACACTATCTCCAGTACCCTGTATTGTAATTTTCTGCTTAACCTTCTGTACACAGCTCCCACCACCCCACAACCCTACTCCCATCACCACCACACACACACAGCCAACGCACCCCTCTCCCTGCCCAGACTGTGAGCTCCCAGAGGGCTGCAACCATGCCCACAACGGATGTTTAAGAACTGTCTATTGAATAAATGAATGGGTTAGCCATCAAGTAAAAGAAAGCATGTTTTTTTAGCAAACTCACATTGTTTCTTTTTGTAATGAGAGCAAGGATATTCCAAGTGAAAATAGAATTTTTAGAATGTTTTCCACAGTGTCCATTTGTACATGGGCAAATACTGATGGAACAAAAGAACTAATTTCTTTTCCATCACTAATGCTCTATCCTAGTCTGAACTGATTTATCAGAGCAGAATTTAGCCTGTATCCCAGTAGCATTCCTGATAAGGAAGCTGAGATCTCTTCATTAGAGCAACAAGTGGACACATTCAGACTTGCTAGTGGGAGATCTGGAAAAATATCATGTTGGAAAATAACCGAATGAATCATTTAGCACTTATTAAAGGAACTAAAACCAAAATAAGCCAAGATACATGCACATTTCCTGTTGTGAAGGTGGCTGGGGTAAACCTCAAGGGATTTGACGTTCCCAACCATGTTAGCACAAAATAGTGTCAGAAAGTTTTAAAAGACAAGGACTCATTTGTCAGGTTGCAGATGAAAATATATTCATCTTTATTTCCCCCTAGAACCCAGTGAGGAGTAAAGACTCAATGCACTGCTGTTGAATTGGTTTGCCAAGGTAGTATGCTAAAATATCAAGCCCCAGGGATCGAAGTCAAGTAGCTGGAAAAATAGAAAACTTCTGGCCTAGGAGCAAAAAGAAGGGGTGGTCCCCAGGGACTTGTTTCTTAGCGATGAACTAGAGTGGACCACAAAGGAATTAATACTTGTAAAACACATAGACCAGTGAATGGCATATGACACACTCCACACAAGACTTGTGAAATAAGTAAAATAAATAAATCTTTATTTCTTTATTCATTTAAAAAATATCTGTGTAGTACTTACTCTGTGCCACTCACATACTGAGAAAGACTAGTTGACTGATTCACTAAAGGTTTCCAGAGTTTGTTCAATTTAAGCAAAAATAGGTTTAAAGGTATAGTAATAGTCTGACCTCCTTTTCTGCATCAGAAGGGCCTACTGGCTGGCTCTATTCTCTAGCTCCACCACTAACCAGCTGTGTGACCTTAAGTAAGATACCTAAATCACCCAAATCTCAATTTCCTTTTATGTAAAAATGGGGTGATAGAACCAAATTGGTGTTAGTGAGAATTAAATAAGGAAATCAGTATAATGCACTTTGCTTTATATTGTCTGGAACTCATAAGAAGTCTTGGCTAATTTTATATTATTATTACTGTGGATTGTTGCTATCCTTGTTTCTGTTCCTCTTTTGACCACACCTTAAATTAGCCTTTAGGAATCCACTGATCTATGTTTGAGGCACAAAAGAGAACAGAACACTGTTTCCAATGTCAATTCTCTCTCTTTTTTTTTAAAGATCTTTTCTTGCAATTATGTAATAAGTTACAGTTTGGAAAAGTGCACAAAACATAAATGTATTCTTTTTTCTTTTTTTTTTTTTCTTTTATTTTTTTTTTGCGGTACGCGGGCCTCTCACTGTTGTGGCCTCTCCCGTTGCGGAGCACAGGCTCCGGACGCGCAGGCTCAGCGGCCATGGCTCACGGGCCCAGCCGCTCCGCGGCATGTGGGATCTTCCCGGACCGGGGCACGAACCCGTGTCCCCTACATCGACAGACGGACTCTCAACCACTGCACCACCAGGGAAGCCCATAAATGTATTCTTTTATAAATAATAATCTTTGTCCACTTACAACTTCTTCCCTCAAAGACGTAACTACTTTTACAGTAATCATTTCTTCTTTTCTTCTTCTATAGTTTTAACATCTAAATATGCCACCCTAAGCAATATAGTTTATTCTTGCCTATTTGGGAGCTTTAGATAAATGAAATTATGCTAACCAGCTTCCAAGATGGCCCCCAGTGATCCTGGTCTCCTGGTGATCTCTCCCTACATTGAATCAGGACTGGTTTGTGTGACCAAACTCTAAGGCTATCAAAAAAGTTTACTGCAACTTCTGCGTACTTTCAGATTGTTCAATCTGAGGGGACCATGAGGAAACTAGAAGAGGCCCATGTGGACAGGAACTGAGGTCTCCCACCAACAGCCAGCACCAACTAGCCAGCCTTATGATTGAACCGCCTTAGAAATGGATCCTCCAGCCCAAGCCAAGCCTTCAGGTGACTGTAGCCCCAAAGGGCATTTGGCTACAACTTCATGAGCACCCCTGAGCCAGAAACACTCCAATCCACTCCCAAATCTCTGACCCACAAAAACCATGAGCAATGATAAATAATTTCTGTTGTATTAAACCAAAAAGCTTTGGAGTAATTTGTTATGCAGCAATAGATAAATAATCAGAAATTACACAACGTGAATTCCCTTGTATCTTGATTCTTCTACCCAAAATTCTTTTAAAGATACATCTGTATGATACTGTGTTTCTATTACTGTATGGATACGTTTTGCTTTGACTTCTATAAACATTTTTGCCTGGGTCGGGGGTCAGGGGGAGGTTGGGGGGAGGATTCTTAACCTGCAGGGCTTGAGAAGGGATACCTTTTGATTTGGAGGCAGTTTTCTGCCGGTATGGGAGGGGAGGATAAATAGCATTTGACACCTTTGAGACCAAGTTTACCATTAGTATTTTAGTAATCCAGATATCTTGAATAACCAAAAAACAAGAAGTTTTTGGAATGATCCTTATCTCTTTTCACTGTAAACATAGTCATCCCGAGTGACGGCCTTACTTGTCCTTCATATCACCAGAGAAGTAGACAGTAGACTTCTCTGCCTCTCAAATAGACTAGAGGAAAGGATGCGGTGGAGACATACACCCTCCTGGGATATATTTCCCTCTGACTGACAATTAAAGCAAACACACTTTCAACCTGCTACAGACTCAGAAAATCATGTTTTCTTAATATTTAAGCTGTTTGATCAAGCAGGAATCTTGAGTACCTTCAATCCACAGCCACCTGGGATGGCTCAGCCCTTTGTACTCTGCTACCATTTCAGTAGGACACACAAACTAACTAAGAAATGGGGACTGCAAATCAGTTACCTGGGAAAAAAGTAAGAATACAAATTCTATTTCTAGGAATCTATACTACAGAAATACTCTCACAAAGATGTGAAGATGTATATACAAGAATTTTTTTGCAACGTTTTTCATTATTCTGGAAAACTGGGTCTATGGCACAGAGGCTATAGTTAAATTATTATGCATTCTTACAGCTGAACTCTATGCAAATGAGACAGTGAGAATGAGCTCTATGGGCAGACATAGAAAGATGTACAAAATAAATTTTACATGAAAAAAAGCACATTGCAAACAATATATGTCAATTCTATTTTCATTTAAGGAACAAACTTTGCATGTGTCTGTGTGTGTGTGTGTGTGTGTGTGTGTGATGGTGTATATAAATTAAACCATTAACGGCTATTATTGGGGCCGAAGGAGGAATTATAAAGAAATTTCACTCTCAAAATCACACATTTTGTAATGTCTTATTTTGTAACAACATACATACATGGCTTTTGAAAGTAAAGGGGAAAATGGTTATTTTAAAATTTGCCATTTGGGTCAGTAACAAGAATGGCAATGATTACGATGAGAAAAAGTGATAAATTATAGATTTAACCCTTAGGACTCGCTTTAGTGCTTGACATAGGACCTTCTTGTATCCACACTTCCCAATTATTTCTACAATTAATCAAAGAGCTGTGAAAACCAGACAGTATAAAAAAGCTGAGCCGTAAATGACTAAAGTATGTATTTCCTTTATCATACTCCCTTTTTAAAATTTTCACGAGCAATATATATTCATTTTAGAAGACTTGGAAAAGACTACAATAAACAAAAAGAAAAAATTATCTGTAATTGAACCACCAGAGAGAAACACACTTAGTATTTTCCTGGACAGCTGTCCAAATTTATTACTAATGTTACTACACACACACAAACACACACACACACACGCACACACACTATGCTCTTCTTTTGTAACCAATTTTTCTTTACATAGTATATTTTGAACAGCCTTTTATATTAAAAATATACTCATCATAATTATTAAGCCTACACAGTATTCCATTACATCAAGAGTATATAAAGTGGTTTTCATAACAACTCCTGGATTTAGAGGTAAATTTTTACTGAGTTTGCAAATACCCAAAACATTTAAGAGAAATTGTATGGACAGTGCATGCACATTTTTCTAGAGAGGGAGGCCACATTTCTTCTCAGATTCTCCAAGGATTAACTAATAATTAAAGAAGGGAAAAAAAAGAGTTGAGTCACCCTATGATATAGCTGTACAAGAGATGTTATGACTATCTAATCAATGCCTTCTTGATCGTTTTGTTTGTATCCAGTTTTCACTGTTATAAACAGTGCTGTAAGTAAATTTAGGAGTTTTCAATTCCGATGCTCAGGAAAACATGAAAGGTATGGAGTACTGCGATATTATTGAGACTCTTTGTGTTGAAAAACAGGTGAATGTGCTGCAGTTCAAACATCTATGCAGAAGACATTTTCTTAGAGTCATCAAAGTAGAGATTAGAAACTCCCAGACACTGGAACCCGACAAGCTCAATTACACAAAGTCTGTCACTGGCTGCCGAACCTAAGACAGTGATCGGCAGAATAAAAGCAGAAAATTCAGAATAGGAAATGAGAGAGAAGAAGACAGGAACAGCTCAGCCATAAAAGAAAAAAGAATGAAATAATGCCATTTGTAGCAACATGGAGGGACCTAGGGATTATCATACTAAGTGAAGTAAGTCAGAAAAAGAAAGACAAATATATGATATTGCTTATATATGGAATCTTAAAAAAGAACACATATGAATTCATTTACAAAACAGAAATAGATTCACAGAGAGAGAAAACAAACTTATGGTTACCAAAGTGGAAAGGGAGGGGGGATAAACTAGGAGTTTGGGATTAACATATACATACTAATATATAAAAGAGATAACCAACAAGGACCTACTATATTCCACAGGGAAATATACTCAATATCATATCTTGTAATAAGCTATAAGGGAAAAGAATCTGAATCACTTTTCTGTATACCTGAAACTAATACAACACTGTAAACCAACTATACTTCAAAAAACAAAAAAAAAAAGGAAGAAAAGAAAAGAAAATGGGAAAAAAAGATAGGAACAGGATGGGGAAAAAGAAGGACATTAGTGTAGTGAACATCAGTTTTTTGATTGAGTCAGCCTTCCTTCCTTTTTTCCTTCTTCTCTTAAGAGCACCTCCCTTCCCCTTTGGGGAACTGCCCCACCTCCATCACATGTGGTATTGGTACATCTGTCAATCAACAGTACCCAACTCCCTCTGGTCAAAGGAGTGAACTGCTGACCCAAGCTACACCAAAAAGCTTCTCTCATCCAGAAAGCTGAATCTCCTACAGAAACCCCAGGAGGGAAGACCACTGGAGCTGAGTCATCTGATAGCAGTACCCTACAAAATCAACCCATGGGTTCCTGCTACAGAGATCTCCCAAGGACCCCTGGTTCCTGCCCTTCCCCAGACATGATTGTTCAACTCTTCCTTCTGGTCTCCAAGTCCCACAATATTATTCCAGTTAGTTCCTTCTTTTTGCTTTACTTGGTGAGAGTCAGTGTCTATTGCTGGCAACAACAAAAACACAAGTCCTAATACAGTTAGAACTAGACTCATAGGTAGAATGAGAACATACGGCCCACCCCTTGATTTTTGTTGTTGTTTAAAACACACACACACACACACACACACACACACACACAAACACACCAGGTCCAATAATGCCAAGATATCTGGCTAAGGTCTCACAACTGCTGGTGACAGAGGCAGGACCAGGCACAGATCTGTGCTCAATAGAATATAAAAATCTTAAGAACAGAAACAGGATCTTGTTTCATGGTGAGAACCCCATCCTTAAAACAGTGGTGTGCACAACCTAGGTATTCAACAAATGATTGCTGTTACCGTTGTGTAGTCATTTTTTTTGTTTCCTGGCTTAAAAATAAGGAAACGTGTCCAGGATACACTGTTAAATAAAAAAGGCACTTCACAAAATGCTATGTATTGTGTGATCTTACTTTCATAAACTTAAAATGTACTTTAATATTTATAATTGCATTGTGTAAAAAAAATGATCTGGAATTAGGTTCCCCATCCTAACTGTTAAGAGTGGTCATTTCTGGCAGAAGAAAAGAAGTAAGCAATTTTTTTATGTTTCAGTGTAATGTGAATTTTTTTGCAGTTTAAATATATCACTTTTGTGATAAGAAAATAATTGTTTAAGGAAAGGGAATGAAGGGAAAGAAAGAGAGAAAAAAGGATGAAAAAGATATAAAGGAGGGAAGTAAAAAGGAGGAAGCAGAAGGGGATGAGAAGGCAGAAGGACAGTGACACTCCCTGTGGCACTCTTCCATGGATTCCTTGGTGATCCTCAGGACAGTTCACCAGTATTCCATTTTCCTTCTTCCAGGCACATGGTAAGACTGAACTTCCCATACCCTTGAAGTTAGACTTGGCCATGTGTCTTGGTTTGTCCAAAAAAATGTGAATGAAAGCAAGTCATGTCACATCCCGGCAGAAGCCTTTAATGGTCAGTGATCTGTCACATTTTCTTCCCTTATCTACAGTAATCACTGATGGTAGAGACTCCTTATGGCCTGGGTCCCCGAGTGAGGATGACAAGAAACACAGCCTCCCGCCAGCTCTGACCCATGATGGACATGGAGCATAAGTGAGAAATAAAGTTTTATTTAAGCCACTGAGATTTAGGGATATGTATTTTTATAACCTCAGCATATTATGGGGTATATCTATCCCAGAGCTAGATACCACTGTCTCAAAAGATCTCTGTTATGGACTGAATGTTTGTGTCCCTCCCCTACCTCAAATTCATATGTTGATGCCCTAATCCTATCAGATGTATATTTGAGATGGGGCATTTGGGAAGTAATTAGGTTTATATGAGGTTATGAGGGTGGGGACCTTATGATGGGATTAGTGCCCTTCTGAGAAGAGACACCAGAGAGCCCTCTCTCCACCTCTCTCCACTATATGAGGATGCAGCGAGAAGGCGGCCATCTGCAAGTCAGGAAGAGAGTCCTGGTCGAAACCCAACCAGGCTGGCACCCTGATCCTGGACTACCCAAGTCTCCAGAATTGTGAGAAATAAATTTCTGTTGTATAAACCACCTAGTCTATGGTATTTTGTTATGGCATCCCAAGCTGACTATTACAATCTCCTACAGAAAGTCAATGCTGTGTCAGTGTTAACCATAGAGCCCGGGACTATTTCTCTAGCATTGTTTATCTGATTCTCTCTCTCACCCCATGCATCACCACCATGACCACCCAATTCTGCTGAGCTTATACAATTCTATTAGAAGTTATCTGAGTATTTCATGATGCTACAGCTATATTTTTCGCTCTCTTTTGTACGCCACCAGCCCCTTTTTTCTCTAAGAAGCTTTCTTGGACTATTCCATCCACTCACATACAAGTCTAATCTAGATCTCTTTCCTAAAAGTTCTCGTCCCACCCAGGCCTTTTCATTTTGCACATTTTTTGTTTGTTTGGTTAGTTGTTTGGTTTTCGAGGATTTTTTTTAGTTAAAAAAAATTTTTTTTTAACTTTTGGGATAATTTTACATTTACAGAAAAGTTGCAAAGATAGTACCGAGGGTTTCCACATCACATTCACACAGCTTTCCCTTATGTTAACATAGCCATGGTACATTTGTCAAAACTAAGAAATTAATACTATTAATTAAACTATAGTCTTCATTCAGATTTTCCCAGTTTTCCTACTAGTGTTCTTTTTCTGTTCCAGCACCTAATCCAGGATACCACATTGAATTTATTCATCAAATATCCTTAATCTCCTAAAGTCTGTGACAGTTTCTCAGCCTTTTTTTTTTAAGACCTTATAACTTTTGAGGCGTACTGGACAGGTTTCTTGTAGAATGTCTCTCAATTTGGGTTTGTCTGCTGTCTTCTCAGAGCTAGTCTGGGATTATGGATGTGGGGAAGAATAACACAAGGTGAGGTAAGCTTCTCATCATATCATATCAGGAGTATATAATATCAACATGACTTATCATTAGTGATGTCAACCTTGATTGTTTGGTTAAGCTGATGTCTACCATATTTCTCCACTGTATAGTTACTATTTTTCCCTTTCCATATGTTTTTCTTTGGAAGAGGCACCAAGTCCAGCACACACTCTAGAGGAGGAGAATCAAGGTCCACCACCATCTCGGGTGCTCTCTCTCTCTCTGTCTCTCAGCTCTTGGGGGAGTCAGCTGCCACGTCAAGTAAGCAACAAAATGGAGAGGATCATATGGCAAGGAAATGAAACCTCCTGCCAACAGCTACACGAGTGAGTTTGGAAGTGCATTCTCCAGCCCCAGCTGACATCTTGACTGCACACTCATGAGAGATCCTGAGTCACAAATATCCAGCTAAATCAGTCTCAGATTCCTGAACCTAGAAACTATGTGAGCTATTAAATGTTGGTCATTTGGGGGTGATTTGTTGTACAATAAGAGATAATGAATTCACCAGGCAATACTTTCACCTCTTTTTCTTTGGCTTTTCTCTATATATCTTCTTTGTTCTTTGTTCTTTGTTCTTCCTGTCTTTTCACGTAATTCCCCAACTTCATGCCCTTGGCTGAAATAGCCACTTATATCTTCCTAGGTAATATCTTCTTGGTTCAGGGCATCAGACCGCCCTGAAAAGCAGTCTGTCAGTTGTAAATTCTAGGGATAGAGAAACCCACTGGCCCTAAATGGGTCATGTGACTGACCACTCTGGTCCAATTAATGTGGATGAAGTCAAGTTGTAGAAACACAGCTACCTGGGTTCCAATCCTCTGCATGTATGGAGAGGGGCAATTGTCAGAGGAAGAGGGTTAAAATGGGCCTGGCAGACACACCACCAGTATCCAACTCTAAATGCCTCACACACTCAAAGGAGTGAAAGACGTAAGTGTTCTACTGGACCCCATATTCAGGAACTGATGGTGAGATGGAAATGTGGAGAGTTGGGGAACCTCCTCAGGATCTTCCAAAACAGGCTACACCTACATTCATATGGCTGGACTGATTCCACCTAGAAATGGCAGGAAGGATAATATTTTTTTAAACAAGGGGTAACCTTAGAGACAATGTGTGAAATGTAGCATGTTATGTTATAAACCATGGAGTTCATGGCTATGTAATCCCAGTCTCCATGAACATCCAGGGATATTTTCAGCCCAAAACTCAGTGAGTCTTTGATTTGTTTGTCAGTAAGGTGATAACTCTTACAAGGATTGGTTTAATAATAAATACACCGTGGGTGAACTCAAGGCAAAGCGTGAACAAAGGAACAAGTGTCAGAATGAGTTAATACTATGCTTGGACGGAGTTTCCTTAGGGTTTCCAGATGTTGAAGACGTCTAGCTCACTTTACTAGTTTGTGTCTAGCAATAGCAGAATGTTAATGGCCAGTACTGTTGATATCTACCTCTCTGCCATGAGGCAATGGAAGTGGCAAAAGCTGTGTCACAAAGTAACAGTCTACAAGTAGATATAATTTCTGACACTGCATAGATGAACTAAAATTAGCTTTTACAATGTAAAAACTGCCTGGGATTTTCAATCGCTTTGATATTTTAATCTAGATGTGATTAATACACACACACACACACACACACATCGAAGTAACTGGGAAAGTAATTACATATGCAAAATTCAGAAACCATCATCAACACAGGTTGTGTGCATTTATTTCAATGCTATTTAAAATATCCTTGAGATTAAGGATGCAAAGTGAATCCCTTTCGAGTGCAAAGTTATCTTGTTCAGTTCACAGCTAGCCTCCTGCTTAATCATTCCCTCCAGATTCGGTAGAAAGGGCTGATCACGTCAATAATCAAGATTTGCTCAAACAAACCCCCCGCCCCCCAAAATCTTCTCAGTCATCAGGTTGTCGCTGGAAAACATGAGACATGAGCTGCAGAGTTCTATGAGTTTAAAAATATCTCTTTTACTTTTTTTAAGCCCGTTCTCTTGAATTTGACTATGGAATTTCAGTGCTCTTCTCATAGCTCTTATCTTTAGAGAGAGAATCACACCTCAAACAGAGGCAATAATACACATCTACCACAAGGATAAAGCTTTACAGAGAGGGAACACCTAGGAGACACCAGAGATGACATTGCGCAGCTTATACGGTTGGGCCCTTGTTGGTCCTGTGCCTTTTTGCTCTCAGCTCCATTCCTTAGGGAATGACATTCCTCAGACTCGCTCTGTTGACTGCCTCTGGCTTTCAGGCAGTTTGGCCAATGGCAGGCATTGATGCAAGACTGAAGGACAAGAAGAGGGCAGAAGCTGCTTACTTCCTCTTTACTCTCTGCTTCACAGGGTACCTCTGAGATGGTTGTATCTGCTTTGTAGCTTCCTTTCTGCAGGCTAGCCCGTCTCTTCCCGACCCCAGTTCCTGCCCGGCAGCTTCCAGCATATGGGCCCAAATACTGGGCTTTGCTAACATATCAAATAACTTATTTGGAAACTTCCTCTCTCCAGTCCTAGGGCTGGGACTAGCTTCCCACTATTTCTAATCTCATGTCCCCTGTATCACTTTTCAGCTTTTTCATCACCTGTGTAACCAACCCTTTATATTAATTCCTCCGTTTGAGACACCTAGAGTAATTGCAGTTTTCTTGTCTGGACCCTAAATGACACACAAAACCAACACACACGCATTCAAAAGTCAAAAGTAACAAAACTGTATGATTAGATGAGTAAATTGAATAGTCCAAAAAGTGTTCACAGAAGGCAGAAATCAGAGAAGCCTAGAGATTAAGTTTTTCTATGGTTCATCACAGTTCCCAGTGTGACCTTTCTTCTACATCCTGACCTTACAGCTTTAGTGTCTACAAAGAGTAGCTTTTCCTCTTAGTATCATCCAGCCGAAGTTCTGAGGACTTATCAAGTTATGTCATCCTTGACATAGGATGCTGGTTTCCCTTACGGTCCAGTCAGCCCTGGCCCCAAAGGACTGAACACAACAATAATGCTAGCTGATATGCACTGAACATTAATTCTGCGTAAGGAAACTTTTATCAGTTATCTCATTTATTTTACAACACAACTTCATAAGGTAGGTGCTATTATTATTTCCCTTTTTAAGATGGGAACTTTCAGGCTTAGAAATTAAACATGCTGTCTCTGAACATGGTTGCCTACTGCTGCATCTTCTGTGAGGACTGCATCTTCACTGGCCCTGTTCCTCCTAGAAGGCCCAAGGAGGAAAGGTTCTAGTAGATACTGAGAACAGTGGAGGATCCAGAGGAGGGAGCGTGGCTGTGGATAATCTTGCAAATCAGGTCCAGGAGGAACATTTAAACATTCATTAGATACTCTGTTAAGGGAATGATATTAATATAAAGCATAACCTTTGTAGTTAGTGGCAACTGATTCAGTTTGGATTTTTTTAAAGAAAGGCCTTGGCCTGCTTCTAGAGGGATCTGAACACCTTCTCTTACTTAAAATGAACAGTATCGATATTGTGTTCAGAGTCTCTACATGAGCACAATTTTTTGAAGCCCATTGATAATTCCTATCATTAAAAAAAAAAAGGCAGAGTTAACAAATTTAGAAATTGAATAATCACACCCTCCCAAAGTAAACTCATTACCATCTACCTCCACCTCCATATAAAAGGTATAGAAAAACAATTTGAGTTATTTTTACTGGATGCCTAACCACAGCCCAATGCATTCCAGTGATCTTTCCTGCATATCACGTTGAAAAGAGTAAATATGCAATTTTCACACAGAGTGATGGATAATATCATCTTCCTGTACAGATATCTGCTAAGGTTTTTTAAAAAATTTAATTACACCTGTTCAAAGTTAGGACCTCTGGGCTTTTCACTGAGTCAGCAAAAAGCAAAATTGAGCCCACAATCCACAATCCCCTAGACACAGATGCACACACACACACACACACACACACACACATCCATTTACACAGGTGTATGCATTGATTTGACTCCCTTGTTGGAAGGGAGAAAGTGTAAACCTGTACATCTACCCAAGGATGAGGATCTGATCTGCAGAATGAAGGATGAAATGAAGAATTTAAAAATACGCCCATGGGCTTCCCTGGTGGCGCAGTGGTTGAGAGTCTGCCTGCCGATGCAGGGGACACGGGTTCGTGCCCCAGTCCGGGAAGATCCCACATGCCACGGAGCGGCCAGGCCTGTAAGCCATGACCACTGAGACTGTGCGTCCGGAGCCTGTGCTCCGCAACGGGAGAGGCCCGCGTACCGCAAAAAAAAATAATAATAATAAATAAGTAGATAAAAATAAAAATACGCCTAATGAGAACAGCAACCTCTTAGCAACCTTGGCTGTGCAGAGCTACAGATCGTCCAATGAAGTAGATTAAGGAGGAAGTCACGTGGCCACCACTGACATTAAGCCTCTAGAGACCTGCCAGCTCCAGGGAGCAGAGCATTCTTGCAGAAGGATGGAATTCCAGGTTGGAAAATAGGGAAACACACTTTAATACTTGGTGTATATAAAAAAAGAAAGGAAAAAGTACCTTTTCTCACTCCTGTAAACAGGAAGTCTAATTAAAGTGTCAGGCGTCAATTTGAGCACCTTTGGTTTAGAATTTGAATGCAATAATGTGCCATTTTATACCATGAGGAGGAATTCTGAGAAAGGTAGAAGGTGCATCTGAATCTGGTTTACTTTCAAAATTCAAATTAATTTCCTTAATTTCCAAATTTTATGGTGTTGTGAACAGAACACTATTGGAAAATCTAGGCTTACCTCTAACTCTGCAGCCTTGGGCACATTATTTGATTTCAATTTATAAAATGGGCATATTAACCCTTGCCTTATAGACAGGGAAAGTGCTCAGTCGTTATGTTCTGGTATACACCAGTGTGGCTATACCAAATGTTAAAATATTTAGATATTTTTTCAGTGACTGGTACAGAACTACATCCCTTGACTCATGCCTGATAACTGTCCCCAAACTGCTGTCCTAGACACCCAGATTTATTTCTCAGAATAAATGGACTGGACCTAGACCTGGACTGGACCTAGACCTCTTCAGCAGCTAAGGAGTTGAAGCCTGACCCTGCAGAGAATCCCTGAGGCCCTGCTCCACTGCCAAGGCCAGTGTGGGCCTTGATTGGTCAGTGGTGCTCATAACAATACTGGTTATCAAGTATTTTGAACACGACCTTCACAGGGTGGCGTGGAAATGGAATGGCATCATGCATCAGGATATGCATTAGAAATCATTCAACTCTCTGCACGTGTTACTGTCCTAGAGAAAAGCTACTTGTTGCACAAGCTCACACTCATGAGTATCTGCTACATTAGAAGAATAACTTGGACTTTTAACTTCCAACCCAGTGACATCTACAGATAAGGCATTATTCATTTCGTAAAGTCATATAATACACAATCATAACCTTCAAGAAGGTTATGATTAGTCTAGTCCCGAGACTAATTTGAAGACAGGACATAGGAGCCGATCTGAAAGAGCTCCCAATGGCCAAAGTTAAAACAACTGAGCAACAAGATAAGTAACAACAGCACTGGATTATAACCCAAAGAGTAACATAAATATTTATCTGTCCATAATGATATGAAAAAAATGAGAAATAAATAATTAGGGAGAAGAAATACATCTTCCTTACAGAAGAATCCTAAGTAATATATATTAATATCCCCTTCTCAACTAATACCGCTCCCCTAGATTGTCCACTTTGGAGACTATTTTACTCTAGGATGATGGTTATTTGGGTGCTGTTGAGTATTCAATCTCTCCCTCTTTTACTTAATCACTCACACTTTCTGAGTAGTATTTTTACCTCTCCTGTGGAGGGATTCTCCATTATTTGTAATTGTGGGGCTGGTAGAAAAGGATGGCTATTCCCAGAAGCTACCTCTCACTGCTGTTTCCTAAAACAGAAACAGAAGAGATCAAACGTTGCCCTCCCCACCACATATACACGACCTATCTCACACTTTGAATCTCACATGCATGATGCAAAGATGGTGGAAACCATTGGAGGTTGAAAATCTGGTGGTGTCTTGACCAGACCTAAGCTACAGCTCCTGCTGCCAAGCCTCTGAAATTTCCTTGCTTTCTGTTTTCCAAGCCTGTTTTTCTAGCCTGCTTTTGATTCTGTAAGCCCTTGATCTCCTTCCAATTGATTCATTCCCTATTTACTTAAGATAGCTGCTGTCTATGTCTGTTGTCTGCAAGCAAGAAGCTGACAAACAAAGTTCTTTTATTTGTGTTTATGCATCCAGCTAGCACAGTTGTTCTAAACTTCAGTGTGTCTCAGAATCACTAGGAGTGCTCATTAAAAACGCTCCACTCCCAGAGAGCTCATCTGGTAGGTCTGAAGCGGTGCCCAGATCTGATCTGAGTAAGCATTGAAAGCCCAATGTTTTTACTTGCTGGTCTCTGCTGCAGTGTTTTGAGCACTGTATATGGGATTCACTGACCTACCCTCTTGCCTAATACAGAGCCTGGCTGGCACAGAGTAGGATCACAGGAAAGTACTTTTAGACACAACATTCATCCTTAGTCCCACCAGCACTCCCAGGTGAATGCAAAACCACCTTCACTTTTAACTGCTCCCTCATCTTAATGGTAGACAGTATAATCTCAGAATTTAAAGCCTACTGTGTAATTTTTAGGTTATGATAGCCACATAAAATAAGGTAAAATGAAACAGGTGAAATTAAATTTAATGATCTATTTGTTTAATCCAATATATCTAAATTATTACCATGTCAAGATGTAATCAATAGAAAACCTTTATTAACGAGATACTTTACTTTCTCTTCTCTACGAAAGTGTGTGTTTTCCACTTTCAGCATATCTCAACACAGATCTCAACTCAGGTCTCAATAGCCATGTGACAAATGGCTGCCAGTTGGACAGCACAGCCCTATATACAGTATACCTCTCTTAGGTATACGTAGAACACATTAGTTCATTAAAAGCTCTGAGAAATTCTATCTTAAGATTCTATCCTAAGAAGACCTACTTAACTTTCCTTATCTCATTATTTCTCAAACCCATCTGACCATGGAGCACACTCACACACACACACACACACTGATTCTGGAACACCTATGTAAATCCTACAGAATTAGTCCTTCCGAAAACATTTGTTATAAAAAATAATATATGCGTATGTATAACTGAATCACTTTGCTGTATACCTGAAACACAACATTGTAAATCAACTAGTGCAATATAAAATAATTTTTTTAAAAACTTAAAAACACACTTTCTTTTGACCATTCCAAAAGGAAATCACTACTTAGATATAAACCTATGCAGTAGAATCTAGATAACATGGTGGGGGTGTGCATATGAGGAAATGTATGTATGAGGGTGTACGTGTGGTGTCTAAGAGTATTTGTGAGTTTATATGGGTGAGAGTGTGCATGTTGTATTGTGAGAGTGTGTATGCTTGCTGGAAATTGTCAAAAGAATTTTTTAAGAGTAAAACTGAAATGCGTTATTTTTTCTGTCATGATAGTTTCTAAGGTAAAATGTTATTTAATCTCTTTATTTCCTCATGAAAATTACATTCTTTAGATGAATATTTTAAATTTTTAGTATATTTTTTCTTAACTCTTAAAGATGAACCAAAGAACAACTGCTTGGGGGAAGGAGGAATTGTAGCATGACTTTCTTTCTGCTTTTTGTAGTTGGAGTAAAATTAATATAGTTAAGGTTAGCTGGAGAAATTTCAGGAGTTACACATTTGACAAAAATAATAGTTAAGAAGCATATACTGAAATTCCTTATATTTCATGGTTAGAATGATACAGTATCTTTAAGAACTGGGTTTCAGTCAAATGTTCCTTCTTATTTTTAATATTTAAACAGAAAAAACCCAAAGCGCTACCACTTCTCAGACAAATCCTGAATCATCTTCCCAAATGCAGAACGTTATAAACTCAACTGTTTTTTTATTACATAGAGTTAGGAATATACTCCCCCCCAACCCCCGCCAAATATGATGAAGCAACTCCCAGGGGAAGGAAGGACTTTGAGTATCCCGTGTGGAGTACGTCCTTAGCTCAGTACATACGATGGGAATGAAGGTCCCTGAGATATTCATTAGTGCTAATGGGAGGGTTGTGGCCAAGGCACGTAAAAAGTGTGCAGCTTTGGAAGTGTCAGATTATTCGGAGAGGACAACTAGCATCTGAGTGATCAACACCCTTAGCATTTGTCGTTTGGGGACCTCTTCTTTTTCAGAGAGTGTCTTCCTGTCGTTTTCAGTTGGTCTTCACATCACTTTTTTGAAAGCAGAATACTTTTCCAGAGATGGATAAAATGGTAGATTATTTTACTATAATTACCAGACTGGCCAAAAGAACTGAAAGTTCTTGAGTCTTTTCCTTATTCCTTTCAGATTCAGAAGGTAGGTTTGGAAACAATATGTGGTGTCATTAAGGAACCAATAGCAGAATCATTTGGACTTTGCTTTAGAAAGTCGATGACAAAGATGACTCTCTGCCAAGTACCTTGATTGATCTCTAGAGTCTAGATTTGGTGGAGACCGCTGCTGGCAACACAAGGTTGGACCAGATGACACATATGATGGGACACAAAAGTACACATTAAGCCAAGTGTTCATGTTCCGATACTGCCTCATGACTCATGATGTGACCTTGAATAACTTCTCTAACACAGCTGCCCTAATGGGTAACATGGTAACAAATTCATCCTTCACAGAGTATTGAAGCTCTGTGAATTAGTATATATAAGCCAAACCTAGAATTGTCCTGGTGCTGTTTATTACTCAGATATTCAGATTTGGAAGCAGGGAAAGACACTCCATCCCACCACATATTTAATAACACAACAGAGACTCTTAAGCACTTTGTAAGTACCTCCAACCACGATGACTGTTTAGAGTCTTATGTGTTTTGACAGTTGTGTCAATGACCTTAGCCTTTAATGAGAATCAACTACAACAGATATGACTAAATGACCAATGGTTGGCCCTCGATGGAACAAAGGATGCTTTTCAATAACCTAAGTGATTTGGCCTGTGTAGTTCTGTACACATGATGACACAAATGAATTCAAAATAGGAAGATTCTTACATCGTGAGTTTGAGGAAAAAAGCAGCTAGAGACTGAAACTGTATTATCTAACATTGGAAATAAGTCTGTTTCTTTGATGGCATAGCAGATGAAGCAACTAACTTTTAGGGGCTCTTTTGTGCAAACATCTTTCTTTGAAGTAAAGGGAACTGCTCACTTTTTGTTTGTTGGGTGGATGTGTGTGTGTCTGTGTGTGTGTGTGTGTGTCTGTATGTGTGTCTGTGTTTGCAGCGTACACTGATTGAGTTTGCTTATGCTACAACTCTGCTATAAAAACCTGGAGGTCAAGAACTGTGTTTTTACTACCCACGACATAGGAATAAGTATTTAGAGGGTGCTTTTTCTTTTTTTCAAACATAGACTTTTTTTAATTTATTTTTTTATACAGCAGGTTCTTATTAGTTATCCATTTTATACATATTAGTGTATATATGTGCTTATTAATTGTTTTGTTGTTAGTGCGGTAACTAATTGTAGCTTTTAATGTAATTACTGATTAGAAAGCTTTGAGCCATTGAACAGAAATATGTTGGATCAGTGCTCTGGAGTCCTGGACAAATACTTAGAAGGGTTCCTATCACGGTCTTCCTAGATCTTGATTCTGAGTTCTTCCTCTCATCTCACTGCCCAAATTCAGGCTAACGAAGTTCCTATCCCTCTCTCCCCATCCAGCCCTGGCCAGTGGCCATGATGAGTCTGTTGGGAGGCAGACACCAGCAACCTCGTCTGTCTGCTACTGCCTAAAGTCTGGTCTGGTCCACACTGCAATTCCTCACTCTTCCTTTGTGACTCCATGGTCACACCTGTGATTTCAGGTATCTAGTTCCACAGGCCATTGTGAAACCTACTCAGCTCTCTTCATTTGCCAAGGTGGGGTGTGCTGACCATGGGAATGTGAACCACAGACCTCCAAGAGCAGGGAGGACTATTCACTAAGCCTCAGCTGCTAGGTCTCACGTGCATCACTGTGCTTGGGCTGAGGCCACGCTTCCACTGGCCAGGGACTGACTGTCGACAGATACTGAGGTAGGCCCATTCCTGGAGGGCACAGAGCTCCTCTGATGGGTGACTTCAGCTTGAGAACTCTTGATGGCCTTGCCAAAGTTTCCTTAGAACTGCACTTAGAACTTTTCTCTCTTTTTCATTGGGAACAGATTTGCAATGAGGTAGGGGAGAGGGTCACCCAGCCTCTCCATTTTCTCTCACAGCCATTTCCCCTAATCAGTTTTGTACAGTTAATCCTGTGTTAGCATTTGTTTCTGCAAGGACCCAAACTAACATATTGAAGCTGGACTTTTATATTAGGAATGGCAAATTGTATACAGGGATATCAACCCTATGAGGAATTCTGAAACTGGAACAGCCCTTCAGAGTTGTCCCACTGCCCCAGTGGTATGGCTCTTAGAGCCCTGTGTTGAGAAGGATTCTGAAGTAACAGGGTTTAGGCAAATGTGCTGCCAGTCCTCCTTTCTGTGCCCATGACAGACATTGCTAATTGATCATACCTATGTATGGAATAGAGCAGTGCTGAGTTAGCAATCAGCCATCAGCACAAGCGCTTACAGATGCCAGGCACTTGTCATTATGTTTCAGACCTGCCTGCAGAACCTAAGTGTGAAAGTGTTGTATCATGATGGTTTGATTTTAGGAAGTTCAGTCTTTTATCAGGATTCCTTTGTCAAGGTTTTCTAGCAACTCCCAGGGAATGCTTGCATGTTCTATGAGTCTGTGCTGGTTGATGCATGCCATCTCCATCAGTCATCCAGCTCTGCATCTTTGCACTCCCCACTTGTCACTATCACAGTGGAGCAGGCCATTTTCTACCACTTCTAACTTTTTTATTAAATAACTTAAAAAAACTTTTTTATTATTATAAATGCTTTATTTATTTAACATAGAGGAAGCTTGGTGGTGAATATGTAGCCATTTGATGTTTTTATGACTAAGAGTTAAAGCTCAGGCTCTCTTTCTTATAGAATGTAAATGTGCACCAACACATGTATATGTAATTGTTATCAAAACTACACTTAGTCACTAAAAGAAGATTCGCTATCTGAACTTTCTTCTGTATTTTTTTCACCTTCACCATCAGGCACTGGACCATCTGGCCTCTGAAGAAAACCTGGGTCTAGTCCTTCCGATATCATTTTGTTTCTTATTGCTGTCACTGGAACACCCACTTGAACCATTTTGAGGTATCTGGCATATCTTGGATCCTTGACTACAGTTAAGATATTTTCTGGTGTTACTTCACTTTCCTGTGTCCAGAGTCTTGTAAACTGCTGTGATTGCTCTGAAGTGGTTTCACAATGTGTTTCATTTGTGATCCTAGTTACACTTATAAGAGATACTTCAAATGTGACATCATCTAGCCCTGGGATAGACATCAACTTTGCATCTAAAATATTGAGAGTTGTTTCAATTTTCTGGATACGAAGAGAAAGGTCTGCCAGTTTCTCCTCACAAACTGTAGAGAAGTGGTTGAGGAACCATACAATATGCACCACAAATTGGTTTAGAAATGCCACCATTCACCGTTCTTCTTTTTTTTTTTTTTTTTTTTTTGTGGTACGCAGGCCTCTCACTATTGCGGCCTCTCCCATTGCGGAGCACAGGCTCCGGACGCACAGGCTCAGCCGCCATGGCTCACGGGCCCAGCTTCTCCACGGCATGTGGGATCTTCCCGGACCTAGGCACGAACCCGTGTCCCCTGCATCAGCAGGCAGACTCTCAACCACTGCGCCACCAGGGAAGCCCCGCCACCATTCTTTTTATGCCTGACCCCATGAGAGGAAGCCCATCTTCATCCATCTCCTCAGCAGGCGGGGGCCCCATAAATTTTGTATTTAGTGAACACATGCACATAACCTTAAAAGTCTAACATAAGCAGTCCTTAAAGGTTTATAATTTTAAAAGTTATTCCTTGCACTGACCTTCATTCCTGTCCCCCAGAAGCAATGCCTCCTTAACTCTTCTAGCTACCTCCCCCAGTATTGACTTCCTTATTTCTAAAATTTTGCATATACTAAGGTATCCACTGACTTCTTTACATGCTGCATAAGGACTTAGACCATCACCATGTCCCACCATTTTCCTTTTTCTCCATAACACTCCAACATAGTCATATGTTTTACTAAATCAATACTCCATGTTTACATTTTTATGATTTTGCAAATACTATTCAATTCACTAGAATTATGCTTCCTTTTGTGTCCAAACATATATTTCTGCTGGAGTTAATACTTTATTAATAATGAGTATTAATTTTCTTGGTTCCTAGAGCCCTCCCTCCAGGAGCCTTCTGTCCTCTTCGTCCTGCCTGGGCTGATTTCTCTCTTAGCTTGCTGAAAGACAGCATTCCTAGGGCCGGCCCTTGGCCAATCTTCAGGATAACATGCCATATTTTCCTACACCTCATATCTCCCTCTTTCTTGGTTTACCCCTTTGTTCTGGTCTACTATCAATACTCAGTTTGCTGCTATTCCTCCTTGCATCATTTTACTCCAGTCTTTTCTAAAGAAAGATTGAGAAAGATACTGATGTATTGAGTACTTGTGCACAAGAAACATTCTTTGTGCCATCCTTGCACTTATTTTGATAGTTATATATTTCTAGGATAAAATCTAGAGTCTAGGAGTAAATCTAAATCTAGGACAAAAATATTTGAAAGGTGCTTTTTAAGATTTCAATACTGCTGTTGTGTTGAGAAAACTAATGTCATTTTGCTTCCAGTTCTGTTATAGTTGATCTACTGTTTTTCCTCCCTGGAAGATTTTACGATCATGTTTTTTTCCTTTGAGTTATGAAACGTTACCACAATACGCCTTGGTATGGTCTCAGCTTGGGTCCAGAGACGGAGATTAATGTGCAGGAAGCTTACTGGGGACTGCTCTTGAAAACAGCGCTGTGAGGGAGAGGGCTGGCAGGACTGGGCAGAGGCAGCAGCTGAGCTGCCACAGAGACTCCAGCCAGTTCTATGAAGAGACTTCAAAGCTATCCCACCTTAGGCAGGTAGGCTGAGCCTTTATGCACCCTTCTCCTGTTGAGTAGTCAGGGATTTGAGCCATTCCCAAGAAGGGACTGATCGTGGATGAGGCAACGCCCTTGAGACAGTGTTAAACACCCAAGAGGGAATCACCTGAGAATTGTCAACTATCAACAAAGCTGGGTCATGTGGAAATGAGTGCTTCAGTCCTGTAGGGAAATCTGGGTGGCACACAACATTATCCACTATAATATGGGTCTTATTGTAATAATTGTGTTGAGCTCTTGCTGGACTTATTCAGTCTGAACACCTAAGTCCTTCAATTTGGGGAAAATTTTCTTGTGTTTATTATTTGATAGTTTCCTCTCTTCCTTTTTCTTGTTATCTTCTTTTTTTTCCTATGAGTCATATTTTGCTTCTGTAGAACTGACCTTCTAATCCTTGTCTTTCTTTTTCTATTGACTGTCTCTGATCTTTTCATCCCAAGATGTTTCTTCAACTTTATTTTCCAATATGCTTGTTGCGGTCATCTAATAGCATGATGAATTCGAGAGATATGAATAGGGCACCAATAGCACCTACTATATGGATTAATAACTTACTTATCGCTTTGGTGGCATTTTGTGGAATTTTGGGAGGGGGAATACATAAACCCAGGTGGTCTATCTGACATTTTGAACCAGGAAGCATCAGTTACACACTGTCTTTACTCAGTCTGCTACTGTTCCTCTTCGAATCACCTCACTTCAAGCGTAATCAAAGAGAATCTACTCAACTCAATGGGAGGCTGAGATAAGGCTATAATGTTCAGCAAGACTTTACCAAAGACCTCAGACCAATTGAAGTTCATTACCACACAGGAAAATTTTAAATTAGCCATTAAATATGTCTTCTCTCAGAGTCCATAGGTTCAATTCATTTCAAGAGGCATCAGTTGCGTGTGTAATTAATCCAAACTTTGCCCCATGTTTCAGGGAACAGCTCACATCTCCTCTTTGGGACACCTTGAGTACACCTCTTCTGCCTGTGTCTGTAAAAACCAAACAGATGAAGGAGGTCTCCTTTTACCCCTGAAGTCTTAGGCTTTCCAATGAAGTCCTTATTTTGGGGTCAGGACTGGCCTCTTTCCAGGATGACTTGTGGTGGGAATTACCATTCTCTCCATAGCTCTAAGGCTTTCAACAGGGCCATGTTTTTCCCAAGAGTGATCTCAGGGCTTCCAAAGAAGTGCTGTCAGACATCAAGAGTTTAGGGAAAGCACAGATGACCAAGGAATTCCTCTGGTTCATTTTGATAATCAGGTCTACACATCCTCCTGCTATTTTATTTTCTTGGCTCTCTTTCTCCAGCATACAACTGTTTAAATACACACACACACACACACAAACACTTACACACACTCCACTCCAAAACCAAGCAATAATATATAGGCATTGTAGGAACCATAGTCTGCAGAGATGGAGACTTTCATGGACTAAAATAGTTTTATGTGCTCCCCTGCAGAGCATTTAAACTCCTCAAGCCACAGTTCCTCCAGCAAGAATCTTCTGTCACATTTGTATAATCATTGCTTTCCCCTAACCAAGGGACATTTAGCCCCAGAATAATGGCAAGTGTCCATCTCCTGCAAACAGAAAATTGCTCCATTGGGGAGATTTGTAATTACAGAATTTGTTTTTCCATGTACTAGAGCCTAATATTTACAGCCTATGACTGTGAAGTCAGTCAGTAATGGGTTCAAATTCCAGCTCTGTAACTTCCAAACAATGAGTCCTTGAGACAGTTATTTCATTTCTTGTGCTTCAGCTTTCTCATCTGCAAAATGGAATAGTTAAGAGAACCCACCTCACAGAGGTGTTGCTTAAGTTGGGTGAGGAGATTCATATCAAAGATCTTCAAGCAGTGCTTAGTGAAAAAAAATTCAATAAATATTAACTGCCATTATTATTAATTAAGAGTGTGGCTCCTTTTTCTGCTTCACAGTTACAATATGTTGAGTGATTTGTTAGGTATTAAGACAGGACACAAGTGATGTAAACTGGAAAATCCAGGCTGTTATATGGAGACTACCAATTAAAAAACCATGGATGTCAGAGGTCAGAGTAGATGTTTAGCCTCAGCTAGTAAGATGACCCCCTTATGTGGCTTGAATCCCATTTCAGAGAATTCAAGAAAGGGGCCCCAAACTCTGCAGCTTTTTTTCCTTCTCCTCCTGACATGAGGGAGAGGCTTCAGAAATCCTTGGCCAATTTAAGGCTTGACCAATTTAAAGCTGACAATTGCCTGCCAGTCTGTACTGTTCAAAAGATGAGTGATAATGAGGAGTTTCCTAATTACCAGGGTTTCAGGCTTCTCTCATTATAAATCTCCTCGTGCAGTGTAGCTAATTGGTACTGTCAAGGAGAGAAATTTAGAAAGACTTAGATAATAAGCAGATATTGAATTCAGTTAGGATGACTATTTTCTACTATTTCTGTTCATAGCCCTCTTATATAATAAATCTCCCATCTCTCTGCTCACTTGTTGGAAGAAACGGGGTTCTGTCCCTCCTCTTTCTACCTCAGTGGTGCACTGGTAAGAAGAGAAGTTTGTGGAATATTACTCCTACTCGTCACTGGAGGGTTTAAAAAATCTAAACCTGAAATCATTAGATAGCATCTCACTAGATTAGTTTTTAAGGCTCAAGTACCATGTCTTGTGAAAGGAACTTGGACTTCTAAGAATGGACGACAAAGTTCCAAATCTCATCTTGCTACTTTATAACACATGGAACAGCAGTGGCTTACGCCACTACTCAGAGACTCGGCTTCCTCATCTGTAAGACAAAGAAAAGAACATCCACTTCACAGAAGTTTCAGTAAGGTAAATTAGATAAAAACGTAAGCATAGTGGCTGCCCATAGAAGATAGTTGGTAACTTTTTAAATTAAATAAGTAGGACTCTTATTAGATAGATTTTTTAAAAATACAATTTTCAGGCACTTCTTCTTACCTATGCCTGATTGCCACTTCAAACCCAAACAAGTAAACTTGAAAACAACAAGATATCTAAAGAGAATGTTTCATTCAAATTCTTATCACTATCATAAGAAATTAATGTGACGCTCTCTGAAATGCACCCCTTAGATTTACATATGTCAGCAAACATGTAAGTCCAAGTGTGTGTGTGCATGTGTGTGTGGGAGACATACACACACACGTACATACACATAATATTACTGATTAGTAGCCCAACCATCCTTCAATAGGATATAATACTGTGAAGAAGTAGTGTGCAGGAATAATAATACTATGCACACAATAAAACTAATTAGATACTTCTGTATTTCAGATGTCATATATGATCTCAAATATAATATTGTTAAGTGAAAAATAGCAAGTGTGTATGGTTTTCTAGTTTTGATATAAAAAAGAAAAGGGTAGATGGGCACAAATACTTGTATATGCTATCTCTGGAAGGATGTACCCAAAATTAGCATCTCTGAACTCCAGTGGAGAGGCAAATGGTGGACTTTGGGTCACGAGCCAGAGGGAAACTTTCTTCTGTAAAGTTTGAATTTTAACAGATGCGCGCATATTTTATTGCAAAGAGAAAGAAGGACATGAAGAGTGCTGAGATAATTTGTAATCACCTGCAACAGGAACTCTAATCCTAGCAATTTAGGAGAATCACCTATAGAGCTTATTAAGCATACAGATTCTGGGGCCGCATCCCAGAGCTTCTGATAGAGAATTGAGGTGTGTGGCAGCAAATGAGGAATTCACATTTAAGTGTAATATCCTTTCTTTCTGACAAGCAGACAGGTTTGAAAATCACTGGCCGAGGGCAAAAATCTCTCTGTGCTTTTCAAACTAAGCAATTCAAACTGTCTTCAGGTATCAAGGCAGTGTCTGGGGCCTATGGTTGGAACTGGTAGGGGTGGCAGTGGCTGGGGGAGAATGGAAGTGAGGCCAAGGGCAGTGGTTAGTAGACAAGGATGGAGACACACACATACAAAAGCCCTGCTTTCAACTACTACATATTCTGGGAGATTACCAGAAATTTCTTTTGAGAAAGGGATTCTGCTGCTAAAAATATTCCAAAATTATTGTTCCATCTGAAGGAAATTATTCCTATGGCATCACTTCCAAGCAATGGGTCATCCCCAAGTGGAAAAAGAGCCGATTTGTTTTCCTCCTTTTCTTATTCTCCAAAATACATGTATGCATAAATACATGTGCACTTGTATTCACATACACAACATACAATATGTGCACATGTAGATCTCTTGCCATAGGAACAAAGACTTCTTCATGTGTATATCCTCCACCACAAAGGACAGTAAGCTTTTTCCATAAAGCACAAAGGAGTAAATAATTTAAGCTTTGCAGATCATATAGTCTCTGTGTAATCGACTCAGCTCTGTCGTTGACATGTGAAAACAGCCATAGACAATACATAAATGAATGGGTATGGCTGTGTGCCAATAAAACTTTATTTATGGACACTGAAATCTGAACTTAATATAATTGTTTTAAAGACAATTTTTCAGAGCAAAATTGAGAGGAGGGTACAGAGACTTCCCACATACCCCCTTTTCCCACACATGCAGATCTTCCTCCCCCATTATCAACATCCCCCACCAGAAAGGTCCATCTTTCACCAAGGGTGAACCTGCATTGACACATCATAATCACCCAAACTCCGTAGTTTGCCTTAGGGTTCACTCTTTTTTTTTTAGGGTTCAGTCTCGGACAAATGCATTACACGTATAATGATTATCCATCATTACAATCTTAAACAAAGGATCTTCCCTAAAAATCCTCTGTGCCCTGGCTATTCATCTCAGCCACCACCCCTCCACACACACACTCCACCCTGGCAAGCACTGATCTTTTTATTGTCTCCATAATTTTGCGTTTTCCAGAACGTCACAGAGTTGGAATCATACAGTATGTAGCATTTTCAGATTGGCTTCTTTCACTTAGTAGTATGCTTTTAAGTTTCCTCCATGTCTTTACATGGCTTATAAGCTCCTTTTTCTTTTTAGTGCTGAATGATATTCCATTGTCTGGATGTACACAGTTATTATTTTTCCATTCACCTACTGAAAGACATCTTGGTTGCTTCCAAGTTTTGGCAATTATGAATAAACAGCTGTAAACAGCTGTGTGCAGCTTTTCAAGTAGAAATAAGTTTTCATCTCCTTTGGGTAAATACCAAGGAGCATGACTGCTGGATCATATGGTAAGGGTATGTGTACTTTTACAAGAAACTACCAAACTGTCTTCCAAAGTAGCAACTTCATATAATTTTCACGTATCATGAAATCATGGTCACCTTTTAATTTCTTTTCTACCATTTAAAATATAAAAACCATTCCTAACTTGTGTAACATACAAAAACAAGTGGTGGGCTGGATTTGGCCATCCTATAGTAATTGGTTGACTGTTCCTTTGTCATCCAATTTTTTTTTTTTTTTTTTTCTGTACACAGGCCTCTCACTGTTGTGGCCTCTCCCGTTGTGGAGCACAGGCTCCGGACATGCAGGCTCAGCGGCCATGGCTCACGGGCCCAGGCGCTCCGCGGCATGTGGGATCTTCCCGGACCAGGGCACCAACCCGTGTCCCCTGCATCGGCAGGCGGACTCTCAACCACTGCGCCACCAGGGAAGCCCTGTCATCCAATTTAAATGACATTTTTTCCCCTTCTTTGGCATTCGACAAACTTATTCATCTCTCTTAGCATCAGAGTTCTCATCTTTAAAATGGAGTGGTTAGTGGGCCGAATATAACAGAACTACTTGAGAATTATGTTGAAACATCTATGTCTGGTACCCTTCCATCTCCATACACTAATGCATTCACATTTTCTTGGTGTTTTATTTGTCAGGATTCTTTCAAATGCAAATAATAAAAATCCAATTCGCACTGGCTTCAACAGTAAAGGATATTTTTTTAGCTTATACATAACAAAAAGCTGAGATATAGTTGCATCCAGAGGGTTAGGCAATGTCACTGGGGACAGATCCCTCTCCATTCCTCCATGCTGTTTTCTACCTTGTTGACCATACTGTCAAACAACTTCTCTTCCAAGGATGGTATCTGGCAGCTCCAGGCTTACATCATCCCAAGTTTATGGTCAGTCGAAAAGGAGCATATCTCTTTTTCAGGTGCTCAAGCAAAACATCAGAATTAGCTTAGATTGAACCAGATTGGCTTGGCTTAGGGTAAATATCCATCTTTGAATATATCGCATGGTTTCATGAATGTGATATTCTGCTGATTGGGTCTTTGTCACACATCTACTCCTGCAGCAGAGGGTGAAGGGGAGGTGAAAGCCATGCCATTTAAAGATATGAACTAAGGGACTTCCCCAGTGGTCCAGTGGTTAAGAATCCATCCTGCAATGCCGGGGATGCCAGTTCAATCCCTGGTCGGGGAACTAAGACCCCACATGATGCAGGGCAACTAAGTCCACGCGCCACAACAAGAGAGAAGCCTGCGCACCTCAACGAAAGATCCCACGTGCTGCAACTAAGGCCTGATGCAGCCGAAAATAAATAAATATATTTTTAAAAAGAAACCAAAAAAATTACATTATTAAAAAAAACAAAAAGATATGAACTAAGAGTGGGAGAAAGATGCTCCTCCAAAACAAAATCCCCACGCTGTTATCTGATTAAAAAAGGACAGAGTTGGGCAGCAAAACTCACAAATGTAAACTTCAGAGTTCTTACTCACAGAATCTGATATCATTGAGAGTCTGGCCTAATCTCTTGCCAACTCCATGGCAATGGAATGAGAGATATTTGCATAACTGATGATTTTGTTTTTGCAGTTGTTGATTTTATTGGATGTTTTACAATGTTTCAAAGAACTGTGCCTTTTCAGTCTTTATGTTGTTTGTCTCTCCAGAGAGAAATGACTTCAGAGAATTAGATCACTAAGGTTTAATCTCTCCCAAGAGGCCTAATGTGGATAGCACTCTCCTTTCTTGTACCATTTCGGTATTCTCAACAAATTCCTTCCTTCCAGTGATTCTACTAGATGCTGAAACCCAACCACAGAAAGTTTAAGCTTTCTTATCAACCACCAGGCATTCAGTGGGCGTACCTCAGAATTCTGTCTTATCCACTGCTTTTAGTAAAGACACAGATCATTCAAGACAGCCTAATCTTTTTCTTCAGAGATTTCACTAGTGACAGTCCAGGAGCAGTGTCTGAGTTTTAATAAAAACATAAAAATATACTCCATAAACTATAACTATTCATTGTAGTAGGGTTGACTTGCCCTTTTATGGCCATTAAAATGCACCCTACCTTTGTTCTTTTCCTGTCATTCCAATTGGTCTGGCTCTTCTCTGATCCTCTCATTCCTGCTTTCTATCTCTCTGTGAATCATTTTCTTTCTTCTAGTCCCCACTTGTCTTCTCCAGGCTCAGAGCTCTTCTCTTTCTATACCTACTCCTTTATTTATTTCATTTGTTCTCACATTTCAATGATCACTTTATCCTGAGTAGTACCAGCTACTGTTTGTTGAGTGTCTTCTGTATATTTGCTGCTCTCAATGGCTCTGAGAGGTAGCTGGCATTACTTACATCTCACAGTAAGGATCAGTGACTTACTAAAGGTCACACAGATAGTAATTGGGAGAGTTGGAGTTCAAGACTGGTCTATCTGACTTCAGAGTCCACTCCCTTTCCACTACACTTCACTATATTGTCTTGTTCTATTATTCAGCCCAGATCTCTTGAGCACCTGCTGTGAACACAAAAGACCCAGTCCCTGCCTTCAAAGAGCTCACAGTCTAGCAAGGGAGATAAGCAGTCAATTTAATTACAATATAACTGCTATGACAGAAGCATGCCAACTTTGCAAAATTACATCTACATCCCAGACCTCTTGCCTGAGTTCCATGCCCATATCACCAAGGACCTGTTGAACATTTTCATTTGGATATTGTTTTTATTATGTATTGCTGCCTAACAAAAACCCAAAGCGTACTGGCTTAAAATAACAATGATTTATTATTTCTCATCAATTTGCAGATTGACTGAGCTCAGCTGAGTAGTTCTTCTGCTGCAGTTACTTCCCTGCCTACACTCAGCTAGTAGTTTGGCTGAGGCTGGAACATGCAAGATGTACTCTCAATAGCCCTGTGTCTCTCTGCCCAAGTCCTCTCCACATTCTGTGGTTTAGCCTGAGCTTCCTTATATCATGGTGGCTGGTTCCAAGAGGACAAGACTCAATGCACAGACACTCATGAAGCCTCTTCCTGCACTATGTTAATGTCTCATCAGCCAAATAAGTCACATGGCTAAACACAGAGTCAATGTGGGAGGGAACTATACAACAGCATGACTACTAGAGCCATAGATCACTAGGGACCACCAAAGAGACGGTCCACCATAGGGGTCCATTTTTCACTTCCATATCTTAAACTGAAATCACCATGTGCCTTCAAAACAAACTCACATTGCAATTTTTACTTCTGGTATCACCATTCTCAAAATTTAGGAGTTATTGTTGACTCCAAAATCTATCCTAACTACATCTAATTCTTTTCCACTTTTTTCTGTAAAATATCTCACATTCTTTCCTTTCTTTGTCACATACACCACCACTACTTATTTTGTTCAGGACAGTCTACTAACTTAGGGGATTCCAGCTGTGCGCTGGTACTCACGACCATGCTATGAAAAGGTTATAAGGTATGAGGATAGGGTGATCATCATTTGAAGATCTTGGGGTGAACGCCTAGGGCAGCTGGTCTCTGGACTGGTCACTCCCGACCAGGAGCTGTATTGTCTAATTGCCACAGTGAGCAATACATTCATCTTCTTTCATATGTGCCATAAAATGAAAATTTTGGAAAACACTGTTGTAATTGAATCTTCTGCTTTCTATCCATTGTTCTTACCATCACCAGGCTAATCTTTTTTACTATCACAAAGCTAATGGTTTCCCACTTAGGAAACCACTTCATATTTTACTCTTCTCTCAATATCATAAGTTGCCCATTGCACACAGTCCAAAAATTCCCACCATCTGACTTAAACCTGCTTTTCAGTTTTCTGTCCAGTCCTCTCCAAAAAATACATTTCTGCCTAACTGATCTGCTTAGCATCTCCCAAGAATGTCTTATTATTTTCTGCCTCCTTGTCTCAGGGCAAGTCCACCCTCTTAGAAAACTTCCAGACCCCAATTATTCTTCAAATCCATGTCAAGTTCCTCATCCTCCATGAAGGCTACCAGATTATCCTGGCCCACAGCTATGTCTCTGTTGCCTCTCACCTCCAAGAAGACACTGTTTATAATTCTACCCTGTCCAGTAGAGTAGATGCTAGCCTCATGTGCCTATTTAAATTTATATAAAACTAAAATTCAGTTTCTCATTCACACTGGCCTCATTTCTAGTGCTCAGTAACCACAGTGACTAGTGGCCACTATATTGGACAGCACAGACATAGAGCACTTCCATCACTGCAGAAAATTCTTTTGGAAAGCTAAGTCTATGCCAGTTATTTGGCATTTAATCACTATTTTTGACTTTGGGTTGGCTTTTCCATAGCCAATTTCCAACTCCCTTACTGCTTTGTTGCCTATTACAGACCCTGAAAAACTCAGATACTTCTATTTCCAGACTCCCTTGCAAGTAAGCTTGTCCAGATCTGGCCAATGCAATATAAGAGTATGCTTGTCGGGAGGGCTAAAGTTCTTTTGTATGATCAAAGAGAGAAGTCTTCAAGGAGATCTCTCATTGGATACAGCATTCATTGCCTTTGGACACAGCCATGTGCAGATTCTAAACGTGTAGCAGGTGTCTCATGATCCTAAGGAAAATACCAGGACTATCTCAGAAATTCCTATCCCTGAAATGGTTAAATCACTCAATCAATCCTAAGAATACTAACCCCCCAAAATCTTGGTATGTAGTCAATTACATTATTTTACTGTTTAAGCCTCTAGTAGTTATAATACTAGTCACGAGTCTTAATTCTTAGGCACTAGCTGCACCCTTAGTAAACGTGCCTATATTTAGGCCCTGCCTCTTCAATGACACTGAAAATACATTAAGACAAGAACATCTTTATAACGTCTCTCTGACTCATCCACAGCACAAAGTAGGTAGTAAACTCAGGGGAACTGAATGATTTCTTCCTTCTCCTGGGCTGGACCATGGGCTTACAAATTTCTCTTCTGAAACTCTAATCTTAGCCCATGTGAAAAAGTGTGTCATTTTAACAACAGCAACACTTCAATTTATATTTGTACCTGAAAGTTACACTAGAAAGGTGAGAAAGGAAGAAATATAGTTCTTCATTTTTACCTCTAAGATACAGCCAAGACACATCAATTTAAAAAAATTAATCTGATAGCATGATGTCAGCAACAATTTAAAAGGAAGCTTTTGAATCTCATTGAAAGCTTTGCCAGGTAATTTAGTCACGCATAGCTTCAAGAATCATTTGCAGTGTATGGTGTATGTAGTGTGATGTGTGTGTGTGTGTGTGTGAGTTTTGTATGTGTTCACCTCAGTGGCTTATTATCAAAGACATGTGAACTAAAATAGGATATTATTGAGTCCACTTTATCTGTTTCTTTAAGCCTTTTGTTTTCTAACCCATGTTAAAGTTCTAGGTCGTGACCCAACAGGAATTCTCATTTCAATCATTCATTTAACATCCATCACTGAGTACCCAACAGACACCAATGATCCAAAAATGCAAAAGACACAAACTCTGGCTCATTAACATTTTTATAGTGCTTCCACTTAGAAATTTACCTCCTTTGATGGATTCTTCAACCCCAGGAGGAGGGATCCTTCATGCCCTCAGGTATGGAGCTAGCTCTATGGCCAGCTCTAAGGCTGGAAGTGACTGGACAACAAGGCTGCCAGAGTGAGTCCCAGCACTGAGACTGAGCTTCATTTTCCAAGCCCTGGTTTTTCCTCCCTTCCATGCTGGGAGTCATTATGGGAAAAGGTTTTAGGACACTGGCTTTGGTATCAGAGTCAAATTCCTACATCCGCCTTTTGCTAAGCGTGATGATGCATTACACGACTGCTCTAGGCCTCCATTTCTTTCTCTACAACATGGAGATCATAATAGTACCTATAATAGTACCTATCCCACAGAGTTAGTGGGATTATATAGGTATACTCTTTTTGATTAGCATGTATTAAGTGCTCAGTAAATGCTAGATTGTATAGCAAACCATTTAAAATCATCAGTTAATGTGAACCAAATGTGTGGTGCAATGAGCAAAAATGTCTGGAGGTGATTGTGTGTATTCACTCCAGATTAAGTGGACAACAGGCTAGCTCGGATCACATCAGAGGTGCGCCTGTCTTCTACAAGGAGGGGCTGCACTCAAGCTCAGCTTCCCATGGAACCAGGGGCTCCCTTTCCCTTCTGGGAAAGGTTGCAACATCGCATAGGCTCCAAGGTCTCCAGGTGCTGAGCACCTGGTATTGCCAGAAAACTCCTTCTGAAGAGCTGATCCCCAAATTGAGGCCACCTAGTACCAAGAAACCTGTGACTTCCAACCCACTCCTCCCACACCACCACAGGAGAGAATGCAGTGGAATACCCTGATCTGGTGTGGACTTCTGTGGAATAATGAGAGAATGGGGACTCAGGCCTTCTCTTCTCTTGCTGATATTGACCTGTGTAAGTTTCTCCCTTCTCCAAGAAAGGCTATTCCTTAAACCACAGAGTTTGTCTTGAATTCGAGTGCATGACAGGTGGAGGCTCAGAGGGGACCCAGCTTGTCTAATAAGTAGGTACAAAATAGATGCTAACTGACTGGATGGTAGCTAGTCTCTAAAGTCTCGTATATCTGCAGGAAAAGAACCAAATAAGCTTTGAGAGAAAGAACATCCAGAGAAGCTGAGCATACCCTAAATGAAACATAATTTGAGTCCTAAATTCCCCTTTTCTCATTCCGTGCATATATTCCCTTTCATGCGCAATATTCGTATTTGTGATTTTGTACTCTTTTGCTTAAAGGGGTACCCCCAGCTGTACAAGTTTCAGGCCCCCCAGACCTTGGCTGTGATGGATCAGCAATGGTGTTTCGCAGCAAGAGGAAAGAGAGTAGCTGCACACATGTCACAAATGTGACACCCTGTTACACCCAACCTCTTTGCTTCACATATGAAGAAACAGAATCAGAGAGGTGACATGATCTTTTTTGGCCCCACGACAGGGGATGAAAATGGGAACTTTAATCTCCCATCCTCATGCTTGTATTAGCCACAGTAATGAAGTAACACATCCAGCCTTTCTTCCCTCCTCCCCAAGAAACAGGTAACATTTCTGAAGCACTTTTGGGGAATGGGTAAGTATGAGGGCTCTGGAGCCAGACAGAGCTCAAAGTTCAAGTTCATCACTTGCCAGCAACGTAGGTAATCTCTCTGCACCTTAGTTTCTTCAGCTGTAAGAATGGAGGTGGTAATAATAATACATTCAGCCACTACAAGGATTCAATGAATTAACTCATGAAAGCATTGAGAAAGTTGGCCAGCACACAGAAAGCACTCAACAAATGTTGGGAGAAGGAACGGAGCAGCATGATTCTTTTTTAAACATCTTTATTGGAGTATAATTGCTTTACAATGGTGTGTTAGTTTCTGCCCTATAACAGAGAAAATCAGCTATATGTATACACATGTCCCCATATCCCCTCCCTCTTGCGTCTCCCCCCCACCCTCCCTATCCCACCTCTCTAGGTGGTCACAGAGCACCGAACAGCATGATTCTTGACTCTCTTTTTTCTTCTGGTTCTGGATCAACATGCACTTGGGATGAAATGAGTGTTTTATGCTCTGCTCCTACTACCAGATAGTAGGGATGTAAGAGCTGACCCCAGGACTTCCTTCAAGAATCAGGTTCAGAAGTTCATCTTTCTTTCTCTGTTCCAGGAAGAGGGTAAAGTAGTAATTCCATGAATACAAATTCTTGCTTGGGACATGCATAAAGGTCTACATTTGGGCAGAATACTTATGAGGTCCAGAAGTGGCTGCAGACCAGGCTACTTTCTTCAACTGACTTTTACCAACAACAACAAATATGTACTTAGATCTACTTCTTTCTCATGTAAGTCCATCTTTTCCTTGCTTATGAACTGGGGAGGCGGGTAGGAAGGTAGTGCTATTCATTGGTCTCCTTCAAACACCAATGAAGTCAACTCTGTAATTTAGGACAAACCAACTCCAAATGTAGCGCTCTCTTGATGGTTGAAGTCAGAGACTTTCTGTTTCCCTGCCACGTTGCAGGGCAGAGGAATCATTGCTGTGGCCAGAGGTCCAGGGTACAGCCTCCCTGGTGCCCCACTAGAGCCATTCCCTTCTGAGGTCTTGCCAGCCCCAGACTCCCTACCCAGGGCATGGCCAGCCAGTGGGCACGGGTCCTCGTGGTACTGGTGGGACACAGAGACCTCTGGCCCTTTCCTAATGTTGAAAATACTATTCCTTCTCTCTTTTCACTTTTTTAATACTCCTAGCACCTAGCATCATCAATTAGTCATAACCTAACTGTTTTTCCCTGCTGTGTCTGGCTGCTTTTACCCCCCATGTGATTTTATCACACACCTTTTGCTTCTGTCCCAATCGAACCTTCTTCTTCTTTCCCAGAGCATGAATTCGGCAGTTAGACAGCCTAAGTTAAAATCTGAGATCTATCCCTTACTGACAGTGTGACATAGGCAAGTTACTTAACCTCTCTGTGCCTCAGTATCCTGATCTATAAAGATAACAATAGTACCTACCTAATAGGGTGCTTGTAAGGATAGTAAGTTAATATATACGAAGTGCTGGGGACACCCTGGTATGTAACCATTTGCTGATTACCATCACTCAGCCTTCACCAAAACCCCAAGAGGCTGGGTTTCCCTGGTGGCACAGTGGTTGAGAGTCCGCCTGCCGATACAGGGGGCACGGGTTCGTGCCCAGGTCCGGGAGGATCCCACGTGCCGCGGAGCGGCTGGGCCCGTGAGCCATGGCCGCTGAGCCTGCACGTCCAGAGCCTGTGCTCCGCAACCCGAGAGGCCACAGCGGTGAGAGGCCTGCGTACCGCCAAAAAAAAAAAAAAAAAAAAAAAAACCCAAGAGGTAAAATTAAAATACTAATTTTATAGACTGGGGTGAGGCTACACTGCTACTCTGGGAATTGTGTAGACATTGATTTCATTTATATTAGGTACCATATTCCCATAGGGGTTTTTAAAAAAGGACTGACTTAGGCAATATCCAAGTTTATTTTTAAAGCTAGAGCAAATTATTCTCTAAGTATAATTAAGTCCTTTTGAGAGTCCAGTAGGAAATGATTATTCACTACTAAATGGTAATCTCTGTAATTCAAGATAATTAAAAAAAATCTCCCTCTGACTGATCCTCAGGGAGAGACAGCTTTTTCAAGCAGTTGGGAGATATTCTAGAAATCTCAGGTAATGTTATTCCTGTAATTCATTATTTATTTACACATAGGCAGTTGCTAACTCAACTGGCAGGAGATGGGTCATTACTTCATTAATGTCTCATTATTAATCTCATTATTCCCAATACCTCTATATTGGTGAGAGGTCCCCAGATCTTCTGGGACAGCTCTAATTTTAAAGATCCTATTGTGTTCCGCCTCAAATCATCAAAATCTGTCTCAGGGAAGTGCCATTATTAGAGCATCTCAAGTCATCTCCCAGATCGACAGTGGCATACACAAGCAGAATCGTCTTTTCATAGTGTGTGTGCATGTATTTCAACTTGGAAAAAATATCGCCCGCAAGCCCCATAGATTTTTTTTCCCCATAGATTACTGAGGCAGTAAATTTCAGAGTACAACCATGAAAAATGTCCCAGTGTTAGCAGAGTCTGGATTATGGAAGCTGAGGGTCTAGGGTGAGACCCTCCCTTTGCCACATAGCTGTGGGACCATAGGCAAATTGCTTAATTCAAGTTTTCTACTTGGAAAATAAATGTCTGTAGGCCCCTGTCACTTGCCCTTCTTCTACTTTAAAGCTAAATGTGCAGGTTCATCTATAAACTGGCAACAGAGAACAAAATGCTGTCTTTTCATCTTGGGCTGAGTCAGGAGTTCTTATTTAAGATAGAGCTGATATTTATCTGGTATGCACTGGTAAATAACAGCTGTCTTCCTTTCTGGTTAGGCCAGCAGCTATTCTGTCTGCTCAATCTCACCCTGCACTGAATTTTATATATTTTGGCAACATCCCTTTCCCCCTCCTCCCCTCCCTAATTAAGAGAGTTAAGGTGTGTGTGAGTTCTGGGGTCAGAAAGACCTGGGTCTGAATCCTGACTCTGCCTCCCACCAGCTCTGTGATCTCAGACAAGTTACTTAAGCTCTACTGCCTCAGCTTCTTTAAAACGGGAACAACAGTAGGCACTACTGGATATTAAATGAGCACCAAGCTCAGGGTCTGGCATAATGTACACACCCAATACATGTTTGCTATTATCATTAAAGTAAAAAAAAACCCTGAAAGTCTTCAGCTATAAAATGGTAATTAAAAACCTGTCCAATAGGAGGATTAAAGGAAAATCTGACAATTGTGGAGAAAACCTACAATTATAAAAAGGAAAATTATACCAAAAAGGAGACGAAAAAATGTAACCAAAATTTAAAGTTTGCCTCATCAGTAGATAATATTTAGTTCAGCATATCAAGGTAATTAGAGAATATCAGTTTAACTAAATACATTGTAATAGGTCTATATGGGGAGGGTGAGTGAGGAGAAGGAAAATTTTAAGGGTAAAGTTCACATGTACTATAAGAGGCAGTCATTAAATACCAAATTGATTAATCAAGAAAAAGCAGCAGGGCTTCCCTGGTGGCGCAGTGGTTAAGAATCCGCCTGCCAATGCAGGTGACACAGGTTCAAGCCCTGGTTCGGGAAGATCCCACGTGCCACGGAGCAACTAAGTCTGTGCACCACAACTACTGAGCCTGCGCTCTAGAGCCTGTGAGCCACAGCTACTGAGCCCATGTGCCACAACCACTGAGCCCGTGTGCCACAACTACTGAAGCCCACGTGCCTAGAGCCTGTGCTCCACAACAAGAGAAGCCACTGCAATGAGAAGCCTGCGCACCACAACGAAAAGTAGCTCCCACTCACTGCAGCTAGAGAAAGCCTGTGCGCAGCAGCAACAAAGACCCAACACAGCCAAAAATAAATTAATTAAATAAATAAATTTAAAAAAAAAAGAAAAAGCAGCAAGAGCAAATGATTTAGAAATGTGGATGGAAACATGGGAAGAAACAGCAGAAAGTGTTGCACATGGCTGGGGAGTTGGACACAGGCCAGGAAACTACTATTTTTTTCATCGTAAGCCTTATAGCACTATATTAGTTAGGGTTGTACTAGGCTGCAAGTAACACCAACAGCAACAAAATGTATGCAAGTAACAATTGCTTAAATATAAGAAAGTCTATTTCTCACTCAGAAGAAATTCCATAGGGTTGTAGTCAGTTCTGGTGTGGGAGCTCCATTCCATGAATAAAACTCAGGAGGACAAAACTCCTCCCAGCTCACAACCCCTAGGAAGTAGCCTTTGCAATCCAAAGCCACCTTCCTCCCAACAAGGTGGGGAAGGGACAAAGAAGAAAGCAAGTCAGGCTGGGATTAGCAGTCTTTCCAGGAAGTCTCCTTGAAGCCACACAACACTCCTGCTTGCATCCTATTGGCCAGAACCTATCCCATGCCCACATTTGGCTGCAAAGGGAGATTTAAGTACAGTGTTTATTTGGGACAGACACATGCCTGGCTACAGATTTCTTGCTGTGGAAGAACAGGAGATTGGATATGGAATACAACTAGTTGTTCCCATAAGCACTTATTGATTACTTTAAATTTCTGAAACTTTAATCAAAATAAAATCTAAAAGCAAACCAAATACAGCACCTTGTGTTATGTGGTAGTTAAGAGTTCAAGCTCTAGGATCAGAGGGCTGGGGATTGAATCCTGTATCGTGCACTTAGCACTACATTTCCTTATCTGAGTTAACAATTAAAGGAGGCGATCCTAAAAAGTACTTATAATAGTTGCTGGCATATGATAAATATTCATTTAGTGTTTGTTTGTTGATGTCATAAACATTCTACAATTATGAAAATAAACAAGTACCTAAGCCTTGGATATATGAGGAAAACCAATAAATGGAAGAGCCAAGATAAACAAATAAAACAACAGAATCTCCAAGAAACATTTAGAGAATCATAATACTGAATGCATAAAAAATACTGAATGCATAAAAAATAAATAAATGCATAAAAAGGGGCAACAAGACAGTATAAGATACAACAAATACAACTAAGGTACAGCCTCAGATTCTCCAAGCTTCCCCAGTTTCACAGACGCACAGCGGCATTCTGGGCCTCAGCCCACCTAACATTGCAACGACTGCCAGGCAATTACATCATGTGAGGCCAACCAGTTACACCCCATAGTTTCTGGCTTCTCTCACCATTTCTGGAAATGGTGTGCATTTTGGCTTCCCCCAGAAGGGATGGATGATATAACTAGCATTGAAGGTGAATTAATTCCAGTGGGGCAAACTTTGACCAGTGAGTGATAAGAGATAGGAGGAAGGTGGACCACAAATATGTGAACAATAAGTATGCAATAAATGAGTTCATGAATTTTCTCTTCTTCTGAGTATGAAAAAGTTAGCAAATGTGTTTTAAATTTTATATATTAAAAATGGAAACTTACATGTACTATTAATCAAAGCCCCAAAATTAATCAGTAGGAAAAAAAACTGAAAAGGTCGAGTTAACAAAAATTGGGACTTTTTTGGGTAATAACAAGCTAGCAAGGAGAAAATAGCTATGCTGTGAAGAACTAACAGCATAAATACAATATGGAAGTTTAATGGTAAATGCCAGGGAAAAAACCCCAAATATGATTTTGGCGATTCTTTCTAGGTAGTAAGACCAGGAGAGACATAACTTTTCATAATATTATTCTATACTGTTTAATAAAAACTTATAATATTCAGATATTATGTTTATATAGCTTCAGATATAGATAATTACTATTTTAATTATTAAAGACTACATAAGACTCTTACATTGGTTGACATGGCAGGGAGAGGTTTTGTCTTAGTTCTGTTACATTTTATATACCTTTGGTTGTTTGAATATTGATTTTGATCGTGTATGACATTTATGAATAAAGTTATTCTGGGAGGGAAATTGATACGACAATATAGACAATGCCCAGCATGGAGTGAGCAAATAGGTAAGGATTAAATGACATGATATATATAAAGCATTTAGCACAGTGCTTGGCGCCACTCAGTAAACAAGGTTATTACTATTATCTTGATATTGCTGATCTCTGAGTTTCTAGCTTTCAATTAACTGAATTGCATCCCACATGAAACTTCCATAAACAAATCTAAAGATCCCTTCCTTCTATCAACTCAGGGTCCAAAGATTTTCCAAAGACTTTATGGCAAATCCTGGTTCCCACCTTCACTTGTTAGGAGATTCTGAGCCTCAGCATCCCCATCTGAGAAATGGGGACAACAAGATGAAGTTCAGAGACTGTAAATGCAACAATGCAACTAGTACATGGCACAGAGTAAAGTCTCAATATGTGAAAGCTACTGTTGTTGCTGTTGTTACGAAGAGCCAAATCCAGCTAACATCTTGAATACATAAGAAATACCTTGACAAGCACTCAGGTCAAAGACAGATTCCTTGAGATCCTCGTCTGTAATTGGGAAGCACAAGGCCTTCATCGTCCAAATTCCCCAAGGCTGCCATCATCACTAGGATCTGCTGCCTCCCTGTGGAGTTTCATAGACACAGTCAATAGACCGGAGAAGCTTCAGGGCCAGGATTTCATCACCAAGCCAATCAGAAAATGTCCCTGTGGTCCTAACTGTTTTGTTCGTGGATTATTAATATTCAAGTCTTTATACAATTGTCAGCTTCTCAATGAGTCCTACGCAGCCTCCTCTGTTTAAAACAGCAACTCACACCCCCTGCTCCTAATCTTTCACGAGGTTCTAGTGTTTCCCTTTTTCGTTGCCTTTATCACCTTCCAATATATTACCTAATTTATTTATTCTTATGCATGTTATTTATTTTCTGTACTTTCCTTTTACTGCACAAGAGCAGAGGTGTTGGGGGCTTGTTTGTTTGGTTGGTCTAATTTGATTCCAAGTGCCTAAAAGAGTGCCTGATGCACAGAGAGAACTCAGTAAGTATTTCTTGATTGAATGAATGAATGAATACTTTCTCCTGGCCCATGACATGAAATGCTTGGGAACCTTGAAGCTATTAAGGGTTTTGATTGCAATGAATATATGTGCATGGAGAGCCACAGTCCCTGGTGCCAGATGTAGCTTTTATTCTAATACAATTCATACTCTATAATGATCAGCAATAGCAATGCAGTGACACATATGCAACTCCAGTTTGTACTCTCCCAAGTAGACTCTGCTCTGTGTGTGTGTGTGTGTGTGTGTGTGTGTGTCCCACATAGGAAGAATTAATTTCTTCTCTGGTAATTGGTAACTAGAAGGTAAAAAGAGGGAATTTCATAAATCTTCAAGACTTTTGTCTTATACTTTTATCCAATGAGAAAAACATTTGAAATTGGGTTTTAAAAAGCACAATCCGAAAGGGGAGGGGCAGATCTGAGTGAGATGTGTGTCCCCTTCTAGTCTAACATAAGCCCAGTCCAGGATGTGTGTAGCGCAAGGCTTCAAAGGCAGGGCTGGGTTGAAATCTCACCTTTGAGACCTCAGACAATTTACTTTCACTCTCCTGAACTTCAGCCTCCTCATCCGTCAAATGGGCACCACCATTTAACCACCGAGAACTACGTGAGATAACGAATTTACAAGTCAACCACTGGTAAAACCCAAACCCGAAAACACAGCTCTCTGAGTCACTTTCCCTTATTAAAAAAAAAAAAAAAAAACCTGGCTAAATCTATCTTCCCATCTACACTGTGAAATCCAGGGGTCCCTTGATTGTTTTCAAGTTGGAGGAGGTTACTTTTCTGCTACTAGCTTCTTACTCTGGGGTTCCCTGTGTCCTCTGAACTGTGACTGCTCCTTGGCCGCTGCTTTCCTTTCTCTGCCCTGTGTTGAAGGAAATGTGGACTATTTCTTTAACCATTCCCAGCAAGAGTTAATTAGCACAAGGCAATTGTGTGGCCCATGCCCAGTAGCACAGGTGACTTACGTCCCAGCAAAATACAGCTGTCTAGTAAACTTAGCTGCTCTTAAAGCTTTATTAAACATCCCCCATGGAAATCTGTCACTGAATGTGTTTTGTTGGGGATACCACATGACCCCACCACACTTCCAGGCCTCATCCACTTTTTCTTTCTCACAGTCACCTATAACCTCTTCCTGAATGTTTGCGTTTTTAGCTTTTCGTGACTCCACCTTAAACTGAGCCTACAGCTGCATATCCAAAATTCTTTAAAGGGTTCTGCTCTACAAGAGGCCATCTACTGGAGGGCCTTTAACTTCTCAAATAGCAAAGCAACCACAGAACCTGTGACATACATCCGTTCTTTAACATGATTACAAAAACCTCAGGTGTGCCTCACCATCCTCTCTGCTCTCAGTATGAGGAAGAAGGGAGACACACTTATCCCCATACTGAAATAACTTAGGCTACCGCCATTAGAAGAAAACTTTTTTATAGTTATATCTTTTTGCCTCTGCACCTTACCTAGCACATAGTAAACGCTCAGTAAACGGAGCCCTTATGATGATGCTTTCCTTGGGGTGAGATATTTGCAGTTCTGAGAGCAGAAGGCAGAAAGCAAAGCCTAAGACAGAGAAATCAGATGCCGTCTTAGTTGGGTTTTCCCAAAGCAGGACCTGAGACAAGGACTTGGATGCTGGCGGTTTATGTGGGAGCCAGGAAGCAGGGAGCGGCAGGGAGAGGCAGGGAGAAGGAGTGAGACGGGAAAGGGAGAAAAGCTGATAACGGGTGTGGAATAAGTGGGTGAGCACTCGAGGCCAAGGGAGAACCTTGGAGGAACCAGGACAGAGAGAGCAGGGGCCATTTGTCCATTGACTGCTAACCTTCACTGATTGGAGTTTGCCTCTGGGGCATATTAACCCACCCTTCACACTGCACTTACAGGTTTGTCTTGCTGAAGTGGAGTCACTGCCATGGTATTAGAGAAAGTCTTAAGGCACACGGAGAGCAGGGCCATTCCCACACTTAAATTGGGAGCTCTTGTTCTACCCCAGCCACAGGTGAACACAGAGGTGGCCACAGGGAGGTGAAGCAGGCTGAGAACAGCATCCGTGCTGGGGTAAAGGCAAAAGCACTGGATCTCAGTCCTGACGTGGACAGTAAATATTGTTTAACTAAGAACTTAAGTCTTCTGTGCCTTTAACCATTTCTTTCCTACATTTCTTTCCTATTATAGGAAAGGGGAAAGAACGACTTTCATTGTGAGCACATACTGGGTGTAGATGAATCCCCTGGGAATTTCCGAGGGGGATCTGGAACTTTGCAAGTATCAAGACAAGAGATATTTTTCTCTATTGACAGACAAGAAAACTAAGACCAGGAGAACAAAGGTATATATATGCCCAAGGTCACTCGGCTACTAATGAAAAAAATTAAGCTTTCAGGCCAGGCCTTTAAAATTCCCAAACCCTTGCTCTTCCTATCACCCAAGATGAAATGGGGAAACCCATCACAATCCAATCACAACCCAATCATACAGGGCAGCGCTTCTTGTAGAACATTGCAACACTGGGCAAGCAAAAGTCCTCTCAAAATGATGAAGACTTGTTGCTGTGCTCAGTAAAGTGTGTGCCCTTCTTTCTTTCCTTCCTTCCTTCCTTATTAACTACCCTGCTCACAGCCTCAGTTCATCTTTGCGACTTGTGACACCTGCAGCCAGGAAGCAGGTGGTGTTTAAGTCCACGCTGCCCTGAAGCCCTTCACGCTGTGGAGACCCAGGGAGCGCCCGGCAGGAGGTGCGTAAGTCATTTACTAAGTCTTGGGAAGCTCCACATTTGACACACACACACACACACACACACACACACACACGCCATCTGCCTAACAATTTCCAACCCAACGAAGTGAGTTGGGCTGCAAGCAGGGCTGGCAATTCTCTCCTGTGTCTGAGACTCGATAGGCCACAAGAAACCTTCTGCTGGACCAGATCCTGAACTAGTAGAATTCATATTATTTGGATGTTTCTCTGTTTTTCTGTTAACTTTCCTTTTCAAGGGATATTTTTATGAGTCATTTGCTGGCTTGTCTTCTCCCAAGTCATCTGATTTCCATTTAGATGCTGCTCCAGCTTCAAGATGCATTTTCTTTTATAGTCGTTTCATGTATTTGAAAGAGCTTTGGATGTCTGACCTGAATTTGAATCCCAGCTTCCTCCCTCCCTAATTGTCCAATCTCCTACAATACTAACACTTTTCTAGCCTTCTTCTGCTACTTGAAAATGCAAATAACAAATAGTCGATCTTTCAGAATTTTGTGAGGATTAAAGATAATATATATACGGAACCAGATAGTGGTGGTGGTTGCACAACATTGTGAATATACTAAATGCCACTGAATTGTAGGCTTTAAAATGGTTGATTTTTATGTCAATTCCACCTCAATAGAAATTTTAATTTTTAAAAAAGATAATGGGGCTTCCCTGGAGGCGCAGTGGTTGAGAGTCCGCCTGCCGATGCAGGGAATACAGGTTTGTGCCCCGGTCCGGGAAGATCCCACATGCCGCGGAGCGGCTGAGCCCGTGGGCCATGGCCGCTGGGCCTGCGCGTCCGGAGCCTGTGCTCCGCAATGGGAGAGGCCACAGCAGTGAGAGGCCCGTGTACCGCAAAAAGAAAAAAAAAAAAAAAGATAATGTATGTGAAAAGTTCTAATGCATAGCGGGTGCTTAGCAGAAGAAGTTCATGGCCCTTTCTCTGCCATTAGAAAAGGGTCAAGGGCCATTTCTGATAGTTTTCACTGGGGCCTGATCGTCACAGAGCCAGGGTAGCCTTCCCAGGCCGGCCAGTGCACAGCGCCAGAAGCTGATATTCTCATTGCAGAGCAAGTGAATAGCGCCCCCTGTTGCTGTGTGGCAATCCGGCCCACCGTTCGTGAATTTGCATGGTTTGCATCAGAATTCCCTGAGTCAGGGACTTCCCTGGTGGAGCAGCGGTTGGGAATCTGTCTGCCAATGCAGGTTCTATCCCTGGCCCAGGAGGATCCCACATGCCGCGGAGCAGCTGGGGCCGTGCGCCACAACTACTGAGCCTGCACTCTAGAGCCCGAGAGCCACAACTACGCAGCCCGCGCACCACAACTACAGAAGCCCGTGTGCTCTAGGGCCTGCGTGCCACAACTGCTGAGCCCGCATGCTGCAACTACTGACGCCCGAGCTCCTGGAGCCTGTGACCCGCAACAGGACAGGCCACTACAGTGAGAAGCCCGCACACCACAGCGAAGTGTAGCCTCCGCTCGCAGCAACTGGAGAAAGCCCAAGCGCAGCAATGAAGATCCAATGCAGACAAATAATAATAATAATAATAAATAAATAAATAGAATAAAGTAAAATAAAATAAAATAGAATTCCCTGAGTCAACTCATGAAAATGACAAATATACAGGTTCCCCTCCCGGAAAACCTAATTCAATAATTCTGGGGTGGGGCTCCTGATTTTCATTTTCGAACTCCCTCCCTGGATGAATATTATATGTGTGAGAATTAACAGTTTAGACTCTTTCATCACCCTGTGATCTCTGAACCATAGTTCAGTGAGCACAGTCAAACCTGTCGGCTAGTACTTTAACTAGGATACTAATAAAAATGCCTTGTAATTGTACTTCATACTCACTCAGTCCTCACAGGCCTTCTCTCCAGTTGGCTGGGCAGGACTTGCTGATCCCATTTTGCAGATGTGGAAACTGAGATGAAGCATTTCATCCACAGTCACACAGCTCTCCAGGGATGGACCCAGGGCTGGATCCCTGACCTCCTGACATTCATCCACTGAGACTTTCCTTCCTCTGAAGATAATACTCTTCTCATTATCTTCCAATGCACGTTTTCTTCTTTGTTTCTTCTTGTTGGGAATTTTTCCCCACATTCCTTCTATCTCTCCTCCTTTCTTTTTTCTTTCTCTCTTTAAAGTGTTGGCTTCCTCCTCAAATATCACCATTATTCCTCTTCATTTATAATACTTTTTTTCTGTAACAGAGCATTCAGAGGGGATGGTTATATGAGTGACCATACAACTTTACAATGAATGCATATGCAATCACTAAAAAGAGAGGGAGGGGAAAGGGCTGCTTAATACATTGAACAGGAAAAAAGCAGGTCACAAAGGAGTGTGTGTGTGTGTGTGTGTGTGTGTGTGAACAAAGTTATGGAAGTACATTTATATATCCACGGAAAAGATATAAAACAAACTTATCTGTGATGTGCCTTCTGGGTAGGGTGAACAACCATCCCAGTGTGCTGGTTCCTGGAAAATCAGACTTTTGTTTCAAAACTGGGAAAGTCTCAGGCCAAGAGGGATGAATTGGTCACCTTACCTCTGGGCCATGATAGGATTGGAGGTGGGGTGGGAGAGGGGAAGATGGACACAGAACTGTGGCCCTTCTACTGTTTTCATTAAACAACGTCTACTGTTTTCATTAAACAACGTCTACAGACTTCAGGGAGTTCCATTAGTTGCTGTGCACATAGCTTTGAATCCAGCTGCCTGGGTCCAGCTTAGATGCTGGGTGATCTTACCCAAGGCAACTCCCAACTCAGGGCATCAGTTGCCCCATTTGCTAAAATGGGATTAGTAATGACAACCATTTCCATAGAATTCAGAAAACCGAATAAATTAATATGCTTAGAATATTATTTAATGCATAGGAAGTACTCAAAAAGTGCTAGGTATACCACATATCTTTGCTATTTGAACATTTTATAAATGCCATTTATTAACTGCATCATTTAAATCACAGAGTTGTTGTGTGTTTTTTAACTTCAGGGAAATAATACTTAAAAAAAGGAAAAACCCTCTGATTATCCTGGCACCATTTTATGGTCTATGCTGCAACTATAGCTATGTGTGTGATTCTCTGTGTATCATCTTCTAAATATTTTCCACAGCTGTTCTTTTTTACTCTGTTATTAAATAAATCTGTTTGACTTCAATCTATTTCAGTTCTCAAAATATAAAGCAGAGACTCTCCTTTGTCAAACGCAGGAATGGGTCCAGTCCTACTTATTTGCTTATCTAAAGAGTGTTTGTTTCCTTCTTTATCCAATAGAATGGGATGGCCAAAACAAGCAAATTTCATTTTATTTAACTGCCAGCTGTGGCACTTTCTTTGTCTGAAAAACTGTTTCTCACCCAGAGGTGCTTTGACCAAGACTCAACAATGGAAGACAATTCACTCATTCATGCCTCAGTGTCCTGTTTATCTTTCCATTGTCCGGAAAAGACCTGTTTGCTTAACTAGAGGTCCTTGGGTTAAGCCTGTTAGTAAAAAAAAAATGCCTGCTTGGAGATCACAAATACGTAACAATTGTGTGTCTGGGGTTTCCTTAAAGATTCCTGCTTCCAAATCTCTCAAGATTTTTGGTAGGACGGAGGGATTTAAACTTAGGAAAGTACAACTACTTATTCAAGCTGACAAACATTTTTTCCTCATGACGGGACTGCAAACAGAACTTGATTTCAAGAGTTTGCTGCTCCTTCCAACGTTGCCTTGAAGGCAGAACCTGTTACATACTTGTACTCTTAAAAAAGCAAGTTCTTTTTTTTAGCCAATACAAATGCCACCTGTGCAAATTGCCCAACTTCTTTCTTATCTTTTCATTACTTGTTTTTAATGACCATTAAGCGGAAGGCAACAGAGCTGAATGGTTGAGAATTCAGGCTTTGGAGACATGCTGCCTGAACTCGTATACTGGCCTGGCAACACCAGGCAAGTTCTTTCACCTGCCTCATTTGTAAAGATAGTAACACTTTAATCATACAGGGTCTTTGGAGGAACAAATGACATAATAAACACAAGCGACTTAAAACTGGGTTTGGCACTTAGTGAATAAATAAGTGCTGATTTCCGCTGTACACATGGATGCACTTATACCAGATGGAGTAGGGATTTTGAAACTATCTGAAGCAGAGGTAGGCTACTGGGTAGCCAACAGGTGTTTATGTCTGCTCTGCTCCTCCTCTGGTAACAACTTCATTCTTTGTGAGAATTGCTTCTGGTGGGCCTGCCCACTCCAGCATCCTGGGCCTGGCAGAGTTCACTGGCCCACACTTGGCCAATCAAGTCCTTCCTCTGGATTTAACAAATAGACACTATGATCATGATAATGATGATGACAGCAATGATTAAAATAGCAAACCTTATAAAAAGCACTTACTGTGTGTCAGGCTCAGCTCTAAGCGCTTTATATATATTAACCATCATGACAACCCAAGGAGGTAGACACTACTGAGATAGGCTGGGACCTGGGACCCTTTACCAGGGTGCTTGCACCTGGACAAATGTCTCCTCCAGCAACAGAATACAAAGAAACTATAAGGGACTAAAAATAACTGCACACATGCAACAGTTGGGGCAGTTATGAACAGTAAGATACAAAAAGGCCACAAACCAGCTGCCACTTCTGAGGTGCTGGGAGCAAAAGCAGGGTACCATGCACATCCCTGCACACAGCACCACCAAGGGGGTGGGCAGACCACCTAAGCCACGCCTCCTATCCAACCCATGGACCCGCCCCTATTGTTACCCCTTTTTAGGACCCAGTCGGCTCCTCTCTGGGAGGGAGCAAGGGCACTTGTTGCTTGTTTTCGCTCCCTCATGCTGCAGCAGGAGCCCCAGTAAAGCCTTGCCTGGAATTCTTATCTGGACTCTTATCAATTTCTATTGATTAAAGAGCCCAAGGGTCTAGGTCGGTAACACTATGATTATTCCTATTCTACAGATGAGGAAACAGAAGTTCAAAGAGCTTAAGTAGCTTGTGCAAGATCACACAGCTGATAGAAGTAGGGGTGCTAGGAGGTCTTTTTCTTACTGCTACCCAGTACTATCTGGCCAGTTGAAGAGATTCTCTCTTTCGCCTGGGGTCCCTCAGTTGGTGACGGAAGACTGGATCTCTGTCAGGCTGCGTGCTACCCTCTTTTTCTGCCACATAGTGGAAGACAACCTGTAATAGGAGAGAATCAGGCCAATATTCCAAGGAGAGCAAAGATGAAAGCGGGAGGGAGGGGAGCAAGCAGAGAGACAGAGAGAATGAGGATGCACCCTGACAGCACTGTCTGAGTCCTCTACCTTTGGGCTTCCCAGTTTTGTCAGGTAATGAATTCACTCCCGCACAAAGTTCCCTTTTTAAAACCAATTTGATTTGCCACAGTCCCTTGCAAAAAAAAAGAATCCTGACTAATTCAGGTAACAAACATGGGTTTGGTTTATGTTTTCTACTGTGGTAAAATACACATAACATAAAATTTTCCATTAGCAACATTCAGTACACTCGCAGTATTGTGCAACCATCACACTATTTCATACCAGAACATTTTCACCACCCCAAAAGGAAACTCTGTATCCATTAAACAACAAACCCCCATTCCTCCCTCACCCCAGCCGCTGGCAACCACTAATCTACCTTATGTCTCTATGGATTTGCCTACTCCGGGTATTTCATATAAATAGAATCCCATAATAAAAAGACTATGAAATCATTGGCTTCATGCAAAGAAAGGCTTCGGGGTACTCACAGCACACACATACATGCATGAGGCAGAGTTTAATGTTTGAGCATCTTCCTCTACAAAGCTGTCACCCAAGCTTGGCAGGTGATATAAAAGAGGAATAATATTCACCTTCAGACTTCGAAAAGCACGTGATATAATACAGGCTGTAATTAAATTGCCACATTTGGGTCACAATTTGTGTATATATAGACCATTGTATACACAGACCATTGTATATATAGACCATTTCGTATGGTACAACCTAATACATAAGCAATGATAAAAGTTCACTTGTGATTTGAAGTCTCAGGTGGTGTGTTATTTTCATGGAATTTTATTGCTTAATACATGTATTTAATGAACACTTATTAATTAGTTAATAAAGAAATGCCCTCAAAATGTGCCAAGTATGGTGTAAGATGCTAAGAATACAGGTCCTGATGAGCTTACTGAGCCTAGGACAAACCTGGAGCAGCACCCCAGCCCCAGGAATATTCATTTAGTGAGAAGAAGGGAAATATGCTAAAATGTTGAGCATCTCTTTCTAGGTTATTGGATTATGGGTCACTTTCATTACTCTCTTTTTTTTTTACTGTCATATTTTCTAAGTTTTTCTATAATGAACTTGCATTGCTTTGATAGTTAGAAAAACAAACTTATAAATAAATCTATTCTTAGGCAAGCTATAGAGAGAGCAAAAATCCAAATGATTTGTGGTGTAGATAAATGGACATTTTTATCATTAAGATGCTCTTTCATAAATAAGGGTGAACGTTTTAAGTTTTTGTTTTGTTTTGTTCAGCCTAAATCTAACTGCTACCTTTTTTAACAGTTAAAACTCTTTGTAAGTGTCCCCAAGCTATGGCAGTGATATGTCTCAATTTCAAACATGTTTTATCGTCCCCATATATTCACATTTTGCCCTCTTCTAATTGTGATTCTTACGAGATTATTGCTTTGAGGAATATGATTACTCCAATTAAAACCCTTGGAAAAAGTTAGACTGCGTAGTTCAAGTTTCAAGTTAAAATAAACAACATTAATAAAAAAAATTTGCTCTGGGAAATGTGTGCTTTATGTAGTTTCACAGATTTCTGTTCCTTGGGGGGAAAGCAATTAAGACGTTAAAGAAGTACATTTTGGGTAGTATATTTCAGCATAAATGCATTCAAACATATGTGCTTTCTTCATACATCCAGTTACTATTTATTGAGGGGTTCCTGTGTGCCAGGCACAGTACATTGGTTAATTTGTGCAACCCTCATAACAATGCAACAAACCAGGATTTAGTTCCCGACATTTCAGAGGAGAAACTGAAGTCTTCAGCAAGCTGTTAATTCCCTAAGATCATACAGCTGGTATGAAGAAGTGAGGTTTAAAATCAACTCTTTTGGGTTTCCAAGCCCATGCTTTTTCCTCTATATTGTACTTTCTTTCCTGGAGTAATGAATAAAAAATATATTTAAAACCAGATCAGGATTTCTTGATTGACACTATTGACATTTTGAACCAGACAATTCTTTGTTGAAGGAGCTGTCCTGTGTATTGTAGGATGTTTTGCAGCTTCTCTGGCCTCCCTCTACTAGATGCCGGTATCATCCCGCAGTTATAATAACCAAAAATGTTTCCAGATATTGTTAAAGTCCCCTGGGGTGCAAAATAATTCCTGGCTAAGAATCGTGTTCTAAATCATATTCACATTATTCAGAGGGAAAATGATCACTTTTCAGAAAGAATGTAAAGGAATTCCCAAAGTCTGCTTGAAGGAGTCCATGATTATGTCAACATGAAACAAATAGAAGCAGATACTGGAGATCTGACAATAACTGGTCTGGTGCAGACAGCTCAGGGAGGTAACTGACACTCCAGAGCAGCCACCTGCCAACTTCCCCCTTCATTCACCACCTGTCTCTGGGATAATAGCACTAAACAGTAAGGGTTATGTCATATTTATGCAAGGAAAGAAGGCTTTTTATTATAACACAAAGGAGAGCATAGTCCTTCAGAAACATTAAATCAAGTGAGATAAAAACGCAGAAAAGCAGTCAGGCAATTAACAACTGTTTTAGAAATGCCAACTCCATGATGGTCATTGTTCTAGACCCCAGGGATTCCTCAGGAAAAAAAAAATAGACAACAGACTCCTTCATGGAGTTTGCAGTCTAGTAAGGAAGACAGACATTAGGCAAAACATGTCACTCATAATTAATTAAATAATCACATAGATGCATGGGCTGCAAAGGATGAATCCTTGCTCTTTTTTGATGCCAGGCCAAAAAAGTACATGGTCACCATTTATGCTAGGTATCAAGCTGTTATAGGAGCTCCAGATCCATGTCTTTACATTCTGCCTTCTGCTTATGCACAAACTACATTTCCCAGATGCCTCTATCAGGTGCCTTCCTGTTGGATTCTCTTAAAAAGAAGCATGGAGGGAACTCTGAAGGCAGGAAGAAGTGAAAAGGAAGTAGGCGGAACTGGAGAAGGGACTCCCTTCTCCCTATTTGCTTAGTGTTTCTGTCAAAGTTGCCCCACCAGTGGCCCTTCAGCCCAGAGCAACAGCTGGTTCCAGCCTCCAGTTCCTTCTGGCATCCCCAGGACAACTTCATGCCCTCCAGAGAAGCCAACAGTAGATGGGATGTGTCCTTCCTCAGAGCTCTCCAGGGCTCCTCCTCCAAGCTCCTCAATTCTGATAACCCCAAACTTTTCCCTTTTGTTTCACCAGCTCTAGGGGAAAATTCACTGGATTAGCTCAGTGCATACTTTTTCCCTCCTCTTTAATCCCTCCAACCTCTATGTACCAATACCCTCTACTAAATCTCCTCTGCTAAAATACCTCGTGTGTTTTCTGTTTTCCTGACAAGTCAAGCTTCATCCACAAAACAGAAGCATAGCTGTTCTTCCTGTGAACCAAGGCAAGGAGAAGACAATGGCTTCGAGTCTTCTCTATTCAGCAGGGCAACTTCGTAAGACAGTGCGAAATGGCACTGGCACCGAGCAGTGAATGGGACAAAGTCCCTGCCCCCATGGAGTTTGTGATCTAGCAGAAAGAGCTAGACAGCAGATAAGTTACAAATGAGTCACATGATTTGGCAGGAATATTAGTTTCCTGGGGCTGCTGTAAAGAAGTTCCACAAGCCAGGTGGTTTACAGCAATAGAAATCTGTTCTCTCACAGTTCTGGAAGCCAGAATTCCAAAATCAAGGCTCTGGGAGGGCCATGCTCCCTGCGAAGGCTCTAGGAGAGGCTACTTCCTTGTCTCTTCCAGCTTCTGGTGGTGCCAGGCATCCCTTGGCTTGTGGTCGTATAACTCCTATCTCTGCCTCCATCTCCACATCACATTTTCTCCTCTGTGTCTTTTATAAGGACACTTGTCATTGGATTTACGGTCCACCTGCATAAGCCAGGATGATCTTATCTCAAGATCCTTACCTTAATTACATCTGCAAAAACTCTTTTTCCAAGGTTAGTCACATTCATAAGTTCCAGAGCCACCATTCAACCCACTACATGGGTAAAGGAAGTAGAGGGGGATGGGGCCAGAGAAAGGGAGGGAGTTTTAGATAACATCAGGATAAGACCTCAGTTGGCACAAGGAACGGCCGTGGAAAGCTGAGGGAAGAGCTTTCCAGACAAAGGAAAGAACAGCTGGGAAGTGTGGGGTCCTCCACCTCTCCCTTCCTTTCTTTCCCACTGTACCCTAAACACATAATTTGTTTCTGCTTCATGACCTTTTAATGTTCCGCATGTTTGGAACTCTTTCCCCAGGATCTGCCCCCATGTAGCAGAAACCTATTGTACCATGCTCCGCTTCCCATCCCCTCGGCCCCCCGTGCCTTCAGCCTCCGCTGCAGTAGACACTTCTGTGAGCTCAGATTCACCTTGTGTTCACAGCGTCATGCCCCAAGCTCCCAGTCTCTCCTTCCTCTTTGTGCTTCTGCACACCTCTGACTCTATAGGAGCTTCTTAGCCAGCATCCAAGCAGAGACCAGAAGTGTGAGGAGTTAATGCCCCCGGAGTCTGGAGCCGGCTGATAAATGCTCCATATCCTCTAAGTGGACGTTCTGGCAGGTATTTTATATTCCTCTGTCTCCTCCCACAGAAATGTAAGCACCGGGAGGGCAGGGACTTTCTGACTCCACATATCCAATTACCATCTATTGAGTGATTTCTGTGTGCACTGGTGATTTCAACGAGTCTTCATAACTTAGGGATTAAAATCCCCATTTTGGGCTTCCCTGGTGGCGCAGTGGTTGAGAGTCCGCCTGCCGATGCAGGGGACACAGGTTCGTGCCCCGGTCCGGGAAGATCCCACATGCCGCGGAGCGGCTGGGCCCGTGAGCCATGGCCGCTGAGCCTGCGCGTCCAGAGCCTGTGCTCCGCAACGGGAGAGGCCACAGCAGTGAGAGGCCCGCGTACCGCAAAAAAAAAAAAAAAAAAAAAATCCCCATTTTATGAGAAATCATCTCAATACTATTTAACCTTTGCTATCCTGAAATATACAAAAAGTGCTATCTACTATACTTTATTCTGGAAAATAAATTAGAATTTCAATGTAAGTTACAGTAATTACACCTTCTCCTAATCTTTATCAAAATAACCTAGAGAAAAGTGGAATAAGACTAATGTTATTTCTGTCAAATTAATTTATTTTTAAAATAAAATCCAAAGATTAATTTTAAAAATCCCCTATAAAGCTGAAGAATTGGAGTCTTAGGCAGTTTGTTAATTCCCTGATTGTACTCCAAGATCTTCTCCAAACAGTGAAATTTTTTTTTCTGGCTGCGCCGTGTGGCATGTGGGATCTTACTTCCCCCACCAGGGATCGAACCTGTGTCCCCTGCACTGGCAGCGTGAAGTCTTAAACCCCTGGACCTCCAGAGATGTCTTAAAAAGTGAAATTTAAAATCAAGTTTTCTAGGGCTTCCCTGGTGGCGCAGTGGTTGAGAGTCCGCCTGCCGATGCAGGGGACATGGGTTTGTGCCCCGGTTCGGGAAGATCCCACGTGCTGTGGAGCGGCTGGGCCCGTGAGCCATGGCCGCTGAGCCTGCCCGCCTGGAGCCTGTGCTCCGCGACAGGAGAGGCCACAGCAGTGAGAGGCGTACCGCTAAAAAAAAAAAAAAAAGAAAAGTTTTCCAAATCAATACCTTTTTCACGATATTACGCTTGCTTTCCCTGAGTAATGAAACAGAACTTTGGACAACAATGGTCATCAGGTAAAACCTCATTAGTTCAGTGGGGGCTGAATTCCCTTTATTAAACTGTGTTTTTCCTAGATTAAATAGGGATGGGAACTAATGTTTATTAAGCATCTACCTCAGGATTATTTGATTTCCTCATTAATCACATAATGGAAGATGTACTCTATAAACCCTTAGAGTAATCTGGAAGCCCTCGATTTGACATAGAAGCACTTCCTTCTGCTAGAAAGCTGGGATTGCTGGTAAAAAACAAAAAAACAAAAAAAAAAACCTCATCAAAGGTCACAGCTCAGTTGCTTTCAGTCAAATCAGGCCCAGTTATGATAATGGCAGTAACATCGTCAGACCAATTACAGGAGGTACCATGTGGCCAGATGAGAAAAATGCTGCCAGTCATTAGGCAACTCAAAAAAGTCCACTAATACAAATTACATTTACTCTGGCTTTTATTTTTAATAATAATGTTAATCCCCGTTCTGATCTCCTCATCCAAAGTAGTATTTACAGGCACCTGGCATTCTGTCCATGATATTTACCTACTGTAATCTATCCCCACAGCAACCTCGAAGGTGTGTACCATAAATCCTCATTTAACAGCAGGATCACATAAAGTCTTAACTATTTGGGGGATAGGAAAATTTATAGGCTACTCTGAAAATCTGATGAAAGCTTAGGGACACTTTGGGAACAAAAATGTATATAATCAGATGACACGCACTCACACACACACACACATACAACATATATACTTTTAAGGGTGTACATGGAACCCCATAGGTCCAAATATAAAGTTACACAAGAACTTGAAGTTAAGAAATTCTGAGTAGGAGACTCAGGCTCAGAGAGCCCCCGGCAGCAGTAACTTGCATGAAGTCACTGAAACATGAAAGCGCTAGGCATGTGGAGACACATATCTGTTTAAACCCAGAGACTGCTTCAAAGCCAACACCATGTAATTTCCCAAGAAGTGTTACTCAATTCAAACCCAAGCACATTTAGATTAAACTAGAAAGCATAAGGAAGAGCATCACAAATATTAGTAACTTCATTAACCTCGGGCAAAGGGCATTTGCCTTCTAACTCAGGGAAGCCCATTTGGCTGGGCGCATCCCACAGCAGGACAGTCCACTTGGCCATCGGGCACGTCCTGGTTTTGCCTCACCACTGCTGGTCTGTGGACCCTACCCAGGAGCAGCCAGCTTCCTTTGCTGTTGATCAACTCAATTCCCGTGGCCCGAACATCCGCAAAGTGCTGGGCTGCTGTGGACTGTGTCTGAAGGAGATGCAAAATAGGACATGCTAAAGATAACAGTTACCAATGGGCTTTTGATTAAGCTGAGCAAAGGCAAGTCTTTTATGTTAGACTTGTCGGTTTTTACCATCTCCACATGAAACGAAGAGGGAGCGCTCTGATGGGCACTTGACTGAGAAAGTTAAACTAATTTAGCCCTAATCTGGGAAACTGCAGAGAGCCTGGGGCTCTGGGCTCTTTCATTTGCTGATTTAGCCCTGTGAAGATGATGAAATGATAATGATCTTTCCTTAAATGAGAAATTTAAAAAACATAAAAACACTGAGATTGGCATTTCTTCACTTTTATAGGGAAATCACTCACTCAGTTCTTTTGGTAGCTTGACATTTTATTTATATTACCTTATTATTCAAACATAACTCTAATTTGGATCCCAGGTTTTACTTGAATTTGAATAGCAAGAATTTTGAGCCCTGAATTAGTTTTGAGTCGTCCAAAGTTGCATTTTAGAAAATTACCAGCAGATGGCAGTATCTGACAACGTTTTGATATTTTCTCCCCTCTACCCTCCCAAACCTCCAAGTACAAAAAGTTGCTTTCAAAAGCCATGGCAAATAGATGCAAAAATGTAGGCAATGCCTTACAAATGCACACTGCAGCTGAAACTAGTTTTTCAACCCTTTGCAAAAGTAAAAAAAATAATTATTTGAATCTTTTTCTCTAAATATCCCAAATAATGGGTTCACTACCATTAACTGTGAGATTAATTTATGGTAATATAAGTGAATTTGCATCAATAAGAATGATTTTTTTTAAAAAAATACTGCTTTAATGGAGATGTTTCATCTTTTTTGGCTTCATGAATTTCTAATAACAATATCATTAGATTTTGCTATTATTCCAATTCAATTTATTATTAATGTGTGCCAAGCACTAAATTACAATCAAGCTGCTAGATATCTCCCTTTCCTGTAAGCACCAAGAAATAATAAACAAAATAATAATAATCAAACGTTAGGAGAAAGGAATTTGGAATTTAGAGTCGGCCAGTTCTGGTTAGAACCCCAGTTTTACTTAACCTGAAAATAGCATTTTACTATTACAACTTTTTTTTCACAGTATTCTCCTTTTCTGTCTGTCTGTTTGAAACTGTATCTCAGGAACTGTGCTTTACAATGAAAATGACACTATTTTATTCAACAACTAGGCCAGAAATTGAGGATACAGTGGTAAGTAAGCCAAGTCCTTCCTATACGAAGCTTGCATTCTGGTGAGCAGAGACAAAGAGTAAAGATGTATACAGGGACTTCCCTGGTGGTCCAGTGGTAAAGAATCCGCCTTCCAATGCAGGGGATGTGGGTTCAATCCCTAGTCGGGGAACTAAGATCCCACATGCCGTGGGGCAACTAAGCCCACGCGCCACAGCTACTGAGCTCATGCACCTCAGCTAGAGAGCCTGCATGCTGCAAACTACAGAGCCCTTGCACTCTGGAGTCCATGCCACAACTAGAAAAGAGAAAACCTGCACGCCACAACTAGAGAGAAGCCCACATGCCGCAACGAGCACCTCAATGAAAGATCCCACGTGCTGCAATAAAGATCCCACGTGCCACGACAAAGACCTGATACAGCCAAATAAATAAACAAATATTTTTTAAGAAAGATGTATACTAATAATGTATACTAATAATGTATGAGTTTTAGAAGTGATAATTCGTACCAAGAAAATTAAGCAGGGTAAGGAAATGCAGAGTGGAAATGGAGGTGGTCTGGCAGGACCTTTAAGAGTTGTCAACTTTTAAACGTAAGGTAGATAGCTAGTGGGAAGCAGCCGCATGGCACAGGGATATTGGCTCGGTGCTTTGTGACAGCCTGGAGGGGTGGGATAGGGAGGGTGGGAGGGAGGGAGTCGCAAGAGGGAAGACATATGGGAACATATGTATATGTATAACTGATTCACTTTGTTATAAAGCAGAAACTAACATACCATTGTAAAGCAATTATACCCCAATAAAGATGTTAAAAAAAAAAGTTGTCAACTTTTAAGGTGAGTCCTGAATAATGAAAGTGGTGAAACAATCTGGGGGAAGAACATTCTAGGCTGAGGAACAGCAAATGCAAGGGCACTGAGGCAGGAAGGAACTGAGTATAATTAAGCAACTGTAAGGAAGCCCATGTGACTCAGCAAACTGAGTGGGAGAGAGTGACAGGAAATGGAGCTAGAGAGCGAGGCTGAGGTCAGATCATGAAGCACCTGGAGACCTAGGGTCAAGGAATCTGAATCTAATTCTAAGTGTATGGGTTGTCACTGAACGTTTAAAGCAGGGGGGTGATAGGATCTGAGTTACCTTTTTATAAAAGGATCTGAGTTACCTTTTTATAAGATTTCTCCAGGAGCTATCATTATTCTTATTTTATAGTTAAAGAGATTGAGGTATAGAATTATTAAGCAATTTGCTAAAGATCACCTAGCTAGGAAGGAACGGCTTAACATGGCCAAGAGCTTCACTCATACATGCAACAAGCACTTACTAAAAGCCAGTTTTGAGATCTGTATTGATAGTTATGAAGAATACTAAGAGATGCTACCCTTGCCTTTTAGTTTGAAATCTAACTGAAGAAATGAGAGAGATTTAGAAAGAGGGCACAATTTGAATAAAAACTATTATATATCAGTTGATAGGAATAACATAAAGAAATAACTGGATTAACCAGGATGCAACCATCAATTAATCAGATTTGGACTCTATCAAAGAAAACAAAGGCACACCTAGAAATTTAGAAGTGTACTCTGGTGGACTCACCCCAAGATGATCCCCAGAAATGCATGCTTTGTATAATTCCCTCTCCTTGAGCAAGTCCAGGACCTGTGACTTGCTTCTAATCAAGAGAGTATGGTAAATGTGATGGGGTGTCACACCTGTGATTACATTTCTTTATAAAAGAGTCTATCTTAGCAAAAAGGGTAGAGCCTCTCCCTTGAGCTGGCCTTGAAGAAGCAAGCTGCCATGATTTCTACAGCTGCAAGGAAATGAACTCAACATTGTGAATAAGCTTGGAAGAGAATTCTTCCCCAATTGAGCCTCTGATGAGACCTCAGCCCCAGCCAACCCCTCGACTGCACTAAGGCAAAGAACCCAGTTAAGCCATGCCCAGGGTTGTGACACACAAATGATGAGATAATAAAGTAGGTTATTTTAAGCCATTAAATTTGTGGTAATTTGTTACACAGCATAGAAAACTAATACATGCACCAATGTTCAGGAAACATCCTAGGGTTCTTGTAGCTTTATCCCAGCCTTGTCTGCATCTCTTGATGCTTGACTATAACCCAACAATCCTCAAGACAGGAAGACCCAGATGTCACCCAACAAATATAAAACTCACTGGTACTCGAGGGAGGAGAGCAATACCGTTGGAAAAGATTATCCAAAAACAAATATGGAAACAAATGAACTAAAAGGTTTTCTGCTTAAGCCTGAGCTCACCACGACTTCAGATAACATGAGCTCTCTATTTTCAAAGCATTATGCAATGGAGATTGTTATTCAAAGTACAGAAGAGCATTTCCCAAATCGTGTTGGGCAGAGAAATGTCCCCAAAGATCTGAGTAAAGAAGGCAAAAATGCTTCATGTTATAGTCTTTGTCGAAGATTCCCAATGCATATAAGCATGTTAAAGGCCTGACAAAATTTACCTCATAACATGGGTTTAATCAAGAATTTCCCAAATCAAATGTGGAATATCCACCTCCTCCCTCTTCAGTATTTCCTCTTAATATTCAACAGAACTAGTGTTACTTGGAACATATCTTGGGAAATGCTGGTAATAGGTATGGGTATGGCCTGCCTGACTGCACATAGAAGAAGTTTAGGTAACAGGAGCAAGAGAAAGCGTTCAGTAATATTTAGTTTGAAGCAAACATCCCCATGAAGTAGGAGATGACATAAAATGTGCTGAGATTATTCTTTGTACCTTCCTTAAAGGGTCAAATAGTTGAGCATTAGGCTATGCATGCTATGATGATAAGTTGGTTTGTAGCAAGGTAGATTCAGCTCCACAAAGAACTAATTTTGTGATTACGTATCACTACATAGAGCTTACCACGTGCCAGATGCTACTCAAAGTATACTACAAACATTTATTTTCCTATCTTACAGATCAAAAAACAGCAGCAACACACTAGCTGAGGTATGTGTGTCAATTTCCCATGCTTATGTATCTGGAAGGCAGCAAAACTGGGATTTGAACCTGTGTAGTGCAGATATAGAATCCAGCCCTGAAGCTCCTTTGTGAAACTGCCTCTGCCATGCTGCTGTCTCCTAAGAAGCTGTTAAGATGATGCTGGATTTGCAGAAAGTGCCAACTTCCAGGTACCAAGAAAGAATAAAGTGAAAAAAAATTAGAATGAAACACTGTATATTTTATTTTTAAAAGATACATATATATAAAATATATATCTGAGACACTGACTCTTTTTCTTTTGATTTACTTACATTTTCCAAATTTGTCTTTAATGAGGATATACTGATTTTAAAAACATTCTAATTTTTGTACCAGAGAAAAAAATTTTAGTTTATGTACAGTGAACACTGCAGTAAACACCCAGTCTAGTCATCATTCAGAACTAATGTCATCCCCATCGTCATATTTGTTACAGATTCTTTGATAGAATTAACATCTATTACAGCTCCATTATATTGGGTTGGCCAAAAGGTTCGTTCAGTTTTTTCTGTAAGATGGCTCTAGTAGCACTTAGTTGTCTTTAACGTCATTCAAAACAAATTTGCTAGATTGTATGAGACAGCTGTCATACCAGTGTGCATTTTAAAAAAGGCTTACAAAAATTGGTGCATTTTTGTGTAGCCATTTTAATATTGAAGATGGAAGAGAAAAAGCAACATTTCCAGCATATTGTGTCTTATTATTTCAAGAAAGGTAAAAATGCACCTGAAAGGCAAAAAAAGATTTGTGCAGTGTATGGAGAAGGTGCTGTGACTGATTACACATGTCAAAAGTGGTTTGCAAAGTTTCGTGCTAGAGATTTCTTGCTGGACGATGCTCCACGGTCGGGTAGACCAGTGGAAGTTGATAGCGATCAAATGGAGACATTAATTGAGAACAATCAACATTATACCTCGCGAGAGATAGCGGACATACTCAAAATATCCAAATCAAGTGTTGAAAATCATTTGTACCGGCTTGGTTATGTGAATCGCTTTGATGTTTGGGTTCCACATAAGTTAAGCAAAAAAAATCTTCGTATTTCGGCAGGTGATTCTCTACTTAAACGTAAAAACGTTCCATTTTTAAAACAAATTGTGACGATGAAACGTGGATACTGTACAATAATGTGGAACGGAAGAGATCGTGGGGCAAGTGAAATGAACCACCGCCAACCACACCGAAGGCTGGTCTTCATCCAAAGAAGGTGATGTTGTGTATATGATGAGATTGGAAGGGAGTCCTCTATTACGAGCTCCTTCCGGAAAACCAAACGATTAATTCCAACAAGTACTACTCCCAAGGAGACCAACTGAAAGCAGTACTCCACGAAAAGCGTCCAGAATTAGTCAACAAAAAACGCATAATCTTCCATCAGGGTAACCCAAGACTGCATGTTTCTCTGATGAACAGGCAAAAGTTGTTACAGATTGTCTGGGAAGTTCTGATTCATCCACCTTATTCACCAGACATTGCACCGTCAGTTTTCCATTAATTTAGGTCCTTACAAAATTCTCTTAATGGAAAAAAATTTCAGTTCCCTGGAAGACTGTAAAAGACACCTGGAACCGTTCTTTGCTCAAAAAGATAAAAAGTTTTGGGAAGATGGAATTATGAAGTTGCCTGAAAAATGGCAGAAGGTAGTAGAACAAAAGGGTGAATACATTGTTCAATAAAGTTCCTGGTGAAAATGAAAAATGTGTCTTTTACTTTTACTTAAAAACTGAAGGCACTTTTTGGCCAACCCAATACAAATAATACATTAATTACAGAAAAAAAGAAAATATAGGAAATCAAGAACAAAAATTAAAAGGAAAATATCTATTTTAATCAAACTTCTCATAGGTAACCATTGTTTTTATTTTGGCACGTTACTTTCCCAATCTTTTTCTATGCATATATCCACGTATTAAAAAAGCAAAAGGTAAATACTGTTATGTCAATTATTTAAAAAGTCTTATTATATTTTGAAATCTTTCCTCTTTGATACTAAAGGACAAATACAAGTTTCTGAAGTAACAAATAAAAATAACAAGTTGCTTTTAACTCTTAGACCTGCACTGTCCATGGTAGTCACTAGCCATATGTAGCTCTTGAGCACTTGAAATGTGGATAGTGTGAACTGAGTTGTGCTGTGTCAAATACACTCTGTATTTCAAAGACTCAGTACAAAAACAAAATGTAAAATATCTCATTAATAGTTTTTCATGTCGATTACATGATGAAATAATATTTTTTATATATTGGGTTAAATAGTACACTATTAAAATTATTAATTTCACCCTATTTCTCTGGGTTAAATAACATATTATCATATATTAATATATTACTAATATTATTTTCACCCTCTTCCTTCTTACTTTGTTCAGAGTAGCTGCTAGAACACTTGCAATGCCGTATGTGGCCCACATTCTATTTCTGTTGGATGGCCCTCTGCTTTCTACACCCATGTGCTCTCTCATGCACATGCATGGCACCCTCAGTTCTGGGTCTTCCTCTCAGTTCCTGTTCAGCAGTAAAAAAAAATAATGCAGAAAGAATAACCCCATTTCCTGATTTGGAATCTGCCTATGCTACTTCGGCAGATCTTGACCTTGAGGTGTAGCAGATGTGTGAGAAAACTCTAAATCTGGAACCTTCCAAAAGGTCTAGCAAACTTACAGAAAGCTTTCTGGCATCCTGGCTCCTAACCATGGACCACACGGCACCACAATGAACCCTTCCAGCTCAGCATCTAAGCCCAACCAAATAATACTAGGGTGAGACATGGAATATCAGCTTATATTTGGGTAGCATTTGGGGTCTTACTGCCTCTTTCTGGCTAATCCCCCAGCCCAGGAAGGCAAGTGAAGGCTGTGCCAATGTGCAGGGAAGCCTGGAGCTCATTAACCCACCCTAGCGCATTATCAGGATTTATACTTTCCTGCAATTCACACCATTTCCTCTCCACACCCAACAAACTTCCTACAGTGCCAATGGCAGGTGACAGCCAACCTCACCTCCTTCCTGCAATGTGTCCTCATTTCCCAGGAGCCAGAGGCAAAGAGCCTTGATGTTTGCTGGGAAACTAGCTCCAGGGAGCAGACAGAGGGCCCCAGAGTGTGCTAAATCTTGATTAACATCCCTACAGCAGCCAAGTCGCTCACTGTCTCCCTCAGACATAATACAAATAAGCACTTCATGCACTGAGAGCCCTCACAAAGGCGCACCAGTGGTTTCCAGGCGGCAGTTGGAGCGGATTTCTGTTAGCTCTGAATGAATAAGGAAAGAAAAAAAAAAAAGAACATGATGAATTTTCCCTAAGTCAAAATTTAATCCTTTGAAAGCCTTGTCCTTTATCCCTTTATTTTTAATACTAAGATGTCCTTGCTTTTATGAAATAACGATCATAATAAATAGCATGGATTTGTATGTTTAATGTTTTGATAGCCTCATGTTAGCCCCCCAAATATGGGAAGTGTCATAACTGGTCCAAAGACAAGTGTCTGGGAATCACTGGTCCAGGCTGACATTGAGGGGCAGCTTCCACCCCTAATATGCATAAAATCTGTTTTCTATAATAAAGACAAGTCTTTAGATTTCCATAACAACATTATCAAATTATTGCAAATAGAGATTGCCCTTTCCCTCCGCCCATCTTACACCCACAGGGTGGCTAGAACAGTGCTAGGTACATAAAGGTCCTCAGTAAATGCATATGAACTTGTGTAATGCAGTAAGAATAATTGCTGATGCTTTAAAACTCTATTTGATGCCCTGATTTTCCTCTGATTCTATATAATATTTTTACAGAGATCCCAGAAAAGGAAGATTTAGTGTACAGAAGTAATAACAATTCCTTTTATAGATAACTTTTGAATATCAGTTGCCTTTACTAAGATCCTATGTGTGTGTAAATAACCAAAAACAGATATGAAATATATAAATAACAAAAGCCCTTGAGCAGTTTTCAGTCCGTGTTTTTAATTCTTCACTGACGCTGAAGAGGAGCCACCCAAATCTTCATTAAGGGCCTAACCAGGAAACATTCTAGGCTCCTGGAATGCAGCTGACAAGAGCTCAGCCTTGCGAAGTTGTAAGTCTCTAAGGACGAAGCAAATATTAACCAGGGGATAAAAGTAGTGAGATGGACTAGATCTGAATTCAGAAACTCCTGGACAAAGTTATCTAGTAAAAACAAGGGTGGGGGGATGGGGTTGTTCAAGTAAATATCTAATTAGTTCCCAGGGGCTTCCCTGGTGGCGCAGTGGTTGAGAGTCCGCCTGCCGATGCAGGGGACACGGGTTCGTGCCCCGGTTCGGGAGGGTCCCGCATGCCGCGGGGCGGCTGGGCCCGTGAGCCGTGGCCGCTGGGCCTGCGCGTCCGGAGCCTGTGCTCCGCAGCGGGAGGGGCCACATCAGTGAGAGGCCCGCGTACCGCAAAAAAAAAAAAAGGCATAATTAGTTCCCAGGTGAGTATAGAGGGGATAAAAAGAAATTTTGAGGTGGGGGAGCAGGGTCTCTAAAAAAGGGGGGACTAGAGATTAGCGAGGTCTTCATTTGTATCTCATGGCTCTCTTGATTGGAAACTTGCTGGGGGAACATGGGGTTATTTTGAGATTTGTTTTGAAACCCTGAGTGAACGAAGAGGCTGCCCAGATGTGGGTGCATACATCTGTACAAACATTTGGAAGAAAAGGAGACTAGGCCAGACCAGTTGTGGGTAGCGTCCCTCATAGTAAATGGCAATGATGGTCACTTCTTTGCACCCCAGGGAAAGAGACACATGACTTTAAGCCAACTTGAGTCACCAGCTCATTTCCAAGAAAGCATCACTGAGGAGACTTCATTTGGCAAAACTCATTTTAAAAAGACGCCAACATATTGGATAACATAAGGATTGTTTTGTCTTGTTTAGGTTAATTCAATTTTCCTGCATTCACACTCAGTAACAATGATGTTTGGGAAATAACAGAATGATACAGGCGTAA